>NC_090832.1:86028524-86655169 GCF_028021215.1 Eschrichtius robustus
TAAGACACAGGCCGCAAAAGCTGCAGTGCAAGCCTTTTTCACAATAGCCAAGACAGTGAAGTAATCAAAATATCCAACAAGAGGTGAATGGATAAAGAAGAAGTGTCCATGTACACATGGAATATTAGCCATGGAAAACAATGAACCATTGCTCTTTGAGGCACCACAAATGAGTCTGGAGATAATCACGAAACATGAGGTAACTCGGAAACCAAAGACCTGTATTCTATGATATCACTTATAAGCGTTATCTAGATAACTGGCACAAATGAATATATTTCCACAGAGAAAGACACTCACAGACTTAGAAAACAAACTATGCTCATCTAAAAGGAAAGGTGGGGGGAACGGATAAGTTAAGATTAGTGTTGCTATATGTATACAATACATATAGTATATACATATCTCAAAAAGACCGACCATCTAGCAAGGGAGGTCTTGTGGAACCTCTGTACATATAACATGGGAAGAGGATCTGTACTTGAATAGACATATATAATGTACAAATGAACCCAGATTGTGTACACCTAGGACAGACAATATTTGAAGCTTTACCACAATTAAAAAAAAATTTAAAACCAAGAAGAAATAATGAGACATAAAGTTATGGGGGTTTCTCCAGGCACATTCCAATTTAATTTACAACCTAGGAACACGAGCTTCCAGAAAGGCTCTGCTTCCCTAGTACCCAGATTTGGCAGTGGAGAAAATGCTGCCTGCTTGAGGCCACTTCCCACAACAGCAGCTTTAAACCCATTGCCTAAGGGTCACTAAATATTCACCAAACTTGCAGTTCGGGAAATGACACCTGCTCTCTAAAAAATTCTGGGGTGGAAAATCGACCAAAAATTTCAAAATAGGCAACCTTCCAAGAAGAAAATTTCAAGAGATATATTGTACTCCCAATTGTTTCCTTTTTTTTAACAGAAAAGAAAACGGTGGGAGAAAAATGATGAGTTTTACGAATTTTCAAAGACATGCAAACCCAAATTACAAAACCCTATCAGCACACAGCAGCCAGTAGGGCCATTAGCAGTAAAGGCAGCAAACAATAAATGCTAAATCGATTGTGGAGAAATGCATACCCTCGATTCTAAGGGGGGACGTGGTAAGAGCCACTAATCAAAACACAAAGAAGGTGCTTTGAAAAGGGAAACACGGTGCTACCAGTCAATCAATCACACCCACTGCTGGGCCTATCACCTGGAGAAAATGAGAATCAAAAAGTCACAGGCTGGCAATCCTGCACTCCAACAATATTTACCATAGCCAACACTTGGAAGCAATGAAAATGTCCATTAACCGAGGAATGCGCAAAGTAGAAGTGGTCCACGTGCACAACTGGGGAATTACTCCAATAAAGACTAAAAATTAAATTTAAAAATCCAACAAAAGTAAGGAGACATCAGCTTGTGTGGGTTTGTCCGGGCACACTCAACTCTAATTTATAACCGAGAAACACCACAGCGCAAGGGCTTTTCCCTAGTTACCATGGTGGGGACATAGAAAGGCTGCCACCCTCTGGCATTTACTGCAAAAGCAGCTTTAAAAGCCTGTGCTAATGGTCCATTTCATAGGAACAAGTACTGCAGAACTGTAAATGAAACCTACCCTCAAAATGTCTTGAGGGAGGTAATGGCCAAAATATTTCAAAATGAGACACATACTTTAAGAGAACACTTTGAAGACCTAAGGGGCAATCAGAGGTTGAAAAATAAAAAAGACATGCCTTAAAGCTCAATTTCAACGGATTATGAGGCACAGGCGAATTCAACCACAAAGAGGTATCAGCTCAACACTTGTCAGAATAACCCTCAGCAAGGAAACTACAAACAATAAATGCTGAAAGAGTTGTTGTGGAGAAATGCATACCCTCAACTTCAAGTGGGACGTAACTTGAAAAGGGCCACGAATGAGAACAGAATGGAGGTGCCTTAAAAAGGTAAACATTGAGCTACCGTATGATCGAGCAGGCCCACTCCTCGACCGTATAATCTAAGAAGAAAGAATTGGAAAGACACAGGCAGGCAAATCTGCATGGCAAAGTATTACAATAGCCAAGATACGGAAGTAACCAAAAAGGTCCACCAACAGATGGGTGGACAAAGAAGAACTCCTCCATGTACAGATGGAATATTCGCTAGTGAAAAAAATGAAACAATGCCATTTGCAGCACCATACATGAGTCTAGACGTAATCACGCCACCTGTAGTAACGTGAGAAGCAAAAGACACATATCCTATGATATCACTTTTAGGAGTTACTTAAAAATTGATACCAATGAAGATATTTACACAGAGAAAAGGCAATCACAGATTCATTAAAAAAACTTATGGTTCACCAAATAGAAAGGGATGAGGATTGGATACATTACCATATTGGGGTTAACAGAGATATACATACCATGTGAAATATATAATCACCAAAGGCGTACGGAAGACCAGGAGAAGACTACTCAACATTGTGTCATACCCTACATGGGAAAAGGATGCGAGGAAGAATAGATACACGTATATGTGTGAAGGAACCACATCTTGCACACCTAGAACAAACAAACCATTGTAATCAAATTTGCTGGGATAAAAAATAAAAGTAAATTACAATTATGAACAAGAAGTAATGAGACATAAACATAAAGTGCTTTTTTCCTGGCACATTCCATTCGAATTTACAACCTAGAACACCACTACCATTAAGGCTCTGTTTCCCCACTTACCAAATTTGGTAAAGGAGAAATGCTGCCACCTTGTGGCCGTTTCCTGCAAGAGCAGCTTTAAACTCACAGCTAATGGTCACTTAACATTCACAAGGACTCAGGGCTGTAAAGGACACCTGCCCTAAAAAATTGTGCTGAAGTAGGAAATGGACAAAAAAATTCACAACAGGCAAATGTTTCAAGAAGAGAGTATGAGGAGTTAAGTTTTACTCACGCTCTTTTAAAAAAAAAAGGAAAATGGATAAAGCTCAACCTCAGGGAGTGTTAGACCCATGCAATCTAATCTACAAAAAGTTTTCAACTTAGACCAGTCGACTGACCATCAGCAAAATGTCTACAAACAATAAATGCTGACGGGGTTTTCAAGAACTGTGTCCCCTCTACCTGCTGGTGAGACGTAAAGGGTCACAGCCAATAATGAGAAGAGAAAGGAGCTGTGTTTCAAAGTAAAAATGGAGGGTACCATTCAATCCAGCAGGCGCACCATTGGACCTCTCACCTGAGAAGACAAGAAATCGAGAAGACACAGGCCGCAAAAGCTGCAGTGCAGCCTTATTCACAATAGCCAAGACAGTGAAGCAATCAAAATATCCAACAAGAGGTGAATGGATAAGAGAAGAAGTGGTCCACGTACACAATGGAATATTAGCCATGGAAAACAATGAACCATTGCTCTTTGAGGCACCACAAATGAGTCTGGAGATAATCACGAAACATGAGGTAACTCGGAAACCAAAGACCTGTATTCTATGATATCACTTATAGGCGTTATGTAATAACTGACACAAATGAATATATTTCCACTGAGAAAGACACTCACAGACTTAGAAAACAAACTATGCTCATCTAAAAGGAAAGGTGGGGGAATGGATAAGTTAAGATTAGTGTTGCTCTATGTATACAAACACATAGTATTTACATATCTCAAAAAGACCGACCATGGAGCAAGGGAGGTCTGTGGAACCCTCTGTAACATTTTACATGGGAAGAGGATCTGTACTTGAATAGACATATATACTGTACAAATGAACCAGATGTGTACACCTAGGACAGACAATATTCGAAGCTTTACCACAAATAAAAAAAATTTTAAAACCAAGAAGAAATAATGAGACATAAAATTTATGGGGTTTCTCCAGGCACATTCCAATTTATTTACAACCTAGGAATACGACTTCCAGAAAGGCTCTGCTGCCCTAGTACCCAGATATGGGAGTGGAGAAATGCTGCCTGCTTGAGGCCACTTCCCCAACAGCAGCTTTAAACCCATTGCTAAGGTTCACTAAATAGTCACCAAACTTGCAGTTCGGGAAATGACACCTGCTCTCTAAAAAAAATTCTGGGGTGGAAAATCGACCAAAAATTTCAAAATAGGGCAACCTTCCAAGAAAGAAAATTTCAAGAGATATATTGTACTCCCAAACTGTTTCCTTTTTTTTAACAGAAAAGAAAACGGTGGAGAAAAATGATGAGTTTTACGAATTTTCAAGACATGCAAACCCAACTTACAAAACCCTATCAGCACACAGCAGCCAGTAGGGCCATTAGCATAAAGGCAGCAAACAATAAATGCTAAATCGATTGTGGAGAAATGCATACGCTCGATTCTGAGGGGGACGTGGTAAGAGCCACTAATGAAAAACACAAAGAAGGTGCTTTGAAAAGGGAAACACGGTGCTACCAGTCAATCAGTCACACCCACTGCTGGGCCTATCACCTGAGAAAATGAGAATCAAAAAGTCACAGGCTGGCAATCCTGCACTCCAACAATATTTACCATAGCCAACACTTGGAAGCAATGAAAATGTCCATCAACCGAGGAATGTGCAAAAGTAGAAGTGGTCCACGTGCACACTGGGGAACTACTCCAATAAAAACTAAAAATTAAATTTAAAAATCCAACAAAAGTAAGGAGACATCAGCTTGTGTGGGTTTGTCCGGGCACACTCCACTCTAATTTATAACCGAGAAACACCACAGGCCGCAAGGGCTTTTCCCTAGTTACCATGGTGGGGACATAGAAAGGCTGCCGCCCTCTGGCATTTACCTGCATAAGCAGCTTTAAAGCCTGTGCTAATGGTCATTTCATAGGAACAAGTACTGCAGAACTGTAAATGGAACCTACCCTCAAAATGTCTTGAGGGAGGTAATGGCCAAAATATTTCAAAATGTGACACATACTTTAAGAGAACACTTTGAAGAACTAAGGGGTAATCACAGGTTGAAAAATAAAAAGGACATGCCTTAAATCTCAATTTCAACGGATTATGAGGCACAGGCGAATTCAACCACAAAGAGGTATCAGCTCACACTTGTCAGAATAACCATCAGCAAGGAAACTACAAACAATAAATGCTGAAGGTGTTGTGGAGAAATGCATACCCTCAACTTCAAGTGGGACGTAACTTGAAAAGGGCCACGAATGAGAACAGAATGGAGGTGCCTTAAAAAGGTAAACATTGAGCTACCGTATGATCCAGCAGGCCCACTCCTCGACCTATAATCTAAGAAGAAAGAATTGGAAAGACACAGGCAGGCAAATCTGCATGGCACAGTATTACAATAGCCAAGATATGGAAGTAACCAAAAAGTCCACCAACAGATGGGTGGACAAAGAAAAACTCCTCCATGTACAGATGGAATATTCGCTAGTGAAAAAAATGAAACAATGCCATTTGCAGCACCATACATGAGTCTAGACGTAATCACGCCACCTGTAGTAAGTGAGAAAGCAAAAGACACATATCCTATCATATCACTTTTAGGAGTTACTTAAAAATTGATACCAATGAAGATATTTCCACAGAGAAAGGCAATCACAGATTCATTAAAAAAACTGATGGTTCACCAAATAGAAAGGGATGAGGATTGGATACATTACCATATTGGGGTTAACAGAGATATACATACCATGTGAAATATATAATCACCAAAGGCGTACGGAAGACCAGGAGAAGACTACTCAACATTGTGTCATAACCTACATGGGAAAAGGATGCGAGGAAGAATAGATACACGTATATGTGTGAAAGAACCACATCTTGCACACCTAGAACAAACAAACCATTGTAATCAAATTTGCTGGGATAAAAAATAAAAAGTAAATTACAATTATGAACAAGAAGTAATGAGACATAAACATAAAGTGCTTTTTTCCTGGCACATTCCATTCGAATTTACAACCTAGAACACCACTTCCATTAAGGCTCTGTTTCCCCACTTACCAAATTTGGTAAAGGAGAAATGCTGCCACCTTGTGGCCGTTTCCTGCAAGAGCAGCTTTAAACTCACAGCTAATGGTCACTTAACATTCACAAGGACTCAGGGCTGTAAAGGACACCTGCCCTAAAAAATTGTGCTGAAGTAGGAAATGGACAAAAAAATTCACAACAGGCAAATGTTTCAAGAAGAGAGTATGAGGAGTTAAGTTTTACTCACGCTCTTTTAAAAAAAAAGGAAAATGGATAAAAGCTCAACCTCAGGGAGTGTTAGACCCATGCAATCTAATCTACAAAAAGTTTCAACTTAGACCAGTCGACTGACCATCAGCAAAATGTCTACAAACAATAAATGCTGACGGGGTTTTTAAGAACTGTGTCCCCTGTACCTGCTGGTGAGACGTAAAGGGGTAACAGCCAATAATGAGAAGAGAAAGGAGCTGTGTTTAAAAGTAAAAATGGAGGTACCATTCAATCCAGCAGGCGCACCTTTGGACCTCTCACCTGAGAAGACAAGAATCGAGAAGACACAGGCCGCAAAAGCTGCAGTGCAGCCTTATTCACAATAGCCAAGACAGTGAAGTAATCAAAATATCCAACAAGAGGTGAATGGATAAAGAAGAAGTGGTCCATGTACACAATGGAATATTAGCCATGGAAAACAATGAACCATTGCTCTTTGAGGCACCACAAATGAGTCTGGAGATAATCACGAAACATGAGGTAACTCGGAAACCAAAGACCTGTATTCTATGATATCACTTATAAGCGTTATCTAATAACTGGCAGAAATGAATATATTTCCACAGAGAAAGACACTCACAGACTTAGAAAACAAACTATGCTCATCTAAAAGGAAAGGTGGGGGGAACGGATAAGTTAAGATTAGTGTTGCTATATGTATACAAACATATAGTATATACATATCTCAAAAAGACCGACCATCTAGCAAGGGAGGTCTGTGGAACCCTCTGTAACATTTAACATGGGAAGAGGATCTGTACTTGAATAGACATATATAATGTACAAATGAACCAGATTGTGTACACCTAGGAGAGACAATATTCGAAGCTTTACCCCAATTAAAAAAAAATTTAAAACCAAGAAGAAATAATGAGACATAAACTTATGGGGGTTTCTCCAGGCACATTCCAATTTAATTTACAACCTAGGAACACGACTTCCAGAAAGGCTCTGCTGCCCTAGTACCCAGATTTGGGAGTGGAGAAATGCTGCCTGCTTGAGGCCACTTCCCACAAGAGCAGCTTTAAACCCATTGCTAAAGGTCACTAAATATTCACCAAACTTGCAGTTCGGGAAATGACACCTGCTCTCTAAAAAAATTCTGGGGTGGAAAATCGACCAAAAATTTCAAAATAGGGCAACCTTCCAAGAAGATAGTTTCAAGAGATATATTGTACTCCCAATTGTTTCCTTTTTTTTAACAGAAAAAGAAAACGGTGGAGAAAAATGGTGAGTTTTACGAATTTTCAAAGACATGCAAACTCAAATTACAAAACCCTATCAGCACACAGCAGCCAGTAGGGCCATTAGCATAAAGGCAGCAAACAATAAATGCTAAATCGATTGTGGAGAAATGCATACCCTTGATTCTAAGGGGGACGTGGTAAGAGCCACTAATGAAAACACAAAGAAGGTGCTTTGAAAAGGGAAACACGGTGCTACCAGTCAATCAATCACACCCACTGCTGGGCCTATCACCTGAGAAAATGAGAATCAAAAAGTCACATGCTGGCAATCCTGCACTCCAACAATATTTACCATAGCCAACACTTGGAAGCAATGAAAATGTCCATCAACCGAGGAATGCGCAAAGTAGAAGTGGTCCACGTGCACACTGGGGAATTACTCCAATAAAAACTAAAAATTAAATTTAAAAATCCAACAAAAGTAAGGAGACATCAGCTTGTGTGGGTTTGTCCGGGCACACTCCACTCTAATTTATAACCGAGAAACACCACAGGCCGCAAGGGCTTTTCCCTAGTTACCATGGTGGGGACATAGAAAGGCTGCCGCCCTCTGGCATTTACCTGCAAAAGCAGCTTTAAAGCCTGTGCTAATGGTCATTTCATAGGAACAAGTACTGCAGAACTGTAAATGAAACCTGCCCTCAAAATGTCTTGAGGGAGGTAATGGCCAAAACATTTCAAAATGTGACACATACTTTAAGAGAGCACTTTGAAGAACTAAGGGGCAATCAGAGGTTGAAAAATAAAAAGGACATGCCTTAAAGCTCAATTTCAACGGATTATGAGGCACAGGCGAATTCAACCACAAAGAGGTATCAGCTCACACTTGTCAGAATAACTATCAGCAAGGAAACTACAAACAATAAATGCTGAAGGTGTTGTGGAGAAATGCATACCCTCAACTTCAAGTGGGACGTAACTTGAAAAGGGCCACGAATGAGAACAGAATGGAGGTGCCTTAAAAAGTTAAGCATTGAGCTACTGTATGATCCAGCAGGCCCACTCCTCGACCTATAATCTAAGAAGAAAGAATTGGAAAGACACAGGCAGGCAAATCTGCATGGCACAGTATTACAATAGCCAAGATATGGAAGTAACCAAAAAGTCCACCAACAGATGGGTGGACAAAGAAGAACTCCTCCATGTACAGATGGAATATTCGCTAGTGAAAAAAATGAAACAATGCCATTTACAGCACCATACATGAGTCTAGACGTAATCACGCCACCTGTAGTAAGTGAGAAAGCAAAAGACACATATCCTATCATATCACTTTTAGGAGTTACTTAAAAATTGATACCAATGAAGATATTTCCACAGAGAAAGGCAATCACAGATTCTTTAAAAAAACTTATGGTTCACCAAATAGAAAGGGATGAGGATTGGATACATTACCATATTGGGGTTAACAGAGATATACATACCATGTGAAATATATAATCACCAAAGACGTACGGAAGACCAGGAGAAGACTACTCAACATTGTGTCATAACCTACATGGGAAAAGGATGCGAGGAAGAATAGATACACGTATATGTGTGAAAGAACCACATCTTGCACACCTAGAACAAACAAACCATTGTAATCAAATTTGCTGGGATAAAAAATAAAAAGTAAATTACAATTATGAACAAGAAGTAATGAGACATAAACATAAAGTGCTTTTTTCCTGGCACATTCCATTCGAATTTACAACCTAGAACACCACTTCCATTAAGGCTCTGTTTCCCCACTTACCAAATTTGGTAAAGGAGAAATGCTGCCACTTTCTGGCCGTTTCCTGCAAGAGCAGCTTTAAACTCACAGCTAATGGTCACTTAACATTCACAAGGACTCAGGGCTGTGAAGGGCACCTGCCCTAAAAAATTGTGCTGAAGTAGGGAATGGACAAAAAAATTCACAACAGGCAAATGTTTCAAGAAGAGAGTATGAGGAGTTAAGTTTTACTCACGCTCTTTTAAAAAAAAAGGAAAATGGATAAAAGCTCAACCTCAGGGAGTGTTAGACCCATGCAATCTAATCTACAAAAAGTTTCAACTTAGACCAGTCGACTGACCATCAGCAAAATGTCTACAAACAATAAATGCTGACGGGGTTTTTAAGAACTGTGTCCCCTCTACCTGCTGGTGAGACGTAAAGGGGTAACAGCCAATAATGAGAAGAGAAAGGAGCTGTGTTTAAAAGTAAAAATGGAGGTACCATTCAATCCAGCAGGCGCACCATTGGACCTCTCACCTGAGAAGACAAGAATCGAGAAGACACAGGCCGCAAAAGCTGCAGTGCAGCCTTATTCACAATAGCCAAGACAGTGAAGCAATCAAAATATCCAACAAGAGGTGAATGGATAAAGAAGAAGTGGTCCATGTACACAATGGAATATTAGCCATGGAAAACAATGAACCATTGCTCTTTGAGGCACCACAAATGAGTCTGGAGATAATCACGAAACATGAGGTAACTCGGAAACCAAAGACCTGTATTCTATGATATCACTTATAAGCGTTATCTAATAACTGACACAAATGAATATATTTCCACAGAGAAAGACACTCACAGACTTAGAAAACAAACTATGCTCATCTAAAAGGAAAGGTGGGGGGAACGGATAAGTTAAGATTAGTGTTGCTATATGTATACAAACATATAGTATATACATATCTCAAAAAACCGACCACCTAGCAAGGGAGGTCTGTGGAACCCTCTGTAACATTTAACATGGGAAGAGGACCTGTACTTGAATAGACATATATAATGTACAAATGAACCAGATTGTGTACACCTAGGAGAGACAATATTCGAAGCTTTACCCCAATTAAAAAAAAAATTTAAAACCAAGAAGAAATAATGAGACATAAACTTATGGGGGTTTCTCCAGGCACATTCCAATTTAATTTACAACCTAGGAACACGACTTCCAGAAAGGCTCTGCTGCCCTAGTACCCAGATTTGGGAGTGGAGAAATGCTGCCTGCTTGAGGCCACTTCCCACAACAGCAGCTTTAAACCCATTGCTAAGGGTCACTAAATATTCACCAAACTTGCAGTTCGGGAAATGACACCTTCTCTCTAAAAAAATTCTGGGGTGGAAAATCGACCAAAAATTTCAAAATAGGGCAACCTTCCAAGAAGAAAATTTCAAGAGATATATTGTACTCCCAACTGTTTCCTTTTTTTTAACAGAAAAGAAAACGGTGGAGAAAAATGATGAGTTTTACGAATTTTCAAAGACATGCAAACCCAAATTACAAAACCCTATCAGCACACAGCAGCCAGTAGGGCCATTAGCATAAAAGCAGCAAACAATAAATGCTAAATCGATTGTGGAGAAATGCATACCCTCGATTCTGAGGGGGACGTGGTAAGAGCCACTAATGAAAACACAAAGAAGGTGCTTTGAAAAGGGAAACAGGGTGCTACCAGTCAATCAGTCACACCCACTGCTGGGCCTATCACCTGAGAAAATGAGAATCAAAAAGTCACAGGCTGGCAATCCTGCACTCCAACAATATTTACCATAGCCAACACTTGGAAGCAATGAAAATGTCCATCAACCGAGGAATGTGCAAAGTAGAAGTGGTCCACGTGCACACTGGGGAGTTACTCCAATAAAAACTAAAAATTAAATTTAAAAATCCAACAAAAGTAAGGAGACATCAGCTTGTGTGGGTTTGTCCGGGCACACTCCACTCTAATTTATAACCGAGAAACACCACAGGCCGCAAGGGCTTTTCCCTAGTTACCATGGTGGGGACATAGAAAGGCTGCCGCCCTCTGGCATTTACCTGCAAAAGCAGCTTTAAAGCCTGTGCTAATGGTCATTTCATAGGAACAAGTACTGCAGAACTGTAAATGAAACCTGCTCTCAAAATGTCTTGAGGGAGGCAATGGCCAAAATATTTCAAAATGAGACACATACTTTAAGAGAACACTTTGAAGAATGAAGGGGTAATCACAGGTTGAAAAATAAAAAGGACATGCCTTAAAGCTCAATTTCAACGGATTATGAGGCACAGGCGAATTCAACCACAAAGAGGTATCAGCTCACACTTGTCAGAATAACTATCAGCAAGGAAACTACAAACAATAAATGCTGAAGGTGTTGTGGAGAAATGCATACCCTCAACTTCAAGTGGGACGTAACTTGAAAAGGGCCACGAATGAGAACAGAGTGGAGGTGCCTTAAAAAGGTAAACATTGAGCTACCGTATGATCGAGCAGGCCCACTCCTCGACCTATAATCTAAGAAGAAAGAATTGGAAAGACACAGGCAGGCAAATCTGCATGGCACAGTATTACAATAGCCAAGATACGGAAGTAACCAAAAAGTCCACCAACAGATGGGTGGACAAAGAAGAACTCCTCCATGTACAGGTGGAATATTCGCTAGTGAAAAAAATGAAACAATGCCATTTGCAGCACCATACATGAGTCTAGACGTAATCACGCCACCTGTAGTAAGTGAGAAAGCAAAAGACACATATCCTATGATATCACTTTTAGGAGTTACTTAAAAATTGATACCAATGAAGATATTTACACAGAGAAAGGCAATCACAGATTCATTAAAAAAAACTTATGGTTCACCAAATAGAAAGGGATGAGGATTGGATACATTACCATATTGGGGTTAACAGAGATATACATACCATGTGAAATATATAATCACCAAAGGCGTACGGAAGACCAGGAGAAGACTACTCAACATTGTGTCATAACCTACATGGGAAAAGGATGCGAGGAAGAATAGATACACGTATATGTGTGAAAGAAGCACATCTTGCACACCTAGAACAAACAAACCATTGTAATCAAATTTGCTGGGATTAAAAATAAAAAGTAAATTACAATTATGAACAAGAAGTAATGAGACATAAACATAAAGTGCTTTTTTCCTGGCACATTCCATTCGAATTTACAACCTAGAACACCACTTCCATTAAGGCTCTGTTTCCCCACTTACCAAATTTGGTAAAGGAGAAATGCTGCCACCTTGTGGCCGTTTCCTGCAAGAGCAGCTTTAAACTCACAGCTAATGGTCACTTAACATTCACAAGGACTCAGGGCTGTAAAGGACACCTGCCCTAAAAAATTGTGCTGAAGTAGGAAATGGACAAAAAAATTCACAACAGGCAAATGTTTCAAGAAGAGAGTATGAGGAGTTAAGTTTTACTCACGCTCTTTTAAAAAAAAAGGAAAATGGATAAAAGCTCAACCTCAGGGAGTGTTAGACCCATGCAATCTAATCTACAAAAAGTTTCAACTTAGACCAGTCGACTGACCATCAGCAAAATGTCTACAAACAATAAATGCTGACGGGGTTTTTAAGAACTGTGTCCCCTCTACCTGCTGGTGAGACGTAAAGGGGTAACAGCCAATAATGAGAAGAGAAAGGAGCTGTGTTTAAAAGTAAAAATGGAGGTACCATTCAATCCAGCAGGCGCACCTTTGGACCTCTCACCTGAGAAGACAAGAATCGAGAAGACACAGGCCGCAAAAGCTGCAGTGCAGCCTTATTCACAATAGCCAAGACAGTGAAGTAATCAAAATATCCAACAAGAGGTGAATGGATAAAGAAGAAGTGGTCCATGTACACAATGGAATATTAGCCATGGAAAACAATGAACCATTGCTCTTTGAGGCACCACAAATGAGTCTGGAGATAATCACGAAACATGAGGTAACTCGGAAACCAAAGACCTGTATTCTATGATATCACTTATAAGCGTTATCTAATAACTGGCACAAATGAATATATTTCCACAGAGAAAGACACTCACAGACTTAGAAAACAAACTATGCTCATCTAAAAGGAAAGGTGGGGGGAACGGATAAGTTAAGATTAGTGTTGCTATATGTATACAAACATATAGTATATACATATCTCAAAAAGACCGACCATCTAGCAAGGGAGGTCTGTGGAACCCTCTGTAACATTTAACATGGGAAGAGGATCTGTACTTGAATAGACATATATAATGTACAAATGAACCAGATTGTGTACACCTAGGAGAGACAATATTCGAAGCTTTACCCCAATTAAAAAAAAATTTAAAACCAAGAAGAAATAATGAGACATAAACTTATGGGGGTTTCTCCAGGCACATTCCAATTTAATTTACAACCTAGGAACACGACTTCCAGAAAGGCTCTGCTGCCCTAGTACCCCGATTTGGGAGTGGAGAAATGCTGCCTGCTTGAGGCCACTTCCCACAAGAGCAGCTTTAAACCCATTGCTAAAGGTCACTAAATATTCACCAAACTTGCAGTTCGGGAAATGACACCTGCTCTCTAAAAAAATTCTGGGGTGGAAAATCGACCAAAAATTTCAAAATAGGGCAACCTTCCAAGAAGATAGTTTCAAGAGATATATTGTACTCCCAATTGTTTCCTTTTTTTTAACAGAAAAAGAAAACGGTGGAGAAAAATGGTGAGTTTTACGAATTTTCAAAGACATGCAAACTCAAATTACAAAACCCTATCAGCATACAGCAGCCAGTAGGGCCATTAGCATAAAGGCAGCAAACAATAAATGCTAAATCGATTGTGGAGAAATGCATACCCTCGATTCTCAGGGGGACGTGGTAAGAGCCACTAATGAAAACACAAAGAAGGTGCTTTGAAAAGGGAAACACGGTGCTACCAGTCAATCAATCACACCCACTGCTGGGCCTATCACCTGAGAAAATGAGAATCAAAAAGTCACAGGCTGGCAATCCTGCACTCCAACAATATTTACCATAGCCAACACTTGGAAGCAATGAAAATGTCCATCAACCGAGGAATGCGCAAAGTAGAAGTGGTCCACGTGCACACTGGGGAATTACTCCAATAAAAACTAAAAATTAAATTTAAAAATCCAACAAAAGTAAGGAGACATCAGCTTGTGTGGGTTTGTCCGGGCACACTCCACTCTAATTTATAACCGAGAAACACCACAGGCCGCAAGGGCTTTTCCCTAGTTACCATGGTGGGGACATAGAAAGGCTGCCGCCCTCTGGCATTTACCTGCAAAAGCAGCTTTAAAGCCTGTGCTAATGGTCATTTCATAGGAACAAGTACTGCAGAACTGTAAATGAAACCTGCCCTCAAAATGTCTTGAGGGAGGTAATGGCCAAAACATTTCAAAATGTGACACATACTTTAAGAGAGCACTTTGAAGAACTAAGGGGCAATCAGAGGTTGAAAAATAAAAAGGACATGCCTTAAAGCTCAATTTCAACGGATTATGAGGCACAGGCGAATTCAACCACAAAGAGGTATCAGCTCACACTTGTCAGAATAACTCTCAGCAAGGAAACTACAAACAATAAATGCTGAAGGTGTTGTGGAGAAATGCATACCCTCAACTTCAAGTGGGACGTAACTTGAAAAGGGCCACGAATGAGAACAGAATGGAGGTGCCTTAAAAAGTTAAGCATTGAGCTACTGTATGATCCAGCAGGCCCACTCCTCGACCTATAATCTAAGAAGAAAGAATTGGAAAGACACAGGCAGGCAAATCTGCATGGCACAGTATTACAATAGCCAAGATATGGAAGTAACCAAAAAGTCCACCAACAGATGGGTGGACAAAGAAGAACTCCTCCATGTACAGATGGAATATTCGCTAGTGAAAAAAATGAAACAATGCCATTTACAGCACCATACATGAGTCTAGACGTAATCACGCCACCTGTAGTAAGTGAGAAAGCAAAAGACACATATCCTATCATATCACTTTTAGGAGTTACTTAAAAATTGATACCAATGAAGATATTTCCACAGAGAAAGGCAATCACAGATTCTTTAAAAAAACTTATGGTTCACCAAATAGAAAGGGATGAGGATTGGATACATTACCATATTGGGGTTAACAGAGATATACATACCATGTGAAATATATAATCACCAAAGACGTACGGAAGACCAGGAGAAGACTACTCAACATTGTGTCATAACCTACATGGGAAAAGGATGCGAGGAAGAATAGATACACGTATATGTGTGAAAGAACCACATCTTGCACACCTAGAACAAACAAACCATTGTAATCAAATTTGCTGGGATAAAAAATAAAAAGTAAATTACAATTATGAACAAGAAGTAATGAGACATAAACATAAAGTGCTTTTTTCCTGGCACATTCCATTCGAATTTACAACCTAGAACACCACTTCCATTAAGGCTCTGTTTCCCCAGTTACCAAATTTGGTAAAGGAGAAATGCTGCCACTTTCTGGCCGTTTCCTGCAAGAGCAGCTTTAAACTCACAGCTAATGGTCACTTAACATTCACAAGGACTCAGGGCTGTAAAGGGCACCTGCCCTAAAAAATTGTGCTGAAGTAGGGAATGGACAAAAAAATTCACAACAGGCAAATGTTTCAAGAAGAGAGTATGAGGAGTTAAGTTTTACTCACGCTCTTTTAGAAAAAAAGGAAAATGGATAAAAGCTCAACCTCAGGGAGTGTTAGACCCATGCAATCTAATCTACAAAAAGTTTCAACTTAGACCAGTCGACTGACCATCAGCAAAATGTCTACAAACAATAAATGCTGACGGGGTTTTTAAGAACTGTGTCCCCTCTACCTGCTGGTGAGACGTAAAGGGGTAACAGCCAATAATGAGAAGAGAAAGGAGCTGTGTTTAAAAGTAAAAATGGAGGTACCATTCAATCCAGCAGGCGCACCATTGGACCTCTCACCTGAGAAGACAAGAATCGAGAAGACACAGGCCGCAAAAGCTGCAGTGCAGCCTTATTCACAATAGCCAAGACAGTGAAGCAATCAAAATATCCAACAAGAGGTGAATGGATAAAGAAGAAGTGGTCCATGTACACAATGGAATATTAGCCATGGAAAACAATGAACCATTGCTCTTTGAGGCACCACAAATGAGTCTGGAGATAATCACGAAACATGAGGTAACTCGGAAACCAAAGACCTGTATTCTATGATATCACTTATAAGCGTTATCTAATAACTGACACAAATGAATATATTTCCACAGAGAAAGACACTCACAGACTTAGAAAACAAACTATGCTCATCTAAAAGGAAAGGTGGGGGGAACGGATAAGTTAAGATTAGTGTTGCTATATGTATACAAACATATAGTATATACATATCTCAAAAAACCGACCACCTAGCAAGGGAGGTCTGTGGAACCCTCTGTAACATTTAACATGGGAAGAGGACCTGTACTTGAATAGACATATATAATGTACAAATGAACCAGATTGTGTACACCTAGGAGAGACAATATTCGAAGCTTTACCCCAATTAAAAAAAAAATTTAAAACCAAGAAGAAATAATGAGACATAAACTTATGGGGGTTTCTCCAGGCACATTCCAATTTAATTTACAACCTAGGAACACGACTTCCAGAAAGGCTCTGCTGCCCTAGTACCCAGATTTGGGAGTGGAGAAATGCTGCCTGCTTGAGGCCACTTCCCACAAGAGCAGCTTTAAACCCATTGCTAAAGGTCACTAAATATTCACCAAACTTGCAGTTCGGGAAATGACACCTGCTCTCTAAAAAAATTCTGGGGTGGAAAATCGACCAAAAATTTCAAAATAGGGCTACCTTCCAAGAAGATAGTTTCAAGAGATATATTGTACTCCCAATTGTTTCCTTTTTTTTAACAGAAAAAGAAAACGGTGGAGAAAAATGGTGAGTTTTACGAATTTTCAAAGACATGCAAACTCAAATTACAAAACCCTATCAGCACACAGCAGCCAGTAGGGCCATTAGCATAAAGGCAGCAAACAATAAATGCTAAATCGATTGTGGAGAAATGCATACCCTCGATTCTAAGGGGGACGTGGTAAGAGCCACTAATGAAAACACAAAGAAGGTGCTTTGAAAAGGGAAACACGGTGCTACCAGTCAATCAATCACACCCACTGCTGGGCCTATCACCTGAGAAAATGAGAATCAAAAAGTCACAGGCTGGCAATCCTGCACTCCAACAATATTTACCATAGCCAACACTTGGAAGCAATGAAAATGTCCATCAACCGAGGAATGCGCAAAGTAGAAGTGGTCCACGTGCACACTGGGGAATTACTCCAATAAAAACTAAAAATTAAATTTAAAAATCCAACAAAAGTAAGGAGACATCAGCTTGTGTGGGTTTGTCCGGGCACACTCCACTCTAATTTATAACCGAGAAACACCACAGGCCGCAAGGGCTTTTCCCTAGTTACCATGGTGGGGACATAGAAAGGCTGCCACCCTCTGGCATTTACCTGCAAAAGCAGCTTTAAAGCCTGTGCTAATGGTCATTTCATAGGAACAAGTACTGCAGAACTGTAAAGGAAACCTGCCCTCAAAATGTCTTGAGGGAGGTAATGGCCAAAACATTTCAAAATGTGACACATACTTTAAGAGAGCACTTTGAAGAACTAAGGGGCAATCAGAGGTTGAAAAATAAAAAGGACATGCCTTAAAGCTCAATTTCAACGGATTATGAGGCACAGGCGAATTCAACCACAAAGAGGTATCAGCTCACACTTGTCAGAATAACCCTCAGCAAGGAAACTACAAACAATAAATGCTGAAGGTGTTGTGGAGAAATGCATACCCTCAACTTCAAGTGGGACGTAACTTGAAAAGGGCCACGAATGAGAACAGAATGGAGGTGCCTTAAAAAGTTAAGCATTGAGCTACTGTATGATCCAGCAGGCCCACTCCTCGACCTATAATCTAAGAAGAAAGAATTGGAAAGACACAGGCAGGCAAATCTGCATGGCACAGTATTACAATAGCCAAGATATGGAAGTAACCAAAAAGTCCACCAACAGATGGGTGGACAAAGAAGAACTCCTCCATGTACAGATGGAATATTCGCTAGTGAAAAAAATGAAACAATGCCATTTACAGCACCATACATGAGTCTAGACGTAATCACGCCACCTGTAGTAAGTGAGAAAGCAAAAGACACATATCCTATCATATCACTTTTAGGAGTTACTTAAAAATTGATACCAATGAAGATATTTCCACAGAGAAAGGCAATCACAGATTCTTTAAAAAAACTTATGGTTCACCAAATAGAAAGGGATGAGGATTGGATACATTACCATATTGGGGTTAACAGAGATATACATACCATGTGAAATATATAATCACCAAAGACGTACGGAAGACCAGGAGAAGACTACTCAACATTGTGTCATAACCTACATGGGAAAAGGATGCGAGGAAGAATAGATACACGTATATGTGTGAAAGAACCACATCTTGCACACCTAGAACAAACAAACCATTGTAATCAAATTTGCTGGGATAAAAAATAAAAAGTAAATTACAATTATGAACAAGAAGTAATGAGACATAAACATAAAGTGCTTTTTTCCTGGCACATTCCATTCGAATTTACAACCTAGAACACCACTTCCATTAAGGCTCTGTTTCCCCAGTTACCAAATTTGGTAAAGGAGAAATGCTGCCACCTTCTGGCCGTTTCCTGCAAGAGCAGCTTTAAACTCACAGCTAATGGTCACTTAACATTCACAAGGACTCAGGGCTGTAAAGGGCACCTGCCCTAAAAAATTGTGCTGAAGTAGGGAATGGACAAAAAAATTCACAACAGGCAAATGTTTCAAGAAGAGAGTATGAGGAGTTAAGTTTTACTCACGCTCTTTTAAAAAAAAAGGAAAATGGATAAAAGCTCAACCTCAGGGAGTGTTAGACCCATGCAATCTAATCTACAAAAAGTTTCAACTTAGACCAGTCGACTGACCATCAGCAAAATGTCTACAAACAATAAATGCTGACGGGGTTTTTAAGAACTGTGTCCCCTCTACCTGCTGGTGAGACGTAAAGGGGTAACAGCCAATAATGAGAAGAGAAAGGAGCTGTGTTTAAAAGTAAAAATGGAGGTACCATTCAATCCAGCAGGCGCACCATTGGACCTCTCACCTGAGAAGACAAGAATCGAGAAGACACAGGCCGCAAAAGCTGCAGTGCAGCCTTATTCACAATAGCCAAGACAGTGAAGCAATCAAAATATCCAACAAGAGGTGAATGGATAAAGAAGAAGTGGTCCATGTACACAATGGAATATTAGCCATGGAAAACAATGAACCATTGCTCTTTGAGGCACCACAAATGAGTCTGGAGATAATCACGAAACATGAGGTAACTCGGAAACCAAAGACCTGTATTCTATGATATCACTTATAAGCGTTATCTAATAACTGGCACAAATGAATATATTTCCACAGAGAAAGACACTCACAGACTTAGAAAACAAACTATGCTCATCTAAAAGGAAAGGTGGGGGGAACGGATAAGTTAAGATTAGTGTTGCTATATGTATACAAACATATAGTATATACATATCTCAAAAAGACCGACCATCTAGCAAGGGAGGTCTGTGGAACCCTCTGTAACATTTAACATGGGAAGAGGATCTGTACTTGAATAGACATATATAATGTACAAATGAACCAGATTGTGTACACCTAGGAGAGACAATATTCGAAGCTTTACCCCAATTAAAAAAAAATTTAAAACCAAGAAGAAATAATGAGACATAAACTTATGGGGGTTTCTCCAGGCACATTCCAATTTAATTTACAACCTAGGAACACGACTTCCAGAAAGGCTCTGCTGCCCTAGTACCCAGATTTGGGAGTGGAGAAATGCTGCCTGCTTGAGGCCACTTCCCACAAGAGCAGCTTTAAACCCATTGCTAAAGGTCACTAAATATTCACCAAACTTGCAGTTCGGGAAATGACACCTGCTCTCTAAAAAAATTCTGGGGTGGAAAATCGACCAAAAATTTCAAAATAGGGCAACCTTCCAAGAAGATAGTTTCAAGAGATATATTGTACTCCCAATTGTTTCCTTTTTTTTAACAGAAAAAGAAAACGGTGGAGAAAAATGGTGAGTTTTACGAATTTTCAAAGATATCCAAACTCAAATTACAAAACCCTATCAGCACACAGCAGCCAGTAGGGCCATTAGCATAAAGGCAGCAAACAATAAATGCTAAATCGATTGTGGAGAAATGCATACCCTCGATTCTAAGGGGGACGTGGTAAGAGCCACTAATGAAAACACAAAGAAGGTGCTTTGAAAAGGGAAACACGGTGCTACCAGTCAATCAATCACACCCACTGCTGGGCCTATCACCTGAGAAAATGAGAATCAAAAAGTCACAGGCTGGCAATCCTGCACTCCAACAATATTTACCAGAGCCAACACTTGGAAGCAATGAAAATGTCCATCAACCGAGGAATGCGCAAAGTAGAAGTGGTCCACGTGCACACTGGGGAATTACTCCAATAAAAACTAAAAATTAAATTTAAAAATCCAACAAAAGTAAGGAGACATCAGCTTGTGTGGGTTTGTCCGGGCACACTCCACTCTAATTTATAACCGAGAAACACCACAGGCCGCAAGGGCTTTTCCCTAGTTACCATGGTGGGGACATAGAAAGGCTGCCGCCCTCTGGCATTTACCTGCTAAAGCAGCTTTAAAGCCTGTGCTAATGGTCATTTCATAGGAACAAGTACTGCAGAACTGTTAAGGAAACCTGCCCTCAAAATGTCTTGAGGGAGGTAATGGCCAAAACATTTCAAAATGTGACACACACTTTAAGAGAACACTTTGAAGAACTAAGGGGTAATCACAGGTTGAAAAATAAAAAGGACATGCCTTAAAGCTCAATTTCAACGGATTATGAGGCACAGGCGAATTCAACCACAAAGAGGTATCAGCTCACACTTGTCAGAATAACCATCAGCAAGGAAACTACAAACAATAAATGCTGAAGGTGTTGTGGAGAAATGCATACCCTCAACTTCAAGTGGGACGAAACTTGAAAAGGGCCACGAATGAGAACAGAATGGAGGTGCCTTAAAAAGGTAAACATTGAGCTACCGTATGATCCAGCAGGCCCACCCCTCGACCTATAATCTAAGAAGAAAGAATTGGAAAGACACAGGCAGGCAAATCTGCATGGCACAATATTACAATAGCCAAGATATGGAAGTAACCAAAAAGTCCACCAACAGATGGGTGGACAAAGAAGAACTCCTCCATGTACAGATGGAATATTCGCTAGTGAAAAAAATGAAACAATGCCATTTACAGCACCATACATGAGTCTAGACGTAATCACGCCACCTGTAGTAAGTGAGAAAGCAAAAGACACATATCCTATCATATCACTTTTAGGAGTTACTTAAAAATTGATACCAAGGAAGATATTTCCACAGAGAAAGGCAATCACAGATTCATTAAAAATACTTATGGTTCACCAAATAGAAAGGGATGAGGATTGGATACATTACCATATTGGGGTTAACAGAGATATACATACCATGTGAAATATATAATCACCAAAGACGTACGGAAGACCAGGAGAAGAGTACTCAACATTGTGTCATAACCTATATGGGAAAAGGATGCGAGGAAGAATAGATACACGTATATGTGTGAAAGAACCACATCTTGCACACCTAGAACAAACAAACCATTGTAATCAAATTTGCTGGGATAAAAAATAAAAAGTAAATTACAATTATGAACAAGAAGTAATGAGACATAAACATAAAGTGCTTTTTTCCTGGCACATTCCATTCGAATTTACAACCTAGAACACCACTTCCATTAAGGCTCTGTTTCCCCAGTTACCAAATTTGGTAAAGGAGAAATGCTGCCACCTTCTGGCCGTTTCCTGCAAGAGCAGTTTTAAACTCACAGCTAATGGTCACTTAACATTCACAAGGACTCAGGGCTGTGAAGGGCACCTGCCCTAAAAAATTGTGCTGAAGTAGGGAATGGACAAAAAAATTCACAACAGGCAAATGTTTCAAGAAGAGAGTATGAGGAGTTAAGTTTTACTCACGCTCTTTTAAAAAAAAAGGAAAATGGATAAAAGCTCAACCTCAGGGAGTGTTAGACCAATGCAATCTAATCTACAAAAAGTTTCAACTTAGACCAGTCGACTGACCATCAGCAAAATGTCTACAAACAATAAATGCTGACGGGGTTTTTAAGAACTGTGTCCCCTCTACCTGCTGGTGAGACGTAAAGGGGTAACAGCCAATAATGAGAAGAGAAAGGAGCTGTGTTTAAAAGTAAAAATGGAGGTACCATTCAGTCCAGTAGGCGCACCATTGGACCTCTCACCTGAGAAGACAAGAATCGAGAAGACACAGGCCGCAAAAGCTGCAGTGCAGCCTTATTCACATTAGCCAAGACAGTGAAGCAATCAAAATATCCAACAAGAGGTGAATGGATAAAGAAGAAGTGGTCCATGTACACAATGGAATATTAGCCATGGAAAACAATGAACCATTGCTCTTTGAGGCACCACAAATGAGTCTGGAGATAATCACGAAACATGAGGTAACTCGGAAACCAAAGACCTGTATTCTATGATATCACTTATAAGCGTTATCTAATAACTGACACAAATGAATATATTTCCACAGAGAAAGACACTCACAGACTTAGAAAACAAACTATTCTCATCTAAAAGGAAAGGTGGGGGGAACGGATAAGTTAAGATTAGTGTTGCTATATGTATACAAACATATAGTATATACATATCTCAAAAAACCGACCACCTAGCAAGGGAGGTCTGTGGAACCCTCTGTAACATTTAACATGGGAAGAGTATCTGTACTTGAATAGACATATATAATGTACAAATGAACCAGATTGTGTACACCTAGGAGAGACAATATTCGAAGCTTTACCCCAATTAAAAAAAAATTTAAAACCAAGAAGAAATAATGAGACATAAACTTATGGGGGTTTCTCCAGGCACATTCCAATTTAATTTACAACCTAGGAACACGACTTCCAGAAAGGCTCTGCTGCCCTAGTACCCAGATTTTGGAGTGGAGAAATGCTGCCTGCTTGAGGCCACTTCCCACAAGAGCAGCTTTAAACCCATTGCTAAAGGTCACTAAATATTCACCAAACTTGCAGTTCGGGAAATGACACCTGCTCTCTAAAAAAATTCTGAGGTGGAAAATCGACCAAAAATTTCAAAATAGGGCAACCTTCCAAGAAGATAGTTTCAAGAGATATATTGTACTCCCAATTGTTTCCTTTTTTTTAACAGAAAAAGAAAACGGTGGAGAAAAATGGTGAGTTTTACGAATTTTCAAAGACATGCAAACTCAAATTACAAAACCCTATCAGCACACAGCAGCCAGTAGGGCCATTAGCATAAAGGCAGCAAACAATAAATGCTAAATCGATTGTGGAGAAATGCATACCCTCGATTCTAAGGGGGACGTGGTAAGAGCCCCTAATGAAAACACAAAGAAGGTGCTTTGAAAAGGGAAACACGGTGCTACCAGTCAATCAATCACACCCACTGCTGGGCCTATCACCTGAGAAAATGAGAATCAAAAAGTCACAGGCTGGCAATCCTGCACTCCAACAATATTTACCATAGCCAACACTTGGAAGCAATGAAAATGTCCATCAACCGAGGAATGCGCAAAGTAGAAGTGGTCCACGTGCACACTGGGGAATTACTCCAATAAAAACTAAAAATTAAATTTAAAAATCCAACAAAAGTAAGGAGACATCAGCTTGTGTGGGTATGTCCGGGCACACTCCACTCTAATTTATAACCGAGAAACACCACAGGCCGCAAGGGCTTTTCCCTAGTTACCATGGTGGGGACATAGAAAGGCTGCCGCCCTCTGGCATTTACCTGCAAAAGCAGCTTTAAAGCCTGTGCTAATGGTCATTTCATAGGAACAAGTACTGCAGAACTGTAAATGAAACCTGCCCTCAAAATGTCTTGAGGGAGGTAATGGCCAAAACATTTCAAAATGTGACACATACTTTAAGAGAGCACTTTGAAGAACTAAGGGGCAATCAGAGGTTGAAAAATAAAAAGGACATGCCTTAAAGCTCAATTTCAACGGATTATGAGGCACAGGCGAATTCAACCACAAAGAGGTATCAGCTCACACTTGTCAGAATAACCCTCAGCAAGGAAACTACAAACAATAAATGCTGAAGGTGTTGTGGAGAAATGCATACCCTCAACTTCAAGTGGGACGTAACTTGAAAAGGGCCACGAATGAGAACAGAATGGAGGTGCCTTAAAAACTTAAGCATTGAGCTACTGTATGATCCAGCAGGCCCACTCCTCGACCTATAATCTAAGAAGAAAGAATTGGAAAGACACAGGCAGGCAAATCTGCATGGCACAGTATTACAATAGCCAAGATATGGAAGTAACCAAAAAGTCCACCAACAGATGGGTGGACAAAGAAGAACTCCTCCATGTACAGATGGAATATTCGCTAGTGAAAAAAATGAAACAATGCCATTTACAGCACCATACATGAGTCTAGATGTAATCACGCCACCTGTAGTAAGTGAGAAAGCAAAAGACACATATCCTATCATATCACTTTTAGGAGTTACTTAAAAATAGATACCAATGAAGATATTTCCACAGAGAAAGGCAATCACAGATTCATTAAGAAAACTTATGGTTCACCAAATAGAAAGGGATGAGGATTGGATACATTACCATATTGGGGTTAACAGAGATATACATACCATGTGAAATATATAATCACCAAAGACGTACGGAAGACCAGGAGAAGACTACTCAACATTGTGTCATAACCTACATGGGAAAAGGATGCGAGGAAGAATAGATTCACGTATATGTGTGAAAGAACCACATCTTGCACACCTAGAACAAACAAACCATTGTAATCAAATTTGCTGGGATAAAAAATAAAAAGTAAATTACAATTATGAACAAGAAGTAATGAGACATAAACATAAAGTGCTTTTTTCCTGGCACATTCCATTCTAATTTACAACCTAGAACACCACTTCCATTAAGGCTCTGTTTCCCCAGTTACCAAATTTGGTAAAGGAGAAATGCTGCCACCTTGTGGCCGTTTCCTGCAAGAGCAGCTTTAAACTCACAGCTAATGGTCACTTAACATTCACAAGGACTCAGGGCTGTAAAGGACACCTGCCCTAAAAAATTGTGCTGAAGTAGGAAATGGACAAAAAAATTCAAAACAGGCAAATGTTTCAAGAAGAGAGTATGAGGAGTTAAATTTTACTCACGCTCTTTTAAAAAAAAAGGAAAATGGATAAAAGCTCAACCTCAGGGAGTGTTAGACCCATGCAATCTAATCTACAAAAAGTTTCAACTTAGACCAGTCGACTGACCATCAGCAAAATGTCTACAAACAATAAATGCTGACGGGGTTTTTAAGAACTGTGTCCCCTCTACCTGCTGGTGAGACGTAAAGGGGTAACAGCCAATAATGAGAAGAGAAAGGAGCTGTGTTTAAAAGTAAAAATGGAGGTACCATTCAATCCAGCAGGCGCACCATTGGACCTCTCACCTGAGAAGACAAGAATCGAGAAGACACAGGCCGCAAAACTGCAGTGCAGCCTTATTCACATTAGCCAAGACAGTGAAGCAATCAAAATATCCAACAAGAGGTGAATGGATAAAGAAGAAGTGGTCCATGTACACAATGGAATATTAGCCATGGAAAACAATGAACCATTGCTCTTTGAGGCACCACAAATGAGTCTGGAGATAATCACGAAACATGAGGTAACTCGGAAACCAAAGACCTGTATACTATGATATCACTTATAGGCGTTATCTAATAACTGACACAAATGAATATATTTCCACAGAGAAAGACACTCACAGACTTAGAAAACAAACTATGCTCATCTAAAAGGAAAGGTGGGGGGAATGGATAAGGTAAGATTAGTGTTGCTATATGTATACAAACACATAGTATATACATATCTCAAAAAGACCGACCATCTAGCAAGGGAGGTCTGTGGAACCCTCTGTAACATTTTACATGGGAAGAGGATCTGTACTTGAATAGACATATATAATGTACAAATGAACCAGATTGAGTACACCTAGGACAGACAATATTCGAAGCTTTACCCCAATTAAAAAAAAAATTTAAAACCAAGAAGAAATAATGAGACATAAACTTATGGGGGTTTCTCCAGGCACATTCCAATTTAATTTACAACCTAGGAACACGACTTCCAGAAAGGCTCTGCTGCCCTAGTACCCAGATTTGGGAGTGGAGAAATGCTGCCTGCTTGAGGCCACTTCCCACAAGAGCAGCTTTAAACCCATTGCTAAAGGTCACTAAATATTCACCAAACTTGCAGTTCGGGAAATGACACCTGCTCTCTAAAAAAATTCTGGGGTGGAAAATCGACCAAAAATTTCAAAATAGGGCAACCTTCCAAGAAGATAGTTTCAAGAGATATATTGTACTCCCAATTGTTTCCTTTTTTTTAACAGAAAAAGAAAACGGTGGAGAAAAATGGTGAGTTTTACGAATTTTCAAAGACATGCAAACTCAAATTACAAAACCCTATCAGCACACAGCAGCCAGTAGGGCCATTAGCATAAAGGCAGCAAACAATAAATGCTAAATCGATTGTGGAGAAATGCATACCCTCGATTCTAAGGGGGACATGGTAAGAGCCACTAATGAAAACACAAAGAAGGTGCTTTGAAAAGGGAAACACGGTGCTACCAGTCAATCAATCACACCCACTGCTGGGCCTATCACCTGAGAAAATGAGAGTCAAAAAGTCACAGGCTGGCAATCCTGCACTCCAACAATATTTACCATAGCCAACACTTGGAAGCAATGAAAATGTCCATCAACCGAGGAATGCGCAAAGTAGAAGTGGTCCACGTGCACACTGGGGAATTACTCCAATAAAAACTAAAAATTAAATTTAAAAATCCAACAAAAGTAAGGAGACATCAGCTTGTGTGGGTTTGTCCGGGCACACTCCACTCTAATTTATAACCGAGAAACACCACAGGCCGCAAGGGCTTTTCCCTAGTTACCATGGTGGGGACATAGAAAGGCTGCCGCCCTCTGGCATTTACCTGCAAAAGCAGCTTTAAAGCCTGTGCTAATGGTCATTTCATAGGAACAAGTACTGCAGAACTGTAAATGAAACCTGCCCTCAAAATGTCTTGAGGGAGGTAATGGCCAAAACATTTCAAAATGTGACACATACTTTAAGAGAGCACTTTGAAGAACTAAGGGGCAATCAGAGGTTGAAAAATAAAAAGGACATGCCTTAAAGCTCAATTTCAACGGATTATGAGGCACAGGCGAATTCAACCACAAAGAGGTATCAGCACACACTTGTCAGAATAACCCTCAGCAAGGAAACTACAAACAATAAATGCTGAAGGTGTTGTGGAGAAATGCATACCCTCAACTTCAAGTGGGACGTAACTTGAAAAGGGCCACGAATGAGAACAGAATGGAGGTGCCTTAAAAAGTTAAGCATTGAGCTACTGTATGATCCAGCAGGCCCACTCCTCGACCTATAATCTAAGAAGAAAGAATTGGAAAGACACAGGCAGGCAAATCTGCATGGCACAGTATTACAATAGCCAAGATATGGAAGTAACCAAAAAGTCCACCAACAGATGGGTGGACAAAGAAGAACTCCTCCATGTACAGATGGAATATTCGCTAGTGAAAAAAATGAAACAATGCCATTTACAGCACCATACATGAGTCTAGACGTAATCACGCCACCTGTAGTAAGTGAGAAAGCAAAAGACACATATCCTATCATATCACTTTTAGGAGTTACTTAAAAATTGATACCAATGAAGATATTTCCACAGAGAAAGGCAATCACAGATTCTTTAAAAAAACTTATGGTTCACCAAATAGAAAGGGATGAGGATTGGATACATTACCATATTGGGGTTAACAGAGATATACATACCATGTGAAATATATAATCACCAAAGACGTACGGAAGACCAGGAGAAGACTACTCAACATTGTGTCATAACCTACATGGGAAAAGGATGCGAGGAAGAATAGATACACGTATATGTGTGAAAGAACCACATCTTGCACACCTAGAACAAACAAACCATTGTAATCAAATTTGCTGGGATTAAAAATAAAAAGTAAATTACAATTATGAACAAGAAGTAATGAGACATAAACATAAAGTGCTTTTTTCCTGGCACATTCCATTCGAATTTACAACCTAGAACACCACTTCCATTAAGGCTCTGTTTCCCCAGTTACCAAATTTGGTAAAGGAGAAATGCTGCCACCTTCTGGCCGTTTCCTGCAAGAGCAGCTTTAAACTCACAGCTAATGGTCACTTAACATTCACAAGGACTCAGGGCTGTAAAGGGCACCTGCCCTAAAAAATTGTGCTGAAGTAGGGAATGGACAAAAAAATTCACAACAGGCAAATGTTTCAAGAAGAGAGTATGAGGAGTTAAGTTTTACTCACGCTCTTTTAAAAAAAAAGGAAAATGGATAAAAGCTCAACCTCAGGGAGTGTTAGACCCATGCAATCTAATCTACAAAAAGTTTCAACTTAGACCAGTCGACTGACCATCAGCAAAATGTCTACAAACAATAAATGCTGACGGGGTTTTTAAGAACTGTGTCCCCTCTACCTGCTGGTGAGACGTAAAGGGGTAACAGCCAATAATGAGAAGAGAAAGGAGCTGTGTTTAAAAGTAAAAATGGAGGTACCATTCAATCCAGCAGGCGCACCATTGGACCTCTCACCTGAGAAGACAAGAATCGAGAAGACACAGGCCGCAAAAGCTGCAGTGCAGCCTTATTCACAATAGCCAAGACTGTGAAGCAATCAAAATATCCAACAAGAGGTGAATGGATAAAGAAGAAGTGGTCCATGTACACAATGGAATATTAGCCATGGAAAACAATGAACCATTGCTCTTTGAGGCACCACAAATGAGTCTGGAGATAATCACGAAACATGAGGTAACTCGGAAACCAAAGACCTGTATTCTATGATATCACTTATAAGCGTTATCTAATAACTGACACAAATGAATATATTTCCACAGAGAAAGACACTCACAGACTTAGAAAACAAACTATGCTCATCTAAAAGGAAAGGTGGGGGGAACGGATAAGTTAAGATTAGTGTTGCTATATGTATACAAACATATAGTATATACATATCTCAAAAAACCGACCACCTAGCAAGGGAGGTCTGTAGAACCCTCTGTAACATTTAACATGGGAAGAGGATCTGTACTTGAATAGACATATATAATGTACAAATGAACCAGATTGTGTACACCTAAGAGAGACAATATTCGAAGCTTTACCCCAATTAAAAAAAAATTTAAAACCAAGAAGAAATAATGAGACATAAACTTATGGGGGTTTCTCCAGGCACATTCCAATTTAATTTACAACCTAGGAACACGACTTCCAGAAAGGCTCTGCTGCCCTAGTACCCAGATTTTGGAGTGGAGAAATGCTGCCTGCTTGAGGCCACTTCCCACAAGAGCAGCTTTAAACCCATTGCTAAAGTTCACTATATATTCACCAAACTTGCAGTTCGGGAAATGACACCTGCTCTCTAAAAAAATTCTGGGGTGGAAAATCGACCAAAAATTTCAAAATAGGGCAACCTTCCAAGAAGATAGTTTCAAGAGATATATTGTACTCCCAATTGTTTCCTTTTTTTTAACAGAAAAAGAAAACGGTGGAGAAAAATGGTGAGTTTTACGAATTTTCAAAGACATGCAAACTCAAATTACAAAACCCTATCAGCACACAGCAGCCAGTAGGGCCATTAGCATAAAGGCAGCAAACAATAAATGCTAAATCGATTGTGGAGAAATGCATACCCTCGATTCTAAGGGGGACATGGTAAGAGCCACTAAAGAAAACACAAAGAAGGTGCTTTGAAAAGGGAAACACGGTGCTACCAGTCAATCAATCACACCCACTGCTGGGCCTATCACCTGAGAAAATGAGAATCAAAAAGTCACAGGCTGGCAATCCTGCACTCCAACAATATTTACCATAGCCAACACTTGGAAGCAATGAAAATGTCCATCAACCGAGGAATGCGCAAAGTAGAAGTGGTCCACGTGCACACTGGGGAATTACTCCAATAAAAACTAAAAATTAAATTTAAAAATCCAACAAAAGTAAGGAGACATCAGCTTGTGTGGGTTTGTCCGGGCACACTCCACTCTAATTTATAACCGAGAAACACCACAGGCCGCAAGGGCTTTTCCCTAGTTACCATGGTGGGGACATAGAAAGGCTGCCGCCCTCTGGCATTTACCTGCAAAAGCAGCTTTAAAGCCTGTGCTAATGGTCATTTCATAGGAACAAGTACTGCAGAACTGTAAATGAAACCTGCCCTCAAAATGTCTTGAGGGAGGTAATGGCCAAAACATTTCAAAATGTGACACATACTTTAAGAGAGCACTTTGAAGAACTAAGGGGCAATCAGAGGTTGAAAAATAAAAAGGACATGCCTTAAAGCTCAATTTCAACGGATTATGAGGCACAGGCGAATTCAACCACAAAGAGGTATCAGCTCACACTTGTCAGAATAACCCTCAGCAAGGAAACTACAAACAATAAATGCTGAAGGTGTTGTGGAGAAATGCATACCCTCAACTTCAAGTGGGACGAAACTTGAAAAGGGCCACGAATGAGAACAGAATGGAGGTGCCTTAAAAAGGTAAACATTGAGCTACCGTATGATCCAGCAGTCCCACCCCTCGACCTATAATCTAAGAAGAAAGAATTGGAAAGACACAGGCAGGCAAATCTGCATGGCACAGTATTACAATAGCCAAGATATGGAAGTAACCAAAAAGTCCACCAACAGATGGGTGGACAAAGAAGAACTCCTCCATGTACAGATGGAATATTCGCTAGTGAAAAAAATGAAACAATGCCATTTACAGCACCATACATGAGTCTAGACGTAATCACGCCACCTGTAGTAAGTGAGAAAGCAAAAGACACATATCCTATCATATCACTTTTAGGAGTTACTTAAAAATTGATACCAAGGAAGATATTTCCACAGAGAAAGGCAATCACAGATTCATTAAAAAAACTTATGGTTCACCAAATAGAAAGGGATGAGGATTGGATACATTACCATATTGGGGTTAACAGAGATATACATACCATGTGAAATATATAATCACCAAAGACGTACGGAAGACCAGGAGAAGAGTACTCAACATTGTGTCATAACCTATATGGGAAAAGGATGCGAGGAAGAATAGATACACGTATATGTGTGAAAGAACCACATCTTGCACACCTAGAACAAACAAACCATTGTAATCAAATTTGCTGGGATAAAAAATAAAAAGTAAATTACAATTATGAACAAGAAGTAATGAGACATAAACATAAAGTGCTTTTTTCCTGGCACATTCCATTCGAATTTACAACCTAGAACACCACTTCCATTAAGGCTCTGTTTCCCCAGTTACCAAATTTGGTAAAGGAGAAATGCTGCCACCTTCTGGCCGTTTCCTGCAAGAGCAGCTTTAAACTCACAGCTAATGGTCACTTAACATTCACAAGGACTCAGGGCTGTGAAGGGCACCTGCCCTAAAAAATTGTGCTGAAGTAGGGAATGGACAAAAAAATTCACAACAGGCAAATGTTTCAAGAAGAGAGTATGAGGAGTTAAGTTTTACTCACGCTCTTTTAAAAAAAAAGGAAAATGGATAAAAGCTCAACCTCAGGGAGTGTTAGACCCATGCAATCTAATCTACAAAAAGTTTCAACTTAGACCAATCGACTGACCATCAGCAAAATGTGTACAAACAATAAATGCTGACGGGGTTTTTAAGAACTGTGTCCCCTCTACCTGCTGGTGAGACGTAAAGGGGTAACAGCCAATAATGAGAAGAGAAAGGAGCTGTGTTTAAAAGTAAAAATGGAGGTACCATTCAGTCCAGTAGGCGCACCATTGGACCTCTCACCTGAGAAGACAAGAATCGAGAAGACACAGGCCGCAAAAGCTGCAGTGCAGCCTTATTCACATTAGCCAAGACAGTGAAGCAATCAAAATATCCAACAAGAGGTGAATGGATAAAGAAGAAGTGGTCCATGTACACAATGGAATATTAGCCATGGAAAACAATGAACCATTGCTCTTTGAGGCACCACAAATGAGTCTGGAGATAATCACGAAACATGAGGTAACTCGGAAACCAAAGACCTGTATTCTATGATATCACTTATAAGCGTTATCTAATAACTGACACAAATGAATATATTTCCACAGAGAAAGACACTCACAGACTTAGAAAACAAACTATTCTCATCTAAAAGGAAAGGTGGGGGGAACGGATAAGTTAAGATTAGTGTTGCTATATGTATACAAACATATAGTATATACATATCTCAAAAAACCGACCACCTAGCAAGGGAGGTCTGTGGAACCCTCTGTAACATTTAACATGGGAAGAGTATCTGTACTTGAATAGACATATATAATGTACAAATGAACCAGATTGTGTACACCTAGGAGAGACAATATTCGAAGCTTTACCCCAATTAAAAAAAAATTTAAAACCAAGAAGAAATAATGAGACATAAACTTATGGGGGTTTCTCCAGGCACATTCCAATTTAATTTACAACCTAGGAACACGACTTCCAGAAAGGCTCTGCTGCCCTAGTACCCAGATTTTGGAGTGGAGAAATGCTGCCTGCTTGAGGCCACTTCCCACAAGAGCAGCTTTAAACCCATTGCTAAAGGTCACTAAATATTCACCAAACTTGCAGTTCGGGAAATGACACCTGCTCTCTAAAAAAATTCTGGGGTGGAAAATCGACCAAAAATTTCAAAATAGGGCAACCTTCCAAGAAGATAGTTTCAAGAGATATATTGTACTCCCAATTGTTTCCTTTTTTTTAACAGAAAAAGAAAACGGTGGAGAAAAATGGTGAGTTTTACGAATTTTCAAAGACATGCAAACTCAAATTACAAAACCCTATCAGCACACAGCAGCCAGTAGGGCCATTAGCATAAAGGCAGCAAACAATAAATGCTAAATCGATTGTGGAGAAATGCATACCCTCGATTCTAAGGGGGACGTGGTAAGAGCCCCTAATGAAAACACAAAGAAGGTGCTTTGAAAAGGGAAACACGGTGCTACCAGTCAATCAATCACACCCACTGCTGGGCCTATCACTTGAGAAAATGAGAATCAAAAAGTCACAGGCTGGCAATCCTGCACTCCAACAATATTTACCATAGCCAACACTTGGAAGCAATGAAAATGTCCATCAACCGAGGAATGCGCAAAGTAGAAGTGGTCCACGTGCACACTGGGGAATTACTCCAATAAAAACTAAAAATTAAATTTAAAAATCCAACAAAAGTAAGGAGACATCAGCTTGTGTGGGTATGTCCGGGCACACTCCACTCTAATTTATAACCGAGAAACACCACAGGCCGCAAGGGCTTTTCCCTAGTTACCATGGTGGGGACATAGAAAGGCTGCCGCCCTCTGGCATTTACCTGCAAAAGCAGCTTTAAAGCCTGTGCTAATGGTCATTTCATAGGAACAAGTACTGCAGAACTGTAAATGAAACCTGCCCTCAAAATGTCTTGAGGGAGGTAATGGCCAAAACATTTCAAAATGTGACACATACTTTAAGAGAGCACTTTGAAGAACTAAGGGGCAATCAGAGGTTGAAAAATAAAATGGACATGCCTTAAAGCTCAATTTCAATGGATTATGAGGCACAGGCGAATTCAACCACAAAGAGGTATCAGCTCACACTTGTCAGAATAACCCTCAGCAAGGAAACTACAAACAATAAATGCTGAAGGTGTTGTGGAGAAATGCATACCCTCAACTTCAAGTGGGACGTAACTTGAAAAGGGCCACGAATGAGAACAGAATGGAGGTGCCTTAAAAAGTTAAGCATTGAGCTACTGTATGATCCAGCAGGCCCACTCCTCGACCTATAATCTAAGAAGAAAGAATTGGAAAGACACAGGCAGGCAAATCTGCATGGCACAGTATTACAATAGCCAAGATATGGAAGTAACCAAAAAGTCCACCAACAGATGGGTGGACAAAGAAGAACTCCTCCATGTACAGATGGAATATTCGCTAGTGAAAAAAATGAAACAATGCCCTTTACAGCACCATACATGAGTCTAGACGTAATCACGCCACCTGTAGTAAGTGAGAAAGCAAAAGACACATATCCTATCATATCACTTTTAGGAGTTACTTAAAAATTGATACCAATGAAGATATTTCCACAGAGAAAGGCAATCACAGATTCATTAAGAAAACTTATGGTTCACCAAATAGAAAGGGATGAGGATTGGATACATTACCATATTGGGGTTAACAGAGATATACATACCATGTGAAATATATAATCACCAAAGACGTACGGAAGACCAGGAGAAGACTACTCAACATTGTGTCATAACCTACATGGGAAAAGGATGCGAGAAAGAATAGATTCACGTATATGTGTGAAAGAACCACATCTTGCACACCTAGAACAAACAAACCATTGTAATCAAATTTGCTGGGATAAAAAATAAAAAGTAAATTACAATTATGAACAAGAAGTAATGAGACATAAACATAAAGTGCTTTTTTCCTGGCACATTCCATTCTAATTTACAACCTAGAACACCACTTCCATTAAGGCTCTGTTTCCCCAGTTACCAAATTTGGTAAAGGAGAAATGCTGCCACCTTGTGGCCGTTTCCTGCAAGAGCAGCTTTAAACTCACAGCTAATGGTCACTTAACATTCACAAGGACTCAGGGCTGTAAAGGACACCTGCCCTAAAAAATTGTGCTGAAGTAGGAAATGGACAAAAAAATTCAAAACAGGCAAATGTTTCAAGAAGAGAGTATGAGGAGTTAAATTTTACTCACGCTCTTTTAAAAAAAAAGGAAAATGGATAAAAGCTCAACCTCAGGGAGTGTTAGACCCATGCAATCTAATCTACAAAAAGTTTCAACTTAGACCAGTCGACTGACCATCAGCAAAATGACTACAAACAATAAATGCTGACGGGGTTTTTAAGAACTGTGTCCGCTCTACCTGCTGGTGAGACGTAAAGGGGTAACAGCCAATAATGAGAAGAGAAAGGAGCTGTGTTTAAAAGTAAAAATGGAGGTACCATTCAATCCAGCAGGCGCACCATTGGACCTCTCACCTGAGAAGACAAGAATCGAGAAGACACAGGCCGCAAAACTGCAGTGCAGCCTTATTCACATTAGCCAAGACAGTGAAGCAATCAAAATATCCAACAAGAGGTGAATGGATAAAGAAGAAGTGGTCCATGTACACAATGGAATATTAGCCATGGAAAACAATGAACCATTGCTCTTTGAGGCACCACAAATGAGTCTGGAGATAATCACGAAACATGAGGTAACTCGGAAACCAAAGACCTGTATACTATGATATCACTTATAGGCGTTATCTAATAACTGACACAAATGAATATATTTCCACAGAGAAAGACACTCACAGACTTAGAAAACAAACTATGCTCATCTAAAAGGAAAGGTGGGGGGAATGGATAAGGTAAGATTAGTGTTGCTATATGTATACAAACACATAGTATATACATATCTCAAAAAGACCGACCATCTAGCAAGGGAGGTCTGTGGAACCCTCTGTAACATTTTACATGGGAAGAGGATCTGTACTTGAATAGACATATATAATGTACAAATGAACCAGATTGAGTACACCTAGGACAGACAATATTCGAAGATTTACCCCAATTAAAAAAAAATTTAAAACCAAGAAGAAATAATGAGACATAAACTTATGGGGGTTTCTCCAGGCACATTCCAATTTAATTTACAACCTAGGAACACGACTTCCAGAAAGGCTCTGCTGCCCTAGTACCCAGATTTGGGAGTGGAGAAATGCTGCCTACTTGAGGCCACTTCCCACAACAGCAGCTTTAAACCCATTGCTAATGGTCACTAAATATTCACCAAACTTGCAGTTCGGGAAATGACACCTGCTCTCTAAAAAAATTCTGAGGTGGAAAATCGACCAAAAATTTCAAAATAGGGCAACCTTCCAAGAAGACATTTTCAAGAGATATATTGTACTCCCAACTGTTTCCTTTTTTTTTAACAGAAAAGAAAACGGTGGAGAAACATGATGAGTTTTACGAATTTTCAAAGACATGCAAACCCAAATTACAAAACCCTATCAGCATACAGCAGCCAGTAGGGCCATTAGCATAAAGGCAGCAAACAATAAATGCTAAATCGATTGTGGAGAAATGCATACACTCGATTCTGAGGGGGATGTGGTAAGAGCCACTAATGAAAACACAAAGAAGGTGCTTTGAAAAGGGAAACACGGTGCTACCAGTCAATCAATCACACCCACTGCTGGGCCTATCAACTGAGAAAATGAGAATCAAAAAGTCACAGGCTGGCAATCCTGCACTCCAACAATATTTACCATAGCCAACACTTGGAAGCAATGAAAATGTCCATCAACTGAGGAATGCGCAAAGTAGAAGTGGTCCACGTGCACACTGGGGAATTACTCCAATAAAAACTAAAAATTAAATTTAAAAATCCAACAAAAGTAAGGAGACATCAGCTTGTGTGGGTTTGTCCGGGCACACTCCACTCTAATTTATAACCGAGAAACACCACAGGCCGCTAGGGCTTTTCCCTAGTTACCATGGTGGGGACATAGAAAGGCTGCCGCCCTCTGGCATTTACCTGCAAAAGCAGCTTTAAAGCCTGTGCTAATGGTCATTTCATAGGAACAAGTACTGCAGAACTGTAAATGAAACCTACCCTCAAAATGTCTTGAGGGAGGTAATGGCCAAAACATTGCAAAATGTGACACATACTTTAAGAGAACACTTTGAAGAACTAAGGGGTAATCACAGGTTGAAAAATAAAAAGGACATGCCTTAAAGCTCAATTTCAACGGATTATGAGGCACAGGCGAATTCAACCACAAAGAGGTATCAGCTCACACTTGTCAGAATAACCATCAGCAAGGAAACTACAAACAATAAATGCTGAAGGTGTTGTGGAGAAATGCATACCCTCAACTTCAAGTGGGACGTAACTTGAAAAGGGACACGAATGAGAACAGAATGGAGGTGCCTTAAAAAGGTAAACATTGAGCTACCGTATGATCCAGCAGGCCCACTCCTCGACCTATAATCTAAGAAGAAAGAATTGGAAAGACACAGGCAGGCAAATCTGCATGGCACAGTATTACAATAGCCAAGATATGGAAGTAACCAAAAAGTCCACCAACAGATGGGTGGACAAAGAAGAACTCCTCCATGTACAGATGGAATATTCGCTAGTGAAAAAAATGAAACAATGCCATTTACAGCACCATACATGAGTCTAGACGTAATCACGCCACCTGTAGTAAGTGAGAAAGCAAAAGACACATATCCTATCATATCACTTTTAGGAGTTACTTAAAAATTGATACCAAGGAAGATATTTCCACAGAGAAAGGCAATCACAGATTCATTAAAAAAACTGATGGTTCACCAAATAGAAAGGGATGAGGATTGGATACATTACCATATTGGGGTTAACAGAGATATACATACCATGTGAAATATATAATCACCAAAGACGTACGGAAGACCAGGAGAAGAGTACTCAACATTGTGTCATAACCTATATGGGAAAAGAATGCGAGGAAGAATAGATACACGTATATGTGTGAAAGAACCACATCTTGCACACCTAGAACAAACAAACCATTGTAATCAAATTTGCTGGGATAAAAAATAAAAAGTAAATTACAATTATGAACAAGAAGTAATGAGACATAAACATAAAGTGCTTTTTTCCTGGCACATTCCATTCGAATTTACAACCTAGAACACCACTTCCATTAAGGCTCTGTTTCCCCAGTTACCAAATTTGGTAAAGGAGAATTGCTGCCACCTTGTGGCCGTTTCCTGCAAGAGCAGCTTTAAACTCACAGCTAATGGTCACTTAACATTCACAAGGACTCAGGGCTGTAAAGGACACCTGCCCTAAAAAATTGTGATGAAGTAGGAAATGGACAAAAAAATTCAAAACAGGCAAATGTTTCAAGAAGAGAGTATGAGGAGTTAAGTTTTACTCACGCTCTTTAAAAAAAAAAGGAAAATGGATAAAAGCTCAACCTCAGGGAGTGTTAGACCCATGCAATCTAATCTACAAAAAGTTTCAACTTAGACCAGTCGACTGACCATCAGCAAAATGTCTACAAACAATAAATGCTGACGGGGTTTTTAAGAACTGTGTCCCCTCTACCAGCAGGTGAGACGTAAAGGGGTAACAGCCAATATTGAGAAGAGAAAGGAGCTGTGTTTAAAAGTAAAAATGGAGGTACCATTCAATCCAGCAGGCACACCATTGGACCTCTCACCTGAGAAGCCAAGAATCGAGAAGACACAGGCCGCAAAACTGCAGTGCAGCCTTATTCACATTAGCCAAGACAGTGAAGCAATCAAAATATCCAACAAGAGGTGAATGGATAAAGAAGAAGTGGTCCATGTACACAATGGAATATTAGCCATGGAAAACAATGAACCATTGCTCTTTGAGGCACCACAAATGAGTCTGGAGATAATCACGAAACATGAGGTAACTCGGAAACCAAAGACCTGTATTCTATGATATCACTTATAAGCGTTATCTAATAACTGACACAAATGAATATATTTCCACAGAGAAAGACACTCACAGACTTAGAAAACAAACTATTCTCATCTAAAAGGAAAGGTGGGGGGAACGGATAAGTTAAGATTAGTGTTGCTATATGTATACAAACATATAGTATATACATATCTCAAAAAACCGACCACCTAGCAAGGGAGGTCTGTGGAACCCTCTGTAACATTTAACATGGGAAGAGGATCTGTACTTGAATAGACATATATAATGTACAAATGAACCAGATTGTGTACACCTAGGAGAGACAATATTCGAAGCTTTACCCCAATTAAAAAAAAATTTAAAACCAAGAAGAAATAATGAGACATAAACTTATGGGGGTTTCTCCAGGCACATTCCAATTTAATTTACAACCTAGGAACACGACTTCCAGAAAGGCTCTGCTGCCCTAGTACCCAGATTTTGGAGTGGAGAAATGCTGCCTGCTTGAGGCCACTTCCCACAAGAGCAGCTTTAAACCCATTGCTAAAGTTCACTATATATTCACCAAACTTGCAGTTCGGGAAATGACACCTGCTCTCTAAAAAAATTCTGGGGTGGAAAATCGACCAAAAATTTCAAAATAGGGCAACCTTCCAAGAAGATAGTTTCAAGAGATATATTGTACTCCCAATTGTTTCCTTTTTTTTAACAGAAAAAGAAAACGGTGGAGAAAAATGGTGAGTTTTACGAATTTTCAAAGACATGCAAACTCAAATTACAAAACCCTATCAGCACACAGCAGCCAGTAGGGCCATTAGCATAAAGGCAGCAAACAATAAATGCTAAATCGATTGTGGAGAAATGCATACCCTCGATTCTAAGGGGGACATGGTAAGAGCCACTAATGAAAACACAAAGAAGGTGCTTTGAAAAGGGAAACACGGTGCTACCAGTCAATCAATCACACCCACTGCTGGGCCTATCACCTGAGAAAATGAGAATCAAAAAGTCACAGGCTGGCAATCCTGCACTCCAACAATATTTACCATAGCCAACACTTGGAAGCAATGAAAATGTCCATCAACCGAGGAATGCGCAAAGTAGAAGTGGTCCACGTGCACACTGGGGAATTACTCCAATAAAAACTAAAAATTAAATTTAAAAATCCAACAAAAGTAAGGAGACATCAGCTTGTGTGGGTTTGTCCGGGCACACTCCACTCTAATTTATAACCGAGAAACACCACAGGCCGCAAGGGCTTTTCCCTAGTTACCATGGTGGGGACATAGAAAGGCTGCCGCCCTCTGGCATTTACCTGCAAAAGCAGCTTTAAAGCCTGTGCTAATGGTCATTTCATAGGAACAAGTACTGCAGAACTGTAAATGAAACCTGCCCTCAAAATGTCTTGAGGGAGGTAATGGCCAAAACATTTCAAAATGTGACACATACTTTAAGAGAGCACTTTGAAGAACTAAGGGGCAATCAGAGGTTGAAAAATAAAAAGGACATGCCTTAAAGCTCAATTTCAACGGATTATGAGGCACAGGCGAATTCAACCACAAAGAGGTATCAGCACACACTTGTCAGAATAACCCTCAGCAAGGAAACTACAAACAATAAATGCTGAAGGTGTTGTGGAGAAATGCATACCCTCAACTTCAAGTGGGACGTAACTTGAAAAGGGCCACAAATGAGAACAGAATGGAGGTGCCTTAAAAAGTTAAGCATTGAGCTACTGTATGATCCAGCAGGCCCACTCCTCGACCTATAATCTAAGAAGAAAGAATTGGAAAGACACAGGCAGGCAAATCTGCATGGCACAGTATTACAATAGCCAAGATATGGAAGTAACCAAAAAGTCCACCAACAGATGGGTGGACAAAGAAGAACTCCTCCATGTACAGATGGAATATTCGCTAGTGAAAAAAATGAAACAATGCCATTTACAGCACCATACATGAGTCTAGACGTAATCACGCCACCTGTAGTAAGTGAGAAAGCAAAAGACACATATCCTATCATATCACTTTTAGGAGTTACTTAAAAATTGATACCAAGGAAGATATTTCCACAGAGAAAGGCAATCACAGATTCATTAAAAAAACTTATGGTTCACCAAATAGAAAGGGATGAGGATTGGATACATTACCATATTGGGGTTAACAGAGATATACATACCATGTGAAATATATAATCACCAAAGACGTACGGAAGACCAGGAGAAGACTACTCAACATTGTGTCATAACCTACATGGGAAAAGGATGCGAGGAAGAATAGATACACGTATATGTGTGAAAGAACCACATCTTGCACACCTAGAACAAACAAACCATTGTAATCAAATTTGCTGGGATTAAAAATAAAAAGTAAATTACAATTATGAACAAGAAGTAATGAGACATAAACATAAAGTGCTTTTTTCCTGGCACATTCCATTCGAATTTACAACCTAGAACACCACTTCCATTAAGGCTCTGTTTCCCCAGTTACCAAATTTGGTAAAGGAGAAATGCTGCCACCTTCTGGCCGTTTCCTGCAAGAGCAGCTTTAAACTCACAGCTAATGGTCACTTAACATTCACAAGGTCTCAGGGCTGTAAAGGGCACCTGCCCTAAAAAATTGTGCTGAAGTAGGGAATGGACAAAAAAATTCACAACAGGCAAATGTTTCAAGAAGAGAGTATGAGGAGTTAAGTTTTACTCACGCTCTTTTAAAAAAAAAGGAAAATGGATAAAAGCTCAACCTCAGGGAGTGTTAGACCCATGCAATCTAATCTACAAAAAGTTTCAACTTAGACCAGTCGACTGACCATCAGCAAAATGTCTACAAACAATAAATGCTGACGGGGTTTTTAAGAACTGTGTCCCCTCTACCTGCTGGTGAGACGTAAAGGGGTAACAGCCAATAATGAGAAGAGAAAGGAGCTGTGTTTAAAAGTAAAAATGGAGGTACCATTCAATCCAGCAGGCGCACCATTGGACCTCTCACCTGAGAAGACAAGAATCGAGAAGACACAGGCCGCAAAAGCTGCAGTGCAGCCTTATTCACAATAGCCAAGACTGTGAAGCAATCAAAATATCCAACAAGAGGTGAATGGATAAAGAAGAAGTGGTCCATGTACACAATGGAATATTAGCCATGGAAAACAATGAACCATTGCTCTTTGAGGCACCACAAATGAGTCTGGAGATAATCACGAAACATGAGGTAACTCGGAAACCAAAGACCTGTATTCTATGATATCACTTATAAGCGTTATCTAATAACTGACACAAATGAATATATTTCCACAGAGAAAGACACTCACAGACTTAGAAAACAAACTATGCTCATCTAAAAGGAAAGGTGGGGGGAACGGATAAGTTAAGATTAGTGTTGCTATATGTATACAAACATATAGTATATACATATCTCAAAAAACCGACCACCTAGCAAGGGAGGTCTGTGGAACCCTCTGTAACATTTAACATGGGAAGAGGATCTGTACTTGAATAGACATATATAATGTACAAATGAACCAGATTGTGTACACCTAGGAGAGACAATATTCGAAGCTTTACCCCAATTAAAAAAAAATTTAAAACCAAGAAGAAATAATGAGACATAAACTTATGGGGGTTTCTCCAGGCACATTCCAATTTAATTTACAACCTAGGAACACGACTTCCAGAAAGGCTCTGCTGCCCTAGTACCCAGATTTTGGAGTGGAGAAATGCTGCCTGCTTGAGGCCACTTCCCACAAGAGCAGCTTTAAACCCATTGCTAAAGGTCACTAAATATTCACCAAACTTGCAGTTCGGGAAATGACACCTGCTCTCTAAAAAAATTCTGGGGTGGAAAATCGACCAAAAATTTCAAAATAGGGCAACCTTCCAAGAAGATAGTTTCAAGATATATATTGTACTCCCAATTGTTTCCTTTTTTTTAACAGAAAAAGAAAACGGTGGAGAAAAATGGTGAGTTTTACGAATTTTCAAAGACATGCAAACTCAAATTACAAAACCCTATCAGCACACAGCAGCCAGTAGGGCCATTAGCATAAAGGCAGCAAACAATAAATGCTAAATCGATTGTGGAGAAATGCATACCCTCGATTCTAAGGGGGACATGGTAAGAGCCACTAATGAAAACACAAAGAAGGTGCTTTGAAAAGGGAAACACGGTGCTACCAGTCAATCAATCACACCCACTGCTGGGCCTATCACCTGAGAAAATGAGAATCAAAAAGTCACAGGCTGGCAATCCTGCACTCCAACAATATTTACCATAGCCAACACTTGGAAGCAATGAAAATGTCCATCAACCGAGGAATGCGCAAAGTAGAAGTGGTCCACGTGCACACTGGGGAATTACTCCAATAAAAACTAAAAATTAAATTTAAAAATCCAACAAAAGTAAGGAGACATCAGCTTGTGTGGGTTTGTCCGGGCACACTCCACTCTAATTTATAACCGAGAAACACCACAGGCCACAAGGGCTTTTCCCTAGTTACCATGGTGGGGACATAGAAAGGCTGCAGCCCTCTGGCATTTACCTGCAAAAGCAGCTTTAAAGCCTGTGCTAATGGTCATTTCATAGGAACAAGTACTGCAGAACTGTAAATGAAACCTGCCCTCAAAATGTCTTGAGGGAGGTAATGGCCAAAACATTTCAAAATGTGACACATACTTTAAGAGAGCACTTTGAAGAACTAAGGGGCAATCAGAGGTTGAAAAATAAAAAGGACATGCCTTAAAGCTCAATTTCAACGGATTATGAGGCACAGGCGAATTCAACCACAAAGAGGTATCAGCTCACACTTGTCAGAATAACCCTCAGCAAGGAAACTACAAACAATAAATGCTGAAGGTGTTGTGGAGAAATGCATACCCTCAACTTCAAGTGGGACGAAACTTGAAAAGGGCCACGAATGAGAACAGAATGGAGGTGCCTTAAAAAGGTAAACATTGAGCTACCGTATGATCCAGCAGTCCCACCCCTCGACCTATAATCTAAGAAGAAAGAATTGGAAAGACACAGGCAGGCAAATCTGCATGGCACAGTATTACAATAGCCAAGATATGGAAGTAACCAAAAAGTCCACCAACAGATGGGTGGACAAAGAAGAACTCCTCCATGTACAGATGGAATATTCGCTAGTGAAAAAAATGAAACAATGCCATTTACAGCACCATACATGAGTCTAGACGTAATCACGCCACCTGTAGTAAGTGAGAAAGCAAAAGACACATATCCTATCATATCACTTTTAGGAGTTACTTAAAAATTGATACCAAGGAAGATATTTCCACAGAGAAAGGCAATCACAGATTCATTAAAAAAACTTATGGTTCACCAAATAGAAAGGGATGAGGATTGGATACATTACCATATTGGGGTTAACAGAGATATACATACCATGTGAAATATATAATCACCAAAGACGTACGGAAGACCAGGAGAAGACTACTCAACATTGTGTCATAACCTACATGGGAAAAGGATGCGAGGAAGAATAGATACACGTATATGTGTGAAAGAACCACATCTTGCACACCTAGAACAAACAAACCATTGTAATCAAATTTGCTGGGATAAAAAATAAAAAGTAAATTACAATTATGAACAAGAAGTAATGAGACATAAACATAAAGTGCTTTTTTCCTGGCACATTCCATTCTAATTTACAACCTAGAACACCACTTCCATTAAGGCTCTGTTTCCCCAGTTACCAAATTTGGTAAAGGAGAAATGCTGCCACCTTGTGGCCGTTTCCTGCAAGAGCAGCTTTAAACTCACAGCTAATGGTCACTTAACATTCACAAGGACTCAGGGCTGTAAAGGACACCTGCCCTAAAAAATTGTGCTGAAGTAGGAAATGGACAAAAAAATTCAAAACAGGCAAATGTTTCAAGAAGAGAGTATGAGGAGTTAAATTTTACTCACGCTCTTTTAAAAAAAAAGGAAAATGGATAAAAGCTCAACCTCAGGGAGTGTTAGACCCATGCAATCTAATCTACAAAAAGTTTCAACTTAGACCAGTCGACTGACCATCAGCAAAATGACTACAAACAATAAATGCTGACGGGGTTTTTAAGAACTGTGTCAGCTCTACCTGCTGGTGAGACGTAAAGGGGTAACAGCCAATAATGAGAAGAGAAAGGAGCTGTGTTTAAAAGTAAAAATGGAGGTACCATTCAATCCAGCAGGCGCACCATTGGACCTCTCACCTGAGAAGACAAGAATCGAGAAGACACAGGCCGCAAAAGCTGCAGTGCAGCCTTATTCACAATAGCCAAGACTGTGAAGCAATCAAAATATCCAACAAGAGGTGAATGGATAAAGAAGAAGTGGTCCATGTACACAATGGAATATTAGCCATGGAAAACAATGAACCATTGCTCTTTGAGGCACCACAAATGAGTCTGGAGATAATCACGAAACATGAGGTAACTCGGAAACCAAAGACCTGTATTCTATGATATCACTTATAAGCGTTATCTAATAACTGACACAAATGAATATATTTCCACAGAGAAAGACACTCACAGACTTAGAAAACAAACTATGCTCATCTAAAAGGAAAGGTGGGGGGAACGGATAAGTTAAGATTAGTGTTGCTATATGTATACAAACATATAGTATATACATATCTCAAAAAACCGACCACCTAGCAAGGGAGGTCTGTGGAACCCTCTGTAACATTTAACATGGGAAGAGGATCTGTACTTGAATAGACATATATAATGTACAAATGAACCAGATTGTGTACACCTAGGAGAGACAATATTCGAAGCTTTACCCCAATTAAAAAAAAATTTAAAACCAAGAAGAAATAATGAGACATAAACTTATGGGGGTTTCTCCAGGCACATTCCAATTTAATTTACAACCTAGGAACACGACTTCCAGAAAGGCTCTGCTGCCCTAGTACCCAGATTTTGGAGTGGAGAAATGCTGCCTGCTTGAGGCCACTTCCCACAAGAGCAGCTTTAAACCCATTGCTAAAGGTCACTAAATATTCACCAAACTTGCAGTTCGGGAAATGACACCTGCTCTCTAAAAAAATTCTGGGGTGGAAAATCGACCAAAAATTTCAAAATAGGGCAACCTTCCAAGAAGATAGTTTCAAGAGATATATTGTACTCCCAATTGTTTCCTTTTTTTTAACAGAAAAAGAAAACGGTGGAGAAAAATGGTGAGTTTTACGAATTTTCAAAGACATGCAAACTCAAATTACAAAACCCTATCAGCACACAGCAGCCAGTAGGGCCATTAGCATAAAGGCAGCAAACAATAAATGCTAAATCGATTGTGGAGAAATGCATACCCTCGATTCTAAGGGGGACATGGTAAGAGCCACTAATGAAAACACAAAGAAGGTGCTTTGAAAAGGGAAACACGGTGCTACCAGTCAATCAATCACACCCACTGCTGGGCCTATCACCTGAGAAAATGAGAATCAAAAAGTCACAGGCTGGCAATCCTGCACTCCAACAATATTTACCATAGCCAACACTTGGAAGCAATGAAAATGTCCATCAACCGAGGAATGCGCAAAGTAGAAGTGGTCCACGTGCACACTGGGGAATTACTCCAATAAAAACTAAAAATTAAATTTAAAAATCCAACAAAAGTAAGGAGACATCAGCTTGTGTGGGTTTGTCCGGGCACACTCCACTCTAATTTATAACCGAGAAACACCACAGGCCACAAGGGCTTTTCCCTAGTTACCATGGTGGGGACATAGAAAGGCTGCAGCCCTCTGGCATTTACCTGCAAAAGCAGCTTTAAAGCCTGTGCTAATGGTCATTTCATAGGAACAAGTACTGCAGAACTGTAAATGAAACCTGCCCTCAAAATGTCTTGAGGGAGGTAATGGCCAAAACATTTCAAAATGTGACACATACTTTAAGAGAGCACTTTGAAGAACTAAGGGGCAATCAGAGGTTGAAAAATAAAAAGGACATGCCTTAAAGCTCAATTTCAACGGATTATGAGGCACAGGCGAATTCAACCACAAAGAGGTATCAGCTCACACTTGTCAGAATAACCCTCAGCAAGGAAACTACAAACAATAAATGCTGAAGGTGTTGTGGAGAAATGCATACCCTCAACTTCAAGTGGGACGAAACTTGAAAAGGGCCACGAATGAGAACAGAATGGAGGTGCCTTAAAAAGGTAAACATTGAGCTACCGTATGATCCAGCAGTCCCACCCCTCGACCTATAATCTAAGAAGAAAGAATTGGAAAGACACAGGCAGGCAAATCTGCATGGCACAGTATTACAATAGCCAAGATATGGAAGTAACCAAAAAGTCCACCAACAGATGGGTGGACAAAGAAGAACTCCTCCATGTACAGATGGAATATTCGCTAGTGAAAAAAATGAAACAATGCCATTTACAGCACCATACATGAGTCTAGACGTAATCACGCCACCTGTAGTAAGTGAGAAAGCAAAAGACACATATCCTATCATATCACTTTTAGGAGTTACTTAAAAATTGATACCAAGGAAGATATTTCCACAGAGAAAGGCAATCACAGATTCATTAAAAAAACTTATGGTTCACCAAATAGAAAGGGATGAGGATTGGATACATTACCATATTGGGGTTAACAGAGATATACATACCATGTGAAATATATAATCACCAAAGACGTACGGAAGACCAGGAGAAGACTACTCAACATTGTGTCATAACCTACATGGGAAAAGGATGCGAGGAAGAATAGATACACGTATATGTGTGAAAGAACCACATCTTGCACACCTAGAACAAACAAACCATTGTAATCAAATTTGCTGGGATTAAAAATAAAAAGTAAATTACAATTATGAACAAGAAGTAATGAGACATAAACATAAAGTGCTTTTTTCCTGGCACATTCCATTCGAATTTACAACCTAGAACACCACTTCCATTAAGGCTCTGTTTCCCCAGTTACCAAATTTGGTAAAGGAGAAATGCTGCCACCTTCTGGCCGTTTCCTGCAAGAGCAGCTTTAAACTCACAGCTAATGGTCACTTAACATTCACAAGGACTCAGGGCTGTAAAGGGCACCTGCCCTAAAAAATTGTGCTGAAGTAGGGAATGGACAAAAAAATTCACAACAGGCAAATGTTTCAAGAAGAGAGTATGAGGAGTTAAGTTTTACTCACGCTCTTTTAAAAAAAAAGGAAAATGGATAAAAGCTCAACCTCAGGGAGTGTTAGACCCATGCAATCTAATCTACAAAAAGTTTCAACTTAGACCAGTCGACTGACCATCAGCAAAATGTCTACAAACAATAAATGCTGACGGGGTTTTTAAGAACTGTGTCCCCTCTACCTGCTGGTGAGACGTAAAGGGGTAACAGCCAATAATGAGAAGAGAAAGGAGCTGTGTTTAAAAGTAAAAATGGAGGTACCATTCAATCCAGCAGGCGCACCATTGGACCTCTCACCTGAGAAGACAAGAATCGAGAAGACACAGGCCGCAAAAGCTGCAGTGCAGCCTTATTCACAATAGCCAAGACTGTGAAGCAATCAAAATATCCAACAAGAGGTGAATGGATAAAGAAGAAGTGGTCCATGTACACAATGGAATATTAGCCATGGAAAACAATGAACCATTGCTCTTTGAGGCACCACAAATGAGTCTGGAGATAATCACGAAACATGAGGTAACTCGGAAACCAAAGACCTGTATTCTATGATATCACTTATAAGCGTTATCTAATAACTGACACAAATGAATATATTTCCACAGAGAAAGACACTCACAGACTTAGAAAACAAACTATGCTCATCTAAAAGGAAAGGTGGGGGGAACGGATAAGTTAAGATTAGTGTTGCTATATGTATACAAACATATAGTATATACATATCTCAAAAAACCGACCACCTAGCAAGGGAGGTCTGTGGAACCCTCTGTAACATTTAACATGGGAAGAGGATCTGTACTTGAATAGACATATATAATGTACAAATGAACCAGATTGTGTACACCTAGGAGAGACAATATTCGAAGCTTTACCCCAATTAAAAAAAAATTTAAAACCAAGAAGAAATAATGAGACATAAACTTATGGGGGTTTCTCCAGGCACATTCCAATTTAATTTACAACCTAGGAACACGACTTCCAGAAAGGCTCTGCTGCCCTAGTACCCAGATTTTGGAGTGGAGAAATGCTGCCTGCTTGAGGCCACTTCCCACAAGAGCAGCTTTAAACCCATTGCTAAAGGTCACTAAATATTCACCAAACTTGCAGTTCGGGAAATGACACCTGCTCTCTAAAAAAATTCTGGGGTGGAAAATCGACCAAAAATTTCAAAATAGGGCAACCTTCCAAGAAGATAGTTTCAAGAGATATATTGTACTCCCAATTGTTTCCTTTTTTTTAACAGAAAAAGAAAACGGTGGAGAAAAATGGTGAGTTTTACGAATTTTCAAAGACATGCAAACTCAAATTACAAAACCCTATCAGCACACAGCAGCCAGTAGGGCCATTAGCATAAAGGCAGCAAACAATAAATGCTAAATCGATTGTGGAGAAATGCATACCCTCGATTCTAAGGGGGACATGGTAAGAGCCACTAATGAAAACACAAAGAAGGTGCTTTGAAAAGGGAAACACGGTGCTACCAGTCAATCAATCACACCCACTGCTGGGCCTATCACCTGAGAAAATGAGAATCAAAAAGTCACAGGCTGGCAATCCTGCACTCCAACAATATTTACCATAGCCAACACTTGGAAGCAATGAAAATGTCCATCAACCGAGGAATGCGCAAAGTAGAAGTGGTCCACGTGCACACTGGGGAATTACTCCAATAAAAACTAAAAATTAAATTTAAAAATCCAACAAAAGTAAGGAGACATCAGCTTGTGTGGGTTTGTCCGGGCACACTCCACTCTAATTTATAACCGAGAAACACCACAGGCCACAAGGGCTTTTACCTAGTTACCATGGTGGGGACATAGAAAGGCTGCAGCCCTCTGGCATTTACCTGCAAAAGCAGCTTTAAAGCCTGTGCTAATGGTCATTTCATAGGAACAAGTACTGCAGAACTGTAAATGAAACCTGCCCTCAAAATGTCTTGAGGGAGGTAATGGCCAAAACATTTCAAAATGTGACACATACTTTAAGAGAGCACTTTGAAGAACTAAGGGGCAATCAGAGGTTGAAAAATAAAAAGGACATGCCTTAAAGCTCAATTTCAACGGATTATGAGGCACAGGCGAATTCAACCACAAAGAGGTATCAGCTCACACTTGTCAGAATAACCCTCAGCAAGGAAACTACAAACAATAAATGCTGAAGGTGTTGTGGAGAAATGCATACCCTCAACTTCAAGTGGGACGAAACTTGAAAAGGGCCACGAATGAGAACAGAATGGAGGTGCCTTAAAAAGGTAAACATTGAGCTACCGTATGATCCAGCAGTCCCACCCCTCGACCTATAATCTAAGAAGAAAGAATTGGAAAGACACAGGCAGGCAAATCTGCATGGCACAGTATTACAATAGCCAAGATATGGAAGTAACCAAAAAGTCCACCAACAGATGGGTGGACAAAGAAGAACTCCTCCATGTACAGATGGAATATTCGCTAGTGAAAAAAATGAAACAATGCCATTTACAGCACCATACATGAGTCTAGACGTAATCACGCCACCTGTAGTAAGTGAGAAAGCAAAAGACACATATCCTATCATATCACTTTTAGGAGTTACTTAAAAATTGATACCAAGGAAGATATTTCCACAGAGAAAGGCAATCACAGATTCATTAAAAAAACTTATGGTTCACCAAATAGAAAGGGATGAGGATTGGATACATTACCATATTGGGGTTAACAGAGATATACATACCATGTGAAATATATAATCACCAAAGACGTACGGAAGACCAGGAGAAGAGTACTCAACATTGTGTCATAACCTATATGGGAAAAGGATGCGAGGAAGAATAGATACACGTATATGTGTGAAAGAACCACATCTTGCACACCTAGAACAAACAAACCATTGTAATCAAATTTGCTGGGATAAAAAATAAAAAGTAAATTACAATTATGAACAAGAAGTAATGAGACATAAACATAAAGTGCTTTTTTCCTGGCACATTCCATTCGAATTTACAACCTAGAACACCACTTCCATTAAGGCTCTGTTTCCCCAGTTACCAAATTTGGTAAAGGAGAAATGCTGCCACCTTCTGGCCGTTTCCTGCAAGAGCAGCTTTAAACTCACAGCTAATGGTCACTTAACATTCACAAGGACTCAGGGCTGTGAAGGGCACCTGCCCTAAAAAATTGTGCTGAAGTAGGGAATGGACAAAAAAATTCACAACAGGCAAATGTTTCAAGAAGAGAGTATGAGGAGTTAAGTTTTACTCACGCTCTTTTAAAAAAAAAGGAAAATGGATAAAAGCTCAACCTCAGGGAGTGTTAGACCCATGCAATCTAATCTACAAAAAGTTTCAACTTAGACCAATCGACTGACCATCAGCAAAATGTGTACAAACAATAAATGCTGACGGGGTTTTTAAGAACTGTGTCCCCTCTACCTGCTGGTGAGACGTAAAGGGGTAACAGCCAATAATGAGAAGAGAAAGGAGCTGTGTTTAAAAGTAAAAATGGAGGTACCATTCAGTCCAGTAGGCGCACCATTGGACCTCTCACCTGAGAAGACAAGAATCGAGAAGACACAGGCCGCAAAAGCTGCAGTGCAGCCTTATTCACATTAGCCAAGACAGTGAAGCAATCAAAATATCCAACAAGAGGTGAATGGATAAAGAAGAAGTGGTCCATGTACACAATGGAATATTAGCCATGGAAAACAATGAACCATTGCTCTTTGAGGCACCACAAATGAGTCTGGAGATAATCACGAAACATGAGGTAACTCGGAAACCAAAGACCTGTATTCTATGATATCACTTATAAGCGTTATCTAATAACTGACACAAATGAATATATTTCCACAGAGAAAGACACTCACAGACTTAGAAAACAAACTATTCTCATCTAAAAGGAAAGTTGGGGGGAACGGATAAGTTAAGATTAGTGTTGCTATATGTATACAAACATATAGTATATACATATCTCAAAAAACCGACCACCTAGCAAGGGAGGTCTGTGGAACCCTCTGTAACATTTAACATGGGAAGAGTATCTGTACTTGAATAGACATATATAATGTACAAATGAACCAGATTGTGTACACCTAGGAGAGACAATATTCGAAGCTTTACCCCAATTAAAAAAAAATTTAAAACCAAGAAGAAATAATGAGACATAAACTTATGGGGGTTTCTCCAGGCACATTCCAATTTAATTTACAACCTAGGAACACGACTTCCAGAAAGGCTCTGCTGCCCTAGTACCCAGATTTTGGAGTGGAGAAATGCTGCCTGCTTGAGGCCACTTCCCACAAGAGCAGCTTTAAACCCATTGCTAAAGGTCACTAAATATTCACCAAACTTGCAGTTCGGGAAATGACACCTGCTCTCTAAAAAAATTCTGGGGTGGAAAATCGACCAAAAATTTCAAAATAGGGCAACCTTCCAAGAAGATAGTTTCAAGAGATATATTGTACTCCCAATTGTTTCCTTTTTTTTAACAGAAAAAGAAAACGGTGGAGAAAAATGGTGAGTTTTACGAATTTTCAAAGACATGCAAACTCAAATTACAAAACCCTATCAGCACACAGCAGCCAGTAGGGCCATTAGCATAAAGGCAGCAAACAATAAATGCTAAATCGATTGTGGAGAAATGCATACCCTCGATTCTAAGGGGGACGTGGTAAGAGCCCCTAATGAAAACACAAAGAAGGTGCTTTGAAAAGGGAAACACGGTGCTACCAGTCAATCAATCACACCCACTGCTGGGCCTATCACTTGAGAAAATGAGAATCAAAAAGTCACAGGCTGGCAATCCTGCACTCCAACAATATTTACCATAGCCAACACTTGGAAGCAATGAAAATGTCCATCAACCGAGGAATGCGCAAAGTAGAAGTGGTCCACGTGCACACTGGGGAATTACTCCAATAAAAACTAAAAATTAAATTTAAAAATCCAACAAAAGTAAGGAGACATCAGCTTGTGTGGGTATGTCCGGGCACACTCCACTCTAATTTATAACCGAGAAACACCACAGGCCGCAAGGGCTTTTCCCTAGTTACCATGGTGGGGACATAGAAAGGCTGCCGCCCTCTGGCATTTACCTGCAAAAGCAGCTTTAAAGCCTGTGCTAATGGTCATTTCATAGGAACAAGTACTGCAGAACTGTAAATGAAACCTGCCCTCAAAATGTCTTGAGGGAGGTAATGGCCAAAACATTTCAAAATGTGACACATACTTTAAGAGAGCACTTTGAAGAACTAAGGGGCAATCAGAGGTTGAAAAATAAAATGGACATGCCTTAAAGCTCAATTTCAATGGATTATGAGGCACAGGCGAATTCAACCACAAAGAGGTATCAGCTCACACTTGTCAGAATAACCCTCAGCAAGGAAACTACAAACAATAAATGCTGAAGGTGTTGTGGAGAAATGCATACCCTCAACTTCAAGTGGGACGTAACTTGAAAAGGGCCACGAATGAGAACAGAATGGAGGTGCCTTAAAAAGTTAAGCATTGAGCTACTGTATGATCCAGCAGGCCCACTCCTCGACCTATAATCTAAGAAGAAAGAATTGGAAAGACACAGGCAGGCAAATCTGCATGGCACAGTATTACAATAGCCAAGATATGGAAGTAACCAAAAAGTCCACCAACAGATGGGTGGACAAAGAAGAACTCCTCCATGTACAGATGGAATATTCGCTAGTGAAAAAAATGAAACAATGCCCTTTACAGCACCATACATGAGTCTAGACGTAATCACGCCACCTGTAGTAAGTGAGAAAGCAAAAGACACATATCCTATCATATCACTTTTAGGAGTTACTTAAAAATTGATACCAATGAAGATATTTCCACAGAGAAAGGCAATCACAGATTCATTAAGAAAACTTATGGTTCACCAAATAGAAAGGGATGAGGATTGGATACATTACCATATTGGGGTTAACAGAGATATACATACCATGTGAAATATATAATCACCAAAGACGTACGGAAGACCAGGAGAAGACTACTCAACATTGTGTCATAACCTACATGGGAAAAGGATGCGAGAAAGAATAGATTCACGTATATGTGTGAAAGAACCACATCTTGCACACCTAGAACAAACAAACCATTGTAATCAAATTTGCTGGGATAAAAAATAAAAAGTAAATTACAATTATGAACAAGAAGTAATGAGACATAAACATAAAGTGCTTTTTTCCTGGCACATTCCATTCTAATTTACAACCTAGAACACCACTTCCATTAAGGCTCTGTTTCCCCAGTTACCAAATTTGGTAAAGGAGAAATGCTGCCACCTTGTGGCCGTTTCCTGCAAGAGCAGCTTTAAACTCACAGCTAATGGTCACTTAACATTCACAAGGACTCAGGGCTGTAAAGGACACCTGCCCTAAAAAATTGTGCTGAAGTAGGAAATGGACAAAAAAATTCAAAACAGGCAAATGTTTCAAGAAGAGAGTATGAGGAGTTAAATTTTACTCACGCTCTTTTAAAAAAAAAGGAAAATGGATAAAAGCTCAACCTCAGGGAGTGTTAGACCCATGCAATCTAATCTACAAAAAGTTTCAACTTAGACCAGTCGACTGACCATCAGCAAAATGACTACAAACAATAAATGCTGACGGGGTTTTTAAGAACTGTGTCCGCTCTACCTGCTGGTGAGACGTAAAGGGGTAACAGCCAATAATGAGAAGAGAAAGGAGCTGTGTTTAAAAGTAAAAATGGAGGTACCATTCAATCCAGCAGGCGCACCATTGGACCTCTCACCTGAGAAGACAAGAATCGAGAAGACACAGGCCGCAAAACTGCAGTGCAGCCTTATTCACATTAGCCAAGACAGTGAAGCAATCAAAATATCCAACAAGAGGTGAATGGATAAAGAAGAAGTGGTCCATGTACACAATGGAATATTAGCCATGGAAAACAATGAACCATTGCTCTTTGAGGCACCACAAATGAGTCTGGAGATAATCACGAAACATGAGGTAACTCGGAAACCAAAGACCTGTATACTATGATATCACTTATAGGCGTTATCTAATAACTGACACAAATGAATATATTTCCACAGAGAAAGACACTCACAGACTTAGAAAACAAACTATGCTCATCTAAAAGGAAAGGTGGGGGGAATGGATAAGGTAAGATTAGTGTTGCTATATGTATACAAACACATAGTATATACATATCTCAAAAAGACCGACCATCTAGCAAGGGAGGTCTGTGGAACCCTCTGTAACATTTTACATGGGAAGAGGATCTGTACTTGAATAGACATATATAATGTACAAATGAACCAGATTGAGTACACCTAGGACAGACAATATTCGAAGCTTTACCCCAATTAAAAAAAAATTTAAAACCAAGAAGAAATAATGAGACATAAACTTATGGGGGTTTCTCCAGGCACATTCCAATTTAATTTACAACCTAGGAACACGACTTCCAGAAAGGCTCTGCTGCCCTAGTACCCAGATTTGGGAGTGGAGAAATGCTGCCTACTTGAGGCCACTTCCCACAACAGCAGCTTTAAACCCATTGCTAATGGTCACTAAATATTCACCAAACTTGCAGTTCGGGAAATGACACCTGCTCTCTAAAAAAATTCTGAGGTGGAAAATCGACCAAAAATTTCAAAATAGGGCAACCTTCCAAGAAGACATTTTCAAGAGATATATTGTACTCCCAACTGTTTCCTTTTTTTTTAACAGAAAAGAAAACGGTGGAGAAACATGATGAGTTTTACGAATTTTCAAAGACATGCAAACCCAAATTACAAAACCCTATCAGCATACAGCAGCCAGTAGGGCCATTAGCATAAAGGCAGCAAACAATAAATGCTAAATCGATTGTGGAGAAATGCATACACTCGATTCTGAGGGGGATGTGGTAAGAGCCACTAATGAAAACACAAAGAAGGTGCTTTGAAAAGGGAAACACGGTGCTACCAGTCAATCAATCACACCCACTGCTGGGCCTATCAACTGAGAAAATGAGAATCAAAAAGTCACAGGCTGGCAATCCTGCACTCCAACAATATTTACCATAGCCAACACTTGGAAGCAATGAAAATGTCCATCAACTGAGGAATGCGCAAAGTAGAAGTGGTCCACGTGCACACTGGGGAATTACTCCAATAAAAACTAAAAATTAAATTTAAAAATCCAACAAAAGTAAGGAGACATCAGCTTGTGTGGGTTTGTCCGGGCACACTCCACTCTAATTTATAACCGAGAAACACCACAGGCCGCTAGGGCTTTTCCCTAGTTACCATGGTGGGGACATAGAAAGGCTGCCGCCCTCTGGCATTTACCTGCAAAAGCAGCTTTAAAGCCTGTGCTAATGGTCATTTCATAGGAACAAGTACTGCAGAACTGTAAATGAAACCTACCCTCAAAATGTCTTGAGGGAGGTAATGGCCAAAACATTGCAAAATGTGACACATACTTTAAGAGAACACTTTGAAGAACTAAGGGGTAATCACAGGTTGAAAAATAAAAAGGACATGCCTTAAAGCTCAATTTCAACGGATTATGAGGCACAGGCGAATTCAACCACAAAGAGGTATCAGCTCACACTTGTCAGAATAACCATCAGCAAGGAAACTACAAACAATAAATGCTGAAGGTGTTGTGGAGAAATGCATACCCTCAACTTCAAGTGGGACGTAACTTGAAAAGGGACACGAATGAGAACAGAATGGAGGTGCCTTAAAAAGGTAAACATTGAGCTACCGTATGATCCAGCAGGCCCACTCCTCGACCTATAATCTAAGAAGAAAGAATTGGAAAGACACAGGCAGGCAAATCTGCATGGCACAGTATTACAATAGCCAAGATATGGAAGTAACCAAAAAGTCCACCAACAGATGGGTGGACAAAGAAGAACTCCTCCATGTACAGATGGAATATTCGCTAGTGAAAAAAATGAAACAATGCCATTTACAGCACCATACATGAGTCTAGACGTAATCACGCCACCTGTAGTAAGTGAGAAAGCAAAAGACACATATCCTATCATATCACTTTTAGGAGTTACTTAAAAATTGATACCAAGGAAGATATTTCCACAGAGAAAGGCAATCACAGATTCATTAAAAAAACTGATGGTTCACCAAATAGAAAGGGATGAGGATTGGATACATTACCATATTGGGGTTAACAGAGATATACATACCATGTGAAATATATAATCACCAAAGACGTACGGAAGACCAGGAGAAGAGTACTCAACATTGTGTCATAACCTATATGGGAAAAGAATGCGAGGAAGAATAGATACACGTATATGTGTGAAAGAACCACATCTTGCACACCTAGAACAAACAAACCATTGTAATCAAATTTGCTGGGATAAAAAATAAAAAGTAAATTACAATTATGAACAAGAAGTAATGAGACATAAACATAAAGTGCTTTTTTCCTGGCACATTCCATTCGAATTTACAACCTAGAACACCACTTCCATTAAGGCTCTGTTTCCCCAGTTACCAAATTTGGTAAAGGAGAATTGCTGCCACCTTGTGGCCGTTTCCTGCAAGAGCAGCTTTAAACTCACAGCTAATGGTCACTTAACATTCACAAGGACTCAGGGCTGTAAAGGACACCTGCCCTAAAAAATTGTGATGAAGTAGGAAATGGACAAAAAAATTCAAAACAGGCAAATGTTTCAAGAAGAGAGTATGAGGAGTTAAGTTTTACTCACGCTCTTTTAAAAAAAAAGGAAAATGGATAAAAGCTCAACCTCAGGGAGTGTTAGACCCATGCAATCTAATCTACAAAAAGTTTCAACTTAGACCAGTCGACTGACCATCAGCAAAATGTCTACAAACAATAAATGCTGACGGGGTTTTTAAGAACTGTGTCCCCTCTACCAGCAGGTGAGACGTAAAGGGGTAACAGCCAATATTGAGAAGAGAAAGGAGCTGTGTTTAAAAGTAAAAATGGAGGTACCATTCAATCCAGCAGGCACACCATTGGACCTCTCACCTGAGAAGCCAAGAATCGAGAAGACACAGGCCGCAAAACTGCAGTGCAGCCTTATTCACATTAGCCAAGACAGTGAAGCAATCAAAATATCCAACAAGAGGTGAATGGATAAAGAAGAAGTGGTCCATGTACACAATGGAATATTAGCCATGGAAAACAATGAACCATTGCTCTTTGAGGCACCACAAATGAGTCTGGAGATAATCACGAAACATGAGGTAACTCGGAAACCAAAGACCTGTATTCTATGATATCACTTATAAGCGTTATCTAATAACTGACACAAATGAATATATTTCCACAGAGAAAGACACTCACAGACTTAGAAAACAAACTATTCTCATCTAAAAGGAAAGGTGGGGGGAACGGATAAGTTAAGATTAGTGTTGCTATATGTATACAAACATATAGTATATACATATCTCAAAAAACCGACCACCTAGCAAGGGAGGTCTGTGGAACCCTCTGTAACATTTAACATGGGAAGAGGATCTGTACTTGAATAGACATATATAATGTACAAATGAACCAGATTGTGTACACCTAGGAGAGACAATATTCGAAGCTTTACCCCAATTAAAAAAAAATTTAAAACCAAGAAGAAATAATGAGACATAAACTTATGGGGGTTTCTCCAGGCACATTCCAATTTAATTTACAACCTAGGAACACGACTTCCAGAAAGGCTCTGCTGCCCTAGTACCCAGATTTTGGAGTGGAGAAATGCTGCCTGCTTGAGGCCACTTCCCACAAGAGCAGCTTTAAACCCATTGCTAAAGTTCACTATATATTCACCAAACTTGCAGTTCGGGAAATGACACCTGCTCTCTAAAAAAATTCTGGGGTGGAAAATCGACCAAAAATTTCAAAATAGGGCAACCTTCCAAGAAGATAGTTTCAAGAGATATATTGTACTCCCAATTGTTTCCTTTTTTTTAACAGAAAAAGAAAACGGTGGAGAAAAATGGTGAGTTTTACGAATTTTCAAAGACATGCAAACTCAAATTACAAAACCCTATCAGCACACAGCAGCCAGTAGGGCCATTAGCATAAAGGCAGCAAACAATAAATGCTAAATCGATTGTGGAGAAATGCATACCCTCGATTCTAAGGGGGACATGGTAAGAGCCACTAATGAAAACACAAAGAAGGTGCTTTGAAAAGGGAAACACGGTGCTACCAGTCAATCAATCACACCCACTGCTGGGCCTATCACCTGAGAAAATGAGAATCAAAAAGTCACAGGCTGGCAATCCTGCACTCCAACAATATTTACCATAGCCAACACTTGGAAGCAATGAAAATGTCCATCAACCGAGGAATGCGCAAAGTAGAAGTGGTCCACGTGCACACTGGGGAATTACTCCAATAAAAACTAAAAATTAAATTTAAAAATCCAACAAAAGTAAGGAGACATCAGCTTGTGTGGGTTTGTCCGGGCACACTCCACTCTAATTTATAACCGAGAAACACCACAGGCCGCAAGGGCTTTTCCCTAGTTACCATGGTGGGGACATAGAAAGGCTGCCGCCCTCTGGCATTTACCTGCAAAAGCAGCTTTAAAGCCTGTGCTAATGGTCATTTCATAGGAACAAGTACTGCAGAACTGTAAATGAAACCTGCCCTCAAAATGTCTTGAGGGAGGTAATGGCCAAAACATTTCAAAATGTGACACATACTTTAAGAGAGCACTTTGAAGAACTAAGGGGCAATCAGAGGTTGAAAAATAAAAAGGACATGCCTTAAAGCTCAATTTCAACGGATTATGAGGCACAGGCGAATTCAACCACAAAGAGGTATCAGCACACACTTGTCAGAATAACCCTCAGCAAGGAAACTACAAACAATAAATGCTGAAGGTGTTGTGGAGAAATGCATACCCTCAACTTCAAGTGGGACGTAACTTGAAAAGGGCCACGAATGAGAACAGAATGGAGGTGCCTTAAAAAGTTAAGCATTGAGCTACTGTATGATCCAGCAGGCCCACTCCTCGACCTATAATCTAAGAAGAAAGAATTGGAAAGACACAGGCAGGCAAATCTGCATGGCACAGTATTACAATAGCCAAGATATGGAAGTAACCAAAAAGTCCACCAACAGATGGGTGGACAAAGAAGAACTCCTCCATGTACAGATGGAATATTCGCTAGTGAAAAAAATGAAACAATGCCATTTACAGCACCATACATGAGTCTAGACGTAATCACGCCACCTGTAGTAAGTGAGAAAGCAAAAGACACATATCCTATCATATCACTTTTAGGAGTTACTTAAAAATTGATACCAAGGAAGATATTTCCACAGAGAAAGGCAATCACAGATTCATTAAAAAAACTTATGGTTCACCAAATAGAAAGGGATGAGGATTGGATACATTACCATATTGGGGTTAACAGAGATATACATACCATGTGAAATATATAATCACCAAAGACGTACGGAAGACCAGGAGAAGACTACTCAACATTGTGTCATAACCTACATGGGAAAAGGATGCGAGGAAGAATAGATACACGTATATGTGTGAAAGAACCACATCTTGCACACCTAGAACAAACAAACCATTGTAATCAAATTTGCTGGGATTAAAAATAAAAAGTAAATTACAATTATGAACAAGAAGTAATGAGACATAAACATAAAGTGCTTTTTTCCTGGCACATTCCATTCGAATTTACAACCTAGAACACCACTTCCATTAAGGCTCTGTTTCCCCAGTTACCAAATTTGGTAAAGGAGAAATGCTGCCACCTTCTGGCCGTTTCCTGCAAGAGCAGCTTTAAACTCACAGCTAATGGTCACTTAACATTCACAAGGTCTCAGGGCTGTAAAGGGCACCTGCCCTAAAAAATTGTGCTGAAGTAGGGAATGGACAAAAAAATTCACAACAGGCAAATGTTTCAAGAAGAGAGTATGAGGAGTTAAGTTTTACTCACGCTCTTTTAAAAAAAAAGGAAAATGGATAAAAGCTCAACCTCAGGGAGTGTTAGACCCATGCAATCTAATCTACAAAAAGTTTCAACTTAGACCAGTCGACTGACCATCAGCAAAATGTCTACAAACAATAAATGCTGACGGGGTTTTTAAGAACTGTGTCCCCTCTACCTGCTGGTGAGACGTAAAGGGGTAACAGCCAATAATGAGAAGAGAAAGGAGCTGTGTTTAAAAGTAAAAATGGAGGTACCATTCAATCCAGCAGGCGCACCATTGGACCTCTCACCTGAGAAGACAAGAATCGAGAAGACACAGGCCGCAAAAGCTGCAGTGCAGCCTTATTCACAATAGCCAAGACTGTGAAGCAATCAAAATATCCAACAAGAGGTGAATGGATAAAGAAGAAGTGGTCCATGTACACAATGGAATATTAGCCATGGAAAACAATGAACCATTGCTCTTTGAGGCACCACAAATGAGTCTGGAGATAATCACGAAACATGAGGTAACTCGGAAACCAAAGACCTGTATTCTATGATATCACTTATAAGCGTTATCTAATAACTGACACAAATGAATATATTTCCACAGAGAAAGACACTCACAGACTTAGAAAACAAACTATGCTCATCTAAAAGGAAAGGTGGGGGGAACGGATAAGTTAAGATTAGTGTTGCTATATGTATACAAACATATAGTATATACATATCTCAAAAAACCGACCACCTAGCAAGGGAGGTCTGTGGAACCCTCTGTAACATTTAACATGGGAAGAGGATCTGTACTTGAATAGACATATATAATGTACAAATGAACCAGATTGTGTACACCTAGGAGAGACAATATTCGAAGCTTTACCCCAATTAAAAAAAAATTTAAAACCAAGAAGAAATAATGAGACATAAACTTATGGGGGTTTCTCCAGGCACATTCCAATTTAATTTACAACCTAGGAACACGACTTCCAGAAAGGCTCTGCTGCCCTAGTACCCAGATTTTGGAGTGGAGAAATGCTGCCTGCTTGAGGCCACTTCCCACAAGAGCAGCTTTAAACCCATTGCTAAAGGTCACTAAATATTCACCAAACTTGCAGTTCGGGAAATGACACCTGCTCTCTAAAAAAATTCTGGGGTGGAAAATCGACCAAAAATTTCAAAATAGGGCAACCTTCCAAGAAGATAGTTTCAAGATATATATTGTACTCCCAATTGTTTCCTTTTTTTTAACAGAAAAAGAAAACGGTGGAGAAAAATGGTGAGTTTTACGAATTTTCAAAGACATGCAAACTCAAATTACAAAACCCTATCAGCACACAGCAGCCAGTAGGGCCATTAGCATAAAGGCAGCAAACAATAAATGCTAAATCGATTGTGGAGAAATGCATACCCTCGATTCTAAGGGGGACATGGTAAGAGCCACTAATGAAAACACAAAGAAGGTGCTTTGAAAAGGGAAACACGGTGCTACCAGTCAATCAATCACACCCACTGCTGGGCCTATCACCTGAGAAAATGAGAATCAAAAAGTCACAGGCTGGCAATCCTGCACTCCAACAATATTTACCATAGCCAACACTTGGAAGCAATGAAAATGTCCATCAACCGAGGAATGCGCAAAGTAGAAGTGGTCCACGTGCACACTGGGGAATTACTCCAATAAAAACTAAAAATTAAATTTAAAAATCCAACAAAAGTAAGGAGACATCAGCTTGTGTGGGTTTGTCCGGGCACACTCCACTCTAATTTATAACCGAGAAACACCACAGGCCACAAGGGCTTTTCCCTAGTTACCATGGTGGGGACATAGAAAGGCTGCAGCCCTCTGGCATTTACCTGCAAAAGCAGCTTTAAAGCCTGTGCTAATGGTCATTTCATAGGAACAAGTACTGCAGAACTGTAAATGAAACCTGCCCTCAAAATGTCTTGAGGGAGGTAATGGCCAAAACATTTCAAAATGTGACACATACTTTAAGAGAGCACTTTGAAGAACTAAGGGGCAATCAGAGGTTGAAAAATAAAAAGGACATGCCTTAAAGCTCAATTTCAACGGATTATGAGGCACAGGCGAATTCAACCACAAAGAGGTATCAGCTCACACTTGTCAGAATAACCCTCAGCAAGGAAACTACAAACAATAAATGCTGAAGGTGTTGTGGAGAAATGCATACCCTCAACTTCAAGTGGGACGAAACTTGAAAAGGGCCACGAATGAGAACAGAATGGAGGTGCCTTAAAAAGGTAAACATTGAGCTACCGTATGATCCAGCAGTCCCACCCCTCGACCTATAATCTAAGAAGAAAGAATTGGAAAGACACAGGCAGGCAAATCTGCATGGCACAGTATTACAATAGCCAAGATATGGAAGTAACCAAAAAGTCCACCAACAGATGGGTGGACAAAGAAGAACTCCTCCATGTACAGATGGAATATTCGCTAGTGAAAAAAATGAAACAATGCCATTTACAGCACCATACATGAGTCTAGACGTAATCACGCCACCTGTAGTAAGTGAGAAAGCAAAAGACACATATCCTATCATATCACTTTTAGGAGTTACTTAAAAATTGATACCAAGGAAGATATTTCCACAGAGAAAGGCAATCACAGATTCATTAAAAAAACTTATGGTTCACCAAATAGAAAGGGATGAGGATTGGATACATTACCATATTGGGGTTAACAGAGATATACATACCATGTGAAATATATAATCACCAAAGACGTACGGAAGACCAGGAGAAGACTACTCAACATTGTGTCATAACCTACATGGGAAAAGGATGCGAGGAAGAATAGATACACGTATATGTGTGAAAGAACCACATCTTGCACACCTAGAACAAACAAACCATTGTAATCAAATTTGCTGGGATAAAAAATAAAAAGTAAATTACAATTATGAACAAGAAGTAATGAGACATAAACATAAAGTGCTTTTTTCCTGGCACATTCCATTCTAATTTACAACCTAGAACACCACTTCCATTAAGGCTCTGTTTCCCCAGTTACCAAATTTGGTAAAGGAGAAATGCTGCCACCTTGTGGCCGTTTCCTGCAAGAGCAGCTTTAAACTCACAGCTAATGGTCACTTAACATTCACAAGGACTCAGGGCTGTAAAGGACACCTGCCCTAAAAAATTGTGCTGAAGTAGGAAATGGACAAAAAAATTCAAAACAGGCAAATGTTTCAAGAAGAGAGTATGAGGAGTTAAATTTTACTCACGCTCTTTTAAAAAAAAAGGAAAATGGATAAAAGCTCAACCTCAGGGAGTGTTAGACCCATGCAATCTAATCTACAAAAAGTTTCAACTTAGACCAGTCGACTGACCATCAGCAAAATGACTACAAACAATAAATGCTGACGGGGTTTTTAAGAACTGTGTCAGCTCTACCTGCTGGTGAGACGTAAAGGGGTAACAGCCAATAATGAGAAGAGAAAGGAGCTGTGTTTAAAAGTAAAAATGGAGGTACCATTCAATCCAGCAGGCGCACCATTGGACCTCTCACCTGAGAAGACAAGAATCGAGAAGACACAGGCCGCAAAAGCTGCAGTGCAGCCTTATTCACAATAGCCAAGACTGTGAAGCAATCAAAATATCCAACAAGAGGTGAATGGATAAAGAAGAAGTGGTCCATGTACACAATGGAATATTAGCCATGGAAAACAATGAACCATTGCTCTTTGAGGCACCACAAATGAGTCTGGAGATAATCACGAAACATGAGGTAACTCGGAAACCAAAGACCTGTATTCTATGATATCACTTATAAGCGTTATCTAATAACTGACACAAATGAATATATTTCCACAGAGAAAGACACTCACAGACTTAGAAAACAAACTATGCTCATCTAAAAGGAAAGGTGGGGGGAACGGATAAGTTAAGATTAGTGTTGCTATATGTATACAAACATATAGTATATACATATCTCAAAAAACCGACCACCTAGCAAGGGAGGTCTGTGGAACCCTCTGTAACATTTAACATGGGAAGAGGATCTGTACTTGAATAGACATATATAATGTACAAATGAACCAGATTGTGTACACCTAGGAGAGACAATATTCGAAGCTTTACCCCAATTAAAAAAAAATTTAAAACCAAGAAGAAATAATGAGACATAAACTTATGGGGGTTTCTCCAGGCACATTCCAATTTAATTTACAACCTAGGAACACGACTTCCAGAAAGGCTCTGCTGCCCTAGTACCCAGATTTTGGAGTGGAGAAATGCTGCCTGCTTGAGGCCACTTCCCACAAGAGCAGCTTTAAACCCATTGCTAAAGGTCACTAAATATTCACCAAACTTGCAGTTCGGGAAATGACACCTGCTCTCTAAAAAAATTCTGGGGTGGAAAATCGACCAAAAATTTCAAAATAGGGCAACCTTCCAAGAAGATAGTTTCAAGAGATATATTGTACTCCCAATTGTTTCCTTTTTTTTAACAGAAAAAGAAAACGGTGGAGAAAAATGGTGAGTTTTACGAATTTTCAAAGACATGCAAACTCAAATTACAAAACCCTATCAGCACACAGCAGCCAGTAGGGCCATTAGCATAAAGGCAGCAAACAATAAATGCTAAATCGATTGTGGAGAAATGCATACCCTCGATTCTAAGGGGGACATGGTAAGAGCCACTAATGAAAACACAAAGAAGGTGCTTTGAAAAGGGAAACACGGTGCTACCAGTCAATCAATCACACCCACTGCTGGGCCTATCACCTGAGAAAATGAGAATCAAAAAGTCACAGGCTGGCAATCCTGCACTCCAACAATATTTACCATAGCCAACACTTGGAAGCAATGAAAATGTCCATCAACCGAGGAATGCGCAAAGTAGAAGTGGTCCACGTGCACACTGGGGAATTACTCCAATAAAAACTAAAAATTAAATTTAAAAATCCAACAAAAGTAAGGAGACATCAGCTTGTGTGGGTTTGTCCGGGCACACTCCACTCTAATTTATAACCGAGAAACACCACAGGCCACAAGGGCTTTTCCCTAGTTACCATGGTGGGGACATAGAAAGGCTGCAGCCCTCTGGCATTTACCTGCAAAAGCAGCTTTAAAGCCTGTGCTAATGGTCATTTCATAGGAACAAGTACTGCAGAACTGTAAATGAAACCTGCCCTCAAAATGTCTTGAGGGAGGTAATGGCCAAAACATTTCAAAATGTGACACATACTTTAAGAGAGCACTTTGAAGAACTAAGGGGCAATCAGAGGTTGAAAAATAAAAAGGACATGCCTTAAAGCTCAATTTCAACGGATTATGAGGCACAGGCGAATTCAACCACAAAGAGGTATCAGCTCACACTTGTCAGAATAACCCTCAGCAAGGAAACTACAAACAATAAATGCTGAAGGTGTTGTGGAGAAATGCATACCCTCAACTTCAAGTGGGACGAAACTTGAAAAGGGCCACGAATGAGAACAGAATGGAGGTGCCTTAAAAAGGTAAACATTGAGCTACCGTATGATCCAGCAGTCCCACCCCTCGACCTATAATCTAAGAAGAAAGAATTGGAAAGACACAGGCAGGCAAATCTGCATGGCACAGTATTACAATAGCCAAGATATGGAAGTAACCAAAAAGTCCACCAACAGATGGGTGGACAAAGAAGAACTCCTCCATGTACAGATGGAATATTCGCTAGTGAAAAAAATGAAACAATGCCATTTACAGCACCATACATGAGTCTAGACGTAATCACGCCACCTGTAGTAAGTGAGAAAGCAAAAGACACATATCCTATCATATCACTTTTAGGAGTTACTTAAAAATTGATACCAAGGAAGATATTTCCACAGAGAAAGGCAATCACAGATTCATTAAAAAAACTTATGGTTCACCAAATAGAAAGGGATGAGGATTGGATACATTACCATATTGGGGTTAACAGAGATATACATACCATGTGAAATATATAATCACCAAAGACGTACGGAAGACCAGGAGAAGACTACTCAACATTGTGTCATAACCTACATGGGAAAAGGATGCGAGGAAGAATAGATACACGTATATGTGTGAAAGAACCACATCTTGCACACCTAGAACAAACAAACCATTGTAATCAAATTTGCTGGGATTAAAAATAAAAAGTAAATTACAATTATGAACAAGAAGTAATGAGACATAAACATAAAGTGCTTTTTTCCTGGCACATTCCATTCGAATTTACAACCTAGAACACCACTTCCATTAAGGCTCTGTTTCCCCAGTTACCAAATTTGGTAAAGGAGAAATGCTGCCACCTTCTGGCCGTTTCCTGCAAGAGCAGCTTTAAACTCACAGCTAATGGTCACTTAACATTCACAAGGACTCAGGGCTGTAAAGGGCACCTGCCCTAAAAAATTGTGCTGAAGTAGGGAATGGACAAAAAAATTCACAACAGGCAAATGTTTCAAGAAGAGAGTATGAGGAGTTAAGTTTTACTCACGCTCTTTTAAAAAAAAAGGAAAATGGATAAAAGCTCAACCTCAGGGAGTGTTAGACCCATGCAATCTAATCTACAAAAAGTTTCAACTTAGACCAGTCGACTGACCATCAGCAAAATGTCTACAAACAATAAATGCTGACGGGGTTTTTAAGAACTGTGTCCCCTCTACCTGCTGGTGAGACGTAAAGGGGTAACAGCCAATAATGAGAAGAGAAAGGAGCTGTGTTTAAAAGTAAAAATGGAGGTACCATTCAATCCAGCAGGCGCACCATTGGACCTCTCACCTGAGAAGACAAGAATCGAGAAGACACAGGCCGCAAAAGCTGCAGTGCAGCCTTATTCACAATAGCCAAGACTGTGAAGCAATCAAAATATCCAACAAGAGGTGAATGGATAAAGAAGAAGTGGTCCATGTACACAATGGAATATTAGCCATGGAAAACAATGAACCATTGCTCTTTGAGGCACCACAAATGAGTCTGGAGATAATCACGAAACATGAGGTAACTCGGAAACCAAAGACCTGTATTCTATGATATCACTTATAAGCGTTATCTAATAACTGACACAAATGAATATATTTCCACAGAGAAAGACACTCACAGACTTAGAAAACAAACTATGCTCATCTAAAAGGAAAGGTGGGGGGAACGGATAAGTTAAGATTAGTGTTGCTATATGTATACAAACATATAGTATATACATATCTCAAAAAACCGACCACCTAGCAAGGGAGGTCTGTGGAACCCTCTGTAACATTTAACATGGGAAGAGGATCTGTACTTGAATAGACATATATAATGTACAAATGAACCAGATTGTGTACACCTAGGAGAGACAATATTCGAAGCTTTACCCCAATTAAAAAAAAATTTAAAACCAAGAAGAAATAATGAGACATAAACTTATGGGGGTTTCTCCAGGCACATTCCAATTTAATTTACAACCTAGGAACACGACTTCCAGAAAGGCTCTGCTGCCCTAGTACCCAGATTTTGGAGTGGAGAAATGCTGCCTGCTTGAGGCCACTTCCCACAAGAGCAGCTTTAAACCCATTGCTAAAGGTCACTAAATATTCACCAAACTTGCAGTTCGGGAAATGACACCTGCTCTCTAAAAAAATTCTGGGGTGGAAAATCGACCAAAAATTTCAAAATAGGGCAACCTTCCAAGAAGATAGTTTCAAGAGATATATTGTACTCCCAATTGTTTCCTTTTTTTTAACAGAAAAAGAAAACGGTGGAGAAAAATGGTGAGTTTTACGAATTTTCAAAGACATGCAAACTCAAATTACAAAACCCTATCAGCACACAGCAGCCAGTAGGGCCATTAGCATAAAGGCAGCAAACAATAAATGCTAAATCGATTGTGGAGAAATGCATACCCTCGATTCTAAGGGGGACATGGTAAGAGCCACTAATGAAAACACAAAGAAGGTGCTTTGAAAAGGGAAACACGGTGCTACCAGTCAATCAATCACACCCACTGCTGGGCCTATCACCTGAGAAAATGAGAATCAAAAAGTCACAGGCTGGCAATCCTGCATTCCAACAATATTTACCATAGCCAACACTTGGAAGCAATGAAAATGTCCATCAACCGAGGAATGCGCAAAGTAGAAGTGGTCCACGTGCACACTGGGGAATTACTCCAATAAAAACTAAAAATTAAATTTAAAAATCCAACAAAAGTAAGGAGACATCAGCTTGTGTGGGTTTGTCCGGGCACACTCCACTCTAATTTATAACCGAGAAACACCACAGGCCGCAAGGGCTTTTCCCTAGTTACCATGGTGGGGACATAGAAAGGCTGCCGCCCTCTGGCATTTACCTGCAAAAGCAGCTTTAAAGCCTGTGCTAATGGTCATTTCATAGAAACAAGTACTGCAGAACTGTAAATGAAACCTGCCCTCAAAATGTCTTGAGGGAGGTAATGGCCAAAACATTTCAAAATGTGACACATACTTTAAGAGAGCACTTTGAAGAACTAAGGGGCAAACAGAGGTTGAAAAATAAAAAGGACATGCCTTAAAGCTCAATTTCAACGGATTATGAGGCACAGGCGAATTCAACCACAAAGAGGTATCAGCTCACACTTGTCAGAATAACCCTCAGCAAGGAAACTACAAACAATAAATGCTGAAGGTGTTGTGGAGAAATGCATACCCTCAACTTCAAGTGGGACGAAACTTGAAAAGGGCCACGAATGAGAACAGAATGGAGGTGCCTTAAAAAGGTAAACATTGAGCTACCGTATGATCCAGCAGTCCCACCCCTCGACCTATAATCTAAGAAGAAAGAATTGGAAAGACACAGGCAGGCAAATCTGCATGGCACAGTATTACAATAGACAAGATATGGAAGTAACCAAAAAGTCCACCAACAGATGGGTGGACAAAGAAGAACTCCTCCATGTACAGATGGAATATTCGCTAGTGAAAAAAATGAAACAATGCCATTTACAGCACCATACATGAGTCTAGACGTAATCACGCCACCTGTAGTAAGTGAGAAAGCAAAAGACACATATCCTATCATATCACTTTTAGGAGTTACTTAAAAATTGATACCAAGGAAGATATTTCCACAGAGAAAGGCAATCACAGATTCATTAAAAAAACTTATGGTTCACCAAATAGAAAGGGATGAGGATTGGATACATTACCATATTGGGGTTAACAGAGATATACATACCATGTGAAATATATAATCACCAAAGACGTACGGAAGACCAGGAGAAGAGTACTCAACATTGTGTCATAACCTATATGGGAAAAGGATGCGAGGAAGAATAGATACACGTATATGTGTGAAAGAACCACATCTTGCACACCTAGAACAAACAAACCATTGTAATCAAATTTGCTGGGATAAAAAATAAAAAGTAAATTACAATTATGAACAAGAAGTAATGAGACATAAACATAAAGTGCTTTTTTCCTGGCACATTCCATTCGAATTTACAACCTAGAACACCACTTCCATTAAGGCTCTGTTTCCCCAGTTACCAAATTTGGTAAAGGAGAAATGCTGCCACCTTCTGGCCGTTTCCTGCAAGAGCAGCTTTAAACTCACAGCTAATGGTCACTTAACATTCACAAGGACTCAGGGCTGTGAAGGGCACCTGCCCTAAAAAATTGTGCTGAAGTAGGGAATGGACAAAAAAATTCACAACAGGCAAATGTTTCAAGAAGAGAGTATGAGGAGTTAAGTTTTACTCACGCTCTTTTAAAAAAAAAGGAAAATGGATAAAAGCTCAACCTCAGGGAGTGTTAGACCCATGCAATCTAATCTACAAAAAGTTTCAACTTAGACCAATCGACTGACCATCAGCAAAATGTGTACAAACAATAAATGCTGACGGGGTTTTTAAGAACTGTGTCCCCTCTACCTGCTGGTGAGACGTAAAGGGGTAACAGCCAATAATGAGAAGAGAAAGGAGCTGTGTTTAAAAGTAAAAATGGAGGTACCATTCAGTCCAGTAGGCGCACCATTGGACCTCTCACCTGAGAAGACAAGAATCGAGAAGACACAGGCCGCAAAAGCTGCAGTGCAGCCTTATTCACATTAGCCAAGACAGTGAAGCAATCAAAATATCCAACAAGAGGTGAATGGATAAAGAAGAAGTGGTCCATGTACACAATGGAATATTAGCCATGGAAAACAATGAACCATTGCTCTTTGAGGCACCACAAATGAGTCTGGAGATAATCACGAAACATGAGGTAACTCGGAAACCAAAGACCTGTATTCTATGATATCACTTATAAGCGTTATCTAATAACTGACACAAATGAATATATTTCCACAGAGAAAGACACTCACAGACTTAGAAAACAAACTATTCTCATCTAAAAGGAAAGTTGGGGGGAACGGATAAGTTAAGATTAGTGTTGCTATATGTATACAAACATATAGTATATACATATCTCAAAAAACCGACCACCTAGCAAGGGAGGTCTGTGGAACCCTCTGTAACATTTAACATGGGAAGAGTATCTGTACTTGAATAGACATATATAATGTACAAATGAACCAGATTGTGTACACCTAGGAGAGACAATATTCGAAGCTTTACCCCAATTAAAAAAAAATTTAAAACCAAGAAGAAATAATGAGACATAAACTTATGGGGGTTTCTCCAGGCACATTCCAATTTAATTTACAACCTAGGAACACGACTTCCAGAAAGGCTCTGCTGCCCTAGTACCCAGATTTTGGAGTGGAGAAATGCTGCCTGCTTGAGGCCACTTCCCACAAGAGCAGCTTTAAACCCATTGCTAAAGGTCACTAAATATTCACCAAACTTGCAGTTCGGGAAATGACACCTGCTCTCTAAAAAAATTCTGGGGTGGAAAATCGACCAAAAATTTCAAAATAGGGCAACCTTCCAAGAAGATAGTTTCAAGAGATATATTGTACTCCCAATTGTTTCCTTTTTTTTAACAGAAAAAGAAAACGGTGGAGAAAAATGGTGAGTTTTACGAATTTTCAAAGACATGCAAACTCAAATTACAAAACCCTATCAGCACACAGCAGCCAGTAGGGCCATTAGCATAAAGGCAGCAAACAATAAATGCTAAATCGATTGTGGAGAAATGCATACCCTCGATTCTAAGGGGGACATGGTAAGAGCCCCTAATGAAAACACAAAGAAGGTGCTTTGAAAAGGGAAACACGGTGCTACCAGTCAATCAATCACACCCACTGCTGGGCCTATCACTTGAGAAAATGAGAATCAAAAAGTCACAGGCTGGCAATCCTGCACTGCAACAATATTTACCATAGCCAACACTTGGAAGCAATGAAAATGTCCATCAACCGAGGAATGCGCAAAGTAGAAGTGGTCCACGTGCACACTGGGGAATTACTCCAATAAAAACTAAAAATTAAATTTAAAAATCCAACAAAAGTAAGGAGACATCAGCTTGTGTGGGTATGTCCGGGCACACTCCACTCTAATTTATAACCGAGAAACACCACAGGCCGCAAGGGCTTTTCCCTAGTTACCATGGTGGGGACATAGAAAGGCTGCCGCCCTCTGGCATTTACCTGCAAAAGCAGCTTTAAAGCCTGTGCTAATGGTCATTTCATAGGAACAAGTACTGCAGAACTGTAAATGAAACCTGCCCTCAAAATGTCTTGAGGGAGGTAATGGCCAAAACATTTCAAAATGTGACACATACTTTAAGAGAGCACTTTGAAGAACTAAGGGGCAATCAGAGGTTGAAAAATAAAATGGACATGCCTTAAAGCTCAATTTCAATGGATTATGAGGCACAGGCGAATTCAACCACAAAGAGGTATCAGCTCACACTTGTCAGAATAACCCTCAGCAAGGAAACTACAAACAATAAATGCTGAAGGTGTTGTGGAGAAATGCATACCCTCAACTTCAAGTGGGACGTAACTTGAAAAGGGCCACGATTGAGAACAGAATGGAGGTGCCTTAAAAAGTTAAGCATTGAGCTACTGTATGATCCAGCAGGCCCACTCCTCGACCTATAATCTAAGAAGAAAGAATTGGAAAGACACAGGCAGGCAAATCTGCATGGCACAGTATTACAATAGCCAAGATATGGAAGTAACCAAAAAGTCCACCAACAGATGGGTGGACAAAGAAGAACTCCTCCATGTACAGATGGAATATTCGCTAGTGAAAAAAATGAAACAATGCCCTTTACAGCACCATACATGAGTCTAGATGTAATCACGCCACCTGTAGTAAGTGAGAAAGCAAAAGACACATATCCTATCATATCACTTTTAGGAGTTACTTAAAAATTGATACCAAGGAAGATATTTCCACAGAGAAAGGCAATCACAGATTCATTAAAAAAACTGATGGTTCACCAAATAGAAAGGGATGAGGATTGGATACATTACCATATTGGGGTTAACAGAGATATACATACCATGTGAAATATATAATCACCAAAGACGTACGGAAGACCAGGAGAAGACTACTCAACATTGTGTCATAACCTACATGGGAAAAGGATGCGAGAAAGAATAGATTCACGTATATGTGTGAAAGAACCACATCTTGCACACCTAGAACAAACAAACCATTGTAATCAAATTTGCTGGGATAAAAAATAAAAAGTAAATTACAATTATGAACAAGAAGTAATGAGACATAAACATAAAGTGCTTTTTTCCTGGCACATTCCATTCTAATTTACAACCTAGAACACCACTTCCATTAAGGCTCTGTTTCCCCAGTTACCAAATTTGGTAAAGGAGAAATGCTGCCACCTTGTGGCCGTTTCCTGCAAGAGCAGCTTTAAACTCACAGCTAATGGTCACTTAACATTCACAAGGACTCAGGGCTGTAAAGGACACCTGCCCTAAAAAATTGTGCTGAAGTAGGAAATGGACAAAAAAATTCAAAACAGGCAAATGTTTCAAGAAGAGAGTATGAGGAGTTAAATTTTACTCACGCTCTTTTAAAAAAAAAGGAAAATGGATAAAAGCTCAACCTCAGGGAGTGTTAGACCCATGCAATCTAATCTACAAAAAGTTTCAACTTAGACCAGTCGACTGACCATCAGCAAAATGACTACAAACAATAAATGCTGACGGGGTTTTTAAGAACTGTGTCCGCTCTACCTGCTGGTGAGACGTAAAGGGGTAACAGCCAATAATGAGAAGAGAAAGGAGCTGTGTTTAAAAGTAAAAATGGAGGTACCATTCAATCCAGCAGGCGCACCATTGGACCTCTCACCTGAGAAGACAAGAATCGAGAAGACACAGGCCGCAAAACTGCAGTGCAGCCTTATTCACATTAGCCAAGACAGTGAAGCAATCAAAATATCCAACAAGAGGTGAATGGATAAAGAAGAAGTGGTCCATGTACACAATGGAATATTAGCCATGGAAAACAATGAACCATTGCTCTTTGAGGCACCACAAATGAGTCTGGAGATAATCACGAAACATGAGGTAACTCGGAAACCAAAGACCTGTATACTATGATATCACTTATAGGCGTTATCTAATAACTGACACAAATGAATATATTTCCACAGAGAAAGACACTCACAGACTTAGAAAACAAACTATGCTCATCTAAAAGGAAAGGTGGGGGGAATGGATAAGGTAAGATTAGTGTTGCTATATGTATACAAACACATAGTATATACATATCTCAAAAAGACCGACCATCTAGCAAGGGAGGTCTGTGGAACCCTCTGTAACATTTTACATGGGAAGAGGATCTGTACTTGAATAGACATATATAATGTACAAATGAACCAGATTGAGTACACCTAGGACAGACAATATTCGAAGCTTTACCCCAATTAAAAAAAAATTTAAAACCAAGAAGAAATAATGAGACATAAACTTATGGGGGTTTCTCCAGGCACATTCCAATTTAATTTACAACCTAGGAACACGACTTCCAGAAAGGCTCTGCTGCCCTAGTACCCAGATTTGGGAGTGGAGAAATGCTGCCTACTTGAGGCCACTTCCCACAACAGCAGCTTTAAACCCATTGCTAATGGTCACTAAATATTCACCAAACTTGCAGTTCGGGAAATGACACCTGCTCTCTAAAAAAATTCTGAGGTGGAAAATCGACCAAAAATTTCAAAATAGGGCAACCTTCCAAGAAGACATTTTCAAGAGATATATTGTACTCCCAACTGTTTCCTTTTTTTTTAACAGAAAAGAAAACGGTGGAGAAACATGATGAGTTTTACGAATTTTCAAAGACATGCAAACCCAAATTACAAAACCCTATCAGCATACAGCAGCCAGTAGGGCCATTAGCATAAAGGCAGCAAACAATAAATGCTAAATCGATTGTGGAGAAATGCATACACTCGATTCTGAGGGGGATGTGGTAAGAGCCACTAATGAAAACACAAAGAAGGTGCTTTGAAAAGGGAAACACGGTGCTACCAGTCAATCAATCACACCCACTGCTGGGCCTATCAACTGAGAAAATGAGAATCAAAAAGTCACAGGCTGGCAATCCTGCACTCCAACAATATTTACCATAGCCAACACTTGGAAGCAATGAAAATGTCCATCAACTGAGGAATGCGCAAAGTAGAAGTGGTCCACGTGCACACTGGGGAATTACTCCAATAAAAACTAAAAATTAAATTTAAAAATCCAACAAAAGTAAGGAGACATCAGCTTGTGTGGGTTTGTCCGGGCACACTCCACTCTAATTTATAACCGAGAAACACCACAGGCCGCTAGGGCTTTTCCCTAGTTACCATGGTGGGGACATAGAAAGGCTGCCGCCCTCTGGCATTTACCTGCAAAAGCAGCTTTAAAGCCTGTGCTAATGGTCATTTCATAGGAACAAGTACTGCAGAACTGTAAATGAAACCTACCCTCAAAATGTCTTGAGGGAGGTAATGGCCAAAACATTGCAAAATGTGACACATACTTTAAGAGAACACTTTGAAGAACTAAGGGGTAATCACAGGTTGAAAAATAAAAAGGACATGCCTTAAAGCTCAATTTCAACGGATTATGAGGCACAGGCGAATTCAACCACAAAGAGGTATCAGCTCACACTTGTCAGAATAACCATCAGCAAGGAAACTACAAACAATAAATGCTGAAGGTGTTGTGGAGAAATGCATACCCTCAACTTCAAGTGGGACGTAACTTGAAAAGGGACACGAATGAGAACAGAATGGAGGTGCCTTAAAAAGGTAAACATTGAGCTACCGTATGATCCAGCAGGCCCACTCCTCGACCTATAATCTAAGAAGAAAGAATTGGAAAGACACAGGCAGGCAAATCTGCATGGCACAGTATTACAATAGCCAAGATATGGAAGTAACCAAAAAGTCCACCAACAGATGGGTGGACAAAGAAGAACTCCTCCATGTACAGATGGAATATTCGCTAGTGAAAAAAATGAAACAATGCCATTTACAGCACCATACATGAGTCTAGACGTAATCACGCCACCTGTAGTAAGTGAGAAAGCAAAAGACACATATCCTATCATATCACTTTTAGGAGTTACTTAAAAATTGATACCAAGGAAGATATTTCCACAGAGAAAGGCAATCACAGATTCATTAAAAAAACTGATGGTTCACCAAATAGAAAGGGATGAGGATTGGATACATTACCATATTGGGGTTAACAGAGATATACATACCATGTGAAATATATAATCACCAAAGACGTACGGAAGACCAGGAGAAGAGTACTCAACATTGTGTCATAACCTATATGGGAAAAGAATGCGAGGAAGAATAGATACACGTATATGTGTGAAAGAACCACATCTTGCACACCTAGAACAAACAAACCATTGTAATCAAATTTGCTGGGATAAAAAATAAAAAGTAAATTACAATTATGAACAAGAAGTAATGAGACATAAACATAAAGTGCTTTTTTCCTGGCACATTCCATTCGAATTTACAACCTAGAACACCACTTCCATTAAGGCTCTGTTTCCCCAGTTACCAAATTTGGTAAAGGAGAATTGCTGCCACCTTGTGGCCGTTTCCTGCAAGAGCAGCTTTAAACTCACAGCTAATGGTCACTTAACATTCACAAGGACTCAGGGCTGTAAAGGACACCTGCCCTAAAAAATTGTGCTGAAGTAGGAAATGGACAAAAAAATTCAAAACAGGCAAATGTTTCAAGAAGAGAGTATGAGGAGTTAAGTTTTACTCACGCTCTTTTAAAAAAAAAGGAAAATGGATAAAAGCTCAACCTCAGGGAGTGTTAGACCCATGCAATCTAATCTACAAAAAGTTTCAACTTAGACCAGTCGACTGACCATCAGCAAAATGTCTACAAACAATAAATGCTGACGGGGTTTTTAAGAACTGTGTCCCCTCTACCTGCAGGTGAGACGTAAAGGGGTAACAGCCAATATTGAGAAGAGAAAGGAGCTGTGTTTAAAAGTAAAAATGGAGGTACCATTCAATCCAGCAGGCACACCATTGGACCTCTCACCTGAGAAGCCAAGAATCGAGAAGACACAGGCCGCAAAACTGCAGTGCAGCCTTATTCACATTAGCCAAGACAGTGAAGCAATCAAAATATCCAACAAGAGGTGAATGGATAAAGAAGAAGTGGTCCATGTACACAATGGAATATTAGCCATGGAAAACAATGAACCATTGCTCTTTGAGGCACCACAAATGAGTCTGGAGATAATCACGAAACATGAGGTAACTCGGAAACCAAAGACCTGTATTCTATGATATCACTTATAAGCGTTATCTAATAACTGACACAAATGAATATATTTCCACAGAGAAAGACACTCACAGACTTAGAAAACAAACTATTCTCATCTAAAAGGAAAGGTGGGGGGAACGGATAAGTTAAGATTAGTGTTGCTATATGTATACAAACATATAGTATATACATATCTCAAAAAACCGACCACCTAGCAAGGGAGGTCTGTGGAACCCTCTGTAACATTTAACATGGGAAGAGTATCTGTACTTGAATAGACATATATAATGTACAAATGAACCAGATTGTGTACACCTAGGAGAGACAATATTCGAAGCTTTACCCCAATTAAAAAAAAATTTAAAACCAAGAAGAAATAATGAGACATAAACTTATGGGGGTTTCTCCAGGCACATTCCAATTTAATTTACAACCTAGGAACACGACTTCCAGAAAGGCTCTGCTGCCCTAGTACCCAGATTTTGGAGTGGAGAAATGCTGCCTGCTTGAGGCCACTTCCCACAAGAGCAGCTTTAAACCCATTGCTAAAGGTCACTAAATATTCACCAAACTTGCAGTTCGGGAAATGACACCTGCTCTCTAAAAAAATTCTGGGGTGGAAAATCGACCAAAAATTTCAAAATAGGGCAACCTTCCAAGAAGATAGTTTCAAGAGATATATTGTACTCCCAATTGTTTCCTTTTTTTTAACAGAAAAAGAAAACGGTGGAGAAAAATGGTGAGTTTTACGAATTTTCAAAGACATGCAAACTCAAATTACAAAACCCTATCAGCACACAGCAGCCAGTAGGGCCATTAGCATAAAGGCAGCAAACAATAAATGCTAAATCGATTGTGGAGAAATGCATACCCTCGATTCTAAGGGGGACGTGGTAAGAGCCCCTAATGAAAACACAAAGAAGGTGCTTTGAAAAGGGAAACACGGTGCTACCAGTCAATCAATCACATCCACTGCTGGGCCTATCACTTGAGAAAATGAGAATCAAAAAGTCACAGGCTGGCAATCCTGCACTCCAACAATATTTACCATAGCCAACACTTGGAAGCAATGAAAATGTCCATCAACCGAGGAATGCGCAAAGTAGAAGTGGTCCACGTGCACACTGGGGAATTACTCCAATAAAAACTAAAAATTAAATTTAAAAATCCAACAAAAGTAAGGAGACATCAGCTTGTGTGGGTATGTCCGGGCACACTCCACTCTAATTTATAACCGAGAAACACCACAGGCCGCAAGGGCTTTTCCCTAGTTACCATGGTGGGGACATAGAAAGGCTGCCGCCCTCTGGCATTTACCTGCAAAAGCAGCTTTAAAGCCTGTGCTAATGGTCATTTCATAGGAACAAGTACTGCAGAACTGTAAATGAAACCTGCCCTCAAAATGTCTTGAGGGAGGTAATGGCCAAAACATTTCAAAATGTGACACATACTTTAAGAGAGCACTTTGAAGAACTAAGGGGCAATCAGAGGTTGAAAAATAAAATGGACATGCCTTAAAGCTCAATTTCAATGGATTATGAGACACAGGCGAATTCAACCACAAAGAGGTATCAGCTCACACTTGTCAGAATAACCCTCAGCAAGGAAACTACAAACAATAAATGCTGAAGGTGTTGTGGAGAAATGCATACCCTCAACTTCAAGTGGGACGTAACTTGAAAAGGGCCACGAATGAGAACAGAATGGAGGTGCCTTAAAAAGTTAAGCATTGAGCTACTGTATGATCCAGCAGGCCCACTCCTCGACCTATAATCTAAGAAGAAAGAATTGGAAATACACAGGCAGGCAAATCTGCATGGCACAGTATTACAATAGCCAAGATATGGAAGTAACCAAAAAGTCCACCAACAGATGGGTGGACAAAGAAGAACTCCTCCATGTACAGATGGAATATTCGCTAGTGAAAAAAATGAAACAATGCCCTTTACAGCACCATACATGAGTCTAGATGTAATCACGCCACCTGTAGTAAGTGAGAAAGCAAAAGACACATATCCTATCATATCACTTTTAGGAGTTACTTAAAAATTGATACCAATGAAGATATTTCCACAGAGAAAGGCAATCACAGATTCATTAAGAAAACTTATGGTTCACCAAATAGAAAGGGATGAGGATTGGATACATTACCATATTGGGGTTAACAGAGATATACATACCATGTGAAATATATAATCACCAAAGACGTACGGAAGACCAGGAGAAGACTACTCAACATTGTGTCATAACCTACATGGGAAAAGGATGCGAGAAAGAATAGATTCACGTATATGTGTGAAAGAACCACATCTTGCACACCTAGAACAAACAAACCATTGTAATCAAATTTGCTGGGATAAAAAATAAAAAGTAAATTACAATTATGAACAAGAAGTAATGAGACATAAACATAAAGTGCTTTTTTCCTGGCACATTCCATTCTAATTTACAACCTAGAACACCACTTCCATTAAGGCTCTGTTTCCCCAGTTACCAAATTTGGTAAAGGAGAAATGCTGCCACCTTGTGGCCGTTTCCTGCAAGAGCAGCTTTAAACTCACAGCTAATGGTCACTTAACATTCACAAGGACTCAGGGCTGTAAAGGACACCTGCCCTAAAAAATTGTGCTGAAGTAGGAAATGGACAAAAAAATTCAAAACAGGCAAATGTTTCAAGAAGAGAGTATGAGGAGTTAAATTTTACTCACGCTCTTTTAAAAAAAAAGGAAAATGGATAAAAGCTCAACCTCAGGGAGTGTTAGACCCATGCAATCTAATCTACAAAAAGTTTCAACTTAGACCAGTCGACTGACCATCAGCAAAATGACTACAAACAATAAATGCTGACGGGGTTTTTAAGAACTGTGTCAGCTCTACCTGCTGGTGAGACGTAAAGGGGTAACAGCCAATAATGAGAAGAGAAAGGAGCTGTGTTTAAAAGTAAAAATGGAGGTACCATTCAATCCAGCAGGCGCACCATTGGACCTCTCACCTGAGAAGACAAGAATCGAGAAGACACAGGCCGCAAAACTGCAGTGCAGCCTTATTCACATTAGCCAAGACAGTGAAGCAATCAAAATATCCAACAAGAGGTGAATGGATAAAGAAGAAGTGGTCCATGTACACAATGGAATATTAGCCATGGAAAACAATGAACCATTGCTCTTTGAGGCACCACAAATGAGTCTGGAGATAATCACGAAACATGAGGTAACTCGGAAACCAAAGACCTGTATACTATGATATCACTTATAGGCGTTATCTAATAACTGACACAAATGAATATATTTCCACAGAGAAAGACACTCACAGACTTAGAAAACAAACTATGCTCATCTAAAAGGAAAGGTGGGGGGAATGGATAAGGTAAGATTAGTGTTGCTATATGTATACAAACACATAGTATATACATATCTCAAAAAGACCGACCATCTAGCAAGGGAGGTCTGTGGAACCCTCTGTAACATTTTACATGGGAAGAGGATCTGTACTTGAATAGACATATATAATGTACAAATGAACCAGATTGAGTACACCTAGGACAGACAATATTCGAAGCTTTACCCCAATTAAAAAAAAATTTAAAACCAAGAAGAAATAATGAGACATAAACTTATGGGGGTTTCTCCAGGCACATTCCAATTTAATTTACAACCTAGGAACACGACTTCCAGAAAGGCTCTGCTGCCCTAGTACCCAGATTTGGGAGTGGAGAAATGCTGCCTACTTGAGGCCACTTCCCACAACAGCAGCTTTAAACCCATTGCTAATGGTCACTAAATATTCACCAAACTTGCAGTTCGGGAAATGACACCTGCTCTCTAAAAAAATTCTGAGGTGGAAAATCGACCAAAAATTTCAAAATAGGGCAACCTTCCAAGAAGACATTTTCAAGAGATATATTGTACTCCCAACTGTTTCCTTTTTTTTTAACAGAAAAGAAAACGGTGGAGAAACATGATGAGTTTTACGAATTTTCAAAGACATGCAAACCCAAATTACAAAACCCTATCAGCATACAGCAGCCAGTAGGGCCATTAGCATAAAGGCAGCAAACAATAAATGCTAAATCGATTGTGGAGAAATGCATACACTCGATTCTGAGGGGGATGTGGTAAGAGCCACTAATGAAAACACAAAGAAGGTGCTTTGAAAAGGGAAACACGGTGCTACCAGTCAATCAATCACACCCACTGCTGGGCCTATCAACTGAGAAAATGAGAATCAAAAAGTCACAGGCTGGCAATCCTGCACTCCAACAATATTTACCATAGCCAACACTTGGAAGCAATGAAAATGTCCATCAACTGAGGAATGCGCAAAGTAGAAGTGGTCCACGTGCACACTGGGGAATTACTCCAATAAAAACTAAAAATTAAATTTAAAAATCCAACAAAAGTAAGGAGACATCAGCTTGTGTGGGTTTGTCCGGGCACACTCCACTCTAATTTATAACCGAGAAACACCACAGGCCGCTAGGGCTTTTCTCTAGTTACCATGGTGGGGACATAGAAAGGCTGCCGCCCTCTGGCATTTACCTGCAAAAGCAGCTTTAAAGCCTGTGCTAATGGTCATTTCATAGGAACAAGTACTGCAGAACTGTAAATGAAACCTACCCTCAAAATGTCTTGAGGGAGGTAATGGCCAAAACATTGCAAAATGTGACACATACTTTAAGAGAACACTTTGAAGAACTAAGGGGTAATCACAGGTTGAAAAATAAAAAGGACATGCCTTAAAGCTCAATTTCAACGGATTATGAGGCACAGGCGAATTCAACCACAAAGAGGTATCAGCTCACACTTGTCAGAATAACCATCAGCAAGGAAACTACAAACAATAAATGCTGAAGGTGTTGTGGAGAAATGCATACCCTCAACTTCAAGTGGGACGTAACTTGAAAAGGGACACGAATGAGAACAGAATGGAGGTGCCTTAAAAAGGTAAACATTGAGCTACCGTATGATCCAGCAGGCCCACTCCTCGACCTATAATCTAAGAAGAAAGAATTGGAAAGACACAGGCAGGCAAATCTGCATGGCACAGTATTACAATAGCCAAGATATGGAAGTAACCAAAAAGTCCACCAACAGATGGGTGGACAAAGAAGAACTCCTCCATGTACAGATGGAATATTCGCTAGTGAAAAAAATGAAACAATGCCATTTACAGCACCATACATGAGTCTAGACGTAATCACGCCACCTGTAGTAAGTGAGAAAGCAAAAGACACATATCCTATCATATCACTTTTAGGAGTTACTTAAAAATTGATACCAAGGAAGATATTTCCACAGAGAAAGGCAATCACAGATTCATTAAAAAAACTTATGGTTCACCAAATAGAAAGGGATGAGGATTGGATACATTACCATATTGGGGTTAACAGAGATATACATACCATGTGAAATATATAATCACCAAAGACGTACGGAAGACCAGGAGAAGACTACTCAACATTGTGTCATAACCTACATGGGAAAAGGATGCGAGGAAGAATAGATACACGTATATGTGTGAAAGAACCACATCTTGCACACCTAGAACAAACAAACCATTGTAATCAAATTTGCTGGGATTAAAAATAAAAAGTAAATTACAATTATGAACAAGAAGTAATGAGACATAAACATAAAGTGCTTTTTTCCTGGCACATTCCATTCGAATTTACAACCTAGAACACCACTTCCATTAAGGCTCTGTTTCCCCAGTTACCAAATTTGGTAAAGGAGAAATGCTGCCACCTTCTGGCCGTTTCCTGCAAGAGCAGCTTTAAACTCACAGCTAATGGTCACTTAACATTCACAAGGTCTCAGGGCTGTAAAGGGCACCTGCCCTAAAAAATTGTGCTGAAGTAGGGAATGGACAAAAAAATTCACAACAGGCAAATGTTTCAAGAAGAGAGTATGAGGAGTTAAGTTTTACTCACGCTCTTTTAAAAAAAAAGGAAAATGGATAAAAGCTCAACCTCAGGGAGTGTTAGACCCATGCAATCTAATCTACAAAAAGTTTCAACTTAGACCAGTCGACTGACCATCAGCAAAATGTCTACAAACAATAAATGCTGACGGGGTTTTTAAGAACTGTGTCCCCTCTACCTGCTGGTGAGACGTAAAGGGGTAACAGCCAATAATGAGAAGAGAAAGGAGCTGTGTTTAAAAGTAAAAATGGAGGTACCATTCAATCCAGCAGGCGCACCATTGGACCTCTCACCTGAGAAGACAAGAATCGAGAAGACACAGGCCGCAAAAGCTGCAGTGCAGCCTTATTCACAATAGCCAAGACTGTGAAGCAATCAAAATATCCAACAAGAGGTGAATGGATAAAGAAGAAGTGGTCCATGTACACAATGGAATATTAGCCATGGAAAACAATGAACCATTGCTCTTTGAGGCACCACAAATGAGTCTGGAGATAATCACGAAACATGAGGTAACTCGGAAACCAAAGACCTGTATTCTATGATATCACTTATAAGCGTTATCTAATAACTGACACAAATGAATATATTTCCACAGAGAAAGACACTCACAGACTTAGAAAACAAACTATGCTCATCTAAAAGGAAAGGTGGGGGGAACGGATAAGTTAAGATTAGTGTTGCTATATGTATACAAACATATAGTATATACATATCTCAAAAAACCGACCACCTAGCAAGGGAGGTCTGTGGAACCCTCTGTAACATTTAACATGGGAAGAGGATCTGTACTTGAATAGACATATATAATGTACAAATGAACCAGATTGTGTACACCTAGGAGAGACAATATTCGAAGCTTTACCCCAATTAAAAAAAAATTTAAAACCAAGAAGAAATAATGAGACATAAACTTATGGGGGTTTCTCCAGGCACATTCCAATTTAATTTACAACCTAGGAACACGACTTCCAGAAAGGCTCTGCTGCCCTAGTACCCAGATTTTGGAGTGGAGAAATGCTGCCTGCTTGAGGCCACTTCCCACAAGAGCAGCTTTAAACCCATTGCTAAAGGTCACTAAATATTCACCAAACTTGCAGTTCGGGAAATGACACCTGCTCTCTAAAAAAATTCTGGGGTGGAAAATCGACCAAAAATTTCAAAATAGGGCAACCTTCCAAGAAGATAGTTTCAAGAGATATATTGTACTCCCAATTGTTTCCTTTTTTTTAACAGAAAAAGAAAACGGTGGAGAAAAATGGTGAGTTTTACGAATTTTCAAAGACATGCAAACTCAAATTACAAAACCCTATCAGCACACAGCAGCCAGTAGGGCCATTAGCATAAAGGCAGCAAACAATAAATGCTAAATCGATTGTGGAGAAATGCATACCCTCGATTCTAAGGGGGACATGGTAAGAGCCACTAATGAAAACACAAAGAAGGTGCTTTGAAAAGGGAAACACGGTGCTACCAGTCAATCAATCACACCCACTGCTGGGCCTATCACCTGAGAAAATGAGAATCAAAAAGTCACAGGCTGGCAATCCTGCACTCCAACAATATTTACCATAGCCAACACTTGGAAGCAATGAAAATGTCCATCAACCGAGGAATGCGCAAAGTAGAAGTGGTCCACGTGCACACTGGGGAATTACTCCAATAAAAACTAAAAATTAAATTTAAAAATCCAACAAAAGTAAGGAGACATCAGCTTGTGTGGGTTTGTCCGGGCACACTCCACTCTAATTTATAACCGAGAAACACCACAGGCCGCAAGGGCTTTTCCCTAGTTACCATGGTGGGGACATAGAAAGGCTGCAGCCCTCTGGCATTTACCTGCAAAAGCAGCTTTAAAGCCTGTGCTAATGGTCATTTCATAGGAACAAGTACTGCAGAACTGTAAATGAAACCTGCCCTCAAAATGTCTTGAGGGAGGTAATGGCCAAAACATTTCAAAATGTGACACATACTTTAAGAGAGCACTTTGAAGAACTAAGGGGCAATCAGAGGTTGAAAAATAAAAAGGACATGCCTTAAAGCTCAATTTCAACGGATTATGAGGCACAGGCGAATTCAACCACAAAGAGGTATCAGCTCACACTTGTCAGAATAACCCTCAGCAAGGAAACTACAAACAATAAATGCTGAAGGTGTTGTGGAGAAATGCATACCCTCAACTTCAAGTGGGACGAAACTTGAAAAGGGCCACGAATGAGAACAGAATGGAGGTGCCTTAAAAAGGTAAACATTGAGCTACCGTATGATCCAGCAGGCCCACTCCTCGACCTATAATCTAAGAAGAAAGAATTGGAAAGACACAGGCAGGCAAATCTGCATGGCACAGTATTACAATAGCCAAGATATGGAAGTAACCAAAAAGTCCACCAACAGATGGGTGGACAAAGAAGAACTCCTCCATGTACAGATGGAATATTCGCTAGTGAAAAAAATGAAACAATGCCATTTACAGCACCATACATGAGTCTAGACGTAATCACGCCACCTGTAGTAAGTGAGAAAGCAAAAGACACATATCCTATCATATCACTTTTAGGAGTTACTTAAAAATTGATACCAAGGAAGATATTTCCACAGAGAAAGGCAATCACAGATTCATTAAAAAAACTTATGGTTCACCAAATAGAAAGGGATGAGGATTGGATACATTACCATATTGGGGTTAACAGAGATATACATACCATGTGAAATATATAATCACCAAAGACGTACGGAAGACCAGGAGAAGACTACTCAACATTGTGTCATAACCTACATGGGAAAAGGATGCGAGGAAGAATAGATACACGTATATGTGTGAAAGAACCACATCTTGCACACCTAGAACAAACAAACCATTGTAATCAAATTTGCTGGGATTAAAAATAAAAAGTAAATTACAATTATGAACAAGAAGTAATGAGACATAAACATAAAGTGCTTTTTTCCTGGCACATTCCATTCGAATTTACAACCTAGAACACCACTTCCATTAAGGCTCTGTTTCCCCAGTTACCAAATTTGGTAAAGGAGAAATGCTGCCACCTTCTGGCCGTTTCCTGCAAGAGCAGCTTTAAACTCACAGCTAATGGTCACTTAACATTCACAAGGACTCAGGGCTGTAAAGGGCACCTGCCCTAAAAAATTGTGCTGAAGTAGGGAATGGACAAAAAAATTCACAACAGGCAAATGTTTCAAGAAGAGAGTATGAGGAGTTAAGTTTTACTCACGCTCTTTTAAAAAAAAAGGAAAATGGATAAAAGCTCAACCTCAGGGAGTGTTAGACCCATGCAATCTAATCTACAAAAAGTTTCAACTTAGACCAGTCGACTGACCATCAGCAAAATGTCTACAAACAATAAATGCTGACGGGGTTTTTAAGAACTGTGTCCCCTCTACCTGCTGGTGAGACGTAAAGGGGTAACAGCCAATATTGAGAAGAGAAAGGAGCTGTGTTTAAAAGTAAAAATGGAGGTACCATTCAATCCAGCAGGCACACCATTGGACCTCTCACCTGAGAAGCCAAGAATCGAGAAGACACAGGCCGCAAAACTGCAGTGCAGCCTTATTCACATTAGCCAAGACAGTGAAGCAATCAAAATATCCAACAAGAGGTGAATGGATAAAGAAGAAGTGGTCCATGTACACAATGGAATATTAGCCATGGAAAACAATGAACCATTGCTCTTTGAGGCACCACAAATGAGTCTGGAGATAATCACGAAACATGAGGTAACTCGGAAACCAAAGACCTGTATTCTATGATATCACTTATAAGCGTTATCTAATAACTGACACAAATGAATATATTTCCACAGAGAAAGACACTCACAGACTTAGAAAACAAACTATTCTCATCTAAAAGGAAAGGTGGGGGGAACGGATAAGTTAAGATTAGTGTTGCTATATGTATACAAACATATAGTATATACATATCTCAAAAAACCGACCACCTAGCAAGGGAGGTCTGTGGAACCCTCTGTAACATTTAACATGGGAAGAGTATCTGTACTTGAATAGACATATATAATGTACAAATGAACCAGATTGTGTACACCTAGGAGAGACAATATTCGAAGCTTTACCCCAATTAAAAAAAAATTTAAAACCAAGAAGAAATAATGAGACATAAACTTATGGGGGTTTCTCCAGGCACATTCCAATTTAATTTACAACCTAGGAACACGACTTCCAGAAAGGCTCTGCTGCCCTAGTACCCAGATTTTGGAGTGGAGAAATGCTGCCTGCTTGAGGCCACTTCCCACAAGAGCAGCTTTAAACCCATTGCTAAAGGTCACTAAATATTCACCAAACTTGCAGTTCGGGAAATGACACCTGCTCTCTAAAAAAATTCTGGGGTGGAAAATCGACCAAAAATTTCAAAATAGGGCAACCTTCCAAGAAGATAGTTTCAAGAGATATATTGTACTCCCAATTGTTTCCTTTTTTTTAACAGAAAAAGAAAACGGTGGAGAAAAATGGTGAGTTTTACGAATTTTCAAAGACATGCAAACTCAAATTACAAAACCCTATCAGCACACAGCAGCCAGTAGGGCCATTAGCATAAAGGCAGCAAACAATAAATGCTAAATCGATTGTGGAGAAATGCATACCCTCGATTCTAAGGGGGACGTGGTAAGAGCCCCTAATGAAAACACAAAGAAGGTGCTTTGAAAAGGGAAACACGGTGCTACCAGTCAATCAATCACACCCACTGCTGGGCCTATCACTTGAGAAAATGAGAATCAAAAAGTCACAGGCTGGCAATCCTGCACTGCAAAAATATTTACCATAGCCAACACTTGGAAGCAATGAAAATGTCCATCAACCGAGGAATGCGCAAAGTAGAAGTGGTCCACGTGCACACTGGGGAATTACTCCAATAAAAACTAAAAATTAAATTTAAAAATCCAACAAAAGTAAGGAGACATCAGCTTGTGTGGGTATGTCCGGGCACACTCCACTCTAATTTATAACCGAGAAACACCACAGGCCGCAAGGGCTTTTCCCTAGTTACCATGGTGGGGACATAGAAAGGCTGCCGCCCTCTGGCATTTACCTGCAAAAGCAGCTTTAAAGCCTGTGCTAATGGTCATTTCATAGGAACAAGTACTGCAGAACTGTAAATGAAACCTGCCCTCAAAATGTCTTGAGGGAGGTAATGGCCAAAACATTTCAAAATGTGACACATACTTTAAGAGAGCACTTTGAAGAACTAAGGGGCAATCAGAGGTTGAAAAATAAAATGGACATGCCTTAAAGCTCAATTTCAATGGATTATGAGGCACAGGCGAATTCAACCACAAAGAGGTATCAGCTCACACTTGTCAGAATAACCCTCAGCAAGGAAACTACAAACAATAAATGCTGAAGGTGTTGTGGAGAAATGCATACCCTCAACTTCAAGTGGGACGTAACTTGAAAAGGGCCACGATTGAGAACAGAATGGAGGTGCCTTAAAAAGTTAAGCATTGAGCTACTGTATGATCCAGCAGGCCCACTCCTCGACCTATAATCTAAGAAGAAAGAATTGGAAAGACACAGGCAGGCAAATCTGCATGGCACAGTATTACAATAGCCAAGATATGGAAGTAACCAAAAAGTCCACCAACAGATGGGTGGACAAAGAAGAACTCCTCCATGTACAGATGGAATATTCGCTAGTGAAAAAAATGAAACAATGCCCTTTACAGCACCATACATGAGTCTAGATGTAATCACGCCACCTGTAGTAAGTGAGAAAGCAAAAGACACATATCCTATCATATCACTTTTAGGAGTTACTTAAAAATTGATACCAAGGAAGATATTTCCACAGAGAAAGGCAATCACAGATTCATTAAAAAAACTGATGGTTCACCAAATAGAAAGGGATGAGGATTGGATACATTACCATATTGGGGTTAACAGAGATATACATACCATGTGAAATATATAATCACCAAAGACGTACGGAAGACCAGGAGAAGACTACTCAACATTGTGTCATAACCTACATGGGAAAAGGATGCGAGAAAGAATAGATTCACGTATATGTGTGAAAGAACCACATCTTGCACACCTAGAACAAACAAACCATTGTAATCAAATTTGCTGGGATAAAAAATAAAAAGTAAATTACAATTATGAACAAGAAGTAATGAGACATAAACATAAAGTGCTTTTTTCCTGGCACATTCCATTCTAATTTACAACCTAGAACACCACTTCCATTAAGGCTCTGTTTCCCCAGTTACCAAATTTGGTAAAGGAGAAATGCTGCCACCTTGTGGCCGTTTCCTGCAAGAGCAGCTTTAAACTCACAGCTAATGGTCACTTAACATTCACAAGGACTCAGGGCTGTAAAGGACACCTGCCCTAAAAAATTGTGCTGAAGTAGGAAATGGACAAAAAAATTCAAAACAGGCAAATGTTTCAAGAAGAGAGTATGAGGAGTTAAATTTTACTCACGCTCTTTTAAAAAAAAAGGAAAATGGATAAAAGCTCAACCTCAGGGAGTGTTAGACCCATGCAATCTAATCTACAAAAAGTTTCAACTTAGACCAGTAGACTGACCATCAGCAAAATGACTACAAACAATAAATGCTGACGGGGTTTTTAAGAACTGTGTCCGCTCTACCTGCTGGTGAGACGTAAAGGGGTAACAGCCAATAATGAGAAGAGAAAGGAGCTGTGTTTAAAAGTAAAAATGGAGGTACCATTCAATCCAGCAGGCGCACCATTGGACCTCTCACCTGAGAAGACAAGAATCGAGAAGACACAGGCCGCAAAACTGCAGTGCAGCCTTATTCACATTAGCCAAGACAGTGAAGCAATCAAAATATCCAACAAGAGGTGAATGGATAAAGAAGAAGTGGTCCATGTACACAATGGAATATTAGCCATGGAAAACAATGAACCATTGCTCTTTGAGGCACCACAAATGAGTCTGGAGATAATCACGAAACATGAGGTAACTCGGAAACCAAAGACCTGTATACTATGATATCACTTATAGGCGTTATCTAATAACTGACACAAATGAATATATTTCCACAGAGAAAGACACTCACAGACTTAGAAAACAAACTATGCTCATCTAAAAGGAAAGGTGGGGGGAATGGATAAGGTAAGATTAGTGTTGCTATATGTATACAAACACATAGTATATACATATCTCAAAAAGACCGACCATCTAGCAAGGGAGGTCTGTGGAACCCTCTGTAACATTTTACATGGGAAGAGGATCTGTACTTGAATAGACATATATAATGTACAAATGAACCAGATTGAGTACACCTAGGACAGACAATATTCGAAGCTTTACCCCAATTAAAAAAAAATTTAAAACCAAGAAGAAATAATGAGACATAAACTTATGGGGGTTTCTCCAGGCACATTCCAATTTAATTTACAACCTAGGAACACGACTTCCAGAAAGGCTCTGCTGCCCTAGTACCCAGATTTGGGAGTGGAGAAATGCTGCCTACTTGAGGCCACTTCCCACAACAGCAGCTTTAAACCCATTGCTAATGGTCACTAAATATTCACCAAACTTGCAGTTCGGGAAATGACACCTGCTCTCTAAAAAAATTCTGAGGTGGAAAATCGACCAAAAATTTCAAAATAGGGCAACCTTCCAAGAAGACATTTTCAAGAGATATATTGTACTCCCAACTGTTTCCTTTTTTTTTAACAGAAAAGAAAACGGTGGAGAAACATGATGAGTTTTACGAATTTTCAAAGACATGCAAACCCAAATTACAAAACCCTATCAGCATACAGCAGCCAGTAGGGCCATTAGCATAAAGGCAGCAAACAATAAATGCTAAATCGATTGTGGAGAAATGCATACACTCGATTCTGAGGGGGATGTGGTAAGAGCCACTAATGAAAACACAAAGAAGGTGCTTTGAAAAGGGAAACACGGTGCTACCAGTCAATCAATCACACCCACTGCTGGGCCTATCAACTGAGAAAATGAGAATCAAAAAGTCACAGGCTGGCAATCCTGCACTCCAACAATATTTACCATAGCCAACACTTGGAAGCAATGAAAATGTCCATCAACTGAGGAATGCGCAAAGTAGAAGTGGTCCACGTGCACACTGGGGAATTACTCCAATAAAAACTAAAAATTAAATTTAAAAATCCAACAAAAGTAAGGAGACATCAGCTTGTGTGGGTTTGTCCGGGCACACTCCACTCTAATTTATAACCGAGAAACACCACAGGCCGCTAGGGCTTTTCCCTAGTTACCATGGTGGGGACATAGAAAGGCTGCCGCCCTCTGGCATTTACCTGCAAAAGCAGCTTTAAAGCCTGTGCTAATGGTCATTTCATAGGAACAAGTACTGCAGAACTGTAAATGAAACCTACCCTCAAAATGTCTTGAGGGAGGTAATGGCCAAAACATTGCAAAATGTGACACATACTTTAAGAGAACACTTTGAAGAACTAAGGGGTAATCACAGGTTGAAAAATAAAAAGGACATGCCTTAAAGCTCAATTTCAACGGATTATGAGGCACAGGCGAATTCAACCACAAAGAGGTATCAGCTCACACTTGTCAGAATAACCATCAGCAAGGAAACTACAAACAATAAATGCTGAAGGTGTTGTGGAGAAATGCATACCCTCAACTTCAAGTGGGACGTAACTTGAAAAGGGACACGAATGAGAACAGAATGGAGGTGCCTTAAAAAGGTAAACATTGAGCTACCGTATGATCCAGCAGGCCCACTCCTCGACCTATAATCTAAGAAGAAAGAATTGGAAAGACACAGGCAGGCAAATCTGCATGGCACAGTATTACAATAGCCAAGATATGGAAGTAACCAAAAAGTCCACCAACAGATGGGTGGACAAAGAAGAACTCCTCCATGTACAGATGGAATATTCGCTAGTGAAAAAAATGAAACAATGCCATTTACAGCACCATACATGAGTCTAGACGTAATCACGCCACCTGTAGTAAGTGAGAAAGCAAAAGACACATATCCTATCATATCACTTTTAGGAGTTACTTAAAAATTGATACCAAGGAAGATATTTCCACAGAGAAAGGCAATCACAGATTCATTAAAAAAACTGATGGTTCACCAAATAGAAAGGGATGAGGATTGGATACATTACCATATTGGGGTTAACAGAGATATACATACCATGTGAAATATATAATCACCAAAGACGTACGGAAGACCAGGAGAAGAGTACTCAACATTGTGTCATAACCTATATGGGAAAAGAATGCGAGGAAGAATAGATACACGTATATGTGTGAAAGAACCACATCTTGCACACCTAGAACAAACAAACCATTGTAATCAAATTTGCTGGGATAAAAAATAAAAAGTAAATTACAATTATGAACAAGAAGTAATGAGACATAAACATAAAGTGCTTTTTTCCTGGCACATTCCATTCGAATTTACAACCTAGAACACCACTTCCATTAAGGCTCTGTTTCCCCAGTTACCAAATTTGGTAAAGGAGAATTGCTGCCACCTTGTGGCCGTTTCCTGCAAGAGCAGCTTTAAACTCACAGCTAATGGTCACTTAACATTCACAAGGACTCAGGGCTGTAAAGGACACCTGCCCTAAAAAATTGTGCTGAAGTAGGAAATGGACAAAAAAATTCAAAACAGGCAAATGTTTCAAGAAGAGAGTATGAGGAGTTAAGTTTTACTCACGCTCTTTTAAAAAAAAAGGAAAATGGATAAAAGCTCAACCTCAGGGAGTGTTAGACCCATGCAATCTAATCTACAAAAAGTTTCAACTTAGACCAGTCGACTGACCATCAGCAAAATGTCTACAAACAATAAATGCTGACGGGGTTTTTAAGAACTGTGTCCCCTCTACCTGCAGGTGAGACGTAAAGGGGTAACAGCCAATATTGAGAAGAGAAAGGAGCTGTGTTTAAAAGTAAAAATGGAGGTACCATTCAATCCAGCAGGCACACCATTGGACCTCTCACCTGAGAAGCCAAGAATCGAGAAGACACAGGCCGCAAAACTGCAGTGCAGCCTTATTCACATTAGCCAAGACAGTGAAGCAATCAAAATATCCAACAAGAGGTGAATGGATAAAGAAGAAGTGGTCCATGTACACAATGGAATATTAGCCATGGAAAACAATGAACCATTGCTCTTTGAGGCACCACAAATGAGTCTGGAGATAATCACGAAACATGAGGTAACTCGGAAACCAAAGACCTGTATTCTATGATATCACTTATAAGCGTTATCTAATAACTGACACAAATGAATATATTTCCACAGAGAAAGACACTCACAGACTTAGAAAACAAACTATTCTCATCTAAAAGGAAAGGTGGGGGGAACGGATAAGTTAAGATTAGTGTTGCTATATGTATACAAACATATAGTATATACATATCTCAAAAAACCGACCACCTAGCAAGGGAGGTCTGTGGAACCCTCTGTAACATTTAACATGGGAAGAGTATCTGTACTTGAATAGACATATATAATGTACAAATGAACCAGATTGTGTACACCTAGGAGAGACAATATTCGAAGCTTTACCCCAATTAAAAAAAAATTTAAAACCAAGAAGAAATAATGAGACATAAACTTATGGGGGTTTCTCCAGGCACATTCCAATTTAATTTACAACCTAGGAACACGACTTCCAGAAAGGCTCTGCTGCCCTAGTACCCAGATTTTGGAGTGGAGAAATGCTGCCTGCTTGAGGCCACTTCCCACAAGAGCAGCTTTAAACCCATTGCTAAAGGTCACTAAATATTCACCAAACTTGCAGTTCGGGAAATGACACCTGCTCTCTAAAAAAATTCTGGGGTGGAAAATCGACCAAAAATTTCAAAATAGGGCAACCTTCCAAGAAGATAGTTTCAAGAGATATATTGTACTCCCAATTGTTTCCTTTTTTTTAACAGAAAAAGAAAACGGTGGAGAAAAATGGTGAGTTTTACGAATTTTCAAAGACATGCAAACTCAAATTACAAAACCCTATCAGCACACAGCAGCCAGTAGGGCCATTAGCATAAAGGCAGCAAACAATAAATGCTAAATCGATTGTGGAGAAATGCATACCCTCGATTCTAAGGGGGACGTGGTAAGAGCCCCTAATGAAAACACAAAGAAGGTGCTTTGAAAAGGGAAACACGGTGCTACCAGTCAATCAATCACACCCACTGCTGGGCCTATCACTTGAGAAAATGAGAATCAAAAAGTCACAGGCTGGCAATCCTGCACTCCAACAATATTTACCATAGCCAACACTTGGAAGCAATGAAAATGTCCATCAACCGAGGAATGCGCAAAGTAGAAGTGGTCCACGTGCACACTGGGGAATTACTCCAATAAAAACTAAAAATTAAATTTAAAAATCCAACAAAAGTAAGGAGACATCAGCTTGTGTGGGTATGTCCGGGCACACTCCACTCTAATTTATAACCGAGAAACACCACAGGCCGCAAGGTCTTTTCCCTAGTTACCATGGTGGGGACATAGAAAGGCTGCCGCCCTCTGGCATTTACCTGCAAAAGCAGCTTTAAAGCCTGTGCTAATGGTCATTTCATAGGAACAAGTACTGCAGAACTGTAAATGAAACCTGCCCTCAAAATGTCTTGAGGGAGGTAATGGCCAAAACATTTCAAAATGTGACACATACTTTAAGAGAGCACTTTGAAGAACTAAGGGGCAATCAGAGGTTGAAAAATAAAATGGACATGCCTTAAAGCTCAATTTCAATGGATTATGAGACACAGGCGAATTCAACCACAAAGAGGTATCAGCTCACACTTGTCAGAATAACCCTCAGCAAGGAAACTACAAACAATAAATGCTGAAGGTGTTGTGGAGAAATGCATACCCTCAACTTCAAGTGGGACGTAACTTGAAAAGGGCCACGAATGAGAACAGAATGGAGGTGCCTTAAAAAGTTAAGCATTGAGCTACTGTATGATCCAGCAGGCCCACTCCTCGACCTATAATCTAAGAAGAAAGAATTGGAAATACACAGGCAGGCAAATCTGCATGGCACAGTATTACAATAGCCAAGATATGGAAGTAACCAAAAAGTCCACCAACAGATGGGTGGACAAAGAAGAACTCCTCCATGTACAGATGGAATATTCGCTAGTGAAAAAAATGAAACAATGCCCTTTACAGCACCATACATGAGTCTAGATGTAATCACGCCACCTGTAGTAAGTGAGAAAGCAAAAGACACATATCCTATCATATCACTTTTAGGAGTTACTTAAAAATTGATACCAATGAAGATATTTCCACAGAGAAAGGCAATCACAGATTCATTAAGAAAACTTATGGTTCACCAAATAGAAAGGGATGAGGATTGGATACATTACCATATTGGGGTTAACAGAGATATACATACCATGTGAAATATATAATCACCAAAGACGTACGGAAGACCAGGAGAAGACTACTCAACATTGTGTCATAACCTACATGGGAAAAGGATGCGAGAAAGAATAGATTCACGTATATGTGTGAAAGAACCACATCTTGCACACCTAGAACAAACAAACCATTGTAATCAAATTTGCTGGGATAAAAAATAAAAAGTAAATTACAATTATGAACAAGAAGTAATGAGACATAAACATAAAGTGCTTTTTTCCTGGCACATTCCATTCTAATTTACAACCTAGAACACCACTTCCATTAAGGCTCTGTTTCCCCAGTTACCAAATTTGGTAAAGGAGAAATGCTGCCACCTTGTGGCCGTTTCCTGCAAGAGCAGCTTTAAACTCACAGCTAATGGTCACTTAACATTCACAAGGACTCAGGGCTGTAAAGGACACCTGCCCTAAAAAATTGTGCTGAAGTAGGAAATGGACAAAAAAATTCAAAACAGGCAAATGTTTCAAGAAGAGAGTATGAGGAGTTAAATTTTACTCACGCTCTTTTAAAAAAAAAGGAAAATGGATAAAAGCTCAACCTCAGGGAGTGTTAGACCCATGCAATCTAATCTACAAAAAGTTTCAACTTAGACCAGTCGACTGACCATCAGCAAAATGACTACAAACAATAAATGCTGACGGGGTTTTTAAGAACTGTGTCAGCTCTACCTGCTGGTGAGACGTAAAGGGGTAACAGCCAATAATGAGAAGAGAAAGGAGCTGTGTTTAAAAGTAAAAATGGAGGTACCATTCAATCCAGCAGGCGCACCATTGGACCTCTCACCTGAGAAGACAAGAATCGAGAAGACACAGGCCGCAAAACTGCAGTGCAGCCTTATTCACATTAGCCAAGACAGTGAAGCAATCAAAATATCCAACAAGAGGTGAATGGATAAAGAAGAAGTGGTCCATGTACACAATGGAATATTAGCCATGGAAAACAATGAACCATTGCTCTTTGAGGCACCACAAATGAGTCTGGAGATAATCACGAAACATGAGGTAACTCGGAAACCAAAGACCTGTATACTATGATATCACTTATAGGCGTTATCTAATAACTGACACAAATGAATATATTTCCACAGAGAAAGACACTCACAGACTTAGAAAACAAACTATGCTCATCTAAAAGGAAAGGTGGGGGGAATGGATAAGGTAAGATTAGTGTTGCTATATGTATACAAACACATAGTATATACATATCTCAAAAAGACCGACCATCTAGCAAGGGAGGTCTGTGGAACCCTCTGTAACATTTTACATGGGAAGAGGATCTGTACTTGAATAGACATATATAATGTACAAATGAACCAGATTGAGTACACCTAGGACAGACAATATTCGAAGCTTTACCCCAATTAAAAAAAAATTTAAAACCAAGAAGAAATAATGAGACATAAACTTATGGGGGTTTCTCCAGGCACATTCCAATTTAATTTACAACCTAGGAACACGACTTCCAGAAAGGCTCTGCTGCCCTAGTACCCAGATTTGGGAGTGGAGAAATGCTGCCTACTTGAGGCCACTTCCCACAACAGCAGCTTTAAACCCATTGCTAATGGTCACTAAATATTCACCAAACTTGCAGTTCGGGAAATGACACCTGCTCTCTAAAAAAATTCTGAGGTGGAAAATCGACCAAAAATTTCAAAATAGGGCAACCTTCCAAGAAGACATTTTCAAGAGATATATTGTACTCCCAACTGTTTCCTTTTTTTTTAACAGAAAAGAAAACGGTGGAGAAACATGATGAGTTTTACGAATTTTCAAAGACATGCAAACCCAAATTACAAAACCCTATCAGCATACAGCAGCCAGTAGGGCCATTAGCATAAAGGCAGCAAACAATAAATGCTAAATCGATTGTGGAGAAATGCATACACTCGATTCTGAGGGGGATGTGGTAAGAGCCACTAATGAAAACACAAAGAAGGTGCTTTGAAAAGGGAAACACGGTGCTACCAGTCAATCAATCACACCCACTGCTGGGCCTATCAACTGAGAAAATGAGAATCAAAAAGTCACAGGCTGGCAATCCTGCACTCCAACAATATTTACCATAGCCAACACTTGGAAGCAATGAAAATGTCCATCAACTGAGGAATGCGCAAAGTAGAAGTGGTCCACGTGCACACTGGGGAATTACTCCAATAAAAACTAAAAATTAAATTTAAAAATCCAACAAAAGTAAGGAGACATCAGCTTGTGTGGGTTTGTCCGGGCACACTCCACTCTAATTTATAACCGAGAAACACCACAGGCCGCTAGGGCTTTTCCCTAGTTACCATGGTGGGGACATAGAAAGGCTGCCGCCCTCTGGCATTTACCTGCAAAAGCAGCTTTAAAGCCTGTGCTAATGGTCATTTCATAGGAACAAGTACTGCAGAACTGTAAATGAAACCTACCCTCAAAATGTCTTGAGGGAGGTAATGGCCAAAACATTGCAAAATGTGACACATACTTTAAGAGAACACTTTGAAGAACTAAGGGGTAATCACAGGTTGAAAAATAAAAAGGACATGCCTTAAAGCTCAATTTCAATGGATTATGAGGCACAGGCGAATTCAACCACAAAGAGGTATCAGCTCACACTTGTCAGAATAACCCTCAGCAAGGAAACTACAAACAATAAATGCTGAAGGTGTTGTGGAGAAATGCATACCCTCAACTTCAAGTGGGACGTAACTTGAAAAGGGACACGAATGAGAACAGAATGGAGGTGCCTTAAAAAGGTAAACATTGAGCTACCGTATGATCCAGCAGGCCCACTCCTCGACCTATAATCTAAGAAGAAAGAATTGGAAAGACACAGGCAGGCAAATCTGCATGGCACAGTATTACAATAGCCAAGATATGGAAGTAACCAAAAAGTCCACCAACAGATGGGTGGACAAAGAAGAACTCCTCCATGTACAGATGGAATATTCGCTAGTGAAAAAAATGAAACAATGCCATTTACAGCACCATACATGAGTCTAGACGTAATCACGCCACCTGTAGTAAGTGAGAAAGCAAAAGACACATATCCTATCATATCACTTTTAGGAGTTACTTAAAAATTGATACCAAGGAAGATATTTCCACAGAGAAAGGCAATCACAGATTCATTAAAAAAACTTATGGTTCACCAAATAGAAAGGGATGAGGATTGGATACATTACCATATTGGGGTTAACAGAGATATACATACCATGTGAAATATATAATCACCAAAGACGTACGGAAGACCAGGAGAAGACTACTCAACATTGTGTCATAACCTACATGGGAAAAGGATGCGAGGAAGAATAGATACACGTATATGTGTGAAAGAACCACATCTTGCACACCTAGAACAAACAAACCATTGTAATCAAATTTGCTGGGATTAAAAATAAAAAGTAAATTACAATTATGAACAAGAAGTAATGAGACATAAACATAAAGTGCTTTTTTCCTGGCACATTCCATTCGAATTTACAACCTAGAACACCACTTCCATTAAGGCTCTGTTTCCCCAGTTACCAAATTTGGTAAAGGAGAAATGCTGCCACCTTCTGGCCGTTTCCTGCAAGAGCAGCTTTAAACTCACAGCTAATGGTCACTTAACATTCACAAGGTCTCAGGGCTGTAAAGGGCACCTGCCCTAAAAAATTGTGCTGAAGTAGGGAATGGACAAAAAAATTCACAACAGGCAAATGTTTCAAGAAGAGAGTATGAGGAGTTAAGTTTTACTCACGCTCTTTTAAAAAAAAAGGAAAATGGATAAAAGCTCAACCTCAGGGAGTGTTAGACCCATGCAATCTAATCTACAAAAAGTTTCAACTTAGACCAGTCGACTGACCATCAGCAAAATGTCTACAAACAATAAATGCTGACGGGGTTTTTAAGAACTGTGTCCCCTCTACCTGCTGGTGAGACGTAAAGGGGTAACAGCCAATAATGAGAAGAGAAAGGAGCTGTGTTTAAAAGTAAAAATGGAGGTACCATTCAATCCAGCAGGCGCACCATTGGACCTCTCACCTGAGAAGACAAGAATCGAGAAGACACAGGCCGCAAAAGCTGCAGTGCAGCCTTATTCACAATAGCCAAGACTGTGAAGCAATCAAAATATCCAACAAGAGGTGAATGGATAAAGAAGAAGTGGTCCATGTACACAATGGAATATTAGCCATGGAAAACAATGAACCATTGCTCTTTGAGGCACCACAAATGAGTCTGGAGATAATCACGAAACATGAGGTAACTCGGAAACCAAAGACCTGTATTCTATGATATCACTTATAAGCGTTATCTAATAACTGACACAAATGAATATATTTCCACAGAGAAAGACACTCACAGACTTAGAAAACAAACTATGCTCATCTAAAAGGAAAGGTGGGGGGAACGGATAAGTTAAGATTAGTGTTGCTATATGTATACAAACATATAGTATATACATATCTCAAAAAACCGACCACCTAGCAAGGGAGGTCTGTGGAACCCTCTGTAACATTTAACATGGGAAGAGGATCTGTACTTGAATAGACATATATAATGTACAAATGAACCAGATTGTGTACACCTAGGAGAGACAATATTCGAAGCTTTACCCCAATTAAAAAAAAATTTAAAACCAAGAAGAAATAATGAGACATAAACTTATGGGGGTTTCTCCAGGCACATTCCAATTTAATTTACAACCTAGGAACACGACTTCCAGAAAGGCTCTGCTGCCCTAGTACCCAGATTTTGGAGTGGAGAAATGCTGCCTGCTTGAGGCCACTTCCCACAAGAGCAGCTTTAAACCCATTGCTAAAGGTCACTAAATATTCACCAAACTTGCAGTTCGGGAAATGACACCTGCTCTCTAAAAAAATTCTGGGGTGGAAAATCGACCAAAAATTTCAAAATAGGGCAACCTTCCAAGAAGATAGTTTCAAGAGATATATTGTACTCCCAATTGTTTCCTTTTTTTTAACAGAAAAAGAAAACGGTGGAGAAAAATGGTGAGTTTTACGAATTTTCAAAGACATGCAAACTCAAATTACAAAACCCTATCAGCACACAGCAGCCAGTAGGGCCATTAGCATAAAGGCAGCAAACAATAAATGCTAAATCGATTGTGGAGAAATGCATACCCTCGATTCTAAGGGGGACATGGTAAGAGCCACTAATGAAAACACAAAGAAGGTGCTTTGAAAAGGGAAACACGGTGCTACCAGTCAATCAATCACACCCACTGCTGGGCCTATCACCTGAGAAAATGAGAATCAAAAAGTCACAGGCTGGCAATCCTGCACTCCAACAATATTTACCATAGCCAACACTTGGAAGCAATGAAAATGTCCATCAACCGAGGAATGCGCAAAGTAGAAGTGGTCCACGTGCACACTGGGGAATTACTCCAATAAAAACTAAAAATTAAATTTAAAAATCCAACAAAAGTAAGGAGACATCAGCTTGTGTGGGTTTGTCCGGGCACACTCCACTCTAATTTATAACCGAGAAACACCACAGGCCGCAAGGGCTTTTCCCTAGTTACCATGGTGGGGACATAGAAAGGCTGCAGCCCTCTGGCATTTACCTGCAAAAGCAGCTTTAAAGCCTGTGCTAATGGTCATTTCATAGGAACAAGTACTGCAGAACTGTAAATGAAACCTGCCCTCAAAATGTCTTGAGGGAGGTAATGGCCAAAACATTTCAAAATGTGACACATACTTTAAGAGAGCACTTTGAAGAACTAAGGGGCAATCAGAGGTTGAAAAATAAAAAGGACATGCCTTAAAGCTCAATTTCAACGGATTATGAGGCACAGGCGAATTCAACCACAAAGAGGTATCAGCTCACACTTGTCAGAATAACCCTCAGCAAGGAAACTACAAACAATAAATGCTGAAGGTGTTGTGGAGAAATGCATACCCTCAACTTCAAGTGGGACGAAACTTGAAAAGGGCCACGAATGAGAACAGAATGGAGGTGCCTTAAAAAGGTAAACATTGAGCTACCGTATGATCCAGCAGTCCCACCCCTCGACCTATAATCTAAGAAGAAAGAATTGGAAAGACACAGGCAGGCAAATCTGCATGGCACAGTATTACAATAGCCAAGATATGGAAGTAACCAAAAAGTCCACCAACAGATGGGTGGACAAAGAAGAACTCCTCCATGTACAGATGGAATATTCGCTAGTGAAAAAAATGAAACAATGCCATTTACAGCACCATACATGAGTCTAGACGTAATCACGCCACCTGTAGTAAGTGAGAAAGCAAAAGACACATATCCTATCATATCACTTTTAGGAGTTACTTAAAAATTGATACCAAGGAAGATATTTCCACAGAGAAAGGCAATCACAGATTCATTAAAAAAACTTATGGTTCACCAAATAGAAAGGGATGAGGATTGGATACATTACCATATTGGGGTTAACAGAGATATACATACCATGTGAAATATATAATCACCAAAGACGTACGGAAGACCAGGAGAAGACTACTCAACATTGTGTCATAACCTACATGGGAAAAGGATGCGAGGAAGAATAGATACACGTATATGTGTGAAAGAACCACATCTTGCACACCTAGAACAAACAAACCATTGTAATCAAATTTGCTGGGATTAAAAATAAAAAGTAAATTACAATTATGAACAAGAAGTAATGAGACATAAACATAAAGTGCTTTTTTCCTGGCACATTCCATTCGAATTTACAACCTAGAACACCACTTCCATTAAGGCTCTGTTTCCCCAGTTACCAAATTTGGTAAAGGAGAAATGCTGCCACCTTCTGGCCGTTTCCTGCAAGAGCAGCTTTAAACTCACAGCTAATGGTCACTTAACATTCACAAGGACTCAGGGCTGTAAAGGGCACCTGCCCTAAAAAATTGTGCTGAAGTAGGGAATGGACAAAAAAATTCACAACAGGCAAATGTTTCAAGAAGAGAGTATGAGGAGTTAAGTTTTACTCACGCTCTTTTAAAAAAAAAGGAAAATGGATAAAAGCTCAACCTCAGGGAGTGTTAGACCCATGCAATCTAATCTACAAAAAGTTTCAACTTAGACCAGTCGACTGACCATCAGCAAAATGTCTACAAACAATAAATGCTGACGGGGTTTTTAAGAACTGTGTCCCCTCTACCTGCTGGTGAGACGTAAAGGGGTAACAGCCAATAATGAGAAGAGAAAGGAGCTGTGTTTAAAAGTAAAAATGGAGGTACCATTCAATCCAGCAGGCGCACCATTGGACCTCTCACCTGAGAAGACAAGAATCGAGAAGACACAGGCCGCAAAAGCTGCAGTGCAGCCTTATTCACAATAGCCAAGACTGTGAAGCAATCAAAATATCCAACAAGAGGTGAATGGATAAAGAAGAAGTGGTCCATGTACACAATGGAATATTAGCCATGGAAAACAATGAACCATTGCTCTTTGAGGCACCACAAATGAGTCTGGAGATAATCACGAAACATGAGGTAACTCGGAAACCAAAGACCTGTATTCTATGATATCACTTATAAGCGTTATCTAATAACTGACACAAATGAATATATTTCCACAGAGAAAGACACTCACAGACTTAGAAAACAAACTATGCTCATCTAAAAGGAAAGGTGGGGGGAACGGATAAGTTAAGATTAGTGTTGCTATATGTATACAAACATATAGTATATACATATCTCAAAAAACCGACCACCTAGCAAGGGAGGTCTGTGGAACCCTCTGTAACATTTAACATGGGAAGAGGATCTGTACTTGAATAGACATATATAATGTACAAATGAACCAGATTGTGTACACCTAGGAGAGACAATATTCGAAGCTTTACCCCAATTAAAAAAAAATTTAAAACCAAGAAGAAATAATGAGACATAAACTTATGGGGGTTTCTCCAGGCACATTCCAATTTAATTTACAACCTAGGAACACGACTTCCAGAAAGGCTCTGCTGCCCTAGTACCCAGATTTTGGAGTGGAGAAATGCTGCCTGCTTGAGGCCACTTCCCACAAGAGCAGCTTTAAACCCATTGCTAAAGGTCACTAAATATTCACCAAACTTGCAGTTCGGGAAATGACACCTGCTCTCTAAAAAAATTCTGGGGTGGAAAATCGACCAAAAATTTCAAAATAGGGCAACCTTCCAAGAAGATAGTTTCAAGAGATATATTGTACTCCCAATTGTTTCCTTTTTTTTAACAGAAAAAGAAAACGGTGGAGAAAAATGGTGAGTTTTACGAATTTTCAAAGACATGCAAACTCAAATTACAAAACCCTATCAGCACACAGCAGCCAGTAGGGCCATTAGCATAAAGGCAGCAAACAATAAATGCTAAATCGATTGTGGAGAAATGCATACCCTCGATTCTAAGGGGGACATGGTAAGAGCCACTAATGAAAACACAAAGAAGGTGCTTTGAAAAGGGAAACACGGTGCTACCAGTCAATCAATCACACCCACTGCTGGGCCTATCACCTGAGAAAATGAGAATCAAAAAGTCACAGGCTGGCAATCCTGCATTCCAACAATATTTACCATAGCCAACACTTGGAAGCAATGAAAATGTCCATCAACCGAGGAATGCGCAAAGTAGAAGTGGTCCACGTGCACACTGGGGAATTACTCCAATAAAAACTAAAAATTAAATTTAAAAATCCAACAAAAGTAAGGAGACATCAGCTTGTGTGGGTTTGTCCGGGCACACTCCACTCTAATTTATAACCGAGAAACACCACAGGCCGCAAGGGCTTTTCCCTAGTTACCATGGTGGGGACATAGAAAGGCTGCCGCCCTCTGGCATTTACCTGCAAAAGCAGCTTTAAAGCCTGTGCTAATGGTCATTTCATAGAAACAAGTACTGCAGAACTGTAAATGAAACCTGCCCTCAAAATGTCTTGAGGGAGGTAATGGCCAAAACATTTCAAAATGTGACACATACTTTAAGAGAGCACTTTGAAGAACTAAGGGGCAAACAGAGGTTGAAAAATAAAAAGGACATGCCTTAAAGCTCAATTTCAACGGATTATGAGGCACAGGCGAATTCAACCACAAAGAGGTATCAGCTCACACTTGTCAGAATAACCCTCAGCAAGGAAACTACAAACAATAAATGCTGAAGGTGTTGTGGAGAAATGCATACCCTCAACTTCAAGTGGGACGAAACTTGAAAAGGGCCACGAATGAGAACAGAATGGAGGTGCCTTAAAAAGGTAAACATTGAGCTACCGTATGATCCAGCAGTCCCACCCCTCGACCTATAATCTAAGAAGAAAGAATTGGAAAGACACAGGCAGGCAAATCTGCATGGCACAGTATTACAATAGACAAGATATGGAAGTAACCAAAAAGTCCACCAACAGATGGGTGGACAAAGAAGAACTCCTCCATGTACAGATGGAATATTCGCTAGTGAAAAAAATGAAACAATGCCATTTACAGCACCATACATGAGTCTAGACGTAATCACGCCACCTGTAGTAAGTGAGAAAGCAAAAGACACATATCCTATCATATCACTTTTAGGAGTTACTTAAAAATTGATACCAAGGAAGATATTTCCACAGAGAAAGGCAATCACAGATTCATTAAAAAAACTTATGGTTCACCAAATAGAAAGGGATGAGGATTGGATACATTACCATATTGGGGTTAACAGAGATATACATACCATGTGAAATATATAATCACCAAAGACGTACGGAAGACCAGGAGAAGAGTACTCAACATTGTGTCATAACCTATATGGGAAAAGGATGCGAGGAAGAATAGATACACGTATATGTGTGAAAGAACCACATCTTGCACACCTAGAACAAACAAACCATTGTAATCAAATTTGCTGGGATAAAAAATAAAAAGTAAATTACAATTATGAACAAGAAGTAATGAGACATAAACATAAAGTGCTTTTTTCCTGGCACATTCCATTCGAATTTACAACCTAGAACACCACTTCCATTAAGGCTCTGTTTCCCCAGTTACCAAATTTGGTAAAGGAGAAATGCTGCCACCTTCTGGCCGTTTCCTGCAAGAGCAGCTTTAAACTCACAGCTAATGGTCACTTAACATTCACAAGGACTCAGGGCTGTGAAGGGCACCTGCCCTAAAAAATTGTGCTGAAGTAGGGAATGGACAAAAAAATTCACAACAGGCAAATGTTTCAAGAAGAGAGTATGAGGAGTTAAGTTTTACTCACGCTCTTTTAAAAAAAAAGGAAAATGGATAAAAGCTCAACCTCAGGGAGTGTTAGACCCATGCAATCTAATCTACAAAAAGTTTCAACTTAGACCAATCGACTGACCATCAGCAAAATGTGTACAAACAATAAATGCTGACGGGGTTTTTAAGAACTGTGTCCCCTCTACCTGCTGGTGAGACGTAAAGGGGTAACAGCCAATAATGAGAAGAGAAAGGAGCTGTGTTTAAAAGTAAAAATGGAGGTACCATTCAGTCCAGTAGGCGCACCATTGGACCTCTCACCTGAGAAGACAAGAATCGAGAAGACACAGGCCGCAAAAGCTGCAGTGCAGCCTTATTCACATTAGCCAAGACAGTGAAGCAATCAAAATATCCAACAAGAGGTGAATGGATAAAGAAGAAGTGGTCCATGTACACAATGGAATATTAGCCATGGAAAACAATGAACCATTGCTCTTTGAGGCACCACAAATGAGTCTGGAGATAATCACGAAACATGAGGTAACTCGGAAACCAAAGACCTGTATTCTATGATATCACTTATAAGCGTTATCTAATAACTGACACAAATGAATATATTTCCACAGAGAAAGACACTCACAGACTTAGAAAACAAACTATTCTCATCTAAAAGGAAAGGTGGGGGGAACGGATAAGTTAAGATTAGTGTTGCTATATGTATACAAACATATAGTATATACATATCTCAAAAAACCGACCACCTAGCAAGGGAGGTCTGTGGAACCCTCTGTAACATTTAACATGGGAAGAGTATCTGTACTTGAATAGACATATATAATGTACAAATGAACCAGATTGTGTACACCTAGGAGAGACAATATTCGAAGCTTTACCCCAATTAAAAAAAAATTTAAAACCAAGAAGAAATAATGAGACATAAACTTATGGGGGTTTCTCCAGGCACATTCCAATTTAATTTACAACCTAGGAACACGACTTCCAGAAAGGCTCTGCTGCCCTAGTACCCAGATTTTGGAGTGGAGAAATGCTGCCTGCTTGAGGCCACTTCCCACAAGAGCAGCTTTAAACCCATTGCTAAAGGTCACTAAATATTCACCAAACTTGCAGTTCGGGAAATGACACCTGCTCTCTAAAAAAATTCTGGGGTGGAAAATCGACCAAAAATTTCAAAATAGGGCAACCTTCCAAGAAGATAGTTTCAAGAGATATATTGTACTCCCAATTGTTTCCTTTTTTTTAACAGAAAAAGAAAACGGTGGAGAAAAATGGTGAGTTTTACGAATTTTCAAAGACATGCAAACTCAAATTACAAAACCCTATCAGCACACAGCAGCCAGTAGGGCCATTAGCATAAAGGCAGCAAACAATAAATGCTAAATCGATTGTGGAGAAATGCATACCCTCGATTCTAAGGGGGACGTGGTAAGAGCCCCTAATGAAAACACAAAGAAGGTGCTTTGAAAAGGGAAACACGGTGCTACCAGTCAATCAATCACACCCACTGCTGGGCCTATCACTTGAGAAAATGAGAATCAAAAAGTCACAGGCTGGCAATCCTGCACTGCAACAATATTTACCATAGCCAACACTTGGAAGCAATGAAAATGTCCATCAACCGAGGAATGCGCAAAGTAGAAGTGGTCCACGTGCACACTGGGGAATTACTCCAATAAAAACTAAAAATTAAATTTAAAAATCCAACAAAAGTAAGGAGACATCAGCTTGTGTGGGTATGTCCGGGCACACTCCACTCTAATTTATAACCGAGAAACACCACAGGCCGCAAGGGCTTTTCCCTAGTTACCATGGTGGGGACATAGAAAGGCTGCCGCCCTCTGGCATTTACCTGCAAAAGCAGCTTTAAAGCCTGTGCTAATGGTCATTTCATAGGAACAAGTACTGCAGAACTGTAAATGAAACCTGCCCTCAAAATGTCTTGAGGGAGGTAATGGCCAAAACATTTCAAAATGTGACACATACTTTAAGAGAGCACTTTGAAGAACTAAGGGGCAATCAGAGGTTGAAAAATAAAATGGACATGCCTTAAAGCTCAATTTCAATGGATTATGAGGCACAGGCGAATTCAACCACAAAGTGGTATCAGCTCACACTTGTCAGAATAACCCTCAGCAAGGAAACTACAAACAATAAATGCTGAAGGTGTTGTGGAGAAATGCATACCCTCAACTTCAAGTGGGACGTAACTTGAAAAGGGCCACGATTGAGAACAGAATGGAGGTGCCTTAAAAAGTTAAGCATTGAGCTACTGTATGATCCAGCAGGCCCACTCCTCGACCTATAATCTAAGAAGAAAGAATTGGAAAGACACAGGCAGGCAAATCTGCATGGCACAGTATTACAATAGCCAAGATATGGAAGTAACCAAAAAGTCCACCAACAGATGGGTGGACAAAGAAGAACTCCTCCATGTACAGATGGAATATTCGCTAGTGAAAAAAATGAAACAATGCCCTTTACAGCACCATACATGAGTCTAGATGTAATCACGCCACCTGTAGTAAGTGAGAAAGCAAAAGACACATATCCTATCATATCACTTTTAGGAGTTACTTAAAAATTGATACCAAGGAAGATATTTCCACAGAGAAAGGCAATCACAGATTCATTAAAAAAACTGATGGTTCACCAAATAGAAAGGGATGAGGATTGGATACATTACCATATTGGGGTTAACAGAGATATACATACCATGTGAAATATATAATCACCAAAGACGTACGGAAGACCAGGAGAAGACTACTCAACATTGTGTCATAACCTACATGGGAAAAGGATGCGAGAAAGAATAGATTCACGTATATGTGTGAAAGAACCACATCTTGCACACCTAGAACAAACAAACCATTGTAATCAAATTTGCTGGGATAAAAAATAAAAAGTAAATTACAATTATGAACAAGAAGTAATGAGACATAAACATAAAGTGCTTTTTTCCTGGCACATTCCATTCTAATTTACAACCTAGAACACCACTTCCATTAAGGCTCTGTTTCCCCAGTTACCAAATTTGGTAAAGGAGAAATGCTGCCACCTTGTGGCCGTTTCCTGCAAGAGCAGCTTTAAACTCACAGCTAATGGTCACTTAACATTCACAAGGACTCAGGGCTGTAAAGGACACCTGCCCTAAAAAATTGTGCTGAAGTAGGAAATGGACAAAAAAATTCAAAACAGGCAAATGTTTCAAGAAGAGAGTATGAGGAGTTAAATTTTACTCACGCTCTTTTAAAAAAAAAGGAAAATGGATAAAAGCTCAACCTCAGGGAGTGTTAGACCCATGCAATCTAATCTACAAAAAGTTTCAACTTAGACCAGTCGACTGACCATCAGCAAAATGACTACAAACAATAAATGCTGACGGGGTTTTTAAGAACTGTGTCCGCTCTACCTGCTGGTGAGACGTAAAGGGGTAACAGCCAATAATGAGAAGAGAAAGGAGCTGTGTTTAAAAGTAAAAATGGAGGTACCATTCAATCCAGCAGGCGCACCATTGGACCTCTCACCTGAGAAGACAAGAATCGAGAAGACACAGGCCGCAAAACTGCAGTGCAGCCTTATTCACATTAGCCAAGACAGTGAAGCAATCAAAATATCCAACAAGAGGTGAATGGATAAAGAAGAAGTGGTCCATGTACACAATGGAATATTAGCCATGGAAAACAATGAACCATTGCTCTTTGAGGCACCACAAATGAGTCTGGAGATAATCACGAAACATGAGGTAACTCGGAAACCAAAGACCTGTATACTATGATATCACTTATAGGCGTTATCTAATAACTGACACAAATGAATATATTTCCACAGAGAAAGACACTCACAGACTTAGAAAACAAACTATGCTCATCTAAAAGGAAAGGTGGGGGGAATGGATAAGGTAAGATTAGTGTTGCTATATGTATACAAACACATAGTATATACATATCTCAAAAAGACCGACCATCTAGCAAGGGAGGTCTGTGGAACCCTCTGTAACATTTTACATGGGAAGAGGATCTGTACTTGAATAGACATATATAATGTACAAATGAACCAGATTGAGTACACCTAGGACAGACAATATTCGAAGCTTTACCCCAATTAAAAAAAAATTTAAAACCAAGAAGAAATAATGAGACATAAACTTATGGGGGTTTCTCCAGGCACATTCCAATTTAATTTACAACCTAGGAACACGACTTCCAGAAAGGCTCTGCTGCCCTAGTACCCAGATTTGGGAGTGGAGAAATGCTGCCTACTTGAGGCCACTTCCCACAACAGCAGCTTTAAACCCATTGCTAATGGTCACTAAATATTCACCAAACTTGCAGTTCGGGAAATGACACCTGCTCTCTAAAAAAATTCTGAGGTGGAAAATCGACCAAAAATTTCAAAATAGGGCAACCTTCCAAGAAGACATTTTCAAGAGATATATTGTACTCCCAACTGTTTCCTTTTTTTTTAACAGAAAAGAAAACGGTGGAGAAACATGATGAGTTTTACGAATTTTCAAAGACATGCAAACCCAAATTACAAAACCCTATCAGCATACAGCAGCCAGTAGGGCCATTAGCATAAAGGCAGCAAACAATAAATGCTAAATCGATTGTGGAGAAATGCATACACTCGATTCTGAGGGGGATGTGGTAAGAGCCACTAATGAAAACACAAAGAAGGTGCTTTGAAAAGGGAAACACGGTGCTACCAGTCAATCAATCACACCCACTGCTGGGCCTATCAACTGAGAAAATGAGAATCAAAAAGTCACAGGCTGGCAATCCTGCACTCCAACAATATTTACCATAGCCAACACTTGGAAGCAATGAAAATGTCCATCAACTGAGGAATGCGCAAAGTAGAAGTGGTCCACGTGCACACTGGGGAATTACTCCAATAAAAACTAAAAATTAAATTTAAAAATCCAACAAAAGTAAGGAGACATCAGCTTGTGTGGGTTTGTCCGGGCACACTCCACTCTAATTTATAACCGAGAAACACCACAGGCCGCTAGGGCTTTTCCCTAGTTACCATGGTGGGGACATAGAAAGGCTGCCGCCCTCTGGCATTTACCTGCAAAAGCAGCTTTAAAGCCTGTGCTAATGGTCATTTCATAGGAACAAGTACTGCAGAACTGTAAATGAAACCTACCCTCAAAATGTCTTGAGGGAGGTAATGGCCAAAACATTGCAAAATGTGACACATACTTTAAGAGAACACTTTGAAGAACTAAGGGGTAATCACAGGTTGAAAAATAAAAAGGACATGCCTTAAAGCTCAATTTCAACGGATTATGAGGCACAGGCGAATTCAACCACAAAGAGGTATCAGCTCACACTTGTCAGAATAACCATCAGCAAGGAAACTACAAACAATAAATGCTGAAGGTGTTGTGGAGAAATGCATACCCTCAACTTCAAGTGGGACGTAACTTGAAAAGGGACACGAATGAGAACAGAATGGAGGTGCCTTAAAAAGGTAAACATTGAGCTACCGTATGATCCAGCAGGCCCACTCCTCGACCTATAATCTAAGAAGAAAGAATTGGAAAGACACAGGCAGGCAAATCTGCATGGCACAGTATTACAATAGCCAAGATATGGAAGTAACCAAAAAGTCCACCAACAGATGGGTGGACAAAGAAGAACTCCTCCATGTACAGATGGAATATTCGCTAGTGAAAAAAATGAAACAATGCCATTTACAGCACCATACATGAGTCTAGACGTAATCACGCCACCTGTAGTAAGTGAGAAAGCAAAAGACACATATCCTATCATATCACTTTTAGGAGTTACTTAAAAATTGATACCAAGGAAGATATTTCCACAGAGAAAGGCAATCACAGATTCATTAAAAAAACTGATGGTTCACCAAATAGAAAGGGATGAGGATTGGATACATTACCATATTGGGGTTAACAGAGATATACATACCATGTGAAATATATAATCACCAAAGACGTACGGAAGACCAGGAGAAGAGTACTCAACATTGTGTCATAACCTATATGGGAAAAGAATGCGAGGAAGAATAGATACACGTATATGTGTGAAAGAACCACATCTTGCACACCTAGAACAAACAAACCATTGTAATCAAATTTGCTGGGATAAAAAATAAAAAGTAAATTACAATTATGAACAAGAAGTAATGAGACATAAACATAAAGTGCTTTTTTCCTGGCACATTCCATTCGAATTTACAACCTAGAACACCACTTCCATTAAGGCTCTGTTTCCCCAGTTACCAAATTTGGTAAAGGAGAATTGCTGCCACCTTGTGGCCGTTTCCTGCAAGAGCAGCTTTAAACTCACAGCTAATGGTCACTTAACATTCACAAGGACTCAGGGCTGTAAAGGACACCTGCCCTAAAAAATTGTGCTGAAGTAGGAAATGGACAAAAAAATTCAAAACAGGCAAATGTTTCAAGAAGAGAGTATGAGGAGTTAAGTTTTACTCACGCTCTTTTAAAAAAAAAGGAAAATGGATAAAAGCTCAACCTCAGGGAGTGTTAGACCCATGCAATCTAATCTACAAAAAGTTTCAACTTAGACCAGTCGACTGACCATCAGCAAAATGTCTACAAACAATAAATGCTGACGGGGTTTTTAAGAACTGTGTCCCCTCTACCTGCAGGTGAGACGTAAAGGGGTAACAGCCAATATTGAGAAGAGAAAGGAGCTGTGTTTAAAAGTAAAAATGGAGGTACCATTCAATCCAGCAGGCACACCATTGGACCTCTCACCTGAGAAGCCAAGAATCGAGAAGACACAGGCCGCAAAACTGCAGTGCAGCCTTATTCACATTAGCCAAGACAGTGAAGCAATCAAAATATCCAACAAGAGGTGAATGGATAAAGAAGAAGTGGTCCATGTACACAATGGAATATTAGCCATGGAAAACAATGAACCATTGCTCTTTGAGGCACCACAAATGAGTCTGGAGATAATCACGAAACATGAGGTAACTCGGAAACCAAAGACCTGTATTCTATGATATCACTTATAAGCGTTATCTAATAACTGACACAAATGAATATATTTCCACAGAGAAAGACACTCACAGACTTAGAAAACAAACTATTCTCATCTAAAAGGAAAGGTGGGGGGAACGGATAAGTTAAGATTAGTGTTGCTATATGTATACAAACATATAGTATATACATATCTCAAAAAACCGACCACCTAGCAAGGGAGGTCTGTGGAACCCTCTGTAACATTTAACATGGGAAGAGTATCTGTACTTGAATAGACATATATAATGTACAAATGAACCAGATTGTGTACACCTAGGAGAGACAATATTCGAAGCTTTACCCCAATTAAAAAAAAATTTAAAACCAAGAAGAAATAATGAGACATAAACTTATGGGGGTTTCTCCAGGCACATTCCAATTTAATTTACAACCTAGGAACACGACTTCCAGAAAGGCTCTGCTGCCCTAGTACCCAGATTTTGGAGTGGAGAAATGCTGCCTGCTTGAGGCCACTTCCCACAAGAGCAGCTTTAAACCCATTGCTAAAGGTCACTAAATATTCACCAAACTTGCAGTTCGGGAAATGACACCTGCTCTCTAAAAAAATTCTGGGGTGGAAAATCGACCAAAAATTTCAAAATAGGGCAACCTTCCAAGAAGATAGTTTCAAGAGATATATTGTACTCCCAATTGTTTCCTTTTTTTTAACAGAAAAAGAAAACGGTGGAGAAAAATGGTGAGTTTTACGAATTTTCAAAGACATGCAAACTCAAATTACAAAACCCTATCAGCACACAGCAGCCAGTAGGGCCATTAGCATAAAGGCAGCAAACAATAAATGCTAAATCGATTGTGGAGAAATGCATACCCTCGATTCTAAGGGGGACGTGGTAAGAGCCCCTAATGAAAACACAAAGAAGGTGCTTTGAAAAGGGAAACACGGTGCTACCAGTCAATCAATCACACCCACTGCTGGGCCTATCACTTGAGAAAATGAGAATCAAAAAGTCACAGGCTGGCAATCCTGCACTCCAACAATATTTACCATAGCCAACACTTGGAAGCAATGAAAATGTCCATCAACCGAGGAATGCGCAAAGTAGAAGTGGTCCACGTGCACACTGGGGAATTACTCCAATAAAAACTAAAAATTAAATTTAAAAATCCAACAAAAGTAAGGAGACATCAGCTTGTGTGGGTATGTCCGGGCACACTCCACTCTAATTTATAACCGAGAAACACCACAGGCCGCAAGGGCTTTTCCCTAGTTACCATGGTGGGGACATAGAAAGGCTGCCGCCCTCTGGCATTTACCTGCAAAAGCAGCTTTAAAGCCTGTGCTAATGGTCATTTCATAGGAACAAGTACTGCAGAACTGTAAATGAAACCTGCCCTCAAAATGTCTTGAGGGAGGTAATGGCCAAAACATTTCAAAATGTGACACATACTTTAAGAGAGCACTTTGAAGAACTAAGGGGCAATCAGAGGTTGAAAAATAAAATGGACATGCCTTAAAGCTCAATTTCAATGGATTATGAGACACAGGCGAATTCAACCACAAAGAGGTATCAGCTCACACTTGTCAGAATAACCCTCAGCAAGGAAACTACAAACAATAAATGCTGAAGGTGTTGTGGAGAAATGCATACCCTCAACTTCAAGTGGGACGTAACTTGAAAAGGGCCACGAATGAGAACAGAATGGAGGTGCCTTAAAAAGTTAAGCATTGAGCTACTGTATGATCCAGCAGGCCCACTCCTCGACCTATAATCTAAGAAGAAAGAATTGGAAATACACAGGCAGGCAAATCTGCATGGCACAGTATTACAATAGCCAAGATATGGAAGTAACCAAAAAGTCCACCAACAGATGGGTGGACAAAGAAGAACTCCTCCATGTACAGATGGAATATTCGCTAGTGAAAAAAATGAAACAATGCCCTTTACAGCACCATACATGAGTCTAGATGTAATCACGCCACCTGTAGTAAGTGAGAAAGCAAAAGACACATATCCTATCATATCACTTTTAGGAGTTACTTAAAAATTGATACCAATGAAGATATTTCCACAGAGAAAGGCAATCACAGATTCATTAAGAAAACTTATGGTTCACCAAATAGAAAGGGATGAGGATTGGATACATTACCATATTGGGGTTAACAGAGATATACATACCATGTGAAATATATAATCACCAAAGACGTACGGAAGACCAGGAGAAGACTACTCAACATTGTGTCATAACCTACATGGGAAAAGGATGCGAGAAAGAATAGATTCACGTATATGTGTGAAAGAACCACATCTTGCACACCTAGAACAAACAAACCATTGTAATCAAATTTGCTGGGATAAAAAATAAAAAGTAAATTACAATTATGAACAAGAAGTAATGAGACATAAACATAAAGTGCTTTTTTCCTGGCACATTCCATTCTAATTTACAACCTAGAACACCACTTCCATTAAGGCTCTGTTTCCCCAGTTACCAAATTTGGTAAAGGAGAAATGCTGCCACCTTGTGGCCGTTTCCTGCAAGAGCAGCTTTAAACTCACAGCTAATGGTCACTTAACATTCACAAGGACTCAGGGCTGTAAAGGACACCTGCCCTAAAAAATTGTGCTGAAGTAGGAAATGGACAAAAAAATTCAAAACAGGCAAATGTTTCAAGAAGAGAGTATGAGGAGTTAAATTTTACTCACGCTCTTTTAAAAAAAAAGGAAAATGGATAAAAGCTCAACCTCAGGGAGTGTTAGACCCATGCAATCTAATCTACAAAAAGTTTCAACTTAGACCAGTCGACTGACCATCAGCAAAATGACTACAAACAATAAATGCTGACGGGGTTTTTAAGAACTGTGTCAGCTCTACCTGCTGGTGAGACGTAAAGGGGTAACAGCCAATAATGAGAAGAGAAAGGAGCTGTGTTTAAAAGTAAAAATGGAGGTACCATTCAATCCAGCAGGCGCACCATTGGACCTCTCACCTGAGAAGACAAGAATCGAGAAGACACAGGCCGCAAAACTGCAGTGCAGCCTTATTCACATTAGCCAAGACAGTGAAGCAATCAAAATATCCAACAAGAGGTGAATGGATAAAGAAGAAGTGGTCCATGTACACAATGGAATATTAGCCATGGAAAACAATGAACCATTGCTCTTTGAGGCACCACAAATGAGTCTGGAGATAATCACGAAACATGAGGTAACTCGGAAACCAAAGACCTGTATACTATGATATCACTTATAGGCGTTATCTAATAACTGACACAAATGAATATATTTCCACAGAGAAAGACACTCACAGACTTAGAAAACAAACTATGCTCATCTAAAAGGAAAGGTGGGGGGAATGGATAAGGTAAGATTAGTGTTGCTATATGTATACAAACACATAGTATATACATATCTCAAAAAGACCGACCATCTAGCAAGGGAGGTCTGTGGAACCCTCTGTAACATTTTACATGGGAAGAGGATCTGTACTTGAATAGACATATATAATGTACAAATGAACCAGATTGAGTACACCTAGGACAGACAATATTCGAAGCTTTACCCCAATTAAAAAAAAATTTAAAACCAAGAAGAAATAATGAGACATAAACTTATGGGGGTTTCTCCAGGCACATTCCAATTTAATTTACAACCTAGGAACACGACTTCCAGAAAGGCTCTGCTGCCCTAGTACCCAGATTTGGGAGTGGAGAAATGCTGCCTACTTGAGGCCACTTCCCACAACAGCAGCTTTAAACCCATTGCTAATGGTCACTAAATATTCACCAAACTTGCAGTTCGGGAAATGACACCTGCTCTCTAAAAAAATTCTGAGGTGGAAAATCGACCAAAAATTTCAAAATAGGGCAACCTTCCAAGAAGACATTTTCAAGAGATATATTGTACTCCCAACTGTTTCCTTTTTTTTTAACAGAAAAGAAAACGGTGGAGAAACATGATGAGTTTTACGAATTTTCAAAGACATGCAAACCCAAATTACAAAACCCTATCAGCATACAGCAGCCAGTAGGGCCATTAGCATAAAGGCAGCAAACAATAAATGCTAAATCGATTGTGGAGAAATGCATACACTCGATTCTGAGGGGGATGTGGTAAGAGCCACTAATGAAAACACAAAGAAGGTGCTTTGAAAAGGGAAACACGGTGCTACCAGTCAATCAATCACACCCACTGCTGGGCCTATCAACTGAGAAAATGAGAATCAAAAAGTCACAGGCTGGCAATCCTGCACTCCAACAATATTTACCATAGCCAACACTTGGAAGCAATGAAAATGTCCATCAACTGAGGAATGCGCAAAGTAGAAGTGGTCCACGTGCACACTGGGGAATTACTCCAATAAAAACTAAAAATTAAATTTAAAAATCCAACAAAAGTAAGGAGACATCAGCTTGTGTGGGTTTGTCCGGGCACACTCCACTCTAATTTATAACCGAGAAACACCACAGGCCGCTAGGGCTTTTCTCTAGTTACCATGGTGGGGACATAGAAAGGCTGCCGCCCTCTGGCATTTACCTGCAAAAGCAGCTTTAAAGCCTGTGCTAATGGTCATTTCATAGGAACAAGTACTGCAGAACTGTAAATGAAACCTACCCTCAAAATGTCTTGAGGGAGGTAATGGCCAAAACATTGCAAAATGTGACACATACTTTAAGAGAACACTTTGAAGAACTAAGGGGTAATCACAGGTTGAAAAATAAAAAGGACATGCCTTAAAGCTCAATTTCAACGGATTATGAGGCACAGGCGAATTCAACCACAAAGAGGTATCAGCTCACACTTGTCAGAATAACCATCAGCAAGGAAACTACAAACAATAAATGCTGAAGGTGTTGTGGAGAAATGCATACCCTCAACTTCAAGTGGGACGTAACTTGAAAAGGGACACGAATGAGAACAGAATGGAGGTGCCTTAAAAAGGTAAACATTGAGCTACCGTATGATCCAGCAGGCCCACTCCTCGACCTATAATCTAAGAAGAAAGAATTGGAAAGACACAGGCAGGCAAATCTGCATGGCACAGTATTACAATAGCCAAGATATGGAAGTAACCAAAAAGTCCACCAACAGATGGGTGGACAAAGAAGAACTCCTCCATGTACAGATGGAATATTCGCTAGTGAAAAAAATGAAACAATGCCATTTACAGCACCATACATGAGTCTAGACGTAATCACGCCACCTGTAGTAAGTGAGAAAGCAAAAGACACATATCCTATCATATCACTTTTAGGAGTTACTTAAAAATTGATACCAAGGAAGATATTTCCACAGAGAAAGGCAATCACAGATTCATTAAAAAAACTGATGGTTCACCAAATAGAAAGGGATGAGGATTGGATACATTACCATATTGGGGTTAACAGAGATATACATACCATGTGAAATATATAATCACCAAAGACGTACGGAAGACCAGGAGAAGAGTACTCAACATTGTGTCATAACCTATATGGGAAAAGAATGCGAGGAAGAATAGATACACGTATATGTGTGAAAGAACCACATCTTGCACACCTAGAACAAACAAACCATTGTAATCAAATTTGCTGGGATAAAAAATAAAAAGTAAATTACAATTATGAACAAGAAGTAATGAGACATAAACATAAAGTGCTTTTTTCCTGGCACATTCCATTCGAATTTACAACCTAGAACACCACTTCCATTAAGGCTCTGTTTCCCCAGTTACCAAATTTGGTAAAGGAGAATTGCTGCCACCTTGTGGCCGTTTCCTGCAAGAGCAGCTTTAAACTCACAGCTAATGGTCACTTAACATTCACAAGGACTCAGGGCTGTAAAGGACACCTGCCCTAAAAAATTGTGCTGAAGTAGGAAATGGACAAAAAAATTCAAAACAGGCAAATGTTTCAAGAAGAGAGTATGAGGAGTTAAGTTTTACTCACGCTCTTTTAAAAAAAAGGAAAATGGATAAAAGCTCAACCTCAGGGAGTGTTAGACCCATGCAATCTAATCTACAAAAAGTTTCAACTTCGACCAGTCGACTGACCATCAGCAAAATGTCTACAAACAATAAATGCTGACGGGGTTTTTAAGAACTGTGTCCCCTCTACCTGCAGGTGAGACGTAAAGGGGTAACAGCCAATATTGAGAAGAGAAAGGAGCTGTGTTTAAAAGTAAAAATGGAGGTACCATTCAATCCAGCAGGCACACCATTGGACCTCTCACCTGAGAAGCCAAGAATCGAGAAGACACAGGCCGCAAAACTGCAGTGCAGCCTTATTCACATTAGCCAAGACAGTGAAGCAATCAAAATATCCAACAAGAGGTGAATGGATAAAGAAGAAGTGGTCCATGTACACAATGGAATATTAGCCATGGAAAACAATGAACCATTGCTCTTTGAGGCACCACAAATGAGTCTGGAGATAATCACGAAACATGAGGTAACTCGGAAACCAAAGACCTGTATTCTATGATATCACTTATAAGCGTTATCTAATAACTGACACAAATGAATATATTTCCACAGAGAAAGACACTCACAGACTTAGAAAACAAACTATTCTCATCTAAAAGGAAAGGTGGGGGGAACGGATAAGTTAAGATTAGTGTTGCTATATGTATACAAACATATAGTATATACATATCTCAAAAAACCGACCACCTAGCAAGGGAGGTCTGTGGAACCCTCTGTAACATTTAACATGGGAAGAGGATCTGTACTTGAATAGACATATATAATGTACAAATGAACCAGATTGTGTACACCTAGGAGAGACAATATTCGAAGCTTTACCCCAATTAAAAAAAAATTTAAAACCAAGAAGAAATAATGAGACATAAACTTATGGGGGTTTCTCCAGGCACATTCCAATTTAATTTACAACCTAGGAACACGACTTCCAGAAAGGCTCTGCTGCCCTAGTACCCAGATTTTGGAGTGGAGAAATGCTGCCTGCTTGAGGCCACTTCCCACAAGAGCAGCTTTAAACCCATTGCTAAAGGTCACTAAATATTCAACAAACTTGCAGTTCGGGAAATGACACCTGCTCTCTAAAAAAATTCTGGGGTGGAAAATCGACCAAAAATTTCAAAATAGGGCAACCTTCCAAGAAGATAGTTTCAAGAGATATATTGTACTCCCAATTGTTTCCTTTTTTTTAACAGAAAAAGAAAACGGTGGAGAAAAATGGTGAGTTTTACGAATTTTCAAAGACATGCAAGCTCAAATTACAAAACCCTATCAGCACACAGCAGCCAGTAGGGCCATTAGCATAAAGGCAGCAAACAATAAATGCTAAATCCATTGTGGAGAAATGCATACCCTCGATTCTAAGGGGGACGTGGTAAGAGCCCCTAATGAAAACACAAAGAAGGTGCTTTGAAAAGGGAAACACGGTGCTACCAGTCAATCAATCACACCCACTGCTGGGCCTATCACATGAGAAAATGAGAATCAAAAAGTCACAGGCTGGCAATCCTGCACTCCAACAATATTTACCATAGCCAACACTTGGAAGCAATGAAAATGTCCATCAACCGAGGAATGCGCAAAGTAGAAGTGGTCCACGTGCACACTGGGGAATTACTCCAATAAAAACTAAAAATTAAATTTAAAAATCCAACAAAAGTAAGGAGACATCAGCTTGTGTGGGTATGTCCGGGCACACTCCACTCTAATTTATAACCGAGAAACACCACAGGCCGCAAGGGCTTTTCCCTAGTTACCATGGTGGGGACATAGAAAGGCTGCCGCCCTCTGGCATTTACCTGCAAAAGCAGCTTTAAAGCCTGTGCTAATGGTCATTTCATAGGAACAAGTACTGCAGAACTGTAAATGAAACCTACCCTCAAAATGTCTTGAGGGAGGTAATGGCCAAAACATTTCAAAATGTGACATATACTTTAAGAGAACACTTTGAAGAACTAAGGGGTAATCACAGGTTGAAAAATAAAAAGGACATGCCTTAAAGCTCAATTTCAACGGATTATGAGGCACAGGCGAATTCAACCACAAAGAGGTATCAGCTCACACTTGTCAGAATAACCCTCAGCAAGGAAACTACAAACAATAAATGCTGAAGGTGTTGTGGAGAAATGCATACCCTCAACTTCAAGTGGGACGTAACTTGAAAAGGGACACGAATGAGAAAAGAATGGAGGTGCCTTAAAAAGTTAAGCATTGAGCTACTGTATGATCCAGCAGGCCCACTCCTCGACCTATAATCTAAGAAGAAAGAATTGGAAAGACACAGGCAGGCAAATCTGCATGGCACAGTATTACAATAGCCAAGATATGGAAGTAACCAAAAAGTCCACCAACAGATGGGTGGACAAAGAAGAACTCCTCCATGTACAGATGGAATATTCGCTAGTGAAAAAAATGAAACAATGCCATTTACAGCACCATACATGAGTCTAGATGTAATCACGCCACCTGTAGTAAGTGAGAAAGCAAAAGACACATATCCTATCATATCACTTTTAGGAGTTACTTAAAAATTGATACCAATGAAGATATTTCCACAGAGAAAGGCAATCACAGATTCATTAAGAAAACTTATGGTTCACCAAATAGAAAGGGATGAGGATTGGATACATTACCATATTGGGGTTAACAGAGATATACATACCATGTGAAATATATAATCACCAAAGACGTACGGAAGACCAGGAGAAGACTACTCAACATTGTGTCATAACCTACATGGGAAAAGGATGCGAGGAAGAATAGATTCACGTATATGTGTGAAAGAACCACATCTTGCACACCTAGAACAAACAAACCATTGTAATCAAATTTGCTGGGATAAAAAATAAAAAGTAAATTACAATTATGAACAAGAAGTAATGAGACATAAACATAAAGTGCTTTTTTCCTGGCACATTCCATTCTAATTTACAACCTAGAACACCACTTCCATTAAGGCTCTGTTTCCCCAGTTACCAAATTTGGTAAAGGAGAAATGCTGCCACCTTGTGGCCGTTTCCTGCAAGAGCAGCTTTAAACTCAAAGCTAATGGTCACTTAACATTCACAAGGACTCAGGGCTGTAAAGGACACCTGCCCTAAAAAATTGTGCTGAAGTAGGAAATGGACAAAAAAATTCAAAACAGGCAAATGTTTCAAGAAGAGAGTATGAGGAGTTAAATTTTACTCACGCTCTTTTAAAAAAAAAGGAAAATGGATAAAAGCTCAACCTCAGGGAGTGTTAGACCCATGCAATCTAATCTACAAAAAGTTTCAACTTAGACCAGTCGACTGACCATCAGCAAAATGTCTACAAACAATAAATGCTGACGGGGTTTTTAAGAACTGTGTCCGCTCTACCTGCTGGTGAGACGTAAAGGGGTAACAGCCAATAATGAGAAGAGAAAGGAGCTGTGTTTAAAAGTAAAAATGGAGGTACCATTCAATCCAGCAGGCGCACCATTGGACCTCTCACCTGAGAAGACAAGAATCGAGAAGACACAGGCCGCAAAACTGCAGTGCAGCCTTATTCACATTAGCCAAGACAGTGAAGCAATCAAAATATCCAACAAGAGGTGAATGGATAAAGAAGAAGTGGTCCATGTACACAATGGAATATTAGCCATGGAAAACAATGAACCATTGCTCTTTGAGGCACCACAAATGAGTCTGGAGATAATCACGAAACATGAGGTAACTCGGAAACCAAAGACCTGTATACTATGATATCACTTATAGGCGTTATCTAATAACTGACACAAATGAATATATTTCCACAGAGAAAGACACTCACAGACTTAGAAAACAAACTATGCTCATCTAAAAGGAAAGGTGGGGGGAATGGATAAGGTAAGATTAGTGTTGCTATATGTATACAAACACATAGTATATACATATCTCAAAAAGACCGACCATCTAGCAAGGGAGGTCTGTGGAACCCTCTGTAACATTTTACATGGGAAGAGGATCTGTACTTGAATAGACATATATAATGTACAAATGAACCAGATTGAGTACACCTAGGACAGACAATATTCGAAGCTTTACCCCAATTAAAAAAAAATTTAAAACCAAGAAGAAATAATGAGACATAAACTTATGGGGGTTTCTCCAGGCACATTCCAATTTAATTTACAACCTAGGAACACGACTTCCAGAAAGGCTCTGCTGCCCTAGTACCCAGATTTGGGAGTGGAGAAATGCTGCCTACTTGAGGCCACTTCCCACAACAGCAGCTTTAAACCCATTGCTAATGGTCACTAAATATTCACCAAACTTGCAGTTCGGGAAATGACACCTGCTCTCTAAAAAAATTCTGAGGTGGAAAATCGACCAAAAATTTCAAAATAGGGCAACCTTCCAAGAAGACATTTTCAAGAGATATATTGTACTCCCAACTGTTTCCTTTTTTTTTAACAGAAAAGAAAACGGTGGAGAAACATGATGAGTTTTACGAATTTTCAAAGACATGCAAACCCAAATTACAAAACCCTATCAGCATACAGCAGCCAGTAGGGCCATTAGCATAAAGGCAGCAAACAATAAATGCTAAATCGATTGTGGAGAAATGCATACACTCGATTCTGAGGGGGATGTGGTAAGAGCCACTAATGAAAACACAAAGAAGGTGCTTTGAAAAGGGAAACACGGTGCTACCAGTCAATCAATCACACCCACTGCTGGGCCTATCAACTGAGAAAATGAGAATCAAAAAGTCACAGGCTGGCAATCCTGCACTCCAACAATATTTACCATAGCCAACACTTGGAAGCAATGAAAATGTCCATCAACTGAGGAATGCGCAAAGTAGAAGTGGTCCACGTGCACACTGGGGAATTACTCCAATAAAAACTAAAAATTAAATTTAAAAATCCAACAAAAGTAAGGAGACATCAGCTTGTGTGGGTTTGTCCGGGCACACTCCACTCTAATTTATAACCGAGAAACACCACAGGCCGCTAGGGCTTTTCCCTAGTTACCATGGTGGGGACATAGAAAGGCTGCCGCCCTCTGGCATTTACCTGCAAAAGCAGCTTTAAAGCCTGTGCTAATGGTCATTTCATAGGAACAAGTACTGCAGAACTGTAAATGAAACCTACCCTCAAAATGTCTTGAGGGAGGTAATGGCCAAAACATTGCAAAATGTGACACATACTTTAAGAGAACACTTTGAAGAACTAAGGGGTAATCACAGGTTGAAAAATAAAAAGGACATGCCTTAAAGCTCAATTTCAACGGATTATGAGGCACAGGCGAATTCAACCACAAAGAGGTATCAGCTCACACTTGTCAGAATAACCATCAGCAAGGAAACTACAAACAATAAATGCTGAAGGTGTTGTGGAGAAATGCATACCCTCAACTTCAAGTGGGACGTAACTTGAAAAGGGACACGAATGAGAACAGAATGGAGGTGCCTTAAAAAGGTAAACATTGAGCTACCGTATGATCCAGCAGGCCCACTCCTCGACCTATAATCTAAGAAGAAAGAATTGGAAAGACACAGGCAGGCAAATCTGCATGGCACAGTATTACAATAGCCAAGATATGGAAGTAACCAAAAAGTCCACCAACAGATGGGTGGACAAAGAAGAACTCCTCCATGTACAGATGGAATATTCGCTAGTGAAAAAAATGAAACAATGCCATTTACAGCACCATACATGAGTCTAGACGTAATCACGCCACCTGTAGTAAGTGAGAAAGCAAAAGACACATATCCTATCATATCACTTTTAGGAGTTACTTAAAAATTGATACCAAGGAAGATATTTCCACAGAGAAAGGCAATCACAGATTCATTAAAAAAACTGATGGTTCACCAAATAGAAAGGGATGAGGATTGGATACATTACCATATTGGGGTTAACAGAGATATACATACCATGTGAAATATATAATCACCAAAGACGTACGGAAGACCAGGAGAAGAGTACTCAACATTGTGTCATAACCTATATGGGAAAAGAATGCGAGGAAGAATAGATACACGTATATGTGTGAAAGAACCACATCTTGCACACCTAGAACAAACAAACCATTGTAATCAAATTTGCTGGGATAAAAAATAAAAAGTAAATTACAATTATGAACAAGAAGTAATGAGACATAAACATAAAGTGCTTTTTTCCTGGCACATTCCATTCGAATTTACAACCTAGAACACCACTTCCATTAAGGCTCTGTTTCCCCAGTTACCAAATTTGGTAAAGGAGAATTGCTGCCACCTTGTGGCCGTTTCCTGCAAGAGCAGCTTTAAACTCACAGCTAATGGTCACTTAACATTCACAAGGACTCAGGGCTGTAAAGGACACCTGCCCTAAAAAATTGTGCTGAAGTAGGAAATGGACAAAAAAATTCAAAACAGGCAAATGTTTCAAGAAGAGAGTATGAGGAGTTAAGTTTTACTCACGCTCTTTTAAAAAAAAAGGAAAATGGATAAAAGCTCAACCTCAGGGAGTGTTAGACCCATGCAATCTAATCTACAAAAAGTTTCAACTTCGACCAGTCGACTGACCATCAGCAAAATGTCTACAAACAATAAATGCTGACGGGGTTTTTAAGAACTGTGTCCCCTCTACCTGCAGGTGAGACGTAAAGGGGTAACAGCCAATATTGAGAAGAGAAAGGAGCTGTGTTTAAAAGTAAAAATGGAGGTACCATTCAATCCAGCAGGCACACCATTGGACCTCTCACCTGAGAAGCCAAGAATCGAGAAGACACAGGCCGCAAAACTGCAGTGCAGCCTTATTCACATTAGCCAAGACAGTGAAGCAATCAAAATATCCAACAAGAGGTGAATGGATAAAGAAGAAGTGGTCCATGTACACAATGGAATATTAGCCATGGAAAACAATGAACCATTGCTCTTTGAGGCACCACAAATGAGTCTGGAGATAATCACGAAACATGAGGTAACTCGGAAACCAAAGACCTGTATTCTATGATATCACTTATAAGCGTTATCTAATAACTGACACAAATGAATATATTTCCACAGAGAAAGACACTCACAGACTTAGAAAACAAACTATTCTCATCTAAAAGGAAAGGTGGGGGGAACGGATAAGTTAAGATTAGTGTTGCTATATGTATACAAACATATAGTATATACATATCTCAAAAAACCGACCACCTAGCAAGGGAGGTCTGTGGAACCCTCTGTAACATTTAACATGGGAAGAGGATCTGTACTTGAATAGACATATATAATGTACAAATGAACCAGATTGTGTACACCTAGGAGAGACAATATTCGAAGCTTTACCCCAATTAAAAAAAAATTTAAAACCAAGAAGAAATAATGAGACATAAACTTATGGGGGTTTCTCCAGGCACATTCCAATTTAATTTACAACCTAGGAACACGACTTCCAGAAAGGCTCTGCTGCCCTAGTACCCAGATTTTGGAGTGGAGAAATGCTGCCTGCTTGAGGCCACTTCCCACAAGAGCAGCTTTAAACCCATTGCTAAAGGTCACTAAATATTCAACAAACTTGCAGTTCGGGAAATGACACCTGCTCTCTAAAAAAATTCTGGGGTGGAAAATCGACCAAAAATTTCAAAATAGGGCAACCTTCCAAGAAGATAGTTTCAAGAGATATATTGTACTCCCAATTGTTTCCTTTTTTTTAACAGAAAAAGAAAACGGTGGAGAAAAATGGTGAGTTTTACGAATTTTCAAAGACATGCAAGCTCAAATTACAAAACCCTATCAGCACACAGCAGCCAGTAGGGCCATTAGCATAAAGGCAGCAAACAATAAATGCTAAATCCATTGTGGAGAAATGCATACCCTCGATTCTAAGGGGGACGTGGTAAGAGCCCCTAATGAAAACACAAAGAAGGTGCTTTGAAAAGGGAAACACGGTGCTACCAGTCAATCAATCACACCCACTGCTGGGCCTATCACATGAGAAAATGAGAATCAAAAAGTCACAGGCTGGCAATCCTGCACTCCAACAATATTTACCATAGCCAACACTTGGAAGCAATGAAAATGTCCATCAACCGAGGAATGCGCAAAGTAGAAGTGGTCCACGTGCACACTGGGGAATTACTCCAATAAAAACTAAAAATTAAATTTAAAAATCCAACAAAAGTAAGGAGACATCAGCTTGTGTGGGTATGTCCGGGCACACTCCACTCTAATTTATAACCGAGAAACACCACAGGCCGCAAGGGCTTTTCCCTAGTTACCATGGTGGGGACATAGAAAGGCTGCCGCCCTCTGGCATTTACCTGCAAAAGCAGCTTTAAAGCCTGTGCTAATGGTCATTTCATAGGAACAAGTACTGCAGAACTGTAAATGAAACCTACCCTCAAAATGTCTTGAGGGAGGTAATGGCCAAAACATTTCAAAATGTGACACATACTTTAAGAGAGCACTTTGAAGAACTAAGGGGCAATCAGAGGTTGAAAAATAAAAAGGACATGCCTTAAAGCTCAATTTCAATGGATTATGAGGCACAGGCGAATTCAACCACAAAGAGGTATCAGCTCACACTTGTCAGAATAACCCTCAGCAAGGAAACTACAAACAATAAATGCTGAAGGTGTTGTGGAGAAATGCATACCCTCAACTTCAAGTGGGACGTAACTTGAAAAGGGCCACGAATGAGAACAGAATGGAGGTGCCTTAAAAAGTTAAGCATTGAGCTACTGTATGATCCAGCAGGCCCACTCCTCGACCTATAATCTAAGAAGAAAGAATTGGAAAGACACAGGCAGGCAAATCTGCATGGCACAGTATTACAATAGCCAAGATATGGAAGTAACCAAAAAGTCCACCAACAGATGGGTGGACAAAGAAGAACTCCTCCATGTACAGATGGAATATTCGCTAGTGAAAAAAATGAAACAATGCCATTTACAGCACCATACATGAGTCTAGATGTAATCACGCCACCTGTAGTAAGTGAGAAAGCAAAAGACACATATCCTATCATATCACTTTTAGGAGTTACTTAAAAATTGATACCAATGAAGATATTTCCACAGAGAAAGGCAATCACAGATTCATTAAGAAAACTTATGGTTCACCAAATAGAAAGGGATGAGGATTGGATACATTACCATATTGGGGTTAACAGAGATATACATACCATGTGAAATATATAATCACCAAAGACGTACGGAAGACCAGGAGAAGACTACTCAACATTGTGTCATAACCTACATGGGAAAAGGATGCGAGGAAGAATAGATTCACGTATATGTGTGAAAGAACCACATCTTGCACACCTAGAACAAACAAACCATTGTAATCAAATTTGCTGGGATAAAAAATAAAAAGTAAATTACAATTATGAACAAGAAGTAATGAGACATAAACATAAAGTGCTTTTTTCCTGGCACATTCCATTCGAATTTACAACCTAGAACACCACTTCCATTAAGGCTCTGTTTCCCCAGTTACCAAATTTGGTAAAGGAGAAATGCTGCCACCTTGTGGCCGTTTCCTGCAAGAGCAGCTTTAAACTCACAGCTAATGGTCACTTAACATTCACAAGGACTCAGGGCTGTAAAGGACACCTGCCCTAAAAAATTGTGCTGAAGTAGGAAATGGACAAAAAAATTCAAAACAGGCAAATGTTTCAAGAAGAGAGTATGAGGAGTTAAATTTTACTCACGCTCTTTTAAAAAAAAAGGAAAATGGATAAAAGCTCAACCTCAGGGAGTGTTAGACCCATGCAATCTAATCTACAAAAAGTTTCAACTTAGACCAGTCGACTGACCATCAGCAAAATGTCTACAAACAATAAATGCTGACGGGGTTTTTAAGAACTGTGTCCGCTCTACCTGCTGGTGAGACGTAAAGGGGTAACAGCCAATAATGAGAAGAGAAAGGAGCTGTGTTTAAAAGTAAAAATGGAGGTACCATTCAATCCAGCAGGCGCACCATTGGACCTCTCACCTGAGAAGACAAGAATCGAGAAGACACAGGCCGCAAAACTGCAGTGCAGCCTTATTCACATTAGCCAAGACAGTGAAGCAATCAAAATATCCAACAAGAGGTGAATGGATAAAGAAGAAGTGGTCCATGTACACAATGGAATATTAGCCATGGAAAACAATGAACCATTGCTCTTTGAGGCACCACAAATGAGTCTGGAGATAATCACGAAACATGAGGTAACTCGGAAACCAAAGACCTGTATACTATGATATCACTTATAGGCGTTATCTAATAACTGACACAAATGAATATATTTCCACAGAGAAAGACACTCACAGACTTAGAAAACAAACTATGCTCATCTAAAAGGAAAGGTGGGGGGAATGGATAAGGTAAGATTAGTGTTGCTATATGTATACAAACACATAGTATATACATATCTCAAAAAGACCGACCATCTAGCAAGGGAGGTCTGTGGAACCCTCTGTAACATTTTACATGGGAAGAGGATCTGTACTTGAATAGACATATATAATGTACAAATGAACCAGATTGAGTACACCTAGGACAGACAATATTCGAAGCTTTACCCCAATTAAAAAAAAATTTAAAACCAAGAAGAAATAATGAGACATAAACTTATGGGGGTTTCTCCAGGCACATTCCAATTTAATTTACAACCTAGGAACACGACTTCCAGATAGGCTCTGCTGCCCTAGTACCCAGATTTGGGAGTGGAGAAATGCTGCCTACTTGAGGCCACTTCCCACAACAGCAGCTTTAAACCCATTGCTAATGGTCACTAAATATTCACCAAACTTGCAGTTCGGGAAATGACACCTGCTCTCTAAAAAAATTCTGAGGTGGAAAATCGACCAAAAATTTCAAAATAGGGCAAACTTCCAAGAAGACATTTTCAAGAGATATATTGTACTCCCAACTGTTTCCTTTTTTTTTAACAGAAAAGAAAACGGTGGAGAAACATGATGAGTTTTACGAATTTTCAAAGACATGCAAACCCAAATTACAAAACCCTATCAGCATACAGCAGCCAGTAGGGCCATTAGCATAAAGGCAGCAAACAATAAATGCTAAATCGATTGTGGAGAAATGCATACACTCGATTCTGAGGGGGATGTGGTAAGAGCCACTAATGAAAACACAAAGAAGGTGCTTTGAAAAGGGAAACACGGTGCTACCAGTCAATCAATCACACCCACTGCTGGGCCTATCAACTGAGAAAATGAGAATCAAAAAGTCACAGGCTGGCAATCCTGCTCTCCAACAATATTTACCATAGCCAACACGTGGAAGCAATGAAAATGTCCATCAACTGAGGAATGCGCAAAGTAGAAGTGGTCCACGTGCACCCTGGGGAATTACTCCAATAAAAACTAAAAATTAAATTTAAAAATCCAACAAAAGTAAGGAGACATCAGCTTGTGTGGGTTTGTCCGGGCACACTCCACTCTAATTTATAACCGAGAAACACCACAGGCCGCAAGGGCTTTTCCCTAGTTACCATGGTGGGGACATAGAAAGGCTGCCGCCCTCTGGCATTTACCTGCAAAAGCAGCTTTAAAGCCTGTGCTAATGGTCATTTCATAGGAACAAGTACTGCAGAACTGTAAATGAAACCTACCCTCAAAATGTCTTGAGGGAGGTAATGGCCAAAACATTTCAAAATGTGACACATACTTTAAGAGAACACTTTGAAGAACTAAGGGGTAATCACAGGTTGAAAAATAAAAAGGACATGCCTTAAAGCTCAATTTCAACGGATTATGAGGCACAGGCGAATTCAACCACAAAGAGGTATCAGCTCACACTTGTCAGAATAACCCTCAGCAAGGAAACTACAAACAATAAATGCTGAAGGTGTTGTGGAGAAATGCATACCCTCAACTTCAAGTGGGACGTAACTTGAAAAGGGCCACGAATGAGACAAGAATGGAGGTGCCTTAAAAAGTTAAGCATTGAGCTACTGTATGATCCAGCAGGCCCACTCCTCGACCTATAATCTAAGAAGAAAGAATTGGAAAGACACAGGCAGGCAAATCTGCATGGCACAGTATTACAATAGCCAAGATATGGAAGTAACCAAAAAGTCCACCAACAGATGGGTGGACAAAGAAGAACTCCTCCATGTACAGATGGAATATTCGCTAGTGAAAAAAATGAAACAATGCCATTTACAGCACCATACATGAGTCTAGATGTAATCACGCCACCTGTAGTAAGTGAGAAAGCAAAAGACACATATCCTATCATATCACTTTTAGGAGTTACTTAAAAATTGATACCAATGAAGATATTTCCACAGAGAAAGGCAATCACAGATTCATTAAGAAAACTTATGGTTCACCAAATAGAAAGGGATGAGGATTGGATACATTACCATATTGGGGTTAACAGAGATATACATACCATGTGAAATATATAATCACCAAAGACGTACGGAAGACCAGGAGAAGACTACTCAACATTGTGTCATAACCTACATGGGAAAAGGATGCGAGGAAGAATAGATTCACGTATATGTGTGAAAGAACCACATCTTGCACACCTAGAACAAACAAACCATTGTAATCAAATTTGCTGGGATAAAAAATAAAAAGTAAATTACAATTATGAACAAGAAGTAATGAGACATAAACATAAAGTGCTTTTTTCCTGGCACATTCCATTCGAATTTACAACCTAGAACACCACTTCCATTAAGGCTCTGTTTCCCCAGTTACCAAATTTGGTAAAGGAGAAATGCTGCCACCTTGTGGCCGTTTCCTGCAAGAGCAGCTTTAAACTCACAGCTAATGGTCACTTAACATTCACAAGGACTCAGGGCTGTAAAGGACACCTGCCCTAAAAAATTGTGCTGAAGTAGGAAATGGACAAAAAAATTCAAAACAGGCAAATGTTTCAAGAAGAGAGTATGAGGAGTTAAATTTTACTCACGCTCTTTTAAAAAAAAAGGAAAATGGATAAAAGCTCAACCTCAGGGAGTGTTAGACCCATGCAATCTAATCTACAAAAAGTTTCAACTTAGACCAGTCGACTGACCATCAGCAAAATGTCTACAAACAATAAATGCTGACGGGGTTTTTAAGAACTGTGTCCGCTCTACCTGCTGGTGAGACGTAAAGGGGTAACAGCCAATAATGAGAAGAGAAAGGAGCTGTGTTTAAAAGTAAAAATGGAGGTACCATTCAATCCAGCAGGCGCACCATTGGACCTCTCACCTGAGAAGACAAGAATCGAGAAGACACAGGCCGCAAAACTGCAGTGCAGCCTTATTCACATTAGCCAAGACAGTGAAGCAATCAAAATATCCAACAAGAGGTGAATGGATAAAGAAGAAGTGGTCCATGTACACAATGGAATATTAGCCATGGAAAACAATGAACCATTGCTCTTTGAGGCACCACAAATGAGTCTGGAGATAATCACGAAACATGAGGTAACTCGGAAACCAAAGACCTGTATACTATGATATCACTTATAGGCGTTATCTAATAACTGACACAAATGAATATATTTCCACAGAGAAAGACACTCACAGACTTAGAAAACAAACTATGCTCATCTAAAAGGAAAGGTGGGGGGAATGGATAAGGTAAGATTAGTGTTGCTATATGTATACAAACACATAGTATATACATATCTCAAAAAGACCGACCATCTAGCAAGGGAGGTCTGTGGAACCCTCTGTAACATTTTACATGGGAAGAGGATCTGTACTTGAATAGACATATATAATGTACAAATGAACCAGATTGTGTACACCTAGGACAGACAATATTCGAAGCTTTACCCCAATTAAAAAAAAATTTAAAACCAAGAAGAAATAATGAGACATAAACTTATGGGGGTTTCTCCAGGCACATTCCAATTTAATTTACAACCTAGGAACACGACTTCCAGAAAGGCTCTGCTGCCCTAGTACCCAGATTTGGGAGTGGAGAAATGCTGCCTACTTGAGGCCACTTCCCACAACAGCAGCTTTAAACCCATTGCTAATGGTCACTAAATATTCACCAAACTTGCAGTTCGGGAAATGACACCTGCTCTCTAAAAAAATTCTGAGGTGGAAAATCGACCAAAAATTTCAAAATAGGGCAAACTTCCAAGAAGACATTTTCAAGAGATATATTGTACTCCCAACTGTTTCCTTTTTTTTTAACAGAAAAGAAAACGGTGGAGAAACATGATGAGTTTTACGAATTTTCAAAGACATGCAAACCCAAATTACAAAACCCTATCAGCATACAGCAGCCAGTAGGGCCATTAGCATAAAGGCAGCAAACAATAAATGCTAAATCGATTGTGGAGAAATGCATACACTCGATTCTGAGGGGGATGTGGTAAGAGCCACTAATGAAAACACAAAGAAGGTGCTTTGAAAAGGGAAACACGGTGCTACCAGTCAATCAATCACACCCACTGCTGGGCCTATCAACTGAGAAAATGAGAATCAAAAAGTCACAGGCTGGCAATCCTGCACTCCAACAATATTTACCATAGCCAACACTTGGAAGCAATGAAAATGTCCATCAACTGAGGAATGCGCAAAGTAGAAGTGGTCCACGTGCACCCTGGGGAATTACTCCAATAAAAACTAAAAATTAAATTTAAAAATCCAACAAAAGTAAGGAGACATCAGCTTGTGTGGGTTTGTCCGGGCACACTCCACTCTAATTTATAACCGAGAAACACCACAGGCCGCAAGGGCTTTTCCCTAGTTACCATGGTGGGGACATAGAAAGGCTGCCGCCCTCTGGCATTTACCTGCAAAAGCAGCTTTAAAGCCTGTGCTAATGGTCATTTCATAGGAACAAGTACTGCAGAACTGTAAATGAAACCTACCCTCAAAATGTCTTGAGGGAGGTAATGGCCAAAACATTTCAAAATGTGACACATACTTTAAGAGAACACTTTGAAGAACTAAGGGGTAATCACAGGTTGAAAAATAAAAAGGACATGCCTTAAAGCTCAATTTCAACGGATTATGAGGCACAGGCGAATTCAACCACAAAGAGGTATCAGCTCACACTTGTCAGAATAACCATCAGCAAGGAAACTACAAACAATAAATGCTGAAGGTGTTGTGGAGAAATGCATACCCTCAACTTCAAGTGGGACGTAACTTGAAAAGGGACACGAATGAGAACAGAGTGGAGGTGCCTTAAAAAGGTAAACATTGAGCTACCGTATGATCCAGCAGGCCCACTCCTCGACCTATAATCTAAGAAGAAAGAATTGGAAAGACACAGGCAGGCAAATCTGCATGGCACAGTATTACAATTGCCAAGATATGGAAGTAACCAAAAAGTCCACCAACAGATGGGTGGACAAAGAAGAAATCCTCCATGTACAGATGGAATATTCGCTAGTGAAAAAAATGAAACAATGCCATTTACAGCACCATACATGAGTCTAGACGTAATCACGCCACCTGTAGTAAGTGAGAAAGCAAAAGACACAAACCTATCATATCACTTTTAGGAGTTACTTAAAAGTTGATACCAAGGAAGATATTTCCACAGAGAAAGGCAATCACAGATTCATTAAAAAAACTGATGGTTCACCAAATAGAAAGGGATGAGGATTGGATACATTACCATATTGGGGTTAACAGAGATATACATACCATGTGAAATATATAATCACCAAAGTCGTACGGAAGACCAGGAGAAGAGTACTCAACATTGTGTCATAACCTATATGGGAAAAGAATGCGAGGAAGAATAGATACACGTATATGTGTGAAAGAACCACATCTTGCACACCTAGAACAAACAAACCATTGTAATCAAATTTGCTGGGATAAAAAATAAAAAGTAAATTACAATTATGAACAAGAAGTAATGAGACATAAACATAAAGTGCTTTTTTCCTGGCACATTCCATTCGAATTTACAACCTAGAACACCACTTCCATTAAGGCTCTGTTTCCCCAGTTACCAAATTTGGTAAAGGAGAATTGCTGCCACCTTGTGGCCGTTTCCTGCAAGAGCAGCTTTAAACTCACAGCTAATGGTCACTTAACATTCACAAGGACTCAGGGCTGTAAAGGACACCTGCCCTAAAAAATTGTGCTGAAGTAGGAAATGGACAAAAAAATTCAAAACAGGCAAATGTTTCAAGAAGAGAGTATGAGGAGTTAAGTTTTACTCACGCTCTTTTAAAAAAAAAGGAAAATGGATAAAAGCTCAACCTCAGGGAGTGTTAGACCCATGCAATCTAATCTACAAAAAGTTTCAACTTAGACCAGTCGACTGACCATCAGCAAAATGTCTACAAACAATAAATGCTGACGGGGTTTTTAAGAACTGTGTCCCCTCTACCAGCAGGTGAGACGTAAAGGGGTAACAGCCAATATTGAGAAGAGAAAGGAGCTGTGTTTAAAAGTAAAAATGGAGGTACCATTCAATCCAGCAGGCACACCATTGGACCTCTCACCTGAGAAGCCAAGAATCGAGAAGACACAGGCCGCAAAACTGCAGTGCAGCCTTATTCACATTAGCCAAGACAGTGAAGCAATCAAAATATCCAACAAGAGGTGAATGGATAAAGAAGAAGTGGTCCATGTACACAATGGAATATTAGCCATGGAAAACAATGAACCATTGCTCCTTGAGGCACCACAAATGAGTATGGAGATAATCACGAAACATGAGGTAATTCGGAAATCAAAGACCTGTATTCTATGATATCACTTATAGGCGTTATCTAATAACTGACACAAATGAATATATTTCCACAGAGAAAGACACTCACAGACTTAGAAAACAAACTATGCTCATCTAAAAGGAAAGGTGGGGGGAATGGATAAGGTAAGATTAGTGTTGCTATATGTATACAAACACATAGTATATACATATCTCAAAAAGACCGACCATCTAGCAAGGGAGGTCTGTGGAACCCTCTGTAACATTTTACATGGGAAGAGGATCTGTACTTGAATAGACATATATAATGTACAAATGAACCAGATTGAGTACACCTAGGACAGACAATATTCGAAGCTTTACCCCAATTAAAAAAAAATTTAAAACCAAGAAGAAATAATGAGACATAAACTTATGGGGGTTTCTCCAGGCACATTCCAATTTAATTTACAACCTAGGAACACGACTTCCAGATAGGCTCTGCTGCCCTAGTACCCAGATTTGGGAGTGGAGAAATGCTGCCTACTTGAGGCCACTTCCCACAACAGCAGCTTTAAACCCATTGCTAATGGTCACTAAATATTCACCAAACTTGCAGTTCGGGAAATGACACCTGCTCTCTAAAAAAATTCTGAGGTGGAAAATCGACCAAAAATTTCAAAATAGGGCAAACTTCCAAGAAGACATTTTCAAGAGATATATTGTACTCCCAACTGTTTCCTTTTTTTTTAACAGAAAAGAAAACGGTGGAGAAACATGATGAGTTTTACGAATTTTCAAAGACATGCAAACCCAAATTACAAAACCCTATCAGCATACAGCAGCCAGTAGGGCCATTAGCATAAAGGCAGCAAACAATAAATGCTAAATCGATTGTGGAGAAATGCATACACTCGATTCTGAGGGGGATGTGGTAAGAGCCACTAATGAAAACACAAAGAAGGTGCTTTGAAAAGGGAAACACGGTGCTACCAGTCAATCAATCACACCCACTGCTGGGCCTATCAACTGAGAAAATGAGAATCAAAAAGTCACAGGCTGGCAATCCTGCTCTCCAACAATATTTACCATAGCCAACACGTGGAAGCAATGAAAATGTCCATCAACTGAGGAATGCGCAAAGTAGAAGTGGTCCACGTGCACCCTGGGGAATTACTCCAATAAAAACTAAAAATTAAATTTAAAAATCCAACAAAAGTAAGGAGACATCAGCTTGTGTGGGTTTGTCCGGGCACACTCCACTCTAATTTATAACCGAGAAACACCACAGGCCGCAAGGGCTTTTCCCTAGTTACCATGGTGGGGACATAGAAAGGCTGCCGCCCTCTGGCATTTACCTGCAAAAGCAGCTTTAAAGCCTGTGCTAATGGTCATTTCATAGGAACAAGTACTGCAGAACTGTAAAGGAAACCTACCCTCAAAATGTCTTGAGGGAGGTAATGGCCAAAACATTTCAAAATGTGACACATACTTTAAGAGAACACTTTGAAGAACTAAGGGGTAATCACAGGTTGAAAAATAAAAAGGACATGCCTTAAAGCTCAATTTCAACGGATTATGAGGCACAGGCGAATTCAACCACAAAGAGGTATCAGCTCACACTTGTCAGAATAACCCTCAGCAAGGAAACTACAAACAATAAATGCTGAAGGTGTTGTGGAGAAATGCATACCCTCAACTTCAAGTGGGACGTAACTTGAAAAGGGCCACGAATGAGAAAAGAATGGAGGTGCCTTAAAAAGTTAAGCATTGAGCTACTGTATGATCCAGCAGGCCCACTCCTCGACCTATAATCTAAGAAGAAAGAATTGGAAAGACACAGGCAGGCAAATCTGCATGGCACAGTATTACAATAGCCAAGATATGGAAGTAACCAAAAAGTCCACCAACAGATGGGTGGACAAAGAAGAACTCCTCCATGTACAGATGGAATATTCGCTAGTGAAAAAAATGAAACAATGCCATTTACAGCACCATACATGAGTCTAGATGTAATCACGCCACCTGTAGTAAGTGAGAAAGCAAAAGACACATATCCTATCATATCACTTTTAGGAGTTACTTAAAAATTGATACCAATGAAGATATTTCCACAGAGAAAGGCAATCACAGATTCATTAAGAAAACTTATGGTTCACCAAATAGAAAGGGATGAGGATTGGATACATTACCATATTGGGGTTAACAGAGATATACATACCATGTGAAATATATAATCACCAAAGACGTACGGAAGACCAGGAGAAGACTACTCAACATTGTGTCATAACCTACATGGGAAAAGGATGCGAGGAAGAATAGATTCACGTATATGTGTGAAAGAACCACATCTTGCACACCTAGAACAAACAAACCATTGTAATCAAATTTGCTGGGATAAAAAATAAAAAGTAAATTACAATTATGAACAAGAAGTAATGAGACATAAACATAAAGTGCTTTTTTCCTGGCACATTCCATTCGAATTTACAACCTAGAACACCACTTCCATTAAGGCTCTGTTTCCCCAGTTACCAAATTTGGTAAAGGAGAAATGCTGCCACCTTGTGGCCGTTTCCTGCAAGAGCAGCTTTAAACTCACAGCTAATGGTCACTTAACATTCACAAGGACTCAGGGCTGTAAAGGACACCTGCCCTAAAAAATTGTGCTGAAGTAGGAAATGGACAAAAAAATTCAAAACAGGCAAATGTTTCAAGAAGAGAGTATGAGGAGTTAAATTTTACTCACGCTCTTTTAAAAAAAAAGGAAAATGGATAAAAGCTCAACCTCAGGGAGTGTTAGACCCATGCAATCTAATCTACAAAAAGTTTCAACTTAGACCAGTCGACTGACCATCAGCAAAATGTCTACAAACAATAAATGCTGACGGGGTTTTTAAGAACTGTGTCCCCTCTACCTGCTGGTGAGACGTAAAGGGGTAACAGCCAATAATGAGAAGAGAAAGGAGCTGTGTTTAAAAGTAAAAATGGAGGTACCATTCAGTCCAGCAGGCACACCATTGGACCTCTCACCTGAGAAGACAAGAATCGAGAAGACACAGGCCGCAAAACTGCAGTGCAGCCTTATTCACATTAGCCAAGACAGTGAAGCAATCAAAATATCCAACAAGAGGTGAATGGATAAAGAAGAAGTGGTCCATGTACACAATGGAATATTAGCCATGGAAAACAATGAACCATTGCTCTTTGAGGCACCACAAATGAGTCTGGAGATAATCACGAAACATGAGGTAACTCGGAAACCAAAGACCTGTATACTATGATATCACTTATAGGCGTTATCTAATAACTGACACAAATGAATATATTTCCACAGAGAAAGACACTCACAGACTTAGAAAACAAACTATGCTCATCTAAAAGGAAAGGTGGGGGGAATGGATAAGGTAAGATTAGTGTTGCTATATGTATACAAACACATAGTATATACATATCTCAAAAAGACCGACCATCTAGCAAGGGAGGTCTGTGGAACCCTCTGTAACATTTTACATGGGAAGAGGATCTGTACTTGAATAGACATATATAATGTACAAATGAACCAGATTGTGTACACCTAGGACAGACAATATTCGAAGCTTTACCCCAATTAAAAAAAAATTTAAAACCAAGAAGAAATAATGAGACATAAACTTATGGGGGTTTCTCCAGGCACATTCCAATTTAATTTACAACCTAGGAACACGACTTCCAGAAAGGCTCTGCTGCCCTAGTACCCAGATTTGGGAGTGGAGAAATGCTGCCTACTTGAGGCCACTTCCCACAACAGCAGCTTTAAACCCATTGCTAATGGTCACTAAATATTCACCAAACTTGCAGTTCGGGAAATGACACCTGCTCTCTAAAAAAATTCTGAGGTGGAAAATCGACCAAAAATTTCAAAATAGGGCAAACTTCCAAGAAGACATTTTCAAGAGATATATTGTACTCCCAACTGTTTCCTTTTTTTTTAACAGAAAAGAAAACGGTGGAGAAACATGATGAGTTTTACGAATTTTCAAAGACATGCAAACCCAAATTACAAAACCCTATCAGCATACAGCAGCCAGTAGGGCCATTAGCATAAAGGCAGCAAACAATAAATGCTAAATCGATTGTGGAGAAATGCATACACTCGATTCTGAGGGGGATGTGGTAAGAGCCACTAATGAAAACACAAAGAAGGTGCTTTGAAAAGGGAAACACGGTGCTACCAGTCAATCAATCACACCCACTGCTGGGCCTATCAACTGAGAAAATGAGAATCAAAAAGTCACAGGCTGGCAATCCTGCACTCCAACAATATTTACCATAGCCAACACTTGGAAGCAATGAAAATGTCCATCAACTGAGGAATGCGCAAAGTAGAAGTGGTCCACGTGCACCCTGGGGAATTACTCCAATAAAAACTAAAAATTAAATTTAAAAATCCAACAAAAGTAAGGAGACATCAGCTTGTGTGGGTTTGTCCGGGCACACTCCACTCTAATTTATAACCGAGAAACACCACAGGCCGCAAGGGCTTTTCCCTAGTTACCATGGTGGGGACATAGAAAGGCTGCCGCCCTCTGGCATTTACCTGCAAAAGCAGCTTTAAAGCCTGTGCTAATGGTCATTTCATAGGAACAAGTACTGCAGAACTGTAAATGAAACCTACCCTCAAAATGTCTTGAGGGAGGTAATGGCCAAAACATTTCAAAATGTGACACATACTTTAAGAGAACACTTTGAAGAACTAAGGGGTAATCACAGGTTGAAAAATAAAAAGGACATGCCTTAAAGCTCAATTTCAACGGATTATGAGGCACAGGCGAATTCAACCACAAAGAGGTATCAGCTCACACTTGTCAGAATAACCATCAGCAAGGAAACTACAAACAATAAATGCTGAAGGTGTTGTGGAGAAATGCATACCCTCAACTTCAAGTGGGACGTAACTTGAAAAGGGACACGAATGAGAACAGAGTGGAGGTGCCTTAAAAAGGTAAACATTGAGCTACCGTATGATCCAGCAGGCCCACTCCTCGACCTATAATCTAAGAAGAAAGAATTGGAAAGACACAGGCAGGCAAATCTGCATGGCACAGTATTACAATTGCCAAGATATGGAAGTAACCAAAAAGTCCACCAACAGATGGGTGGACAAAGAAGAAATCCTCCATGTACAGATGGAATATTCGCTAGTGAAAAAAATGAAACAATGCCATTTACAGCACCATACATGAGTCTAGACGTAATCACGCCACCTGTAGTAAGTGAGAAAGCAAAAGACACAAACCTATCATATCACTTTTAGGAGTTACTTAAAAGTTGATACCAAGGAAGATATTTCCACAGAGAAAGGCAATCACAGATTCATTAAAAAAACTGATGGTTCACCAAATAGAAAGGGATGAGGATTGGATACATTACCATATTGGGGTTAACAGAGATATACATACCATGTGAAATATATAATCACCAAAGTCGTACGGAAGACCAGGAGAAGAGTACTCAACATTGTGTCATAACCTATATGGGAAAAGAATGCGAGGAAGAATAGATACACGTATATGTGTGAAAGAACCACATCTTGCACACCTAGAACAAACAAACCATTGTAATCAAATTTGCTGGGATAAAAAATAAAAAGTAAATTACAATTATGAACAAGAAGTAATGAGACATAAACATAAAGTGCTTTTTTCCTGGCACATTCCATTCGAATTTACAACCTAGAACACCACTTCCATTAAGGCTCTGTTTCCCCAGTTACCAAATTTGGTAAAGGAGAATTGCTGCCACCTTGTGGCCGTTTCCTGCAAGAGCAGCTTTAAACTCACAGCTAATGGTCACTTAACATTCACAAGGACTCAGGGCTGTAAAGGACACCTGCCCTAAAAAATTGTGCTGAAGTAGGAAATGGACAAAAAAATTCAAAACAGGCAAATGTTTCAAGAAGAGAGTATGAGGAGTTAAGTTTTACTCACGCTCTTTTAAAAAAAAAGGAAAATGGATAAAAGCTCAACCTCAGGGAGTGTTAGACCCATGCAATCTAATCTACAAAAAGTTTCAACTTAGACCAGTCGACTGACCATCAGCAAAATGTCTACAAACAATAAATGCTGACGGGGTTTTTAAGAACTGTGTCCGCTCTACCTGCTGGTGAGACGTAAAGGGGTAACAGCCAATAATGAGAAGAGAAAGGAGCTGTGTTTAAAAGTAAAAATGGAGGTACCATTCAATCCAGCAGGCGCACCATTGGACCTCTCACCTGAGAAGACAAGAATCGAGAAGACACAGGCCGCAAAACTGCAGTGCAGCCTTATTCACATTAGCCAAGACAGTGAAGCAATCAAAATATCCAACAAGAGGTGAATGGATAAAGAAGAAGTGGTCCATGTACACAATGGAATATTAGCCATGGAAAACAATGAACCATTGCTCTTTGAGGCACCACAAATGAGTCTGGAGATAATCACGAAACATGAGGTAACTCGGAAACCAAAGACCTGTATACTATGATATCACTTATAGGCGTTATCTAATAACTGACACAAATGAATATATTTCCACAGAGAAAGACACTCACAGACTTAGAAAACAAACTATGCTCATCTAAAAGGAAAGGTGGGGGGAATGGATAAGGTAAGATTAGTGTTGCTATATGTATACAAACACATAGTATATACATATCTCAAAAAGACCGACCATCTAGCAAGGGAGGTCTGTGGAACCCTCTGTAACATTTTACATGGGAAGAGGATCTGTACTTGAATAGACATATATAATGTACAAATGAACCAGATTGTGTACACCTAGGACAGACAATATTCGAAGCTTTACCCCAATTAAAAAAAAATTTAAAACCAAGAAGAAATAATGAGACATAAACTTATGGGGGTTTCTCCAGGCACATTCCAATTTAATTTACAACCTAGGAACACGACTTCCAGAAAGGCTCTGCTGCCCTAGTACCCAGATTTGGGAGTGGAGAAATGCTGCCTACTTGAGGCCACTTCCCACAACAGCAGCTTTAAACCCATTGCTAATGGTCACTAAATATTCACCAAACTTGCAGTTCGGGAAATGACACCTGCTCTCTAAAAAAATTCTGAGGTGGAAAATCGACCAAAAATTTCAAAATAGGGCAAACTTCCAAGAAGACATTTTCAAGAGATATATTGTACTCCCAACTGTTTCCTTTTTTTTTAACAGAAAAGAAAACGGTGGAGAAACATGATGAGTTTTACGAATTTTCAAAGACATGCAAACCCAAATTACAAAACCCTATCAGCATACAGCAGCCAGTAGGGCCATTAGCATAAAGGCAGCAAACAATAAATGCTAAATCGATTGTGGAGAAATGCATACACTCGATTCTGAGGGGGATGTGGTAAGAGCCACTAATGAAAACACAAAGAAGGTGCTTTGAAAAGGGAAACACGGTGCTACCAGTCAATCAATCACACCCACTGCTGGGCCTATCAACTGAGAAAATGAGAATCAAAAAGTCACAGGCTGGCAATCCTGCACTCCAACAATATTTACCATAGCCAACACTTGGAAGCAATGAAAATGTCCATCAACTGAGGAATGCGCAAAGTAGAAGTGGTCCACGTGCACCCTGGGGAATTACTCCAATAAAAACTAAAAATTAAATTTAAAAATCCAACAAAAGTAAGGAGACATCAGCTTGTGTGGGTTTGTCCGGGCACACTCCACTCTAATTTATAACCGAGAAACACCACAGGCCGCAAGGGCTTTTCCCTAGTTACCATGGTGGGGACATAGAAAGGCTGCCGCCCTCTGGCATTTACCTGCAAAAGCAGCTTTAAAGCCTGTGCTAATGGTCATTTCATAGGAACAAGTACTGCAGAACTGTAAATGAAACCTACCCTCAAAATGTCTTGAGGGAGGTAATGGCCAAAACATTTCAAAATGTGACACATACTTTAAGAGAACACTTTGAAGAACTAAGGGGTAATCACAGGTTGAAAAATAAAAAGGACATGCCTTAAAGCTCAATTTCAACGGATTATGAGGCACAGGCGAATTCAACCACAAAGAGGTATCAGCTCACACTTGTCAGAATAACCATCAGCAAGGAAACTACAAACAATAAATGCTGAAGGTGTTGTGGAGAAATGCATACCCTCAACTTCAAGTGGGACGTAACTTGAAAAGGGACACGAATGAGAACAGAGTGGAGGTGCCTTAAAAAGGTAAACATTGAGCTACCGTATGATCCAGCAGGCCCACTCCTCGACCTATAATCTAAGAAGAAAGAATTGGAAAGACACAGGCAGGCAAATCTGCATGGCACAGTATTACAATTGCCAAGATATGGAAGTAACCAAAAAGTCCACCAACAGATGGGTGGACAAAGAAGAAATCCTCCATGTACAGATGGAATATTCGCTAGTGAAAAAAATGAAACAATGCCATTTACAGCACCATACATGAGTCTAGACGTAATCACGCCACCTGTAGTAAGTGAGAAAGCAAAAGACACAAACCTATCATATCACTTTTAGGAGTTACTTAAAAGTTGATACCAAGGAAGATATTTCCACAGAGAAAGGCAATCACAGATTCATTAAAAAAACTGATGGTTCACCAAATAGAAAGGGATGAGGATTGGATACATTACCATATTGGGGTTAACAGAGATATACATACCATGTGAAATATATAATCACCAAAGTCGTACGGAAGACCAGGAGAAGAGTACTCAACATTGTGTCATAACCTATATGGGAAAAGAATGCGAGGAAGAATAGATACACGTATATGTGTGAAAGAACCACATCTTGCACACCTAGAACAAACAAACCATTGTAATCAAATTTGCTGGGATAAAAAATAAAAAGTAAATTACAATTATGAACAAGAAGTAATGAGACATAAACATAAAGTGCTTTTTTCCTGGCACATTCCATTCGAATTTACAACCTAGAACACCACTTCCATTAAGGCTCTGTTTCCCCAGTTACCAAATTTGGTAAAGGAGAATTGCTGCCACCTTGTGGCCGTTTCCTGCAAGAGCAGCTTTAAACTCACAGCTAATGGTCACTTAACATTCACAAGGACTCAGGTCTGTAAAGGACACCTGCCCTAAAAAATTGTGCTGAAGTAGGAAATGGACAAAAAAATTCAAAACAGGCAAATGTTTCAAGAAGAGAGTATGAGGAGTTAAGTTTTACTCACGCTCTTTTAAAAAAAAAGGAAAATGGATAAAAGCTCAACCTCAGGGAGTGTTAGACCCATGCAATCTAATCTACAAAAAGTTTCAACTTAGACCAGTCGACTGACCATCAGCAAAATGTCTACAAACAATAAATGCTGACGGGGTTTTTAAGAACTGTGTCCCCTCTACCAGCAGGTGAGACGTAAAGGGGTAACAGCCAATATTGAGAAGAGAAAGGAGCTGTGTTTAAAAGTAAAAATGGAGGTACCATTCAATCCAGCAGGCACACCATTGGACCTCTCACCTGAGAAGCCAAGAATCGAGAAGACACAGGCCGCAAAACTGCAGTGCAGCCTTATTCACATTAGCCAAGACAGTGAAGCAATCAAAATATCCAACAAGAGGTGAATGGATAAAGAAGAAGTGGTCCATGTACACAATGGAATATTAGCCATGGAAAACAATGAACCATTGCTCCTTGAGGCACCACAAATGAGTATGGAGATAATCACGAAACATGAGGTAATTCGGAAATCAAAGACCTGTATTCTATGATATCACTTATAGGCGTTATCTAATAACTGACACAAATGAATATATTTCCACAGAGAAAGACACTCACAGACTTAGAAAACAAACTATGCTCATCTAAAAGGAAAGGTGGGGGGAATGGATAAGTTAAGATTAGTGTTGCTATATGTATACAAACACATAGTATATACATATCTCAAAAAGACCGACCATCTAGCAAGGGAGGTCTGTGGAACCCTCTGTAACATTTTACATGGGAAGAGGATCTGTACTTGAATAGACATATATAATGTACAAATGAACCAGATTGTGTACACCTAGGACAGACAATATTCGAAGCTTTACCCCAATTAAAAAAAATTTTAAAACCAAGAAGAAATAATGAGACATAAACTTATGGGGGTTTCTCCAGGCACATTCCAATTTAATTTACAACCTAGGAACACGACTTCCAGAAAGGCTCTGCTGCCCTAGTACCCAGATTTGGGAGTGGAGAAATGCTGCCTACTTGAGGCCACTTCCCACAACAGCAGCTTTAAACCCATTGCTAATGGTCACTAAATATTCACCAAACTTGCAGTTCGAGAAATGACACCTGCTCTCTAAAAAAATTCTGAGGTGGAAAATCGTCCAAAAATTTCAAAATAGGGCAATCTTCCAAGAAGACATTTTCAAGAGATATATTGTACTCCCAACTGTTTCCTTTTTTTTAAAAGAAAAGAAAACGGTGGAGAAACATGATGAGTTTTACGAATTTTCAAAGACATGCAAACCCAAATTACAAAACCCTATCAGCATACAGCAGCCAGTAGGGCCATTAGCATAAAGGCAGCAAACAATAAATGCTAAATCGATTGTGGAGAAATGCATACCCTCGATTCTAAGGGGGACTTGGTAAGAGCCACTAATGAAAACACAAAGAAGGTGCTTTGAAAAGGGAAACACGGTGCTACCAGTCAATCAATCACACCCACTGCTGGGCCTATCAACTGAGAAAATGAGAATCAAAAAGTCACAGCCTGGCAATCCTGCACTCCAACAATATTTACCATAGTCAACACTTGGAAGCAATGAAAATGTCCATCAACTGAGGAATGTGCAAAGTAGAAGTGGTCCACGTGCACACTGGGGAATTACTCCAATAAAAACTAAAAATTAAATTTAAAAATCCAACAAAAGTAAGGAGACATCAGCTTGTGTGGGTTTGTCCGGGCACACTCCACTCTAATTTATAACCGAGAAACACCACAGGCCTCAAGGGCTTTTCCCTAGTTACCATGGTGGGGACATAGAAAGGCTGCCGCCCTCTGGCATTTACCTGCAAAAGCAGCTTTAAAGCCTGTGCTAGTGGTCATTTCATAGGAACAAGTACTGCAGAACTGTAAATGAAACCTACCCTCAAAATGTCTTGAGGGAGGTAATGGCCAAAACATTTCAAAATGTGACACATACTTTAAGAGAACACTTTGAAGAACTAAGGGGTAATCACAGGTTGAAAAATAAAAAGGACATGCCTTAAAGCTCAATTTCAACGGATTATGAGGCACAGGCGAATTCAACCACAAAGAGGTATCAGCTCACACTTGTCAGAATAACCATCAGCAAGGAAACTACAAACAATAAATGCTGAAGGTGTTGTGGAGAAATGCATACCCTCAACTTCAAGTGGGACGTAACTTGAAAAGGGCCACGAATGAGAACAGAATGGAGGTGCCTTAAAAAGGTAAACATTGAGCTACCGTATGATCCAGCAGGCCCACTCCTCGACCTATACTCTAAGAAGAAAGAATTGGAAAGACACAGGCAGGCAAATCTGCATGGCACAGTATTACAATAGCCAAGATATGGAAGTAACCAAAAAGTCCACCAACAGATGGGTGGACAAAGAAGAACTCCTCCATGTACAGATGGAATATTCGCTAGTGAAAAAAATGAAACAATGCCATTTACAGCACCATACATGAGTCTAGACGTAATCACGCCACCTGTAGTAAGTGAGAAAGCAAAAGACACATATCCTATCATATCACTTTTAGGAGTTACTTAAAAATTGATACCAAGGAAGATATTTCCACAGAGAAAGGCAATCACAGATTCATTAAAAAATCTGATGGTTCACCAAATAGAAAGGGATGAGGATTGGATACATTACCATATTGGGGTTAACAGAGATATACATACCATGTGAAATATATAATCACCAAAGACGTACGGAAGACCAGGAGAAGACTACTCAACATTGTGTCATAACCTACATGGGAAAAGGATGCGAGGAAGAATAGATACACGTATATGTGTGAAAGAACCACATCTTGCACACCTAGAACAAACAAACCATTGTAATCAAATTTGCTGGGATAAAAAATAAAAAGTAAATTACAATTATGAACAAGAAGTAATGAGACATAAACATAAAGTGCTTTTTTCCAGGCACATTCCATTCGAATTTACAACATAGAACACCACTTCCATTAAGGCTCTGTTTCCCCAGTTACCAAATTTGGTAAAGGAGAAATGCTGCCACCTTGTGGCCGTTTCCTGCAAGAGCAGCTTTAAACTCACAGCTAATGGTCACTTAACATTCACAAGGACTCAGGGCTGTAAAGGACACCTGCCCTAAAAAATTGTGCTGAAGTAGGGAATGGACAAAAAAATTCAAAACAGGCAAATGTTTCAAGATGAGAGTATGAAGAGTTAAGTTTTACTCACGCTCTTTTAAAAAAAAAAGGAAAATGCATAAAAGCTCAACCTCAGGGAGTGTTAGACCCATGCAATCTAATCTACAAAAAGTTTCAACTTAGACCAGTCGACTGACCATCAGCAAAATGTCCAGAAACAATACATGCTGACGGGGTTTTTAAGAACTGTGTCCCCTCTACCTGCTGGTGAGACGTAAAGGGGTAACAGCCAATAATGAGAAGAGAAAGGAGCTGTGTTTAAAAGTAAAAATGGAGGTACCATTCAGTCCAGCAGGCGCACCATTGGACCTCTCACCTGAGAAGACAAGAATCGAGAAGACACAGGCCGCAAAAGCTGCAGTGCAGCCTTATTCACATTAGCCAAGACAGTGAAGCAATCAAAATATCCAACAAGAGGTGAATGGATAAAGAAGAAGTGGTCCATGTACACAATGGAATATTAGCCATGGAAAACAATGAACCATTGCTCTTTGAGGCACCACAAATGAGTCTGGAGATAATCACGAAACATGAGGTAACTCGGAAACCAAAGACCTGTATTCTATGATATCACTTATAGGCGTTATCTAATAACTGACACAAATGAATATATTTCCACAGAGAAAGGCACTCACAGACTTAGAAAACAAACTATGCTCATCTAAAAGGAAAGGTGGGGGGAATGGATAAGTTAAGATCAGTGTTGCTATATGTATACAAACACATAGTATATACATATCTCAAAAAGACCGACCATCTAGCAAGGGAGGTCTGTGGAACCCTCTGTAACATTTTACATGGGAAGAGGATCTGTACTTGAATAGACATATATAATGTACAAATTAACCAGATTGTGTACACCTAGGACAGACAATATTCGAAGCTTTACCCCAATTAAAAAAAATTTTAAAACCAAGAAGAAATAATGAGACATAAACTTATGGGGGTTTCTCCAGGCACAGTCCAATTTAATTTACAACCTAGGAACACGACTTCCAGAAAGGCTCTGCTGCCCTAGTACCCAGATTTGGGAGTGGAGAAATGCTGCCTACTTGAGGCCACTTCCCACAACAGCAGCTTTAAACCCATTGCTAATGGTCACTAAATATTCACCAAACTTGCAGTTCGGGAAATGACACCTGCTCTCTAAAAAAATTCTGAGGTGGAAAATCGACCAAAAATTTCAAAATAGGGCAACCTTCCAAGAAGACATTTTCAAGAGATATATTGTATTCCCAACTGTTTCCTTTTTTTAACAGAAAAGAAAACGGTGGAGAAACATGATGAGTTTTACGAATTTTCAAAGACATGCAAACCCAAATTACAAAACCCTATCAGCATACAGCAGGCAGTAGGGCCATTAGCATAAAGGCAGCAAACAATAAATGCTAAATCGATTGTGGAGAAATGCATACCCTCGATTCTAAGGGGGACGTGGTAAGAGCCACTAATGAAAACACAAAGAAGGTGCTTTGAAAAGGGAAACACGGTGCTACCAGTCAATCAATCACACCCACTGCTGGGCCTATCAACTGAGAAAATGAGAATCAAAAAGTCACAGGCTGGCAATCCTGCACTCCAACAATATTTACCATAGTCAACACTTGGAAGCAATGAAAATGTCCATCAACTGAGGAATGCGCAAAGTAGAAGTGGTCCACGTGCACACTGGGGAATTACTCCAATAAAAACTAAAAATTAAATTTAAAAATCCAACAAAAGTAAGGAGACATCAGCTTGTGTGGGTTTGTCCGGGCACACTCCACTCTAATTTATAACCGAGAAACACCACAGGCCGCAAGGGCTTTTCCCTAGTTACCATGGTGGGGACATAGAAAGGCTGCCGCCCTCTGGCATTTACCTGCAAAAGCAGCTTTAAAGCCTGTGCTAATGGTCATTTCATAGGAACAAGTACTGCAGAACTGTAAATGAAACCTACCCTCAAAATGTCTTGAGGGAGGTAATGGCCAAAACATTTCAAAATGTGACACATACTTTAAGAGAACACTTTGAAGAACTAAGGGGTAATCACAGGTTGAAAAATAAAAATGACATGCCTTAAAGCTCAATTTCAACGGATTATGAGGCACAGGCGAATTCAACCACAAAGAGGTATCAGCTCACACTTGTCAGAATAACCATCAGCAAGGAAACTACAAACAATAAATGCTGAAGGTGTTGTGGAGAAATGCATACCCTCAACTTCATGTGGGACGTAACTTGAAAAGGGCCACGAATGAGAACAGAATGGAGGTGCCTTTAAAAGGTAAACATTGAGCTACCGTATGATCCAGCAGGCCCACTCCTCGACCTATAATCTAAGAAGAAAGAATTGGAAAGACACAGGCAGGCAAATCTGCATGGCACAGTATTACAATAGCCAAGATATGGAAGTAACCAAAAAGTCCACCAACAGATGGGTGGACAAAGAAGAACTCCTCCATGTACAGATGGAATATTCGCTAGTGAAAAAAATGAAACAATGCCATTTACAGCACCATACATGAGTCTAGACGTAATCACGCCACCTGTACTAAGTGAGAAAGCAAAAGACACATAACCTATCATATCACTTTTAGGAGTTACTTAAAAATTGATACCAATGAAGATATTTCCACAGAGAAAGGCAATCACAGATTCATTAAAAAATCTGATGGTTCACCAAATAGAAAGGGATGAGGATTGGATACATTACCATATTGGGGTTAACAGAGATATACATACCATGTGAAATATATAATCACCAAAGACGTACGGAAGACCAGGAGAAGACTACTCAACATTGTGTCATAACCTACATGGGAAAAGGATGCGAGGAAGAATAGATACACGTATATGTGTGAAAGAACCACATCTTGCACACCTAGAACAAACAAACCATTGTAATCAAATTTGCTGGGATAAAAAATAAAAAGTAAATTACAATTATGAACAAGAAGTAATGAGACATAAACATAAAGTGCTTTTTTCCTGGCACATTCCATTCGAATTTACAACCTAGAACACCACTTCCATTAAGGCTCTGTTTCCCCAGTTACCAAATTTGGTAAAGGAGAAATGCTGCCACCTTGTGGCCGTTTCCTGCAAGAGCAGCTTTAAACTCACAGCTAATGGTCACTTAACATTCACAAGGACTCAGGGCTGTAAAGGACACCTGCCCTAAAAAATTGTGCTGAAGTAGGAAATGGACAAAAAAATTCAAAACAGGCAAATGTTTCAAGAAGAGAGTATGAGGAGTTAAGTTTTACTCACGCTCTTTTAAAAAAAAAGGAAAATGGATAAAAGCTCAACCTCAGGGAGTGTTAGACCCATGCAATCTAATCTACAAAAAGTTTCAACTTAGACCAGTCGACTGACCATCAGCAAAATGTCTACAAACAATAAATGCTGACGGGGTTTTTAAGAACTGTGTCCCCTCTACCAGCAGGTGAGACGTAAAGGGGTAACAGCCAATATTGAGAAGAGAAAGGAGCTGTGTTTAAAAGTAAAAATGGAGGTACCATTCAATCCAGCAGGCACACCATTGGACCTCTCACCTGAGAAGCCAAGAATCGAGAAGACACAGGCCGCAAAACTGCAGTGCAGCCTTATTCACATTAGCCAAGACAGTGAAGCAATCAAAATATCCAACAAGAGGTGAATGGATAAAGAAGAAGTGGTCCATGTACACAATGGAATATTAGCCATGGAAAACAATGAACCATTGCTCCTTGAGGCACCACAAATGAGTATGGAGATAATCACGAAACATGAGGTAATTCGGAAATCAAAGACCTGTATTCTATGATATCACTTATAGGCGTTATCTAATAACTGACACAAATGAATATATTTCCACAGAGAAAGACACTCACAGACTTAGAAAACAAACTATGCTCATCTAAAAGGAAAGGTGGGGGGAATGGATAAGTTAAGATTAGTGTTGCTATATGTATACAAACACATAGTATATACATATCTCAAAAAGACCGACCATCTAGCAAGGGAGGTCTGTGGAACCCTCTGTAACATTTTACATGGGAAGAGGATCTGTACTTGAATAGACATATATAATGTACAAATGAACCAGATTGTGTACACCTAGGACAGACAATATTCGAAGCTTTACCCCAATTAAAAAAAATTTTAAAACCAAGAAGAAATAATGAGACATAAACTTATGGGGGTTTCTCCAGGCACATTCCAATTTAATTTACAACCTAGGAACACGACTTCCAGAAAGGCTCTGCTGCCCTAGTACCCAGATTTGGGAGTGGAGAAATGCTGCCTACTTGAGGCCACTTCCCACAACAGCAGCTTTAAACCCATTGCTAATGGTCACTAAATATTCACCAAACTTGCAGTTCGAGAAATGACACCTGCTCTCTAAAAAAATTCTGAGGTGGAAAATCGTCCAAAAATTTCAAAATAGGGCAATCTTCCAAGAAGACATTTTCAAGAGATATATTGTACTCCCAACTGTTTCCTTTTTTTTAAAAGAAAAGAAAACGGTGGAGAAACATGATGAGTTTTACGAATTTTCAAAGACATGCAAACCCAAATTACAAAACCCTATCAGCATACAGCAGCCAGTAGGGCCATTAGCATAAAGGCAGCAAACAATAAATGCTAAATCGATTGTGGAGAAATGCATACCCTCGATTCTAAGGGGGACTTGGTAAGAGCCACTAATGAAAACACAAAGAAGGTGCTTTGAAAAGGGAAACACGGTGCTACCAGTCAATCAATCACACCCACTGCTGGGCCTATCAACTGAGAAAATGAGAATCAAAAAGTCACAGCCTGGCAATCCTGCACTCCAACAATATTTACCATAGTCAACACTTGGAAGCAATGAAAATGTCCATCAACTGAGGAATGTGCAAAGTAGAAGTGGTCCACGTGCACACTGGGGAATTACTCCAATAAAAACTAAAAATTAAATTTAAAAATCCAACAAAAGTAAGGAGACATCAGCTTGTGTGGGTTTGTCCGGGCACACTCCACTCTAATTTATAACCGAGAAACACCACAGGCCTCAAGGGCTTTTCCCTAGTTACCATGGTGGGGACATAGAAAGGCTGCCGCCCTCTGGCATTTACCTGCAAAAGCAGCTTTAAAGCCTGTGCTAGTGGTCATTTCATAGGAACAAGTACTGCAGAACTGTAAATGAAACCTACCCTCAAAATGTCTTGAGGGAGGTAATGGCCAAAACATTTCAAAATGTGACACATACTTTAAGAGAACACTTTGAAGAACTAAGGGGTAATCACAGGTTGAAAAATAAAAAGGACATGCCTTAAAGCTCAATTTCAACGGATTATGAGGCACAGGCGAATTCAACCACAAAGAGGTATCAGCTCACACTTGTCAGAATAACCATCAGCAAGGAAACTACAAACAATAAATGCTGAAGGTGTTGTGGAGAAATGCATACCCTCAACTTCAAGTGGGACGTAACTTGAAAAGGGCCACGAATGAGAACAGAATGGAGGTGCCTTAAAAAGGTAAACATTGAGCTACCGTATGATCCAGCAGGCCCACTCCTCGACCTATACTCTAAGAAGAAAGAATTGGAAAGACACAGGCAGGCAAATCTGCATGGCACAGTATTACAATAGCCAAGATATGGAAGTAACCAAAAAGTCCACCAACAGATGGGTGGACAAAGAAGAACTCCTCCATGTACAGATGGAATATTCGCTAGTGAAAAAAATGAAACAATGCCATTTACAGCACCATACATGAGTCTAGACGTAATCACGCCACCTGTAGTAAGTGAGAAAGCAAAAGACACATATCCTATCATATCACTTTTAGGAGTTACTTAAAAATTGATACCAAGGAAGATATTTCCACAGAGAAAGGCAATCACAGATTCATTAAAAAATCTGATGGTTCACCAAATAGAAAGGGATGAGGATTGGATACATTACCATATTGGGGTTAACAGAGATATACATACCATGTGAAATATATAATCACCAAAGACGTACGGAAGACCAGGAGAAGACTACTCAACATTGTGTCATAACCTACATGGGAAAAGGATGCGAGGAAGAATAGATACACGTATATGTGTGAAAGAACCACATCTTGCACACCTAGAACAAACAAACCATTGTAATCAAATTTGCTGGGATAAAAAATAAAAAGTAAATTACAATTATGAACAAGAAGTAATGAGACATAAACATAAAGTGCTTTTTTCCAGGCACATTCCATTCGAATTTACAACATAGAACACCACTTCCATTAAGGCTCTGTTTCCCCAGTTACCAAATTTGGTAAAGGAGAAATGCTGCCACCTTGTGGCCGTTTCCTGCAAGAGCAGCTTTAAACTCACAGCTAATGGTCACTTAACATTCACAAGGACTCAGGGCTGTAAAGGACACCTGCCCTAAAAAATTGTGCTGAAGTAGGGAATGGACAAAAAAATTCAAAACAGGCAAATGTTTCAAGATGAGAGTATGAAGAGTTAAGTTTTACTCACGCTCTTTTAAAAAAAAAAGGAAAATGCATAAAAGCTCAACCTCAGGGAGTGTTAGACCCATGCAATCTAATCTACAAAAAGTTTCAACTTAGACCAGTCGACTGACCATCAGCAAAATGTCCAGAAACAATACATGCTGACGGGGTTTTTAAGAACTGTGTCCCCTCTACCTGCTGGTGAGACGTAAAGGGGTAACAGCCAATAATGAGAAGAGAAAGGAGCTGTGTTTAAAAGTAAAAATGGAGGTACCATTCAGTCCAGCAGGCGCACCATTGGACCTCTCACCTGAGAAGACAAGAATCGAGAAGACACAGGCCGCAAAAGCTGCAGTGCAGCCTTATTCACATTAGCCAAGACAGTGAAGCAATCAAAATATCCAACAAGAGGTGAATGGATAAAGAAGAAGTGGTCCATGTACACAATGGAATATTAGCCATGGAAAACAATGAACCATTGCTCTTTGAGGCACCACAAATGAGTCTGGAGATAATCACGAAACATGAGGTAACTCGGAAACCAAAGACCTGTATTCTATGATATCACTTATAGGCGTTATCTAATAACTGACACAAATGAATATATTTCCACAGAGAAAGGCACTCACAGACTTAGAAAACAAACTATGCTCATCTAAAAGGAAAGGTGGGGGGAATGGATAAGTTAAGATCAGTGTTGCTATATGTATACAAACACATAGTATATACATATCTCAAAAAGACCGACCATCTAGCAAGGGAGGTCTGTGGAACCCTCTGTAACATTTTACATGGGAAGAGGATCTGTACTTGAATAGACATATATAATGTACAAATTAACCAGATTGTGTACACCTAGGACAGACAATATTCGAAGCTTTACCCCAATTAAAAAAAATTTTAAAACCAAGAAGAAATAATGAGACATAAACTTATGGGGGTTTCTCCAGGCACAGTCCAATTTAATTTACAACCTAGGAACACGACTTCCAGAAAGGCTCTGCTGCCCTAGTACCCAGATTTGGGAGTGGAGAAATGCTGCCTACTTGAGGCCACTTCCCACAACAGCAGCTTTAAACCCATTGCTAATGGTCACTAAATATTCACCAAACTTGCAGTTCGGGAAATGACACCTGCTCTCTAAAAAAATTCTGAGGTGGAAAATCGACCAAAAATTTCAAAATAGGGCAACCTTCCAAGAAGACATTTTCAAGAGATATATTGTATTCCCAACTGTTTCCTTTTTTTAACAGAAAAGAAAACGGTGGAGAAACATGATGAGTTTTACGAATTTTCAAAGACATGCAAACCCAAATTACAAAACCCTATCAGCATACAGCAGGCAGTAGGGCCATTAGCATAAAGGCAGCAAACAATAAATGCTAAATCGATTGTGGAGAAATGCATACCCTCGATTCTAAGGGGGACGTGGTAAGAGCCACTAATGAAAACACAAAGAAGGTGCTTTGAAAAGGGAAACACGGTGCTACCAGTCAATCAATCACACCCACTGCTGGGCCTATCAACTGAGAAAATGAGAATCAAAAAGTCACAGGCTGGCAATCCTGCACTCCAACAATATTTACCATAGTCAACACTTGGAAGCAATGAAAATGTCCATCAACTGAGGAATGCGCAAAGTAGAAGTGGTCCACGTGCACACTGGGGAATTACTCCAATAAAAACTAAAAATTAAATTTAAAAATCCAACAAAAGTAAGGAGACATCAGCTTGTGTGGGTTTGTCCGGGCACACTCCACTCTAATTTATAACCGAGAAACACCACAGGCCGCAAGGGCTTTTCCCTAGTTACCATGGTGGGGACATAGAAAGGCTGCCGCCCTCTGGCATTTACCTGCAAAAGCAGCTTTAAAGCCTGTGCTAATGGTCATTTCATAGGAACAAGTACTGCAGAACTGTAAATGAAACCTACCCTCAAAATGTCTTGAGGGAGGTAATGGCCAAAACATTTCAAAATGTGACACATACTTTAAGAGAACACTTTGAAGAACTAAGGGGTAATCACAGGTTGAAAAATAAAAATGACATGCCTTAAAGCTCAATTTCAACGGATTATGAGGCACAGGCGAATTCAACCACAAAGAGGTATCAGCTCACACTTGTCAGAATAACCATCAGCAAGGAAACTACAAACAATAAATGCTGAAGGTGTTGTGGAGAAATGCATACCCTCAACTTCATGTGGGACGTAACTTGAAAAGGGCCACGAATGAGAACAGAATGGAGGTGCCTTTAAAAGGTAAACATTGAGCTACCGTATGATCCAGCAGGCCCACTCCTCGACCTATAATCTAAGAAGAAAGAATTGGAAAGACACAGGCAGGCAAATCTGCATGGCACAGTATTACAATAGCCAAGATATGGAAGTAACCAAAAAGTCCACCAACAGATGGGTGGACAAAGAAGAACTCCTCCATGTACAGATGGAATATTCGCTAGTGAAAAAAATGAAACAATGCCATTTACAGCACCATACATGAGTCTAGACGTAATCACGCCACCTGTACTAAGTGAGAAAGCAAAAGACACATAACCTATCATATCACTTTTAGGAGTTACTTAAAAATTGATACCAATGAAGATATTTCCACAGAGAAAGGCAATCACAGATTCATTAAAAAATCTGATGGTTCACCAAATAGAAAGGGATGAGGATTGGATACATTACCATATTGGGGTTAACAGAGATATACATACCATGTGAAATATATAATCACCAAAGACGTACGGAAGACCAGGAGAAGACTACTCAACATTGTGTCATAACCTACATGGGAAAAGGATGCGAGGAAGAATAGATACACGTATATGTGTGAAAGAACCACATCTTGCACACCTAGAACAAACAAACCATTGTAATCAAATTTGCTGGGATAAAAAATAAAAAGTAAATTACAATTATGAACAAGAAGTAATGAGACATAAACATAAAGTGCTTTTTTCCTGGCACATTCCATTCGAATTTACAACCTAGAACACCACTTCCATTAAGGCTCTGTTTCCCCAGTTACCAAATTTGGTAAAGGAGAAATGCTGCCACCTTGTGGCCGTTTCCTGCAAGAGCAGCTTTAAACTCACAGCTAATGGTCACTTAACATTCACAAGGACTCAGGGCTGTAAAGGACACCTGCCCTAAAAAATTGTGCTGAAGTAGGGAATGGACAAAAAAATTCAAAACAGGCAAATGTTTCAAGATGAGAGTATGAAGAGTTAAGTTTTACTCACGCTCTTTTAAAAAAAAAAGGAAAATGCATAAAAGCTCAACCTCAGGGAGTGTTAGACCCATGCAATCTAATCTACAAAAAGTTTCAACTTAGACCAGTCGACTGACCATCAGCAAAATGTCCAGAAACAATACATGCTGACGGGGTTTTTAAGAACTGTGTCCCCTCTACCTGCTGGTGAGACGTAAAGGGGTAACAGCCAATAATGAGAAGAGAAAGGAGCTGTGTTTAAAAGTAAAAATGGAGGTACCATTCAGTCCAGCAGGCGCACCATTGGACCTCTCACCTGAGAAGACAAGAATCGAGAAGACACAGGCCGCAAAAGCTGCAGTGCAGCCTTATTCACATTAGCCAAGACAGTGAAGCAATCAAAATATCCAACAAGAGGTGAATGGATAAAGAAGAAGTGGTCCATGTACACAATGGAATATTAGCCATGGAAAACAATGAACCATTGCTCTTTGAGGCACCACAAATGAGTCTGGAGATAATCACGAAACATGAGGTAACTCGGAAACCAAAGACCTGTATTCTATGATATCACTTATAGGCGTTATCTAATAACTGACACAAATGAATATATTTCCACAGAGAAAGGCACTCACAGACTTAGAAAACAAACTATGCTCATCTAAAAGGAAAGGTGGGGGGAATGGATAAGTTAAGATCAGTGTTGCTATATGTATACAAACACATAGTATATACATATCTCAAAAAGACCGACCATCTAGCAAGGGAGGTCTGTGGAACCCTCTGTAACATTTTACATGGGAAGAGGATCTGTACTTGAATAGACATATATAATGTACAAATTAACCAGATTGTGTACACCTAGGACAGACAATATTCGAAGCTTTACCCCAATTAAAAAAAATTTTAAAACCAAGAAGAAATAATGAGACATAAACTTATGGGGGTTTCTCCAGGCACAGTCCAATTTAATTTACAACCTAGGAACACGACTTCCAGAAAGGCTCTGCTGCCCTAGTACCCAGATTTGGGAGTGGAGAAATGCTGCCTACTTGAGGCCACTTCCCACAACAGCAGCTTTAAACCCATTGCTAATGGTCACTAAATATTCACCAAACTTGCAGTTCGGGAAATGACACCTGCTCTCTAAAAAAATTCTGAGGTGGAAAATCGACCAAAAATTTCAAAATAGGGCAACCTTCCAAGAAGACATTTTCAAGAGATATATTGTATTCCCAACTGTTTCCTTTTTTTAACAGAAAAGAAAACGGTGGAGAAACATGATGAGTTTTACGAATTTTCAAAGACATGCAAACCCAAATTACAAAACCCTATCAGCATACAGCAGGCAGTAGGGCCATTAGCATAAAGGCAGCAAACAATAAATGCTAAATCGATTGTGGAGAAATGCATACCCTCGATTCTAAGGGGGACGTGGTAAGAGCCACTAATGAAAACACAAAGAAGGTGCTTTGAAAAGGGAAACACGGTGCTACCAGTCAATCAATCACACCCACTGCTGGGCCTATCAACTGAGAAAATGAGAATCAAAAAGTCACAGGCTGGCAATCCTGCACTCCAACAATATTTACCATAGTCAACACTTGGAAGCAATGAAAATGTCCATCAACTGAGGAATGCGCAAAGTAGAAGTGGTCCACGTGCACACTGGGGAATTACTCCAATAAAAACTAAAAATTAAATTTAAAAATCCAACAAAAGTAAGGAGACATCAGCTTGTGTGGGTTTGTCCGGGCACACTCCACTCTAATTTATAACCGAGAAACACCACAGGCCGCAAGGGCTTTTCCCTAGTTACCATGGTGGGGACATAGAAAGGCTGCCGCCCTCTGGCATTTACCTGCAAAAGCAGCTTTAAAGCCTGTGCTAATGGTCATTTCATAGGAACAAGTACTGCAGAACTGTAAATGAAACCTACCCTCAAAATGTCTTGAGGGAGGTAATGGCCAAAACATTTCAAAATGTGACACATACTTTAAGAGAACACTTTGAAGAACTAAGGGGTAATCACAGGTTGAAAAATAAAAAGGACATGCCTTAAAGCTCAATTTCAACGGATTATGAGGCACAGGCGAATTCAACCACAAAGAGGTATCAGCTCACACTTGTCAGAATAACCATCAGCAAGGAAACTACAAACAATAAATGCTGAAGGTGTTGTGGAGAAATGCATACCCTCAACTTCATGTGGGACGTAACTTGAAAAGGGCCACGAATGAGAACAGAATGGAGGTGCCTTTAAAAGGTAAACATTGAGCTACCGTATGATCCAGCAGGCCCACTCCTCGACCTATAATCTAAGAAGAAAGAATTGGAAAGACACAGGCAGGCAAATCTGCATGGCACAGTATTACAATAGCCAAGATATGGAAGTAACCAAAAAGTCCACCAACAGATGGGTGGACAAAGAAGAACTCCTCCATGTACAGATGGAATATTCGCTAGTGAAAAAAATGAAACAATGCCATTTACAGCACCATACATGAGTCTAGACGTAATCACGCCACCTGTACTAAGTGAGAAAGCAAAAGACACATAACCTATCATATCACTTTTAGGAGTTACTTAAAAATTGATACCAATGAAGATATTTCCACAGAGAAAGGCAATCACAGATTCATTAAAAAATCTGATGGTTCACCAAATAGAAAGGGATGAGGATTGGATACATTACCATATTGGGGTTAACAGAGATATACATACCATGTGAAATATATAATCACCAAAGACGTACGGAAGACCAGGAGAAGACTACTCAACATTGTGTCATAACCTACATGGGAAAAGGATGCGAGGAAGAATAGATACACGTATATGTGTGAAAGAACCACATCTTGCACACCTAGAACAAACAAACCATTGTAATCAAATTTGCTGGGATAAAAAATAAAAAGTAAATTACAATTATGAACAAGAAGTAATGAGACATAAACATAAAGTGCTTTTTTCCTGGCACATTCCATTCGAATTTACAACCTAGAACACCACTTCCATTAAGGCTCTGTTTCCCCAGTTACCAAATTTGGTAAAGGAGAAATGCTGCCACCTTGTGGCCGTTTCCTGCAAGAGCAGCTTTAAACTCACAGCTAATGGTCACTTAACATTCACAAGGACTCAGGGCTGTAAAGGACACCTGCCCTAAAAAATTGTGCTGAAGTAGGGAATGGACAAAAAAATTCAAAACAGGCAAATGTTTCAAGAAGAGAGTATGAGGAGTTAAGTTTTACTCACGCTCTTTTAAAAAAAAAAGGAAAATGGATAAAAGCTCAACCTCAGGGAGTGTTAGACCCATGCAATCTAATCTACAAAAAGTTTCAACTTAGACCAGTCCACTGACCATCAGCAAAATGTCCAGATACAATACATGCTGACGGGGTTTTTAAGAACTCTGTCCCCTCTACCTGCTGGTGAGACGTAAAGGGGTAACAGCCAATAATGAGAAGAGAAAGGAGCTGTGTTTAAAAGTAAAAATGGAGGTACCATTCAGTCCAGCAGGCGCACCATTGGACCTCTCACCTGAGAAGACAAGAATCGAGAAGACACAGGCCGCAAAAGCTGCAGTGCAGCCTTATTCACATTAGCCAAGACAGTGAAGCAATCAAAATATCCAACAAGAGGTGAATGGATAAAGAAGAAGTGGTCCATGTACACAATGGAATATTAGCCATGGAAAACAATGAACCATTGCTCTTTGAGGCACCACAAATGAGTCTGGAGATAATCACGAAACATGAGGTAACTCGGAAACCAAAGACCTGTATTCTATGATATCACTTATAGGCGTTATCTAATAACTGACACAAATGAATATATTTCCACAGAGAAAGACACTCACAGACTTAGAAAACAAACTATGCTCATCTAAAAGGAAAGGTGGGGGGAATGGATAAGTTAAGATTAGTGTTGCTATATGTATACAAACACATAGTATATACATATCTCAAAAAGACCGACCATCTAGCAAGGGAGGTCTGTGGAACCCTCTGTAACATTTTACATGGGAAGAGGATCTGTACTTGAATAGACATATATAATGTACAAATGAACCAGATTGTGTACACCTAGGACAGACAATATTCGAAGCTTTACCCCAATTAAAAAAAATTTTAAAACCAAGAAGAAATAATGAGACATAAACTTATGGGGGTTTCTCCAGGCACATTCCAATTTAATTTACAACCTAGGAACACGACTTCCAGAAAGGCTCTGCTGCCCTAGTACCCAGATTTGGGAGTGGAGAAATGCTGCCTACTTGAGGCCACTTCCCACAACAGCAGCTTTAAACCCATTGCTAATGGTCACTAAATATTCACCAAACTTTCAGTTCGGGAAATGACACCTGCTCTCTAAAAAAATTCTGAGGTGGAAAATCGACCAAAAATTTCAAAATAGGGCACTCTTCCAAGAAGACATTTTCAAGAGATATATTGTACTCCCAACTGTTTCCTTTTTTTTAACAGAAAAGAAAACGGTGGAGAAACATGATGAGTTTTACGAATTTTCAAAGACATGCAAACCCAAATTACAAAACCCTATCAGCATACAGCAGCCAGTAGGGCCATTAGCATAAAGGCAGCAAACAATAAATGCTAAATCGATTGTGGAGAAATGCATACCCTCGATTCTAAGGGGGACGTGGTAAGAGCCACTAATGAAAACACAAAGAAGGTGCTTTGAAAAGGGAAACACGGTGCTACCAGTCAATCAATCACACCCACTGCTGGGCCTATCAACTGAGAAAATGAGAATCAAAAAGTCACAGGCTGGCAATCCTGCACTCCAACAATATTTACCATAGCCAACACTTGGAAGCAATGAAAATGTCCATCAACTGAGGAATGCGCAAAGTAGAAGTGGTCCACGTGCACACTGGGGAATTACTCCAATAAAAACTAAAAATTAAATTAAAAATCCAACAAAAGTAAGGAGACATCAGCTTGTGTGGGTTTGTCCGGGCACACTCCACTCTAATTTATAACCGAGAAACACCACAGGCCGCAAGGGCTTTTCCCTAGTTACCATGGTGGGGACATAGAAAAGCTGCCGCCCTCTGGCATTTACCTGCAAAAGCAGCTTTAAAGCCTGTGCTAATGGTCATTTCATAGGAACAAGTACTGCAGAACTGTAAATGAAACCTACCCTCAAAATGTCTTGAGGGAGGTAATGGCCAAAACATTTCAAAATGTGACACATACTTTAAGAGAACACTTTGAAGAACTAAGGGGTAATCACAGGTTGAAAAATAAAAAGGACATGCCTTAAAGCTCAATTTCAACGGATTATGAGGCACAGGCGAATTCAACCACAAAGAGGTATCAGCTCACACTTGTCAGAATAACCATCAGCAAGGAAACTACAAACAATAAATGCTGAAGGTGTTGTGGAGAAATGCATACCCTCAACTTCATGTGGGACGTAACTTGAAATGGGCCACGAATGAGAACAGAATGGAGGTGCCTTAAAAAGGTAAACATTGAGCTACCGTATGATCCAGCAGGCCCACTCCTCGACCTATAATCTAAGAAGAAAGAATTGGAAAGACACAGGCAGGCAAATCTGCATGGCAAAGTATTACAATAGCCAAGATATGGAAGTAACCAAAAAGTCCACCAACAGATGGGTGGACAAAGAAGAACTCCTCCATGTACAGATGGAATATTCGCTAGTGAAAAAAATGAAACAATGCCATTTACAGCACCATACATGAGTCTAGACGTAATCACGCCACCTGTACTAAGTGAGAAAGCAAAAGACACATATCCTATCATATCACTTTTAGGAGTTACTTAAAAATTGATACCAATGAAGATATTTCCACAGAGAAAGGCAATCACAGATTCTTTAAAAAAACTTATGGTTCACCAAATAGAAAGGGATGAGGATTGGATACATTACCATATTGGGGTTAACAGAGATATACATACCATGTGAAATATATAATCACCAAAGACGTACGGAAGACCAGGAGAAGACTACTCAACAGTGTGTCATAACCTACATGGGAAAAGGATGCGAGGAAGAATAGATACACGTATATGTGTGAAAGAACCACATCTTGCACACCTAGAACAAACAAACCATTGTAATCAAATTTGCTGGGATAAAAAATAAAAAGTAAATTACAATTATGAACAAGAGGTAATGAGACATAAACATAAAGTGCTTTTTTCCTGGCACATTCCATTCGAATTTACAACCAAGAACACCACTTCCATTAAGGCTCTGTTTCCCCAGTTACCAAAATTGGTAAAGGAGAAATGCTGCCACCTTGTGGCCGTTTCCTGCAAGAGCAGCTTTAAACTCACAGCTAATGGTCACTTAACATTCACAAGGACTCAGGGCTGTAAAGGACACCTGCCCTAAAAAATTGTGCTGAAGTAGGGAATGGACAAAAAAAATTAAAACAGGCAAATGTTTCAAGAAGAGAGTATGAGGAGTTAAGTTTTACTCACGCTCTTTAAAAAAAAAAAAGGAAAATGGATAAAAGCTCAACCTCAGGGAGTGTTAGACCCATGCAATCTAATCTACAAAAAGTTTCAACTTAGACCAGTCGACTGACCATCAGCAAAATGTCTACAAACAATAAATGCTGACGGGGTTTTTAAGAACTGTGTCCCCTCTACCTGCTGGTGAGACGTAAAGGGGTAACAGCCAATAATGAGAAGAGAAAGGAGCTGTGTTTAAAAGTAAAAATGGAGGTACCATTCAGTCCAGCAGGCGCACCATTGGACCTCTCACCTGAGAAGACAAGAATCGAGAAGACACAGGCCGCAAAAGCTGCAGTGCAGCCTTATTCACATTAGCCAAGACAGTGAAGCAATCAAAATATCCAACAAGAGGTGAATGGATAAAGAAGAAGTTGTCCGTGTACACAATGGAATATTAGCCATGGAAAACAATGAACCATTGCTCTTTGAGGCACCACAAATGAGTCTGGAGATAATTACGAAACATGAGGTAACTCGGAAACCAAAGACCTGTATTCTATGATATCACTTATAGGCGTTATCTAATAACTGACACAAATGAATATATTTCCACAGAGAAAGACACTCACAGACTTAGAAAACAAACTATGCTCATCTAAAAGGAAAGGTGGGGGGAATGGATAAGTTAAGATTAGTGTTGCTATATGTATACAAACACATAGTATATACATATCTCAAAAAGACCGACCATCTAGCAAGGGAGGTCTGTGGAACCCTCTGTAACATTTTACATGGGAAGAGGATCTGTACTTGAATAGACATATATAATGTACAAATGAACCAGATTGTGTACACCTAGGACAGACAATATTCGAAGCTTTACCCCAATTAAAAAAAATTTTAAAACCAAGAAGAAATAATGAGACATAAACTTATGGGGGTTTCTCCAGGCACATTCCAATTTAATTTACAACCTAGGAACACGACTTCCAGAAAGGCTCTGCTGCCCTAGTACCCAGATTTGGGAGTGGAGAAATGCTGCCTACTTGAGGCCACTTCCCACAACAGCAGCTTTAAACCCATTGCTAATGGTCACTAAATATTCACCAAACTTGCAGTTCGGGAAATGACACCTGCTCTCTAAAAAAATTCTGAGGTGGAAAATCGACCAAAAATTTCAAAATAGGGCAACCTTCCAAGAAGACATTTTCAAGAGATATATTGTACTCCCAACTGTTTCCTTTTTTTTAACAGAAAAGAAAACGGTGGAGAAACATGATGTGTTTTACGAATTTTCAAAGACATGCAAACCCAAATTACAAAACCCTATCAGCATACAGCAGCCAGTAGGGCCATTAGCATAAAGGCAGCAAACAATAAATGCTAAATCGATTGTGGAGAAATGCATACCCTCGATTCTAAGGGGGACGTGGTAAGAGCCACTAATGAAAACACAAAGAAGGTGCTTTGAAAAGGGAAACACGGTGCTACCAGTCAATCAATCACACCCACTGCTGGGCCTATCAACTGAGAAAATGAGAATCAAAAAGTCACAGGCTGGCAATCCTGCACTCCAACAATATTTACCAGAGCCAACACTTGGAAGCAATGAAAATGTCCATCAACTGAGGAATGCGCAAAGTAGAAGTGGTCCACGTGCACACTGGGGAATTACTCCAATAAAAACTAAAAATTAAATTTAAAAATCCAACAAAAGTAAGGAGACATCAGCTTGTGTGGGTTTGTCCGGGCACACTCCACTCTAATTTATAACCGAGAAACACCACAGGCCTCAAGGGCTTTTCCCTAGTTACCATGGTGGGGACATAGAAAGGCTGCCGCCCTCTGGCATTTACCTGCAAAAGCAGCTTTAAAGCCTGTGCTAATGGTCATTTCATAGGAACAAGTACTGCAAAACTGTAAATGAAACCTACCCTCAAAATGTCTTGAGGGAGGTAATGGCCAAAACATTTCAAAATGTGACACATACTTTAAGAGAACACTTTGAAGAACTAAGGGGTAATCACAGGTTGAAAAATAAAAAGGACATGCCTTAAAGCTCAATTTCAACGGACTATGAGGCACAGGCGAATTCAACCACAAAGAGGTATCAGCTCACACTTGTCAGAATAACCATCAGCAAGGAAACTACAAACAATAAATGCTGAAGGTGTTGTGGAGAAATGCATACCCTCAACTTCAAGTGGGACGTAACTTGAAAAGGGACACGAATGAGAACAGAATGGAGGTGCCTTAAAAAGGTAAACATTGAGCTACCGTATGATCCAGCAGGCCCACTCCTCGACCTATAATCTAAGAAGAAAGAATTGGAAAGACACAGGCAGGCAAATCTGCATGGCACAGTATTACAATAGCCAAGATATGGAAGTAACCAAAAAGTCCACCAACAGATGGGTGGACAAAGAAGAACTCCTCCATGTACAGATGGAATATTCGCTAGTGAAAAAAATGAAACAATGCCATTTACAGCACCATACATGAGTCTAGACGTAATCACGCCACCTGTAGTAAGTGAGAAAGCAAAAGACACATATCCTATCATATCACTTTTAGGAGTTACTTAAAAATTGATACCAATGAAGATATTTCCACAGAGAAAGGCAATCACAGATTCATTAAAAAATCTGATGGTTCACCAAATAGAAAGGGATGAGGATTGGATACATTACCATATTGGGGTTAACAGAGATATACATACCATGTGCAATATATAATCACCAAAGACGTACGGAAGACCAGGAGAAGACTACTCAACATTGTGTCATAACCTACATGGGAAAAGGATGCGAGGAAGAATAGATACACGTATATGTGTGAAAGAACCACATCTTGCACACCTAGAACAAACAAACCATTGTAATCAAATTTGCTGGGATAAAAAATAAAAAGTAAATTACACTTATGAACAAGAAGTAATGAGACATAAACATAAAGTGCATTTTCCCTGGCACATTCCATTCGAATTTACAACCTAGAACACCACTTCCATTAAGGCTCTGTTTCCCCAGTTACCAAATTTGGTAAAGGAGAAATGCTGCCACCTTGTAGCCGTTTCCTGCAAGAGCAGCTTTAAACTCACAGCTAATGGTCACTTAACATTCACAAGGACTCAGGGCTGTAAAGGACACCTGCCCTAAAAAATTGTGCTGAAGTAGGGAATGGACAAAAAAATTCAAAACAGGCAAATGTTTCAAGATGAGAGTATGAAGAGTTAAGTTTTACTCACGCTCTTTTAAAAAAAAAAAGGAAAATGCATAAAAGCTCAACCTCAGGGAGTGTTAGACCCATGCAATCTAATCTACAAAAAGTTTCAACTTAGACCAGTCGACTGACCATCAGCAAAATGTCTACAAACAATAAATGCTGACGGGGTTTTTAAGAACTGTGTCCCCTCTACCTGCTGGTGAGACGTAAAGGGGTAACAGCCAATAATGAGAACAGAAAGGAGCTGTGTTTAAAAGTAAAAATGGAGGTACCATTCAGTCCAGCAGGCGCACCATTGGACCTCTCACCTGAGAAGACAAGAATCGAGAAGACACAGGCCGCAAAAGCTGCAGTGCAGCCTTATTCACAATAGCCAAGACAGTGAAGCAATCAAAATATCCAACAAGAGGTGAATGGATAAAGAAGAAGTGGTCCATGTACACAATGGAATATTAGCCATGGAAAACAATGAACCATTGCTCTTTGAGGCACCACAAATGAGTCTGGAGATAATCACGAAAAATGAGGTAACTCGGAAACCAAAGACCTGTATTCTATGATATCACTTATAGGCGTTATCTAATAACTGACACAAATGAATATATTTCCACAGAGAAAGACACTCACAGACTTAGAAAACAAACTATGCTCATCTAAAAGGAAAGGTGGGGGGAATGGATAAGTTAAGATTAGTGTTGCTATATGTATACAAACACATAGTATATACATATCTCAAAAAGACCGACCATCTAGCAAGGGAGGTCTGTGGAACCCTCTGTAACATTTTACATGGGAAGAGGATCTGTACTTGAATAGACATATATAATGTACAAATGAACCAGATTGTGTACACCTAGGACAGACAATATTCGAAGCTTTACCCCAATTAAAAAAAATTTTAAAACCAAGAAGAAATAATGAGACATAAACTTATGGGGGTTTCTCCAGGCACATTCCAATTTAATTTACAACCTAGGAACACGACTTCCAGAAAGGCTCTGCTGCCCTAGTACCCAGATTTGGGAGTGGAGAAATGCTGCCTACTTGAGGCCACTTCCCACAACAGCAGCTTTAAACCCATTGCTAATGGTCACTAAATATTCACCAAACTTTCAGTTCGGGAAATGACACCTGCTCTCTAAAAAAATTCTGAGGTGGAAAATCGACCAAAAATTTCAAAATAGGGCACTCTTCCAAGAAGACATTTTCAAGAGATATATTGTACTCCCAACTGTTTCCTTTTTTTTAACAGAAAAGAAAACGGTGGAGAAACATGATGAGTTTTACGAATTTTCAAAGACATGCAAACCCAAATTACAAAACCCTATCAGCATACAGCAGCCAGTAGGGCCATTAGCATAAAGGCAGCAAACAATAAATGCTAAATCGATTGTGGAGAAATGCATACCCTCGATTCTAAGGGGGACGTGGTAAGAGCCACTAATGAAAACACAAAGAAGGTGCTTTGAAAAGGGAAACACGGTGCTACCAGTCAATCAATCACACCCACTGCTGGGCCTATCAACTGAGAAAATGAGAATCAAAAAGTCACAGGCTGGCAATCCTGCACTCCAACAATATTTACCATAGCCAACACTTGGAAGCAATGAAAATGTCCATCAACTGAGGAATGCGCAAAGTAGAAGTGGTCCACGTGCACACTGGGGAATTACTCCAATAAAAACTAAAAATTAAATTAAAAATCCAACAAAAGTAAGGAGACATCAGCTTGTGTGGGTTTGTCCGGGCACACTCCACTCTAATTTATAACCGAGAAACACCACAGGCCGCAAGGGCTTTTCCCTAGTTACCATGGTGGGGACATAGAAAGGCTGCCGCCCTCTGGCATTTACCTGCAAAAGCAGCTTTAAAGCCTGTGCTAATGGTCATTTCATAGGAACAAGTACTGCAGAACTGTAAATGAAACCTACCCTCAAAATGTCTTGAGGGAGGTAATGGCCAAAACATTTCAAAATGTGACACATACTTTAAGAGAACACTTTGAAGAACTAAGGGGTAATCACAGGTTGAAAAATAAAAAGGACATGCCTTAAAGCTCAATTTCAACGGATTATGAGGCACAGGCGAATTCAACCACAAAGAGGTATCAGCTCACACTTGTCAGAATAACCATCAGCAAGGAAACTACAAACAATAAATGCTGAAGGTGTTGTGGAGAAATGCATACCCTCAACTTCATGTGGGACGTAACTTGAAATGGGCCACGAATGAGAACAGAATGGAGGTGCCTTAAAAAGGTAAACATTGAGCTACCGTATGATCCAGCAGGCCCACTCCTCGACCTATAATCTAAGAAGAAAGAATTGGAAAGACACAGGCAGGCAAATCTGCATGGCAAAGTATTACAATAGCCAAGATATGGAAGTAACCAAAAAGTCCACCAACAGATGGGTGGACAAAGAAGAACTCCTCCATGTACAGATGGAATATTCGCTAGTGAAAAAAATGAAACAATGCCATTTACAGCACCATACATGAGTCTAGACGTAATCACGCCACCTGTACTAAGTGAGAAAGCAAAAGACACATATCCTATCATATCACTTTTAGGAGTTACTTAAAAATTGATACCAATGAAGATATTTCCACAGAGAAAGGCAATCACAGATTCTTTAAAAAAACTTATGGTTCACCAAATAGAAAGGGATGAGGATTGGATACATTACCATATTGGGGTTAACAGAGATATACATACCATGTGAAATATATAATCACCAAAGACGTACGGAAGACCAGGAGAAGACTACTCAACAGTGTGTCATAACCTACATGGGAAAAGGATGCGAGGAAGAATAGATACACGTATATGTGTGAAAGAACCACATCTTGCACACCTAGAACAAACAAACCATTGTAATCAAATTTGCTGGGATAAAAAATAAAAAGTAAATTACAATTATGAACAAGAGGTAATGAGACATAAACATAAAGTGCTTTTTTCCTGGCACATTCCATTCGAATTTACAACCAAGAACACCACTTCCATTAAGGCTCTGTTTCCCCAGTTACCAAAATTGGTAAAGGAGAAATGCTGCCACCTTGTGGCCGTTTCCTGCAAGAGCAGCTTTAAACTCACAGCTAATGGTCACTTAACATTCACAAGGACTCAGGGCTGTAAAGGACACCTGCCCTAAAAAATTGTGCTGAAGTAGGGAATGGACAAAAAAAATTAAAACAGGCAAATGTTTCAAGAAGAGAGTATGAGGAGTTAAGTTTTACTCACGCTCTTTAAAAAAAAAAAAGGAAAATGGATAAAAGCTCAACCTCAGGGAGTGTTAGACCCATGCAATCTAATCTACAAAAAGTTTCAACTTAGACCAGTCGACTGACCATCAGCAAAATGTCTACAAACAATAAATGCTGACGGGGTTTTTAAGAACTGTGTCCCCTCTACCTGCTGGTGAGACGTAAAGGGGTAACAGCCAATAATGAGAAGAGAAAGGAGCTGTGTTTAAAAGTAAAAATGGAGGTACCATTCAGTCCAGCAGGCGCACCATTGGACCTCTCACCTGAGAAGACAAGAATCGAGAAGACACAGGCCGCAAAAGCTGCAGTGCAGCCTTATTCACATTAGCCAAGACAGTGAAGCAATCAAAATATCCAACAAGAGGTGAATGGATAAAGAAGAAGTTGTCCGTGTACACAATGGAATATTAGCCATGGAAAACAATGAACCATTGCTCTTTGAGGCACCACAAATGAGTCTGGAGATAATCACGAAACATGAGGTAACTCGGAAACCAAAGACCTGTATTCTATGATATCACTTATAGGCGTTATCTAATAACTGACACAAATGAATATATTTCCACAGAGAAAGACACTCACAGACTTAGAAAACAAACTATGCTCATCTAAAAGGAAAGGTGGGGGGAATGGATAAGTTAAGATTAGTGTTGCTATATGTATACAAACACATAGTATATACATATCTCAAAAAGACCGACCATCTAGCAAGGGAGGTCTGTGGAACCCTCTGTAACATTTTACATGGGAAGAGGATCTGTACTTGAATAGACATATATAATGTACAAATGAACCAGATTGTGTACACCTAGGACAGACAATATTCGAAGCTTTACCCCAATTAAAAAAAATTTTAAAACCAAGAAGAAATAATGAGACATAAACTTATGGGGGTTTCTCCAGGCACATTCCAATTTAATTTACAACCTAGGAACACGACTTCCAGAAAGGCTCTGCTGCCCTAGTACCCAGATTTGGGAGTGGAGAAATGCTGCCTACTTGAGGCCACTTCCCACAACAGCAGCTTTAAACCCATTGCTAATGGTCACTAAATATTCACCAAACTTGCAGTTCGGGAAATGACACCTGCTCTCTAAAAAAATTCTGAGGTGGAAAATCGACCAAAAATTTCAAAATAGGGCAACCTTCCAAGAAGACATTTTCAAGAGATATATTGTACTCCCAACTGTTTCCTTTTTTTTAACAGAAAAGAAAACGGTGGAGAAACATGATGAGTTTTACGAATTTTCAAAGACATGCAAACCCAAATTACAAAACCCTATCAGCATACAGCAGCCAGTAGGGCCATTAGCATAAAGGCAGCAAACAATAAATGCTAAATCGATTGTGGAGAAATGCATACCCTCGATTCTAAGGGGGACGTGGTAAGAGCCACTAATGAAAACACAAAGAAGGTGCTTTGAAAAGGGAAACACGGTGCTACCAGTCAATCAATCACACCCACTGCTGGGCCTATCAACTGAGAAAATGAGAATCAAAAAGTCACAGGCTGGCAATCCTGCACTCCAACAATATTTACCAGAGCCAACACTTGGAAGCAATGAAAATGTCCATCAACTGAGGAATGCGCAAAGTAGAAGTGGTCCACGTGCACACTGGGGAATTACTCCAATAAAAACTAAAAATTAAATTTAAAAATCCAACAAAAGTAAGGAGACATCAGCTTGTGTGGGTTTGTCCGGGCACACTCCACTCTAATTTATAACCGAGAAACACCACAGGCCTCAAGGGCTTTTCCCTAGTTACCATGGTGGGGACATAGAAAGGCTGCCGCCCTCTGGCATTTACCTGCAAAAGCAGCTTTAAAGCCTGTGCTAATGGTCATTTCATAGGAACAAGTACTGCAAAACTGTAAATGAAACCTACCCTCAAAATGTCTTGAGGGAGGTAATGGCCAAAACATTTCAAAATGTGACACATACTTTAAGAGAACACTTTGAAGAACTAAGGGGTAATCACAGGTTGAAAAATAAAAAGGACATGCCTTAAAGCTCAATTTCAACGGATTATGAGGCACAGGCGAATTCAACCACAAAGAGGTATCAGCTCACACTTGTCAGAATAACCATCAGCAAGGAAACTACAAACAATAAATGCTGAAGGTGTTGTGGAGAAATGCATACCCTCAACTTCAAGTGGGACGTAACTTGAAAAGGGACACGAATGAGAACAGAATGGAGGTGCCTTAAAAAGGTAAACATTGAGCTACCGTATGATCCAGCAGGCCCACTCCTCGACCTATAATCTAAGAAGAAAGAATTGGAAAGACACAGGCAGGCAAATCTGCATGGCACAGTATTACAATAGCCAAGATATGGAAGTAACCAAAAAGTCCACCAACAGATGGGTGGACAAAGAAGAACTCCTCCATGTACAGATGGAATATTCGCTAGTGAAAAAAATGAAACAATGCCATTTACAGCACCATACATGAGTCTAGACGTAATCACGCCACCTGTAGTAAGTGAGAAAGCAAAAGACACATATCCTATCATATCACTTTTAGGAGTTACTTAAAAATTGATACCAATGAAGATATTTCCACAGAGAAAGGCAATCACAGATTCATTAAAAAATCTGATGGTTCACCAAATAGAAAGGGATGAGGATTGGATACATTACCATATTGGGGTTAACAGAGATATACATACCATGTGAAATATATAATCACCAAAGACGTACGGAAGACCAGGAGAAGACTACTCAACATTGTGTCATAACCTACATGGGAAAAGGATGCGAGGAAGAATAGATACACGTATATGTGTGAAAGAACCACATCTTGCACACCTAGAACAAACAAACCATTGTAATCAAATTTGCTGGGATAAAAAATAAAAAGTAAATTACACTTATGAACAAGAAGTAATGAGACATAAACATAAAGTGCATTTTCCCTGGCACATTCCATTCGAATTTACAACCTAGAACACCACTTCCATTAAGGCTCTGTTTCCCCAGTTACCAAATTTGGTAAAGGAGAAATGCTGCCACCTTGTAGCCGTTTCCTGCAAGAGCAGCTTTAAACTCACAGCTAATGGTCACTTAACATTCACAAGGACTCAGGGCTGTAAAGGACACCTGCCCTAAAAAATTGTGCTGAAGTAGGGAATGGACAAAAAAATTCAAAACAGGCAAATGTTTCAAGATGAGAGTATGAAGAGTTAAGTTTTACTCACGCTCTTTTAAAAAAAAAAAGGAAAATGCATAAAAGCTCAACCTCAGGGAGTGTTAGACCCATGCAATCTAATCTACAAAAAGTTTCAACTTAGACCAGTCGACTGACCATCAGCAAAATGTCTACAAACAATAAATGCTGACGGGGTTTTTAAGAACTGTGTCCCCTCTACCTGCTGGTGAGACGTAAAGGGGTAACAGCCAATAATGAGAACAGAAAGGAGCTGTGTTTAAAAGTAAAAATGGAGGTACCATTCAGTCCAGCAGGCGCACCATTGGACCTCTCACCTGAGAAGACAAGAATCGAGAAGACACAGGCCGCAAAAGCTGCAGTGCAGCCTTATTCACAATAGCCAAGACAGTGAAGCAATCAAAATATCCAACAAGAGGTGAATGGATAAAGAAGAAGTGGTCCATGTACACAATGGAATATTAGCCATGGAAAACAATGAACCATTGCTCTTTGAGGCACCACAAATGAGTCTGGAGATAATCACGAAACATGAGGTAACTCGGAAACCAAAGACCTGTATTCTATGATATCACTTATAGGCGTTATCTAATAACTGACACAAATGAATATATTTCCACAGAGAAAGACACTCACAGACTTAGAAAACAAACTATGCTCATCTAAAAGGAAAGGTGGGGGGAATGGATAAGTTAAGATTAGTGTTGCTATATGTATACAAACACATAGTATATACATATCTCAAAAAGACCGACCATCTAGCAAGGGAGGTCTGTGGAACCCTCTGTAACATTTTACATGGGAAGAGGATCTGTACTTGAATAGACATATATAATGTACAAATGAACCAGATTGTGTACACCTAGGACAGACAATATTCGAAGCTTTACCCCAATTAAAAAAAATTTTAAAACCAAGAAGAAATAATGAGACATAAACTTATGGGGGTTTCTCCAGGCACATTCCAATTTAATTTACAACCTAGGAACACGACTTCCAGAAAGGCTCTGCTGCCCTAGTACCCAGATTTGGGAGTGGAGAAATGCTGCCTACTTGAGGCCACTTCCCACAACAGCAGCTTTAAACCCATTGCTAATGGTCACTAAATATTCACCAAACTTTCAGTTCGGGAAATGACACCTGCTCTCTAAAAAAATTCTGAGGTGGAAAATCGACCAAAAATTTCAAAATAGGGCACTCTTCCAAGAAGACATTTTCAAGAGATATATTGTACTCCCAACTGTTTCCTTTTTTTTAACAGAAAAGAAAACGGTGGAGAAACATGATGAGTTTTACGAATTTTCAAAGACATGCAAACCCAAATTACAAAACCCTATCAGCATACAGCAGCCAGTAGGGCCATTAGCATAAAGGCAGCAAACAATAAATGCTAAATCGATTGTGGAGAAATGCATACCCTCGATTCTAAGGGGGACGTGGTAAGAGCCACTAATGAAAACACAAAGAAGGTGCTTTGAAAAGGGAAACACGGTGCTACCAGTCAATCAATCACACCCACTGCTGGGCCTATCAACTGAGAAAATGAGAATCAAAAAGTCACAGGCTGGCAATCCTGCACTCCAACAATATTTACCAGAGCCAACACTTGGAAGCAATGAAAATGTCCATCAACTGAGGAATGCGCAAAGTAGAAGTGGTCCACGTGCACACTGGGGAATTACTCCAATAAAAACTAAAAATTAAATTTAAAAATCCAACAAAAGTAAGGAGACATCAGCTTGTGTGGGTTTGTCCGGGCACACTCCACTCTAATTTATAACCGAGAAACACCACAGGCCTCAAGGGCTTTTCCCTAGTTACCATGGTGGGGACATAGAAAGGCTGCCGCCCTCTGGCATTTACCTGCAAAAGCAGCTTTAAAGCCTGTGCTAATGGTCATTTCATAGGAACAAGTACTGCAAAACTGTAAATGAAACCTACCCTCAAAATGTCTTGAGGGAGGTAATGGCCAAAACATTTCAAAATGTGACACATACTTTAAGAGAACACTTTGAAGAACTAAGGGGTAATCACAGGTTGAAAAATAAAAAGGACATGCCTTAAAGCTCAATTTCAACGGAATATGAGGCACAGGCGAATTCAACCACAAAGAGGTATCAGCTCACACTTGTCAGAATAACCATCAGCAAGGAAACTACAAACAATAAATGCTGAAGGTGTTGTGGAGAAATGCATACCCTCAACTTCAAGTGGGACGTAACTTGAAAAGGGACACGAATGAGAACAGAATGGAGGTGCCTTAAAAAGGTAAACATTGAGCTACCGTATGATCCAGCAGGCCCACTCCTCGACCTATAATCTAAGAAGAAAGAATTGGAAAGACACAGGCAGGCAAATCTGCATGGCACAGTATTACAATAGCCAAGATATGGAAGTAACCAAAAAGTCCACCAACAGATGGGTGGACAAAGAAGAACTCCTCCATGTACAGATGGAATATTCGCTAGTGAAAAAAATGAAACAATGCCATTTACAGCACCATACATGAGTCTAGACGTAATCACGCCACCTGTAGTAAGTGAGAAAGCAAAAGACACATATCCTATCATATCACTTTTAGGAGTTACTTAAAAATTGATACCAATGAAGATATTTCCACAGAGAAAGGCAATCACAGATTCATTAAAAAATCTGATGGTTCACCAAATAGAAAGGGATGAGGATTGGATACATTACCATATTGGGGTTAACAGAGATATACATACCATGTGCAATATATAATCACCAAAGACGTACGGAAGACCAGGAGAAGACTACTCAACATTGTGTCATAACCTACATGGGAAAAGGATGCGAGGAAGAATAGATACACGTATATGTGTGAAAGAACCACATCTTGCACACCTAGAACAAACAAACCATTGTAATCAAATTTGCTGGGATAAAAAATAAAAAGTAAATTGCACTTATGAACAAGAAGTAATGAGACATAAACATAAAGTGCATTTTCCCTGGCACATTCCATTCGAATTTACAACCTAGAACACCACTTCCATTAAGGCTCTGTTTCCCCAGTTACCAAATTTGGTAAAGGAGAAATGCTGCCACCTTGTAGCCGTTTCCTGCAAGAGCAGCTTTAAACTCACAGCTAATGGTCACTTAACATTCACAAGGACTCAGGGCTGTAAAGGACACCTGCCCTAAAAAATTGTGCTGAAGTAGGGAATGGACAAAAAAATTCAAAACAGGCAAATGTTTCAAGATGAGAGTATGAAGAGTTAAGTTTTACTCACGCTCTTTTAAAAAAAAAAAGGAAAATGCATAAAAGCTCAACCTCAGGGAGTGTTAGACCCATGCAATCTAATCTACAAAAAGTTTCAACTTAGACCAGTCGACTGACCATCAGCAAAATGTCTACAAACAATAAATGCTGACGGGGTTTTTAAGAACTGTGTCCCCTCTACCTGCTGGTGAGACGTAAAGGGGTAACAGCCAATAATGAGAACAGAAAGGAGCTGTGTTTAAAAGTAAAAATGGAGGTACCATTCAGTCCAGCAGGCGCACCATTGGACCTCTCACCTGAGAAGACAAGAATCGAGAAGACACAGGCCGCAAAAGCTGCAGTGCAGCCTTATTCACAATAGCCAAGACAGTGAAGCAATCAAAATATCCAACAAGAGGTGAATGGATAAAGAAGAAGTGGTCCATGTACACAATGGAATATTAGCCATGGAAAACAATGAACCATTGCTCTTTGAGGCACCACAAATGAGTCTGGAGATAATCACGAAACATGAGGTAACTCGGAAACCAAAGACCTGTATTCTATGATATCACTTATAGGCGTTATCTAATAACTGACACAAATGAATATATTTCCACAGAGAAAGACACTCACAGACTTAGAAAACAAACTATGCTCATCTAAAAGGAAAGGTGGGGGGAATGGATAAGTTAAGATTAGTGTTGCTATATGTATACAAACACATAGTATATACATATCTCAAAAAGACCGACCATCTAGCAAGGGAGGTCTGTGGAACCCTCTGTAACATTTTACATGGGAAGAGGATCTGTACTTGAATAGACATATATAATGTACAAATGAACCAGATTGTGTACACCTAGGACAGACAATATTCGAAGCTTTACCCCAATTAAAAAAAATTTTAAAACCAAGAAGAAATAATGAGACATAAACTTATGGGGGTTTCTCCAGGCACATTCCAATTTAATTTACAACCTAGGAACACGACTTCCAGAAAGGCTCTGCTGCCCTAGTACCCAGATTTGGGAGTGGAGAAATGCTGCCTACTTGAGGCCACTTCCCACAACAGCAGCTTTAAACCCATTGCTAATGGTCACTAAATATTCACCAAACTTGCAGTTCGGGAAATGACACCTGCTCTCTAAAAAAATTCTGAGGTGGAAAATCGACCAAAAATTTCAAAATAGGGCAACCTTCCAAGAAGACATTTTCAAGAGATATATTGTACTCCCAACTGTTTCCTTTTTTTTAACAGAAAAGAAAACGGTGGAGAAACATGATGAGTTTTACGAATTTTCAAAGACATGCAAACCCAAATTACAAAACCCTATCAGCATACAGCAGCCAGTAGGGCCATTAGCATAAAGGCAGCAAACAATAAATGCTAAATCGATTGTGGAGAAATGCATACCCTCGATTCTAAGGGGGACGTGGTAAGAGCCACTAATGAAAACACAAAGAAGGTGCTTTGAAAAGGGAAACACGGTGCTACCAGTCAATCAATCACACCCACTGCTGGGCCTATCAACTGAGAAAATGAGAATCAAAAAGTCACAGGCTGGCAATCCTGCACTCCAACAATATTTACCAGAGCCAACACTTGGAAGCAATGAAAATGTCCATCAACTGAGGAATGCGCAAAGTAGAAGTGGTCCACGTGCACACTGGGGAATTACTCCAATAAAAACTAAAAATTAAATTTAAAAATCCAACAAAAGTAAGGAGACATCAGCTTGTGTGGGTTTGTCCGGGCACACTCCACTCTAATTTATAACCGAGAAACACCACAGGCCTCAAGGGCTTTTCCCTAGTTACCATGGTGGGGACATAGAAAGGCTGCCGCCCTCTGGCATTTACCTGCAAAAGCAGCTTTAAAGCCTGTGCTAATGGTCATTTCATAGGAACAAGTACTGCAAAACTGTAAATGAAACCTACCCTCAAAATGTCTTGAGGGAGGTAATGGCCAAAACATTTCAAAATGTGACACATACTTTAAGAGAACACTTTGAAGAACTAAGGGGTAATCACAGGTTGAAAAATAAAAAGGACATGCCTTAAAGCTCAATTTCAACGGATTATGAGGCACAGGCGAATTCAACCACAAAGAGGTATCAGCTCACACTTGTCAGAATAACCATCAGCAAGGAAACTACAAACAATAAATGCTGAAGGTGTTGTGGAGAAATGCATACCCTCAACTTCAAGTGGGACGTAACTTGAAAAGGGACACGAATGAGAACAGAATGGAGGTGCCTTAAAAAGGTAAACATTGAGCTACCGTATGATCCAGCAGGCCCACTCCTCGACCTATAATCTAAGAAGAAAGAATTGGAAAGACACAGGCAGGCAAATCTGCATGGCACAGTATTACAATAGCCAAGATATGGAAGTAACCAAAAAGTCCACCAACAGATGGGTGGACAAAGAAGAACTCCTCCATGTACAGATGGAATATTCGCTAGTGAAAAAAATGAAACAATGCCATTTACAGCACCATACATGAGTCTAGACGTAATCACGCCACCTGTAGTCAGTGAGAAAGCAAAAGACACATATCCTATCATATCACTTTTAGGAGTTACTTAAAAATTGATACCAATGAAGATATTTCCACAGAGAAAGGCAATCACAGATTCATTAAAAAATCTGATGGTTCACCAAATAGAAAGGGATGAGGATTGGATACATTACCATATTGGGGTTAACAGAGATATACATACCATGTGCAATATATAATCACCAAAGACGTACGGAAGACCAGGAGAAGACTACTCAACATTGTGTCATAACCTACATGGGAAAAGGATGCGAGGAAGAATAGATACACGTATATGTGTGAAAGAACCACATCTTGCACACCTAGAACAAACAAACCATTGTAATCAAATTTGCTGGGATAAAAAATAAAAAGTAAATTACACTTATGAACAAGAAGTAATGAGACATAAACATAAAGTGCATTTTCCCTGGCACATTCCATTCGAATTTACAACCTAGAACACCACTTCCATTAAGGCTCTGTTTCCCCAGTTACCAAATTTGGTAAAGGAGAAATGCTGCCACCTTGTAGCCGTTTCCTGCAAGAGCAGCTTTAAACTCACAGCTAATGGTCACTTAACATTCACAAGGACTCAGGGCTGTAAAGGACACCTGCCCTAAAAAATTGTGCTGAAGTAGGGAATGGACAAAAAAATTCAAAACAGGCAAATGTTTCAAGATGAGAGTATGAAGAGTTAAGTTTTACTCACGCTCTTTTAAAAAAAAAAAGGAAAATGCATAAAAGCTCAACCTCAGGGAGTGTTAGACCCATGCAATCTAATCTACAAAAAGTTTCAACTTAGACCAGTCGACTGACCATCAGCAAAATGTCTACAAACAATAAATGCTGACGGGGTTTTTAAGAACTGTGTCCCCTCTACCTGCTGGTGAGACGTAAAGGGGTAACAGCCAATAATGAGAACAGAAAGGAGCTGTGTTTAAAAGTAAAAATGGAGGTACCATTCAGTCCAGCAGGCGCACCATTGGACCTCTCACCTGAGAAGACAAGAATCGAGAAGACACAGGCCGCAAAAGCTGCAGTGCAGCCTTATTCACAATAGCCAAGACAGTGAAGCAATCAAAATATCCAACAAGAGGTGAATGGATAAAGAAGAAGTGGTCCATGTACACAATGGAATATTAGCCATGGAAAACAATGAACCATTGCTCTTTGAGGCACCACAAATGAGTCTGGAGATAATCACGAAACATGAGGTAACTCGGAAACCAAAGACCTGTATTCTATGATATCACTTATAGGCGTTATCTAATAACTGACACAAATGAATATATTTCCACAGAGAAAGACACTCACAGACTTAGAAAACAAACTATGCTCATCTAAAAGGAAAGGTGGGGGGAATGGATAAGGTAAGATTAGTGTTGCTATATGTATACAAACACATAGTATATACATATCTCAAAAAGACCGACCATCTAGCAAGGGAGGTCTGTGGAACCCTCTGTAACATTTTACATGGGAAGAGGATCTGTACTTGAATAGACATATATAATGTACAAATGAACCAGATTGTGTACACCTAGGACAGACAATATTCGAAGCTTTACCCCAATTAAAAAAAAATTTAAAACCAAGAGGAAATAATGAGACATAAAGTTATGGGGGTTTCTCCAGGCACATTCCAATTTAATTTACAACCTAGGAACACGACTTCCAGAAAGGCTCTGCTGCCCTAGTACCCAGATTTGGGAGTGGAGAAATGCTGCCTACTTGAGGCCACTTCCCACAACAGCAGCTTTAAACCCATTGCTAATGGTCACTAAATATTCACCAAACTTGCAGTTCGGGAAATGACACCTGCTCTCTAAAAAAATTCTGAGGTGGAAAATCGACCAAAAATTTCAAAATAGGGCAACCTTCCAGGAAGACATTTTCAAGAGATATATTGTACTCCCAACTGTTTCCTTTTTTTTAACAGAAAAGAAAACGGTGGAGAAACATGATGAGTTTTACGAATTTTCAAAGACATGCAAACCCAAATTACAAAACCCTATCAGCATACAGCAGCCAGTAGGGCCATTAGCATAAAGGCAGCAAACAATAAATGCTAAATCGATTGTGGAGAAATGCATACCCTCGATTCTAAGGGGGACGTGGTAAGAGCCACTAATGAAAACACAAAGAAGGTGCTTTGAAAAGGGAAACACGGTGCTACCAGTCAATCAATCACACCCACTGCTGGGCCTATCAACTGAGAAAATGAGAATCAAAAAGTCACAGGCTGGCAATCCTGCACTCCAACAATATTTACCAGAGCCAACACTTGGAAGCAATGAAAATGTCCATCAACTGAGGAATGCGCAAAGTAGAAGTGGTCCACGTGCACACTGGGGAATTACTCCAATAAAAACTAAAAATTAAATTTAAAAATCCAACAAAAGTAAGGAGACATCAGCTTGTGTGGGTTTGTCCGGGCACACTCCACTCTAATTTATAACCGAGAAACACCACAGGCCGCAAGGGCTTTTCCCTAGTTACCATGGTGGGGATATAGAAAGGCTGCCGCCCTCTGGCATTTACCTGCAAAAGCAGCTTTAAAGCCTGTGCTAATGGTAATTTCATAGGAACAAGTACTGCAGAACTGTAAATGAAACCTACCCTCAAAATGTCTTGAGGGAGGTAATGGCCAAAACATTTCAAAATGTGACACATACTTTAAGAGAACACTTTGAAGAACTAAGGGGTAATCACAGGTTGAAAAATAAAAAGGACATGCCTTAAAGCTCAATTTCAACGGATTATGAGGCACAGGCGAATTCAACCACAAAGAGGTATCAGCTCACACTTGTCAGAATAACCATCAGCAAGGAAACTACAAACAATAAATGCTGAAGGTGTTGTGGAGAAATGCATACCCTCAACTTCAAGTGGGACGTAACTTGAAAAGGGACACGAATGAGAACAGAATGGAGGTGCCTTAAAAAGGTAAACATTGAGCTACCGTATGATCCAGCAGGCCCACTCCTCGACCTATAATCTAAGAAGAAAGAATTGGAAAGACACAGGCAGGCAAATCTGCATGGCACAGTATTACAATAGCCAAGATATGGAAGTAACCAAAAAGTCCACCAACAGATGGGTGGACAAAGAAGAACTCCTCCATGTACAGATGGAATATTCGCTAGTGAAAAAAATGAAACAATGCCATTTACAGCACCATACATGAGTCTAGACGTAATCACGCCACCTGTAGTAAGTGAGAAAGCAAAAGACACATATCCTATCATATCACTTTTAGGAGTTACTTAAAAATTGATACCAATGAAGATATTTCCACAGAGAAAGGCAATCACAGATTCATTAAAAAATCTGATGGTTCACCAAATAGAAAGGGATGAGGATTGGATACATTACCATATTGGGGTTAACAGAGATATACATACCATGTGCAATATATAATCACCAAAGACGTACGGAAGACCAGGAGAAGACTACTCAACATTGTGTCATAACCTACATGGGAAAAGGATGCGAGGAAGAATAGATACACGTATATGTGTGAAAGAACCACATCTTGCACACCTAGAACAAACAAACCATTGTAATCAAATTTGCTGGGATAAAAAATAAAAAGTAAATTACACTTATGAACAAGAAGTAATGAGACATAAACATAAAGTGCATTTTCCCTGGCACATTCCATTCGAATTTACAACCTAGAACACCACTTCCATTAAGGCTCTGTTTCCCCAGTTACCAAATTTGGTAAAGGAGAAATGCTGCCACCTTGTAGCCGTTTCCTGCAAGAGCAGCTTTAAACTCACAGCTAATGGTCACTTAACATTCACAAGGACTCAGGGCTGTAAAGGACACCTGCCCTAAAAAATTGTGCTGAAGTAGGGAATGGACAAAAAAATTCAAAACAGGCAAATGTTTCAAGATGAGAGTATGAAGAGTTAAGTTTTACTCACGCTCTTTTAAAAAAAAAAGGAAAATGCATAAAAGCTCAACCTCAGGGAGTGTTAGACCCATGCAATCTAATCTACAAAAAGTTTCAACTTAGACCAGTCGATTGACCATCAGCAAAATGTCTACAAACAATAAATGCTGACGGGGTTTTTAAGAACTGTGTCCCCTCTACCTGCTGGTGAGACGTAAAGGGGTAACAGCCAATAATGAGAACAGAAAGGAGCTGTGTTTAAAAGTAAAAATGGAGGTACCATTCAGTCCAGCAGGCGCACCATTGGACCTCTCACCTGAGAAGACAAGAATCGAGAAGACACAGGCCGCAAAAGCTGCAGTGCAGCCTTATTCACAATAGCCAAGACAGTGAAGCAATCAAAATATCCAACAAGAGGTGAATGGATAAAGAAGAAGTGGTCCATGTACACAATGGAATATTAGCCATGGAAAACAATGAACCATTGCTCTTTGAGGCACCACAAATGAGTCTGGAGATAATCACGAAACATGAGGTAACTCAGAAACCAAAGACCTGTATTCTATGATATCACTTATAGGCGTTATCTAATAACTGACACAAATGAATATATTTCCACAGAGAAAGACACTCACAGACTTAGAAAACAAACTATGCTCATCTAAAAGGAAAGGTGGGGGGAATGGATAAGTTAAGATTAGTGTTGCTCTATGTATACAAACACATAGTATATACATATCTCAAAAAGACCGACCATGGAGCAAGGGAGGTCTGTGGAACCCTCTGTAACATTTTACATGGGAAGAGGATCTGTACTTGAATAGACATATATAATGTACAAATGAACCAGATTGTGTACACCTAGGACAGACAATATTCGAAGCTTTACCCCAATTAAAAAAAAATTTAAAACCAAGAGGAAATAATGAGACATAAACTTATGGGGGTTTCTCCAGGCACATTCCAATTTAATTTACAACCTAGGAACACGACTTCCAGAAAGGCTCTGCTGCCCTAGTACCCAGATTTGGGAGTGGAGAAATGCTGCCTACTTGAGGCCACTTCCCACAACAGCAGCTTTAAACCCATTGCTAATGGTCACTAAATATTCACCAAACTTGCAGTTCGGGAAATGACACCTGCTCTCTAAAAAAATTCTGAGGTGGAAAATCGACCAAAAATTTCAAAATAGGGCAACCTTCCAAGAAGACATTTTCAAGAGATATATTGTACTCCCAACTGTTTCCTTTTTTTTAACAGAAAAGAAAACGGTGGAGAAACATGATGAGTTTTACGAATTTTCAAAGACATGCAAACCCAAATTACAAAACCCTATCAGCATACAGCAGCCAGTAGGGCCATTAGCATAAAGGCAGCAAACAATAAATGCTAAATCGATTGTGGAGAAATGCATACCCTCGAATCTAAGGGGGACGTGGTAAGAGCCACTAATGAAAACACAAAGAAGGTGCTTTGAAAAGGGAAACACGGTGCTACCAGTCAATCAATCACACCCACTGCTGGGCCTATCAACTGAGAAAATGAGAATCAAAAAGTCACAGGCTGGCAATCCTGCACTCCAACAATATTTACCAGAGCCAACACTTGGAAGCAATGAAAATGTCCATCAACTGAGGAATGCGCAAAGTAGAAGTGGTCCACGTGCACACTGGGGAATTACTCCAATAAAAACTAAAAATTAAATTTAAAAATCCAACAAAAGTAAGGAGACATCAGCTTGTGTGGGTTTGTCCGGGCACACTCCACTCTAATTTATAACCGAGAAACACCACAGGCCGCAAGGGCTTTTCCCTAGTTACCATGGTGGGGACATAGAAAGGCTGCCGCCCTCTGGCATTTACCTGCAAAAGCAGCTTTAAAGCCTGTGCTAATGGTCATTTCATAGGAACAAGTACTGCAAAACTGTAAATGAAACCTACCCTCAAAATGTCTTGAGGGAGGTAATGGCCAAAACATTTCAAAATGTGACACATACTTTAAGAGAACACTTTGAAGAACTAAGGGGTAATCACAGGTTGAAAAATAAAAAGGACATGCCTTAAAGCTCAATTTCAACGGATTATGAGGCACAGGCGAATTCAACCACAAAGAGGTGTCAGCTCACACTTGTCAGAATAACCATCAGCAAGGAAACTACAAACAATAAATGCTGAAGGTGTTGTGGAGAAATGCATACCCTCAACTTCAAGTGGGACGTAACTTGAAAAGGGACACGAATGAGAACAGAATGGAGGTGCCTTAAAAAGGTAAACATTGAGCTACCGTATGATCCAGCAGGCCCACTCCTCGACCTATAATCTAAGAAGAAAGAATTGGAAAGACACAGGCAGGCAAATCTGCATGGCACAGTATTACAATAGCCAAGATATGGAAGTAACCAAAAAGTCCACCAACAGATGGGTGGACAAAGAAGAACTCCTCCATGTACAGATGGAATATTCGCTAGTGAAAAAAATGAAACAATGCCATTTACAGCACCATACATGAGTCTAGACGTAATCACGCCACCTGTAGTAAGTGAGAAAGCAAAAGACACATATCCTATCATATCACTTTTAGGAGTTACTTAAAAATTGATACCAATGAAGATATTTCCACAGAGAAAGGCAATCACAGATTCATTAAAAAATCTGATGGTTCACCAAATAGAAAGGGATGAGGATTGGATACATTACCATATTGGGGTTAACAGAGATATACATACCATGTGAAATATATAATCACCAAAGACGTACGGAAGACCAGGAGAAGACTACTCAACATTGTGTCATAACCTACATGGGAAAAGGATGCGAGGAAGAATAGATACACGTATATGTGTGAAAGAACCACATCTTGCACACCTAGAACAAACAAACCATTGTAATCAAATTTGCTGGGATAAAAAATAAAAAGTAAATTACACTTATGAACAAGAAGTAATGAGACATAAACATAAAGTGCATTTTCCCTGGCACATTCCATTCGAATTTACAACCTAGAACACCACTTCCATTAAGGCTCTGTTTCCCCAGTTACCAAATTTGGTAAAGGAGAAATGCTGCCACCTTGTAGCCGTTTCCTGCAAGAGCAGCTTTAAACTCACAGCTAATGGTCACTTAACATTCACAAGGACTCAGGGCTGTAAAGGACACCTGCCCTAAAAAATTGTGCTGAAGTAGGGAATGGACAAAAAAATTCAAAACAGGCAAATGTTTCAAGATGAGAGTATGAAGAGTTAAGTTTTACTCACGCTCTTTTAAAAAAAAAAGGAAAATGCATAAAAGCTCAACCTCAGGGAGTGTTAGACCCATGCAATCTAATCTACAAAAAGTTTCAACTTAGACCAGTCGACTGACCATCAGCAAAATGTCTACAAACAATAAATGCTGACGGGGTTTTTAAGAACTGTGTCCCCTCTACCTGCTGGTGAGACGTAAAGGGGTAACAGCCAATAATGAGAACAGAAAGGAGCTGTGTTTAAAAGTAAAAATGGAGGTACCATTCAGTCCAGCAGGCGCACCATTGGACCTCTCACCTGAGAAGACAAGAATCGAGAAGACACAGGCCGCAAAAGCTGCAGTGCAGCCTTATTCACAATAGCCAAGACAGTGAAGCAATCAAAATATCCAACAAGAGGTGAATGGATAAAGAAGAAGTGGTCCATGTACACAATGGAATATTAGCCATGGAAAACAATGAACCATTGCTCTTTGAGGCACCACAAATGAGTCTGGAGATAATCACGAAACATGAGGTAACTCGGAAACCAAAGACCTGTATTCTATGATATCACTTATAGGCGTTATCTAATAACTGACACAAATGAATATATTTCCACAGAGAAAGACACTCACAGACTTAGAAAACAAACTATGCTCATCTAAAAGGAAAGGTGGGGGGAATGGATAAGTTAAGATTAGTGTTGCTATATGTATACAAACACATAGTATATACATATCTCAAAAAGACCGACCATGGAGCAAGGGAGGTCTGTGGAACCCTCTGTAACATTTTACATGGGAAGAGGATCTGTACTTGAATAGACATATATAATGTACAAATGAACCAGATTGTGTACAACTAGGACAGACAATATTCGAAGCTTTACCCCAATTAAAAAAAAAATTTAAAACCAAGAGGAAATAATGAGACATAAACTTATGGGGGTTTCTCCAGGCACATTCCAATTTAATTTACAACCTAGGAACACGACTTCCAGAAAGGCTCTGCTGCCCTAGTACCCAGATTTGGGAGTGGAGAAATGCTGCCTACTTGAGGCCACTTCCCACAACAGCAGCTTTAAACCCATTGCTAATGGTCACTAAATATTCACCAAACTTGCAGTTCGGGAAATGACACCTGCTCTCTAAAAAAATTCTGAGGTGGAAAATCGACCAAAAATTTCAAAATAGGGCAACCTTCCAGGAAGACATTTTCAAGAGATATATTGTACTCCCAACTGTTTCCTTTTTTTTAACAGAAAAGAAAACGGTGGAGAAACATGATGAGTTTTACGAATTTTCAAAGACATGCAAACCCAAATTACAAAACCCTATCAGCATACAGCAGCCAGTAGGGCCATTAGCATAAAGGCAGCAAACAATAAATGCTAAATCGATTGTGGAGAAATGCATACCCTCGATTCTAAGGGGGACGTGGTAAGAGCCACTAATGAAAACACAAAGAAGGTGCTTTGAAAAGGGAAACACGGTGCTACCAGTCAATCAATCACACCCACTGCTGGGCCTATCAACTGAGAAAATGAGAATCAAAAAGTCACAGGCTGGCAATCCTGCACTCCAACAATATTTACCAGAGCCAACACTTGGAAGCAATGAAAATGTCCATCAACTGAGGAATGCGCAAAGTAGAAGTGGTCCACGTGCACACTGGGGAATTACTCCAATAAAAACTAAAAATTAAATTTAAAAATCCAACAAAAGTAAGGAGACATCAGCTTGTGTGGGTTTGTCCGGGCACACTCCACTCTAATTTATAACCGAGAAACACCACAGGCCTCAAGGGCTTTTCCCTAGTTACCATGGTGGGGACATAGAAAGGCTGCCGCCCTCTGGCATTTACCTGCAAAAGCAGCTTTAAAGCCTGTGCTAATGGTCATTTCATAGGAACAAGTACTGCAGAACTGTAAATGAAACCTACCCTCAAAATGTCTTGAGGGAGGTAATGGCCAAAACATTTCAAAATGTGACACATACTTTAAGAGAACACTTTGAAGAACTAAGGGGTAATCACAGGTTGAAAAATAAAAAGGACATGCCTTAAAGCTCAATTTCAACGGATTATGAGGCACAGGCGAATTCAACCACAAAGAGGTGTCAGCTCACACTTGTCAGAATAACCATCAGCAAGGAAACTACAAACAATAAATGCTGAAGGTGTTGTGGAGAAATGCATACCCTCAACTTCAAGTGGGACGTAACTTGAAAAGGGACACGAATGAGAACAGAATGGAGGTGCCTTAAAAAGGTAAACATTGAGCTACCGTATGATCCAGCAGGCCCACTCCTCGACCTATAATCTAAGAAGAAAGAATTGGAAAGACACAGGCAGGCAAATCTGCATGGCACAGTATTACAATAGCCAAGATATGGAAGTAACCAAAAAGTCCACCAACAGATGGGTGGACAAAGAAGAACTCCTCCATGTACAGATGGAATATTCGCTAGTGAAAAAAATGAAACAATGCCATTTACAGCACCATACATGAGTCTAGACGTAATCACGCCACCTGTAGTAAGTGAGAAAGCAAAAGACACATATCCTATCATATCACTTTTAGGAGTTACTTAAAAATTGATACCAATGAAGATATTTCCACAGAGAAAGGCAATCACAGATTCATTAAAAAATCTGATGGTTCACCAAATAGAAAGGGATGAGGATTGGATACATTACCATATTGGGGTTAACAGAGATATACATACCATGTGAAATATATAATCACCAAAGACGTACGGAAGACCAGGAGAAGACTACTCAACATTGTGTCATAACCTACATGGGAAAAGGATGCGAGGAAGAATAGATACACGTATATGTGTGAAAGAACCACATCTTGCACACCTAGAACAAACAAACCATTGTAATCAAATTTGCTGGGATAAAAAATAAAAAGTAAATTACACTTATGAACAAGAAGTAATGAGACATAAACATAAAGTGCATTTTCCCTGGCACATTCCATTCGAATTTACAACCTAGAACACCACTTCCATTAAGGCTCTGTTTCCCCAGTTACCAAATTTGGTAAAGGAGAAATGCTGCCACCTTGTAGCCGTTTCCTGCAAGAGCAGCTTTAAACTCACAGCTAATGGTCACTTAACATTCACAAGGACTCAGGGCTGTAAAGGACACCTGCCCTAAAAAATTGTGCTGAAGTAGGCAATGGACAAAAAAATTCAAAACAGGCAAATGTTTCAAGATGAGAGTATGAAGAGTTAAGTTTTACTCACGCTCTTTTAAAAAAAAAAGGAAAATGCATAAAAGCTCAACCTCAGGGAGTGTTAGACCCATGCAATCTAATCTACAAAAAGTTTCAACTTAGACCAGTCGACTGACCATCAGCAAAATGTCTACAAACAATAAATGCTGACGGGGTTTTTAAGAACTGTGTCCCCTCTACCTGCTGGTGAGACGTAAAGGGGTAACAGCCAATAATGAGAACAGAAAGGAGCTGTGTTTAAAAGTAAAAATGGAGGTACCATTCAATCCAGCAGGCGCACCATTGGACCTCTCACCTGAGAAGACAAGAATCGAGAAGACACAGGCCGCAAAAGCTGCAGTGCAGCCTTACTCACAATAGCCAAGACAGTGAAGCAATCAAAATATCCAACAAGAGGTGAATGGATAAAGAAGAAGTGGTCCGTGTACACAATGGAATATTAGCCATGGAAAACAATGAACCATTGCTCTTTGAGGCACCACAAATGAGTCTGGAGATAATCACGAAACATGAGGTAACTCGGAAACCAAAGACCTGTATTCTATGATATCACTTATAGGCGTTATCTAATAACTGACACAAATGAATATATTTCCACAGAGAAAGACACTCACAGACTTAGAAAACAAACTATGCTCATCTAAAAGGAAAGGTGGGGGGAATGGATAAGTTAAGATTAGTGTTGCTATATGTATACAAACACATAGTATATACATATCTCAAAAAGACCGACCATCTAGCAAGGGAGGTCTGTGGAACCCTCTGTAACATTTTACATGGGAAGAGGATCTGTACTTGAATAGACATATATAATGTACAAATGAACCAGATTGTGTACACCTAGGACAGACAATATTCGAAGCTTTACCCCAATTAAAAAAAAATTTAAAACCAAGAGGAAATAATGAGACATAAACTTATGGGGGTTTCTCCAGGCACATTCCAATTTAATTTACAACCTAGGAACACGACTTCCAGAAAGGCTCTGCTGCCCTAGTACCCAGATTTGGGAGTGGAGAAATGCTGCCTACTTGAGGCCACTTCCCACAACAGCAGCTTTAAACCCATTGCTAATGGTCACTAAATATTCACCAAACTTGCAGTTCGGGAAATGACACCTGCTCTCTAAAAAAATTCTGAGGTGGAAAATCGACCAAAAATTTCAAAATAGGGCAACCTTCCAGGAAGACATTTTCAAGAGATATATTGTACTCCCAACTGTTTCCTTTTTTTTAACAGAAAAGAAAACGGTGGAGAAACATGATGAGTTTTACGAATTTTCAAAGACATGCAAACCCAAATTACAAAACCCTATCAGCATACAGCAGCCAGTAGGGCCATTAGCATAAAGGCAGCAAACAATAAATGCTAAATCGATTGTGGAGAAATGCATACCCTCGATTCTAAGGGGGACGTGGTAAGAGCCACTAATGAAAACACAAAGAAGGTGCTTTGAAAAGGGAAACACGGTGCTACCAGTCAATCAATCACACCCACTGCTGGGCCTATCAACTGAGAAAATGAGAATCAAAAAGTCACAGGCTGGCAATCCTGCACTCCAACAATATTTACCAGAGCCAACACTTGGAAGCAATGAAAATGTCCATCAACTGAGGAATGCGCAAAGTAGAAGTGGTCCACGTGCACACTGGGGAATTACTCCAATAAAAACTAAAAATTAAATTTAAAAATCCAACAAAAGTAAGGAGACATCAGCTTGTGTGGGTTTGTCCGGGCACACTCCACTCTAATTTATAACCGAGAAACACCACAGGCCTCAAGGGCTTTTCCCTAGTTACCATGGTGGGGACATAGAAAGGCTGCCGCCCTCTGGCATTTACCTGCAAAAGCAGCTTTAAAGCCTGTGCTAATGGTCATTTCATAGGAACAAGTACTGCAGAACTGTAAATGAAACCTACCCTCAAAATGTCTTGAGGGAGGTAATGGCCAAAACATTTCAAAATGTGACACATACTTTAAGAGAACACTTTGAAGAACTAAGGGGTAATCACAGGTTGAAAAATAAAAAGGACATGCCTTAAAGCTCAATTTCAACGGATTATGAGGCACAGGCGAATTCAACCACAAAGAGGTGTCAGCTCACACTTGTCAGAATAACCATCAGCAAGGAAACTACAAACAATAAATGCTGAAGGTGTTGTGGAGAAATGCATACCCTCAACTTCAAGTGGGACGTAACTTGAAAAGGGACACGAATGAGAACAGAATGGAGGTGCCTTAAAAAGGTAAACATTGAGCTACCGTATGATCCAGCAGGCCCACTCCTCGACCTATAATCTAAGAAGAAAGAATTGGAAAGACACAGGCAGGCAAATCTGCATGGCACAGTATTACAATAGCCAAGATATGGAAGTAACCAAAAAGTCCACCAACAGATGGGTGGACAAAGAAGAACTCCTCCATGTACAGATGGAATATTCGCTAGTGAAAAAAATGAAACAATGCCATTTACAGCACCATACATGAGTCTAGACGTAATCACGCCACCTGTAGTAAGTGAGAAAGCAAAAGACACATATCCTATCATATCACTTTTAGGAGTTACTTAAAAATTGATACCAATGAAGATATTTCCACAGAGAAAGGCAATCACAGATTCATTAAAAAATCTGATGGTTCACCAAATAGAAAGGGATGAGGATTGGATACATTACCATATTGGGGTTAACAGAGATATACATACCATGTGAAATATATAATCACCAAAGACGTACGGAAGACCAGGAGAAGACTACTCAACATTGTGTCATAACCTACATGGGAAAAGGATGCGAGGAAGAATAGATACACGTATATGTGTGAAAGAACCACATCTTGCACACCTAGAACAAACAAACCATTGTAATCAAATTTGCTGGGATAAAAAATAAAAAGTAAATTACACTTATGAACAAGAAGTAATGAGACATAAACATAAAGTGCATTTTCCCTGGCACATTCCATTCGAATTTACAACCTAGAACACCACTTCCATTAAGGCTCTGTTTCCCCAGTTACCAAATTTGGTAAAGGAGAAATGCTGCCACCTTGTAGCCGTTTCCTGCAAGAGCAGCTTTAAACTCACAGCTAATGGTCACTTAACATTCACAAGGACTCAGGGCTGTAAAGGACACCTGCCCTAAAAAATTGTGCTGAAGTAGGCAATGGACAAAAAAATTCAAAACAGGCAAATGTTTCAAGATGAGAGTATGAAGAGTTAAGTTTTACTCACGCTCTTTTAAAAAAAAAAGGAAAATGCATAAAAGCTCAACCTCAGGGAGTGTTAGACCCATGCAATCTAATCTACAAAAAGTTTCAACTTAGACCAGTCGACTGACCATCAGCAAAATGTCTACAAACAATAAATGCTGACGGGGTTTTTAAGAACTGTGTCCCCTCTACCTGCTGGTGAGACGTAAAGGGGTAACAGCCAATAATGAGAAGAGAAAGGAGCTGTGTTTAAAAGTAAAAATGGAGGTACCATTCAGTCCAGCAGGCGCACCATTGGACCTCTCACCTGAGAAGACAAGAATCGAGAAGACACAGGCCGCAAAAGCTGCAGTGCAGCCTTACTCACAATAGCCAAGACAGTGAAGCAATCAAAATATCCAACAAGAGGTGAATGGATAAAGAAGAAGTGGTCCATGTACACAATGGAATATTAGCCATGGAAAACAATGAACCATTGCTCTTTGAGGCACCACAAATGAGTCTGGAGATAATCACGAAACATGAGGTAACTCGGAAACCAAAGACCTGTATTCTATGATATCACTTATAGGCGTTATCTAATAACTGACACAAATGAATATATTTCCACAGAGAAAGACACTCACAGACTTAGAAAACAAACTATGCTCATCTAAAAGGAAAGGTGGGGGGAATGGATAAGTTAAGATTAGTGTTGCTATATGTATACAAACACATAGTATATACATATCTCAAAAAGACCGACCATCTAGCAAGGGAGGTCTGTGGAACCCTCTGTAACATTTTACATGGGAAGAGGATCTGTACTTGAATAGACATATATAATGTACAAATGAACCAGATTGTGTACACCTAGGACAGACAATATTCGAAGCTTTACCCCAATTAAAAAAAAATTTAAAACCAAGAGGAAATAATGAGACATAAACTTATGGGGGTTTCTCCAGGCACATTCCAATTTAATTTACAACCTAGGAACACGACTTCCAGAAAGGCTCTGCTGCCCTAGTACCCAGATTTGGGAGTGGAGAAATGCTGCCTACTTGAGGCCACTTCCCACAACAGCAGCTTTAAACCCATTGCTAATGGTCACTAAATATTCACCAAACTTGCAGTTCGGGAAATGACACCTGCTCTCTAAAAAAATTCTGAGGTGGAAAATCGACCAAAAATTTCAAAATAGGGCAACCTTCCAGGAAGACATTTTCAAGAGATATATTGTACTCCCAACTGTTTCCTTTTTTTTAACAGAAAAGAAAACGGTGGAGAAACATGATGAGTTTTACGAATTTTCAAAGACATGCAAACCCAAATTACAAAACCCTATCAGCATACAGCAGCCAGTAGGGCCATTAGCATAAAGGCAGCAAACAATAAATGCTAAATCGATTGTGGAGAAATGCATACCCTCGATTCTAAGGGGGACGTGGTAAGAGCCACTAATGAAAACACAAAGAAGGTGCTTTGAAAAGGGAAACACGGTGCTACCAGTCAATCAATCACACCCACTGCTGGGCCTATCAACTGAGAAAATGAGAATCAAAAAGTCACAGGCTGGCAATCCTGCACTCCAACAATATTTACCAGAGCCAACACTTGGAAGCAATGAAAATGTCCATCAACTGAGGAATGCGCAAAGTAGAAGTGGTCCACGTGCACACTGGGGAATTACTCCAATAAAAACTAAAAATTAAATTTAAAAATCCAACAAAAGTAAGGAGACATCAGCTTGTGTGGGTTTGTCCGGGCACACTCCACTCTAATTTATAACCGAGAAACACCACAGGCCTCAAGGGCTTTTCCCTAGTTACCATGGTGGGGACATAGAAAGGCTGCCGCCCTCTGGCATTTACCTGCAAAAGCAGCTTTAAAGCCTGTGCTAATGGTCATTTCATAGGAACAAGTACTGCAAAACTGTAAATGAAACCTACCCTCAAAATGTCTTGAGGGAGGTAATGGCCAAAACATTTCAAAATGTGACACATACTTTAAGAGAACACTTTGAAGAACTAAGGGGTAATCACAGGTTGAAAAATAAAAAGGACATGCCTTAAAGCTCAATTTCAACGGATTATGAGGCACAGGCGAATTCAACCACAAAGAGGTGTCAGCTCACACTTGTCAGAATAACCATCAGCAAGGAAACTACAAACAATAAATGCTGAAGGTGTTGTGGAGAAATGCATACCCTCAACTTCAAGTGGGACGTAACTTGAAAAGGGACACGAATGAGAACAGAATGGAGGTGCCTTAAAAAGGTAAACATTGAGCTACCGTATGATCCAGCAGGCCCACTCCTCGACCTATAATCTAAGAAGAAAGAATTGGAAAGACACAGGCAGGCAAATCTGCATGGCACAGTATTACAATAGCCAAGATATGGAAGTAACCAAAAAGTCCACCAACAGATGGGTGGACAAAGAAGAACTCCTCCATGTACAGATGGAATATTCGCTAGTGAAAAAAATGAAACAATGCCATTTACAGCACCATACATGAGTCTAGACGTAATCACGCCACCTGTAGTAAGTGAGAAAGCAAAAGACACATATCCTATCATATCACTTTTAGGAGTTACTTAAAAATTGATACCAATGAAGATATTTCCACAGAGAAAGGCAATCACAGATTCATTAAAAAATCTGATGGTTCACCAAATAGAAAGGGATGAGGATTGGATACATTACCATATTGGGGTTAACAGAGATATACATACCATGTGAAATATATAATCACCAAAGACGTACGGAAGACCAGGAGAAGACTACTCAACATTGTGTCATAACCTACATGGGAAAAGGATGCGAGGAAGAATAGATACACGTATATGTGTGAAAGAACCACATCTTGCACACCTAGAACAAACAAACCATTGTAATCAAATTTGCTGGGATAAAAAATAAAAAGTAAATTACACTTATGAACAAGAAGTAATGAGACATAAACATAAAGTGCATTTTCCCTGGCACATTCCATTCGAATTTACAACCTAGAACACCACTTCCATTAAGGCTCTGTTTCCCCAGTTACCAAATTTGGTAAAGGAGAAATGCTGCCACCTTGTAGCCGTTTCCTGCAAGAGCAGCTTTAAACTCACAGCTAATGGTCACTTAACATTCACAAGGACTCAGGGCTGTAAAGGACACCTGCCCTAAAAAATTGTGCTGAAGTAGGCAATGGACAAAAAAATTCAAAACAGGCAAATGTTTCAAGATGAGAGTATGAAGAGTTAAGTTTTACTCACGCTCTTTTAAAAAAAAAAGGAAAATGCATAAAAGCTCAACCTCAGGGAGTGTTAGACCCATGCAATCTAATCTACAAAAAGTTTCAACTTAGACCAGTCGACTGACCATCAGCAAAATGTCTACAAACAATAAATGCTGACGGGGTTTTTAAGAACTGTGTCCCCTCTACCTGCTGGTGAGACGTAAAGGGGTAACAGCCAATAATGAGAAGAGAAAGGAGCTGTGTTTAAAAGTAAAAATGGAGGTACCATTCAGTCCAGCAGGCGCACCATTGGACCTCTCACCTGAGAAGACAAGAATCGAGAAGACACAGGCCGCAAAAGCTGCAGTGCAGCCTTACTCACAATAGCCAAGACAGTGAAGCAATCAAAATATCCAACAAGAGGTGAATGGATAAAGAAGAAGTGGTCCATGTACACAATGGAATATTAGCCATGGAAAACAATGAACCATTGCTCTTTGAGGCACCACAAATGAGTCTGGAGATAATCACGAAACATGAGGTAACTCGGAAACCAAAGACCTGTATTCTATGATATCACTTATAGGCGTTATCTAATAACTGACACAAATGAATATATTTCCACAGAGAAAGACACTCACAGACTTAGAAAACAAACTATGCTCATCTAAAAGGAAAGGTGGGGGGAATGGATAAGTTAAGATTAGTGTTGCTATATGTATACAAACACATAGTATATACATATCTCAAAAAGACCGACCATCTAGCAAGGGAGGTCTGTGGAACCCTCTGTAACATTTTACATGGGAAGAGGATCTGTACTTGAATAGACATATATAATGTACAAATGAACCAGATTGTGTACACCTAGGACAGACAATATTCGAAGCTTTACCCCAATTAAAAAAAAATTTAAAACCAAGAGGAAATAATGAGACATAAACTTATGGGGGTTTCTCCAGGCACATTCCAATTTAATTTACAACCTAGGAACACGACTTCCAGAAAGGCTCTGCTGCCCTAGTACCCAGATTTGGGAGTGGAGAAATGCTGCCTACTTGAGGCCACTTCCCACAACAGCAGCTTTAAACCCATTGCTAATGGTCACTAAATATTCACCAAACTTGCAGTTCGGGAAATGACACCTGCTCTCTAAAAAAATTCTGAGGTGGAAAATCGACCAAAAATTTCAAAATAGGGCAACCTTCCAGGAAGACATTTTCAAGAGATATATTGTACTCCCAACTGTTTCCTTTTTTTTAACAGAAAAGAAAACGGTGGAGAAACATGATGAGTTTTACGAATTTTCAAAGACATGCAAACCCAAATTACAAAACCCTATCAGCATACAGCAGCCAGTAGGGCCATTAGCATAAAGGCAGCAAACAATAAATGCTAAATCGATTGTGGAGAAATGCATACCCTCGATTCTAAGGGGGACGTGGTAAGAGCCACTAATGAAAACACAAAGAAGGTGCTTTGAAAAGGGAAACACGGTGCTACCAGTCAATCAATCACACCCACTGCTGGGCCTATCAACTGAGAAAATGAGAATCAAAAAGTCACAGGCTGGCAATCCTGCACTCCAACAATATTTACCAGAGCCAACACTTGGAAGCAATGAAAATGTCCATCAACTGAGGAATGCGCAAAGTAGAAGTGGTCCACGTGCACACTGGGGAATTACTCCAATAAAAACTAAAAATTAAATTTAAAAATCCAACAAAAGTAAGGAGACATCAGCTTGTGTGGGTTTGTCCGGGCACACTCCACTCTAATTTATAACCGAGAAACACCACAGGCCTCAAGGGCTTTTCCCTAGTTACCATGGTGGGGACATAGAAAGGCTGCCGCCCTCTGGCATTTACCTGCAAAAGCAGCTTTAAAGCCTGTGCTAATGGTCATTTCATAGGAACAAGTACTGCAAAACTGTAAATGAAACCTACCCTCAAAATGTCTTGAGGGAGGTAATGGCCAAAACATTTCAAAATGTGACACATACTTTAAGAGAACACTTTGAAGAACTAAGGGGTAATCACAGGTTGAAAAATAAAAAGGACATGCCTTAAAGCTCAATTTCAACGGATTATGAGGCACAGGCGAATTCAACCACAAAGAGGTGTCAGCTCACACTTGTCAGAATAACCATCAGCAAGGAAACTACAAACAATAAATGCTGAAGGTGTTGTGGAGAAATGCATACCCTCAACTTCAAGTGGGACGTAACTTGAAAAGGGACACGAATGAGAACAGAATGGAGGTGCCTTAAAAAGGTAAACATTGAGCTACCGTATGATCCAGCAGGCCCACTCCTCGACCTATAATCTAAGAAGAAAGAATTGGAAAGACACAGGCAGGCAAATCTGCATGGCACAGTATTACAATAGCCAAGATATGGAAGTAACCAAAAAGTCCACCAACAGATGGGTGGACAAAGAAGAACTCCTCCATGTACAGATGGAATATTCGCTAGTGAAAAAAATGAAACAATGCCATTTACAGCACCATACATGAGTCTAGACGTAATCACGCCACCTGTAGTAAGTGAGAAAGCAAAAGACACATATCCTATCATATCACTTTTAGGAGTTACTTAAAAATTGATACCAATGAAGATATTTCCACAGAGAAAGGCAATCACAGATTCATTAAAAAATCTGATGGTTCACCAAATAGAAAGGGATGAGGATTGGATACATTACCATATTGGGGTTAACAGAGATATACATACCATGTGAAATATATAATCACCAAAGACGTACGGAAGACCAGGAGAAGACTACTCAACATTGTGTCATAACCTACATGGGAAAAGGATGCGAGGAAGAATAGATACACGTATATGTGTGAAAGAACCACATCTTGCACACCTAGAACAAACAAACCATTGTAATCAAATTTGCTGGGATAAAAAATAAAAAGTAAATTACACTTATGAACAAGAAGTAATGAGACATAAACATAAAGTGCATTTTCCCTGGCACATTCCATTCGAATTTACAACCTAGAACACCACTTCCATTAAGGCTCTGTTTCCCCAGTTACCAAATTTGGTAAAGGAGAAATGCTGCCACCTTGTAGCCGTTTCCTGCAAGAGCAGCTTTAAACTCACAGCTAATGGTCACTTAACATTCACAAGGACTCAGGGCTGTAAAGGACACCTGCCCTAAAAAATTGTGCTGAAGTAGGGAATGGACAAAAAAATTCAAAACAGGCAAATGTTTCAAGATGAGAGTATGAAGAGTTAAGTTTTACTCACGCTCTTTTAAAAAAAAAAAGGAAAATGCATAAAAGCTCAACCTCAGGGAGTGTTAGACCCATGCAATCTAATCTACAAAAAGTTTCAACTTAGACCAGTCGACTGACCATCAGCAAAATGTCTACAAACAATAAATGCTGACGGGGTTTTTAAGAACTGTGTCCCCTCTACCTGCTGGTGAGACGTAAAGGGGTAACAGCCAATAATGAGAACAGAAAGGAGCTGTGTTTAAAAGTAAAAATGGAGGTACCATTCAGTCCAGCAGGCGCACCATTGGACCTCTCACCTGAGAAGACAAGAATCGAGAAGACACAGGCCGCAAAAGCTGCAGTGCAGCCTTACTCACAATAGCCAAGAGAGTGAAGCAATCAAAATATCCAACAAGAGGTGAATGGATAAAGAAGAAGTGGTCCATGTACACAATGGAATATTAGCCATGGAAAACAATGAACCATTGCTCTTTGAGGCACCACAAATGAGTCTGGAGATAATCACGAAACATGAGGTAACTCGGAAACCAAAGACCTGTATTCTATGATATCACTTATAGGCGTTATCTAATAACTGACACAAATGAATATATTTCCACAGAGAAAGACACTCACAGACTTAGAAAACAAACTATGCTCATCTAAAAGGAAAGGTGGGGGGAATGGATAAGTTAAGATTAGTGTTGCTATATGTATACAAACACATAGTATATACATATCTCAAAAAGACCGACCATCTAGCAAGGGAGGTCTGTGGAACCCTCTGTAACATTTTACATGGGAAGAGGATCTGTACTTGAATAGACATATATAATGTACAAATGAACCAGATTGTGTACACCTAGGACAGACAATATTCGAAGCTTTACCCCAATTAAAAAAAAATTTAAAACCAAGAGGAAATAATGAGACATAAACTTATGGGGGTTTCTCCAGGCACATTCCAATTTAATTTACAACCTAGGAACACGACTTCCAGAAAGGCTCTGCTGCCCTAGTACCCAGATTTGGGAGTGGAGAAATGCTGCCTACTTGAGGCCACTTCCCACAACAGCAGCTTTAAACCCATTGCTAATGGTCACTAAATATTCACCAAACTTGCAGTTCGGGAAATGACACCTGCTCTCTAAAAAAATTCTGAGGTGGAAAATCGACCAAAAATTTCAAAATAGGGCAACCTTCCAGGAAGACATTTTCAAGAGATATATTGTACTCCCAACTGTTTCCTTTTTTTTAACAGAAAAGAAAACGGTGGAGAAACATGATGAGTTTTACGAATTTTCAAAGACATGCAAACCCAAATTACAAAACCCTATCAGCATACAGCAGCCAGTAGGGCCATTAGCATAAAGGCAGCAAACAATAAATGCTAAATCGATTGTGGAGAAATGCATACCCTCGATTCTAAGGGGGACGTGGTAAGAGCCACTAATGAAAACACAAAGAAGGTGCTTTGAAAAGGGAAACACGGTGCTACCAGTCAATCAATCACACCCACTGCTGGGCCTATCAACTGAGAAAATGAGAATCAAAAAGTCACAGGCTGGCAATCCTGCACTCCAACAATATTTACCAGAGCCAACACTTGGAAGCAATGAAAATGTCCATCAACTGAGGAATGCGCAAAGTAGAAGTGGTCCACGTGCACACTGGGGAATTACTCCAATAAAAACTAAAAATTAAATTTAAAAATCCAACAAAAGTAAGGAGACATCAGCTTGTGTGGGTTTGTCCGGGCACACTCCACTCTAATTTATAACCGAGAAACACCACAGGCCTCAAGGGCTTTTCCCTAGTTACCATGGTGGGGACATAGAAAGGCTGCCGCCCTCTGGCATTTACCTGCAAAAGCAGCTTTAAAGCCTGTGCTAATGGTCATTTCATAGGAACAAGTACTGCAAAACTGTAAATGAAACCTACCCTCAAAATGTCTTGAGGGAGGTAATGGCCAAAACATTTCAAAATGTGACACATACTTTAAGAGAACACTTTGAAGAACTAAGGGGTAATCACAGGTTGAAAAATAAAAAGGACATGCCTTAAAGCTCAATTTCAACGGATTATGAGGCACAGGCGAATTCAACCACAAAGAGGTGTCAGCTCACACTTGTCAGAATAACCATCAGCAAGGAAACTACAAACAATAAATGCTGAAGGTGTTGTGGAGAAATGCATACCCTCAACTTCAAGTGGGACGTAACTTGAAAAGGGACACGAATGAGAACAGAATGGAGGTGCCTTAAAAAGGTAAACATTGAGCTACCGTATGATCCAGCAGGCCCACTCCTCGACCTATAATCTAAGAAGAAAGAATTGGAAAGACACAGGCAGGCAAATCTGCATGGCACAGTATTACAATAGCCAAGATATGGAAGTAACCAAAAAGTCCACCAACAGATGGGTGGACAAAGAAGAACTCCTCCATGTACAGATGGAATATTCGCTAGTGAAAAAAATGAAACAATGCCATTTACAGCACCATACATGAGTCTAGACGTAATCACGCCACCTGTAGTAAGTGAGAAAGCAAAAGACACATATCCTATCATATCACTTTTAGGAGTTACTTAAAAATTGATACCAATGAAGATATTTCCACAGAGAAAGGCAATCACAGATTCATTAAAAAATCTGATGGTTCACCAAATAGAAAGGGATGAGGATTGGATACATTACCATATTGGGGTTAACAGAGATATACATACCATGTGAAATATATAATCACCAAAGACGTACGGAAGACCAGGAGAAGACTACTCAACATTGTGTCATAACCTACATGGGAAAAGGATGCGAGGAAGAATAGATACACGTATATGTGTGAAAGAACCACATCTTGCACACCTAGAACAAACAAACCATTGTAATCAAATTTGCTGGGATAAAAAATAAAAAGTAAATTACACTTATGAACAAGAAGTAATGAGACATAAACATAAAGTGCATTTTCCCTGGCACATTCCATTCGAATTTACAACCTAGAACACCACTTCCATTAAGGCTCTGTTTCCCCAGTTACCAAATTTGGTAAAGGAGAAATGCTGCCACCTTGTAGCCGTTTCCTGCAAGAGCAGCTTTAAACTCACAGCTAATGGTCACTTAACATTCACAAGGACTCAGGGCTGTAAAGGACACCTGCCCTAAAAAATTGTGCTGAAGTAGGGAATGGACAAAAAAATTCAAAACAGGCAAATGTTTCAAGATGAGAGTATGAAGAGTTAAGTTTTACTCACGCTCTTTTAAAAAAAAAAGGAAAATGCATAAAAGCTCAACCTCAGGGAGTGTTAGACCCATGCAATCTAATCTACAAAAAGTTTCAACTTAGACCAGTCGACTGACCATCAGCAAAATGTCTACAAACAATAAATGCTGACGGGGTTTTTAAGAACTGTGTCCCCTCTACCTGCTGGTGAGACGTAAAGGGGTAACAGCCAATAATGAGAAGAGAAAGGAGCTGTGTTTAAAAGTAAAAATGGAGGTACCATTCAGTCAAGCAGGCGCACCATTGGACCTCTCACCTGAGAAGACAAGAATCGAGAAGACACAGGCCGCAAAAGCTGCAGTGCAGCCTTATTCACAATAGCCAAGACAGTGAAGCAATCAAAATATCCAACAAGAGGTGAATGGATAAAGAAGAAGTGGTCCGTGTACACAATGGAATATTAGCCATGGAAAACAATGAACCATTGCTCTTTGAGGCACCACAAATGAGTCTGGAGATAATCACGAAACATGAGGTAACTCGGAAACCAAAGACCTGTATTCTATGATATCACTTATAGGCGTTATCTAATAACTGACACAAATGAATATATTTCCACAGAGAAAGACACTCACAGACTTAGAAAACAAACTATGCTCATCTAAAAGGAAAGGTGGGGGGAATGGATAAGTTAAGATTAGTGTTGCTATATGTATACAAACACATAGTATATACATATCTCAAAAAGACCGACCATCTAGCAAGGGAGGTCTGTGGAACCCTCTGTAACATTTTACATGGGAAGAGGATCTGTACTTGAATAGACATATATAATGTACAAATGAACCAGATTGTGTACACCTAGGACAGACAATATTCGAAGCTTTACCCCAATTAAAAAAAAATTTAAAACCAAGAGGAAATAATGAGACATAAACTTATGGGGGTTTCTCCAGGCACATTCCAATTTAATTTACAACCTAGGAACACGACTTCCAGAAAGGCTCTGCTGCCCTAGTACCCAGATTTGGGAGTGGAGAAATGCTGCCTACTTGAGGCCACTTCCCACAACAGCAGCTTTAAACCCATTGCTAATGGTCACTAAATATTCACCAAACTTGCAGTTCGGGAAATGACACCTGCTCTCTAAAAAAATTCTGAGGTGGAAAATCGACCAAAAATTTCAAAATAGGGCAACCTTCCAGGAAGACATTTTCAAGAGATATATTGTACTCCCAACTGTTTCCTTTTTTTTAACAGAAAAGAAAACGGTGGAGAAACATGATGAGTTTTACGAATTTTCAAAGACATGCAAACCCAAATTACAAAACCCTATCAGCATACAGCAGCCAGTAGGGCCATTAGCATAAAGGCAGCAAACAATAAATGCTAAATCGATTGTGGAGAAATGCATACCCTCGATTCTAAGGGGGACGTGGTAAGAGCCACTAATGAAAACACAAAGAAGGTGCTTTGAAAAGGGAAACACGGTGCTACCAGTCAATCAATCACACCCACTGCTGGGCCTATCAACTGAGAAAATGAGAATCAAAAAGTCACAGGCTGGCAATCCTGCACTCCAACAATATTTACCAGAGCCAACACTTGGAAGCAATGAAAATGTCCATCAACTGAGGAATGCGCAAAGTAGAAGTGGTCCACGTGCACACTGGGGAATTACTCCAATAAAAACTAAAAATTAAATTTAAAAATCCAACAAAAGTAGGGAGACATCAGCTTGTGTGGGTTTGTCCGGGCACACTCCACTCTAATTTATAACCGAGAAACACCACAGGCCTCAAGGGCTTTTCCCTAGTTACCATGGTGGGGACATAGAAAGGCTGCCGCCCTCTGGCATTTACCTGCAAAAGCAGCTTTAAAGCCTGTGCTAATGGTCATTTCATAGGAACAAGTACTGCAGAACTGTAAATGAAACCTACCCTCAAAATGTCTTGAGGGAGGTAATGGCCAAAACATTTCAAAATGTGACACATACTTTAAGAGAACACTTTGAAGAACTAAGGGGTAATCACAGGTTGAAAAATAAAAAGGACATGCCTTAAAGCTCAATTTCAACGGATTATGAGGCACAGGCGAATTCAACCACAAAGAGGTGTCAGCTCACACTTGTCAGAATAACCATCAGCAAGGAAACTACAAACAATAAATGCTGAAGGTGTTGTGGAGAAATGCATACCCTCAACTTCAAGTGGGACGTAACTTGAAAAGGGACACGAATGAGAACAGAATGGAGGTGCCTTAAAAAGGTAAACATTGAGCTACCGTATGATCCAGCAGGCCCACTCCTCGACCTATAATCTAAGAAGAAAGAATTGGAAAGACACAGGCAGGCAAATCTGCATGGCACAGTATTACAATAGCCAAGATATGGAAGTAACCAAAAAGTCCACCAACAGATGGGTGGACAAGGAAGAACTCCTCCATGTACAGATGGAATATTCGCTAGTGAAAAAAATGAAACAATGCCATTTACAGCACCATACATGAGTCTAGACGTAATCACGCCACCTGTAGTAAGTGAGAAAGCAAAAGACACATATCCTATCATATCACTTTTAGGAGTTACTTAAAAATTGATACCAATGAAGATATTTCCACAGAGAAAGGCAATCACAGATTCATTAAAAAATCTGATGGTTCACCAAATAGAAAGGGATGAGGATTGGATACATTACCATATTGGGGTTAACAGAGATATACATACCATGTGAAATATATAATCACCAAAGACGTACGGAAGACCAGGAGAAGACTACTCAACATTGTGTCATAACCTACATGGGAAAAGGATGCGAGGAAGAATAGATACACGTATATGTGTGAAAGAACCACATCTTGCACACCTAGAACAAACAAACCATTGTAATCAAATTTGCTGGGATAAAAAATAAAAAGTAAATTACACTTATGAACAAGAAGTAATGAGACATAAACATAAAGTGCATTTTCCCTGGCACATTCCATTCGAATTTACAACCTAGAACACCACTTCCATTAAGGCTCTGTTTCCCCAGTTACCAAATTTGGTAAAGGAGAAATGCTGCCACCTTGTAGCCGTTTCCTGCAAGAGCAGCTTTAAACTCACAGCTAATGGTCACTTAACATTCACAAGGACTCAGGGCTGTAAAGGACACCTGCCCTAAAAAATTGTGCTGAAGTAGGGAATGGACAAAAAAATTCAAAACAGGCAAATGTTTCAAGATGAGAGTATGAAGAGTTAAGTTTTACTCACGCTCTTTTAAAAAAAAAAGGAAAATGCATAAAAGCTCAACCTCAGGGAGTGTTAGACCCATGCAATCTAATCTACAAAAAGTTTCAACTTAGACCAGTCGACTGACCATCAGCAAAATGTCTACAAACAATAAATGCTGACGGGGTTTTTAAGAACTGTGTCCCCTCTACCTGCTGGTGAGACGTAAAGGGGTAACAGCCAACAATGAGAACAGAAAGGAGCTGTGTTTAAAAGTAAAAATGGAGGTACCATTCAGTCCAGCAGGCGCACCATTGGACCTCTCACCTGAGAAGACAAGAATCGAGAAGACACAGGCCGCAAAAGCTGCAGTGCAGCCTTATTCACAATAGCCAAGACAGTGAAGCAATCAAAATATCCAACAAGAGGTGAATGGATAAAGAAGAAGTGGTCCGTGTACACAATGGAATATTAGCCATGGAAAACAATGAACCATTGCTCTTTGAGGCACCACAAATGAGTCTGGAGATAATCACGAAACATGAGGTAACTCGGAAACCAAAGACCTGTATTCTATGATATCACTTATAGGCGTTATCTAATAACTGACACAAATGAATATATTTCCACAGAGAAAGACACTCACAGACTTAGAAAACAAACTATGCTCATCTAAAAGGAAAGGTGGGGGGAATGGATAAGTTAAGATTAGTGTTGCTATATGTATACAAACACATAGTATATACATATCTCAAAAAGACCGACCATCTAGCAAGGGAGGTCTGTGGAACCCTCTGTAACATTTTACATGGGAAGAGGATCTGTACTTGAATAGACATATATAATGTACAAATGAACCAGATTGTGTACACCTAGGACAGACAATATTCGAAGCTTTACCCCAATTAAAAAAAAATTTAAAACCAAGAGGAAATAATGAGACATAAACTTATGGGGGTTTCTCCAGGCACATTCCAATTTAATTTACAACCTAGGAACACGACTTCCAGAAAGGCTCTGCTGCCCTAGTACCCAGATTTGGGAGTGGAGAAATGCTGCCTACTTGAGGCCACTTCCCACAACAGCAGCTTTAAACCCATTGCTAATGGTCACTAAATATTCACCAAACTTGCAGTTCGGGAAATGACACCTGCTCTCTAAAAAAATTCTGAGGTGGAAAATCGACCAAAAATTTCAACATAGGGCAATCTTCCAAGAAGACATTTTCAAGAGATATATTGTACTCCCAACTGTTTCCTTTTTTTTAACAGAAAAGAAAACGGTGGAGAAACATGATGAGTTTTACGAATTTTCAAAGACATGCAAACCCAAATTACAAAACCGTATCAGCATACAGCAGCCAGTAGGGCCATTAGCATAAAGGCAGCAAACAATAAATGCTAAATCGATTGTGGAGAAATGCATACCCTCGATTCTAAGGGGGACGTGGTAAGAGCCACTAATGAAAACACAAAGAAGGTGCTTTGAAAAGGGAAACACGGTGCTACCAGTCAATCAATCACACCCACTGCTGGGCCTATCAACTGAGAAAATGAGAATCAAAAAGTCACAGGCTGGCAATCCTGCACTCCAACAATATTTACCAGAGCCAACACTTGGAAGCAATGAAAATGTCCATCAACTGAGGAATGCGCAAAGTAGAAGTGGTCCACGTGCACACTGGGGAATTACTCCAATAAAAACTAAAAATTAAATTAAAAATCCAACATAAGTAAGGAGACATCAGCTTGTGTGGGTTTGTCCGGGCACACTCCACTCTAATTTATAACCGAGAAACACCACAGGCCGCAAGGGCTTTTCCCTAGTTACCATGGTGGGGACATAGAAAGGCTGCCGCCCTCTGGCATTTACCTGCAAAAGCAGCTTTAAAGCCTGTGCTAATGGTCATTTCATAGGAACAAGTACTGCAGAACTGTAAATGAAACCTACCCTCAAAATGTCTTGAGAGAGGTAATGGCCAAAACATTTCAAAATGTGACACATACTTTAAGAGAACACTTTGAAGAACTAAGGGGTAATCACAGGTTGAAAAATAAAAAGGACATGCCTTAAAGCTCAATTTCAACGGATTATGAGGCACAGGCGAATTCAACCACAAAGAGGTATCAGCTCACACTTGTCAGAATAACCATCAGCAAGGAAACTACAAACAATAAATGCTGAAGGTGTTGTGGAGAAATGCATACCCTCAACTTCATGTGGGACGTAACTTGAAAAGGGCCACGAATGAGAACAGAATGGAGGTGCCTTAAAAAGGTAAACATTGAGCTACCGTATGATCCAGCAGGCCCACTCCTCGACCTATAATCTAAGAAGAAAGAATTGGAAAGACACATGCAGGCAAATCTGCATGGCACAGTATTACAATAGCCAAGATATGGAAGTAACCAAAAAGTCCACCAACAGATGGGTGGACAAAGAAGAACTCCTCCATGTACAGATGGAATATTCGCTAGTGAAAAAAATGAAACAATGCCATTTACAGCACCATACATGAGTCTAGACGTAATCACGCCACCTGTAGTAAGTGAGAAAGCAAAAGACACATATCCTATCATATCACTTTTAGGAGTTACTTGAAAATTGATACCAATGAAGATATTTCCACAGAGAAAGGCAATCACAGATTCATTAAAAAATCTGATGGTTCACCAAATAGAAAGGGATGAGGATTGGATACATTACCATATTGGGGTTAACAGAGATATACATACCATGTGAAATATATAATCACCAAAGACGTACGGAAGACCAGGAGAAGACTACTCAACATTGTGTCATAACCTACATGGGAAAAGGATGCGAGGAAGAATAGATACACGTATATGTGTGAAAGAACCACATCTTGCACACCTAGAACAAACAAACCATTGTAATCAAATTTGCTGGGATAAAAAATAAAAAGTAAATTACACTTATGAACAAGAAGTAATGAGACATAAACATAAAGTGCATTTTCCCTGGCACATTCCATTCGAATTTACAACCTAGAACACCACTTCCATTAAGGCTCTGTTTCCCCAGTTACCAAATTTGGTAAAGGAGAAATGCTGCCACCTTGTAGCCGTTTCCTGCAAGAGCAGCTTTAAACTCACAGCTAATGGTCACTTAACATTCACAAGGACTCAGGGCTGTAAAGGACACCTGCCCTAAAAAATTGTGCTGAAGTAGGGAATGGACAAAAAAATTCAAAACAGGCAAATGTTTCAAGATGAGAGTATGAAGAGTTAAGTTTTACTCACGCTCTTTTAAAAAAAAAAAGGAAAATGCATAAAAGCTCAACCTCAGGGAGTGTTAGACCCATGCAATCTAATCTACAAAAAGTTTCAACTTAGACCAGTCGACTGACCATCAGCAAAATGTCTACAAACAATAAATGCTGACGGGGTTTTTAAGAACTGTGTCCCCTCTACCTGCTGGTGAGACGTAAAGGGGTAACAGCCAATAATGAGAACAGAAAGGAGCTGTGTTTAAAAGTAAAAATGGAGGTACCATTCAGTCCAGCAGGCGCACCATTGGACCTCTCACCTGAGAAGACAAGAATCGAGAAGACACAGGCCGCAAAAGCTGCAGTGCAGCCTTATTCACAATAGCCAAGAGAGTGAAGCAATCAAAATATCCAACAAGAGGTGAATGGATAAAGAAGAAGTGGTCCATGTACACAATGGAATATTAGCCATGGAAAACAATGAACCATTGCTCTTTGAGGCACCACAAATGAGTCTGGAGATAATCACGAAACATGAGGTAACTCGGAAACCAAAGACCTGTATTCTATGATATCACTTATAGGCGTTATCTAATAACTGACACAAATGAATATATTTCCACAGAGAAAGACACTCACAGACTTAGAAAACAAACTATGCTCATCTAAAAGGAAAGGTGGGGGGAATGGATAAGTTAAGATTAGTGTTGCTATATGTATACAAACACATAGTATATACATATCTCAAAAAGACCGACCATCTAGCAAGGGAGGTCTGTGGAACCCTCTGTAACATTTTACATGGGAAGAGGATCTGTACTTGAATAGACATATATAATGTACAAATGAACCAGATTGTGTACACCTAGGACAGACAATATTCGAAGCTTTACCCCAATTAAAAAAAAAATTAAAACCAAGAGGAAATAATGAGACATAAACTTATGGGGGTTTCTCCAGGCACATTCCAATTTAATTTACAACCTAGGAACACGACTTCCAGAAAGGCTCTGCTGCCCTAGTACCCAGATTTGGGAGTGGAGAAATGCTGCCTACTTGAGGCCACTTCCCACAACAGCAGCTTTAAACCCATTGCTAATGGTCACTAAATATTCACCAAACTTGCAGTTCGGGAAATGACACCTGCTCTCTAAAAAAATTCTGAGGTGGAAAATCGACCAAAAATTTCAAAATAGGGCAACCTTCCAGGAAGACATTTTCAAGAGATATATTGTACTCCCAACCGTTTCCTTTTTTTTAACAGAAAAGAAAACGGTGGAGAAACATGATGAGTTTTACGAATTTTCAAAGACATGCAAACCCAAATTACAAAACCCTATCAGCATACAGCAGCCAGTAGGGCCATTAGCATAAAGGCAGCAAACAATAAATGCTAAATCGATTGTGGAGAAATGCATACCCTCGATTCTAAGGGGGACGTGGTAAGAGCCACTAATGAAAACACAAAGAAGGTGCTTTGAAAAGGGAAACACGGTGCTACCAGTCAATCAATCACACCCACTGCTGGGCCTATCAACTGAGAAAATGAGAATCAAAAAGTCACAGGCTGGCAATCCTGCACTCCAACAATATTTACCAGAGCCAACACTTGGAAGCAATGAAAATGTCCATCAACTGAGGAATGCGCAAAGTAGAAGTGGTCCACGTGCACACTGGGGAATTACTCCAATAAAAACTAAAAATTAAATTTAAAAATCCAACAAAAGTAAGGAGACATCAGCTTGTGTGGGTTTGTCCGGGCACACTCCACTCTAATTTATAACCGAGAAACACCACAGGCCTCAAGGGCTTTTCCCTAGTTACCATGGTGGGGACATAGAAAGGCTGCCGCCCTCTGGCATTTACCTGCAAAAGCAGCTTTAAAGCCTGTGCTAATGGTCATTTCATAGGAACAAGTACTGCAGAACTGTAAATGAAACCTACCCTCAAAATGTCTTGAGGGAGGTAATGGCCAAAACATTTCAAAATGTGACACATACTTTAAGAGAACACTTTGAAGAACTAAGGGGTAATCACAGGTTGAAAAATAAAAAGGACATGCCTTAAAGCTCAATTTCAACGGATTATGAGGCACAGGCGAATTCAACCACAAAGAGGTGTGAGCTCACACTTGTCAGAATAACCATCAGCAAGGAAACTACAAACAATAAATGCTGAAGGTGTTGTGGAGAAATGCATACCCTCAACTTCAAGTGGGACGTATCTTGAAAAGGGACACGAATGAGAACAGAATGGAGGTGCCTTAAAAAGGTAAACATTGAGCTACCGTATGATCCAGCAGGCCCACTCCTCGACCTATAATCTAAGAAGAAAGAATTGGAAAGACACAGGCAGGCAAATCTGCATGGCACAGTATTACAATAGCCAAGATATGGAAGTAACCAAAAAGTCCACCAACAGATGGGTGGACAAAGAAGAACACCTCCATGTACAGATGGAATATTCGCTAGTGAAAAAAATGAAACAATGCCATTTACAGCACCATACATGAGTCTAGACGTAATCACGCTACCTGTAGTAAGTGAGAAAGCAAAAGACACATATCCTATCATATCACTTTTAGGAATTACTTAAAAATTGATACCAATGAAGATATTTCCACAGAGAAAGGCAATCACAGATTCATTAAAAAAACTGATGGTTCACCAAATAGAAAGGGATGAGGATTGGATACATTACCATATTGGGGTTAACAGAGATATACATACCATGTGAAATATATAATCACCAAAGACGTACGGAAGACCAGGAGAAGACTACTCAACATTGTGTCATAACCTACATGGGAAAAGGATGCGAGGAAGAATAGATACACGTATATGTGTGAAAGAACCACATCTTGCACACCTAGAACAAACAAACCATTGTAATCAAATTTGCTGGGATAAAAAATAAAAAGTAAATTACAATTATGAACAAGAAGTAATGAGACATAAACATAAATTGCTTTTTTCCTGGCACATTCCATTCGAATTTACAACCTAGAACACCACTTCCATTAAGGCTCTGTTTCCCCAGTTACCAAATTTGGTAAAGGAGAAATGCTGCCACCTTGTGGCCGTTTCCTGCAAGAGCAGCTTTAAACTCACAGCTAATGGTCACTTAACATTCACAAGGACTCAGGGCTGTAAAGGACACCTGCCCTAAAAAATTGTGCTGAAGTAGAAATGGACAAAAAAATTCAAAACAGGCAAATGTTTCAAGAAGAGAGTATGAGGAGTTAAGTTTTACTCACGCTCTTTTAAAAAAAAAGGAAAATGGATAAAAGCTCAACCTCAGGGAGTGTTAGACCCATGCAATCTAATCTACAAAAAGTTTCAACTTAGACCAGTCGACTGACCATCAGCAAAATGTCTACAAACAATAAATGCTGACGGGGTTTTTAAGAACTGTGTCCCCTCTACCTGCTGGTGAGACGTAAATGGGTAACAGCCAATAATGAGAAGAGAAAGGATCTGTGTTTAAAAGTAAAAATGGAGGTACCATTCAGTCCAGTAGGCGCACCATTGGACCTCTCACCTGAGAAGACAAGAATCGAGAAGACACAGGCCGCAAAAGCTGCAGTGCAGCCTTATTCACAATAGCCAAGAGAGTGAAGCAATCAAAATATCCAACAAGAGGTGAATGGATAAAGAAGAAGTGGTCCATGTACACAATGGAATATTAGCCATGGAAAACAATGAACCATTGCTCTTTGAGGCACCACAAATGAGTCTGGAGATAATCACGAAACATGAGGTAACTCGGAAACCAAAGACCTGTATTCTATGATATCACTTATAGGCGTTATCTAATAACTGACACAAATGAATATATTTCCACAGAGAAAGACACTCACAGACTTAGAAAACAAACTATGCTCATCTAAAAGGAAAGGTGGGGGGAATGGATAAGTTAAGATTAGTGTTGCTATATGTATACAAACACATAGTATATACATATCTCAAAAAGACCGACCATCTAGCAAGGGAGGTCTGTGGAACCCTCTGTAACATTTTACATGGGAAGAGGATCTGTACTTGAATAGACATATATAATGTACAAATGAACCAGATTGTGTACACCTAGGACAGACAATATTCGAAGCTTTACCCCAATTAAAAAAAAATTTAAAACCAAGAGGAAATAATGAGACATAAACTTATGGGGGTTTCTCCAGGCACATTCCAATTTAATTTACAACCTAGGAACACGACTTCCAGAAAGGCTCTGCTGCCCTAGTACCCAGATTTGGGAGTGGAGAAATGCTGCCTACTTGAGGCCACTTCCCACAACAGCAGCTTTAAACCCATTGCTAATGGTCACTAAATATTCACCAAACTTGCAGTTCGGGAAATGACACCTGCTCTCTAAAAAAATTCTGAGGTGGAAAATCGACCAAAAATTTCAAAATAGGGCAACCTTCCAGGAAGACATTTTCAAGAGATATATTGTACTCCCAACTGTTTCCTTTTTTTTAACAGAAAAGAAAACGGTGGAGAAACATGATGAGTTTTACGAATTTTCAAAGACATGCAAACCCAAATTACAAAACCCTATCAGCATACAGCAGCCAGTAGGGCCATTAGCATAAAGGCAGCAAACAATAAATGCTAAATCGATTGTGGAGAAATGCATACCCTCGATTCTAAGGGGGACGTGGTAAGAGCCACTAATGAAAACACAAAGAAGGTGCTTTGAAAAGGGAAACACGGTGCTACCAGTCAATCAATCACACCCACTGCTGGGCCTATCAACTGAGAAAATGAGAATCAAAAAGTCACAGGCTGGCAATCCTGCACTCCAACAATATTTACCAGAGCCAACACTTGGAAGCAATGAAAATGTCCATCAACTGAGGAATGCGCAAAGTAGAAGTGGTCCACGTGCACACTGGGGAATTACTCCAATAAAAACTAAAAATTAAATTTAAAAATCCAACAAAAGTAAGGAGACATCAGCTTGTGTGGGTTTGTCCGGGCACACTCCACTCTAATTTATAACCGAGAAACACCACAGGCCTCAAGGGCTTTTCCCTAGTTACCATGGTGGGGACATAGAAAGGCTGCCGCCCTCTGGCATTTACCTGCAAAAGCAGCTTTAAAGCCTGTGCTAATGGTCATTTCATAGGAACAAGTACTGCAGAACTGTAAATGAAACCTACCCTCAAAATGTCTTGAGGGAGGTAATGGCCAAAACATTTCAAAATGTGACACATACTTTAAGAGAACACTTTGAAGAACTAAGGGGTAATCACAGGTTGAAAAATAAAAAGGACATGCCTTAAAGCTCAATTTCAACGGATTATGAGGCACAGGCGAATTCAACCACAAAGAGGTATCAGCTCACACTTGTCAGAATAACCATCAGCAAGGAAACTACAAACAATAAATGCTGAAGGTGTTGTGGAGAAATGCATACCCTCAACTTCAAGTGGGACGTAACTTGAAAAGGGACACGAATGAGAACAGAATGGAGGTGCCTTAAAAAGGTAAACATTGAGCTACCGTATGATCCAGCAGGCCCACTCCTCGACCTATAATCTAAGAAGAAAGAATTGGAAAGACACAGGCAGGCAAATCTGCATGGCACAGTATTACAATAGCCAAGATATGGAAGTAACCAAAAAGTCCACCAACAGATGGGTGGACAAAGAAGAACACCTCCATGTACAGATGGAATATTCGCTAGTGAAAAAAATGAAACAATGCCATTTACAGCACCATACATGAGTCTAGACGTAATCACGCCACCTGTAGTAAGTGAGAAAGCAAAAGACACATATCCTATCATATCACTTTTAGGAGTTACTTAAAAATTGATACCAATGAAGATATTTCCACAGAGAAAGGCAATCACAGATTCATTAAAAAAACTGATGGTTCACCAAATAGAAAGGGATGAGGATTGGATACATTACCATATTGGGGTTAACAGAGATATACATACCATGTGAAATATATAATCACCAAAGACGTACGGAAGACCAGGAGAAGACTACTCAACATTGTGTCATAACCTACATGGGAAAAGGATGCGAGGAAGAATAGATACACGTATATGTGTGAAAGAACCACATCTTGCACACCTAGAACAAACAAACCATTGTAATCAAATTTGCTGGGATAAAAAATAAAAAGTAAATTACAATTATGAACAAGAAGTAATGAGACATAAACATAAATTGCTTTTTTCCTGGCACATTCCATTCGAATTTACAACCTAGAACACCACTTCCATTAAGGCTCTGTTTCCCCAGTTACCAAATTTGGTAAAGGAGAAATGCTGCCACCTTGTGGCCGTTTCCTGCAAGAGCAGCTTTAAACTCACAGCTAATGGTCACTTAACATTCACAAGGACTCAGGGCTGTAAAGGACACCTGCCCTAAAAAATTGTGCTGAAGTAGAAATGGACAAAAAAATTCAAAACAGGCAAATGTTTCAAGAAGAGAGTATGAGGAGTTAAGTTTTACTCACGCTCTTTTAAAAAAAAAGGAAAATGGATAAAAGCTCAACCTCAGGGAGTGTTAGACCCATGCAATCTAATCTACAAAAAGTTTCAACTTAGACCAGTCGACTGACCATCAGCAAAATGTCTACAAACAATAAATGCTGACGGGGTTTTTAAGAACTGTGTCCCCTCTACCTGCTGGTGAGACGTAAATGGGTAACAGCCAATAATGAGAAGAGAAAGGATCTGTGTTTAAAAGTAAAAATGGAGGTACCATTCAGTCCAGTAGGCGCACCATTGGACCTCTCACCTGAGAAGACAAGAATCGAGAAGACACAGGCCGCAAAAGCTGCAGTGCAGCCTTATTCACAATAGCCAAGAGAGTGAAGCAATCAAAATATCCAACAAGAGGTGAATGGATAAAGAAGAAGTGGTCCATGTACACAATGGAATATTAGCCATGGAAAACAATGAACCATTGCTCTTTGAGGCACCACAAATGAGTCTGGAGATAATCACGAAACATGAGGTAACTCGGAAACCAAAGACCTGTATTCTATGATATCACTTATAGGCGTTATCTAATAACTGACACAAATGAATATATTTCCACAGAGAAAGACACTCACAGACTTAGAAAACAAACTATGCTCATCTAAAAGGAAAGGTGGGGGGAATGGATAAGTTAAGATTAGTGTTGCTATATGTATACAAACACATAGTATATACATATCTCAAAAAGACCGACCATCTAGCAAGGGAGGTCTGTGGAACCCTCTGTAACATTTTACATGGGAAGAGGATCTGTACTTGAATAGACATATATAATGTACAAATGAACCAGATTGTGTACACCTAGGACAGACAATATTCGAAGCTTTACCCCAATTAAAAAAAAATTTAAAACCAAGAGGAAATAATGAGACATAAACTTATGGGGGTTTCTCCAGGCACATTCCAATTTAATTTACAACCTAGGAACACGACTTCCAGAAAGGCTCTGCTGCCCTAGTACCCAGATTTGGGAGTGGAGAAATGCTGCCTACTTGAGGCCACTTCCCACAACAGCAGCTTTAAACCCATTGCTAATGGTCACTAAATATTCACCAAACTTGCAGTTCGGGAAATGACACCTGCTCTCTAAAAAAATTCTGAGGTGGAAAATCGACCAAAAATTTCAAAATAGGGCAACCTTCCAGGAAGACATTTTCAAGAGATATATTGTACTCCCAACTGTTTCCTTTTTTTTAACAGAAAAGAAAACGGTGGAGAAACATGATGAGTTTTACGAATTTTCAAAGACATGCAAACCCAAATTACAAAACCCTATCAGCATACAGCAGCCAGTAGGGCCATTAGCATAAAGGCAGCAAACAATAAATGCTAAATCGATTGTGGAGAAATGCATACCCTCGATTCTAAGGGGGACGTGGTAAGAGCCACTAATGAAAACACAAAGAAGGTGCTTTGAAAAGGGAAACACGGTGCTACCAGTCAATCAATCACACCCACTGCTGGGCCTATCAACTGAGAAAATGAGAATCAAAAAGTCACAGGCTGGCAATCCTGCACTCCAACAATATTTACCAGAGCCAACACTTGGAAGCAATGAAAATGTCCATCAACTGAGGAATGCGCAAAGTAGAAGTGGTCCACGTGCACACTGGGGAATTACTCCAATAAAAACTAAAAATTAAATTTAAAAATCCAACAAAAGTAAGGAGACATCAGCTTGTGTGGGTTTGTCCGGGCACACTCCACTCTAATTTATAACCGAGAAACACCACAGGCCTCAAGGGCTTTTCCCTAGTTACCATGGTGGGGACATAGAAAGGCTGCCGCCCTCTGGCATTTACCTGCAAAAGCAGCTTTAAAGCCTGTGCTAGTGGTCATTTCATAGGAACAAGTACTGCAGAACTGTAAATGAAACCTACCCTCAAAATGTCTTGAGGGAGGTAATGGCCAAAACATTTCAAAATGTGACACATACTTTAAGAGAACACTTTGAAGAACTAAGGGGTAATCACAGGTTGAAAAATAAAAAGGACATGCCTTAAAGCTCAATTTCAACGGATTATGAGGCACAGGCGAATTCAACCACAAAGAGGTATGAGCTCACACTTGTCAGAATAACCATCAGCAAGGAAACTACAAACAATAAATGCTGAAGGTGTTGTGGAGAAATGCATACCCTCAACTTCAAGTGGGACGTAACTTGAAAAGGGACACGAATGAGAACAGAATGGAGGTGCCTTAAAAAGGTAAACATTGAGCTACCGTATGATCCAGCAGGCCCACTCCTCGACCTATAATCTAAGAAGAAAGAATTGGAAAGACACAGGCAGGCAAATCTGCATGGCACAGTATTACAATAGCCAAGATATGGAAGTAACCAAAAAGTCCACCAACAGATGGGTGGACAAAGAAGAACACCTCCATGTACAGATGGAATATTCGCTAGTGAAAAAAATGAAACAATGCCATTTACAGCACCATACATGAGTCTAGACGTAATCACGCCACCTGTAGTAATTGAGAAAGCAAAAGACACATATCCTATCATATCACTTTTAGGAGTTACTTAAAAATTGATACCAATGAAGATATTTCCACAGAGAAAGGCAATCACAGATTCATTAAAAAAACTGATGGTTCACCAAATAGAAAGGGATGAGGATTGGATACATTACCATATTGGGGTTAACAGAGATATACATACCATGTGAAATATATAATCACCAAAGACGTACGGAAGACCAGGAGAAGACTACTCAACATTGTGTCATAACCTACATGGGAAAAGGATGCGAGGAAGAATAGATACACGTATATGTGTGAAAGAACCACATCTTGCACACCTAGAACAAACAAACCATTGTAATCAAATTTGCTGGGATAAAAAATAAAAAGTAAATTACAATTATGAACAAGAAGTAATGAGACATAAACATAAATTGCTTTTTTCCTGGCACATTCCATTCGAATTTACAACCTAGAACACCACTTCCATTAAGGCTCTGTTTCCCCAGTTACCAAATTTGGTAAAGGAGAAATGCTGCCACCTTGTGGCCGTTTCCTGCAAGAGCAGCTTTAAACTCACAGCTAATGGTCACTTAACATTCACAAGGACTCAGGGCTGTAAAGGACACCTGCCCTAAAAAATTGTGCTGAAGTAGAAATGGACAAAAAAATTCAAAACAGGCAAATGTTTCAAGAAGAGAGTATGAGGAGTTAAGTTTTACTCACGCTCTTTTAAAAAAAAAGGAAAATGGATAAAAGCTCAACCTCAGGGAGTGTTATACCCATGCAATCTAATCTACAAAAAGTTTCAACTTACACCAGTCGACTGACCATCAGCAAAATGTCTACAAACAATAAATGCTGACGGGGTTTTTAAGAACTGTGTCCCCTCTACCTGCTGGTGAGACGTAAATGGGTAACAGCCAATAATGAGAAGAGAAAGGATCTGTGTTTAAAAGTAAAAATGGAGGTACCATTCAGTCCAGTAGGCGCACCATTGGACCTCTCACCTGAGAAGACAAGAATCGAGAAGACACAGGCCGCAAAAGCTGCAGTGCAGCCTTATTCACAATAGCCAAGAGAGTGAAGCAATCAAAATATCCAACAAGAGGTGAATGGATAAAGAAGAAGTGGTCCATGTACACAATGGAATATTAGCCATGGAAAACAATGAACCATTGCTCTTTGAGGCACCACAAATGAGTCTGGAGATAATCACGAAACATGAGGTAACTCGGAAACCAAAGACCTGTATTCTATGATATCACTTATAGGCGTTATCTAATAACTGACACAAATGAATATATTTCCACAGAGAAAGACACTCACAGACTTAGAAAACAAACTATGCTCATCTAAAAGGAAAGGTGGGGGGAATGGATAAGTTAAGATTAGTGTTGCTATATGTATACAAACACATAGTATATACATATCTCAAAAAGACCGACCATCTAGCAAGGGAGGTCTGTGGAACCCTCTGTAACATTTTACATGGGAAGAGGATCTGTACTTGAATAGACATATATAATGTACAAATGAACCAGATTGTGTACACCTAGGACAGACAATATTCGAAGCTTTACCCCAATTAAAAAAAAAATTTAAAACCAAGAGGAAATAATGAGACATAAACTTATGGGGGTTTCTCCAGGCACATTCCAATTTAATTTACAACCTAGGAACACGACTTCCAGAAAGGCTCTGCTGCCCTAGTACCCAGATTTGGGAGTGGAGAAATGCTGCCTACTTGAGGCCACTTCCCACAACAGCAGCTTTAAACCCATTGCTAATGGTCACTAAATATTCACCAAACTTGCAGTTCGGGAAATGACACCTGCTCTCTAAAAAAATTCTGAGGTGGAAAATCGACCAAAAATTTCAAAATAGGGCAACCTTCCAGGAAGACATTTTCAAGAGATATATTGTACTCCCAACTGTTTCCTTTTTTTTAACAGAAAAGAAAACGGTGGAGAAACATGATGAGTTTTACGAATTTTCAAAGACATGCAAACCCAAATTACAAAACCCTATCAGCATACAGCAGCCAGTAGGGCCATTAGCATAAAGGCAGCAAACAATAAATGCTAAATCGATTGTGGAGAAATGCATACCCTCGATTCTAAGGGGGACGTGGTAAGAGCCACTAATGAAAACACAAAGAAGGTGCTTTGAAAAGGGAAACACGGTGCTACCAGTCAATCAATCACACCCACTGCTGGGCCTATCAACTGAGAAAATGAGAATCAAAAAGTCACAGGCTGGCAATCCTGCACTCCAACAATATTTACCAGAGCCAACACTTGGAAGCAATGAAAATGTCCATCAACTGAGGAATGCGCAAAGTAGAAGTGGTCCACGTGCACACTGGGGAATTACTCCAATAAAAACTAAAAATTAAATTTAAAAATCCAACAAAAGTAAGGAGACATCAGCTTGTGTGGGTTTGTCCGGGCACACTCCACTCTAATTTATAACCGAGAAACACCACAGGCCTCAAGGGCTTTTCCCTAGTTACCATGGTGGGGACATAGAAAGGCTGCCGCCCTCTGGCATTTACCTGCAAAAGCAGCTTTAAAGCCTGTGCTAGTGGTCATTTCATAGGAACAAGTACTGCAGAACTGTAAATGAAACCTACCCTCAAAATGTCTTGAGGGAGGTAATGGCCAAAACATTTCAAAATGTGACACATACTTTAAGAGAACACTTTGAAGAACTAAGGGGTAATCACAGGTTGAAAAATAAAAAGGACATGCCTTAAAGCTCAATTTCAACGGATTATGAGGCACAGGCGAATTCAACCACAAAGAGGTATGAGCTCACACTTGTCAGAATAACCATCAGCAAGGAAACTACAAACAATAAATGCTGAAGGTGTTGTGGAGAAATGCATACCCTCAACTTCAAGTGGGACGTAACTTGAAAAGGGACACGAATGAGAACAGAATGGAGGTGCCTTAAAAAGGTAAACATTGAGCTACCGTATGATCCAGCAGGCCCACTCCTCGACCTATAATCTAAGAAGAAAGAATTGGAAAGACACAGGCAGGCAAATCTGCATGGCACAGTATTACAATAGCCAAGATATGGAAGTAACCAAAAAGTCCACCAACAGATGGGTGGACAAAGAAGAACACCTCCATGTACAGATGGAATATTCGCTAGTGAAAAAAATGAAACAATGCCATTTACAGCACCATACATGAGTCTAGACGTAATCACGCCACCTGTAGTAATTGAGAAAGCAAAAGACACATATCCTATCATATCACTTTTAGGAGTTACTTAAAAATTGATACCAATGAAGATATTTCCACAGAGAAAGGCAATCACAGATTCATTAAAAAAACTGATGGTTCACCAAATAGAAAGGGATGAGGATTGGATACATTACCATATTGGGGTTAACAGAGATATACATACCATGTGAAATATATAATCACCAAAGACGTACGGAAGACCAGGAGAAGACTACTCAACATTGTGTCATAACCTACATGGGAAAAGGATGCGAGGAAGAATAGATACACGTATATGTGTGAAAGAACCACATCTTGCACACCTAGAACAAACAAACCATTGTAATCAAATTTGCTGGGATAAAAAATAAAAAGTAAATTACAATTATGAACAAGAAGTAATGAGACATAAACATAAATTGCTTTTTTCCTGGCACATTCCATTCGAATTTACAACCTAGAACACCACTTCCATTAAGGCTCTGTTTCCCCAGTTACCAAATTTGGTAAAGGAGAAATGCTGCCACCTTGTGGCCGTTTCCTGCAAGAGCAGCTTTAAACTCACAGCTAATGGTCACTTAACATTCACAAGGACTCAGGGCTGTAAAGGACACCTGCCCTAAAAAATTGTGCTGAAGTAGAAATGGACAAAAAAATTCAAAACAGGCAAATGTTTCAAGAAGAGAGTATGAGGAGTTAAGTTTTACTCACGCTCTTTTAAAAAAAAAGGAAAATGGATAAAAGCTCAACCTCAGGGAGTGTTAGACCCATGCAATCTAATCTACAAAAAGTTTCAACTTAGACCAGTCGACTGACCATCAGCAAAATGTCTACAAACAATAAATGCTGACGGGGTTTTTAAGAACTGTGTCCCCTCTACCTGCTGGTGAGACGTAAATGGGTAACAGCCAATAATGAGAAGAGAAAGGATCTGTGTTTAAAAGTAAAAATGGAGGTACCATTCAGTCCAGTAGGCGCACCATTGGACCTCTCACCTGAGAAGACAAGAATCGAGAAGACACAGGCCGCAAAAGCTGCAGTGCAGCCTTATTCACAATAGCCAAGACAGTGAAGCAATCAAAATATCCAACAAGAGGTGAATGGATAAAGAAGAAGTGGTCCATGTACACAATGGAATATTAGCCATGGAAAACAATGAACCATTGCTCTTTGAGGCACCACAAATGAGTCTGGAGATAATCACGAAACATGAGGTAACTCGGAAACCAAAGACCTGTATTCTATGATATCACTTATAGGCGTTATCTAATAACTGACACAAATGAATATATTTCCACAGAGAAAGACACTCACAGACTTAGAAAACAAACTATGCTCATCTAAAAGGAAAGGTGGGGGGAATGGATAAGTTAAGATTAGTGTTGCTATATGTATACAAACACATAGTATATACATATTTCAAAAAGACCGACCATCTAGCAAGGGAGGTCTGTGGAACCCTCTGTAACATTTTACATGGGAAGAGGATCTGTACTTGAATAGACATATATAATGTACAAATGAACCAGATTGTGTACACCTAGGACAGACAATATTCGAAGCTTTACCCCAATTAAAAAAAATTTTAAAACCAAGAAGAAATAATGAGACATAAACTTATGGGGGTTTCTCCAGGCACATTCCAATTTAATTTACAACCTAGGAACACGACTTCCAGAAAGGCTCTGCTGCCCTAGTACCCAGATTTGGGAGTGGAGAAATGCTGCCTACTTGAGGCCACTTCCCACAACAGCAGCTTTAAACCCATCGCTAATGGTCACTAAATATTCACCAAACTTGCAGTTCGGGAAATGACACCTGCTCTCTAAAAAAATTCTGAGGTAGAAAATCGACCAAAAATTTCAAAATAGGGCAACCTTCCAAGAAGACATTTTCAAGAGATATAATGTACTCCCAACTGTTTCGTTTTTTTTAACAGAAAAGAAAACGGTGGAGAAACATGATGAGTTTTACGAATTTTCAAAGACATGCAAACCCAAATTACAGAACCCTATCAGCATACAGCAGCCAGTAGGGCCATTAGCATAAAGGCAGCAAACAATAAATGCTAAATCGATTGTGGAGAAATGCATACCCTCGATTCTAAGGGGGACGTGGTAAGAGCCACTAATGAAAACACAAAGAAGGTGCTTTGAAAAGGGAAACACGGTGCTACCAGTCAATCAATCACACCCACTGCTGGGCCTATCACCTGAGAAAATGAGAATCAAAAAGTCACAGGCTGACAATCCTGCACTCCAACAATATTTACCATAGGCAACACTTGGAAGCAATGAAAATGTCCATCAACTGAGGAATGTGCAAAGTAGAAGTGGTCCACGTGCACACTGGGGAATTACTCCAATAAAAACTAAAAATTAAATTTAAAAATCCAACAAAAGTAAGGAGACATCAGCTTGTGTGGGTTTGTCCGGGCACACTCCACTCTAATTTATAACCGAGAAACACCACAGGCCTCAAGGGCTTTTCCTTAGTTACCATGGTGGGGACATAGAAAGGCTGCCGCCCTCTGGCATTTACCTGCAAAAGCAGCTTTAAAGCCTGTGCTAATGGTCATTTCATAGGAACAAGTACTGCAGAACTGTAAATGAAACCTACCCTCAAAATGTCTTGAGGGAGGTAATGGCCAAAACATTTCAAAATGTGACACATATTTTAAGAGAACACTTTGAAGAACTAAGGGGTAATCACAGGTTGAAAAATAAAAAGGACATGCCTTAAAGCTCAATTTCAACGGATTATGAGGCACAGGCGAATTCAACCACAAAGAGGTATCAGCTCACACTTGTCAGAATGACCATCAGCAAGGAAACTACAAACAATAAATGCTGAAGGTGTTGTGGAGAAATGCATACCCTCAACTTCAAGTGGGACGTAACTTGAAAAGGGCCACGAATGAGAACAGAATGGAGGTGCCTTAAAAAGGTAAACATTGAGCTACCGTATGATCCAGCAGGCCCACTCCTCGACCTATAATCTAAGAAGAAAGAATTGGAAAGACACAGGCAGGCAAATCTGCATGGCACAGTATTACAATAGCCAAGATATGGAAGTAACCAAAAAGTCCACCAACAGATGGGTGGACAACGAAGAACTCCTCCATGTACAGATGGAATATTCGCTAGTGAAAAAAATGAAACAATGCCATTTACAGCACCATACATGAGTCTAGACGTAATCACGCCACCTGTAGTAAGTGAGAAAGCAAAAGACACATATCTTATCATATCACTTTTAGGAGTTACTTAAAAATTGATACCAATGAAGATATTTCCACAGAGAAAGGCAATCACAGATTCATTAAAAAAACTGATGGTTCACCAAATAGAAAGGGATGAGGATTGGATACATTACCATATTGGGGTTAACAGAGATATACATACCATGTGAAATATATAATCACCAAAGACGTACGGAAGACCTGGAGAAGACTACTCAACATTGTGTCATAACCTACATGGGAAAAGGATGCGAGGAAGAATAGATACACGTATATGTGTGAAAGAACCACATCTTGCACACCTAGAACAAACAAACCATTGTAATCAAATTTGCTGGGATAAAAAATAAAAAGTAAATTACAATTATGAACAAGAAGTAATGAGACATAAACATAAAGTGCTTTTTTCCTGGCACATTCCATTCGAATTTACAACCTAGAACACCACTTCCATTAAGGCTCTGTTTCCCCAGTTACCAAATTTGGTAAAGGAGAAATGCTGCCACCTTGTGGCCGTTTCCTGCAAGAGCAGCTTTAAACTCACAGCTAATGGTCACTTAACATTCACAAGGACTCAGGGCTGTAAAGGACACCTGCCCTAAAAAATTGTGCTGAAGTAGGAAATGGACAAAAAATTCAAAACAGGCAAATGTTTCAAGAAGAGAGTATGAGGAGTTAAGTTTTACTCACGCTCTTTTAAAAAAAAAGGAAAATGGATAAAAGCTCAACCTCAGGGAGTGTTAGACCCATGCAATCTAATCTACAAAAAGTTTCAACTTAGACCAGTCGACTGACCATCAGCAAAATGTCTACAAACAATAAATGCTGACGGGGTTTTTAAGAACTGTGTCCCCTCTACCTGCTGGTGAGACGTAAAGGGGTAACAGCCAATAATGAGAAGAGAAAGGATCTGTGTTTAAAAGTAAAAATGGAGGTACCATTCAGTCCAGTAGGCGCACCATTGGACCTCTCACCTGAGAAGACAAGAATCGAGAAGACACAGGCCGCAAAAGCTGCAGTGCAGCCTTATTCACATTAGCCAAGACAGTGAAGCAATCAAAATATCCAACAAGAGGTGAATGGATAAAGAAGAAGTGGTCCATGTACACAATGGAATATTAGCCATGGAAAACAATGAACCATTGCTCTTTGAGGCACCACAAATGAGTCTGGAGATAATCACGAAACATGAGGTAACTCGGAAACCAAAGACCTGTATTCTATGATATCACTTATAGGCGTTATCTAATAACTGACACAAATGAATATATTTCCACAGAGAAAGACACTCACAGACTTAGAAAACAAACTATGCTCATCTAAAAGGAAAGGTGGGGGGAATGGATAAGTTAAGATTAGTGTTGCTATATGTATACAAACACATAGTATATACATATCTCAAAAAGACCGACCATCTAGCAAGGGAGGTCTGTGGAACCCTCTGTAACATTTTACATGGGAAGAGGATCTGTACTTGAATAGACATATATAATGTACAAATGAACCAGATTGTGTACACCTAGGACAGACAATATTCGAAGCTTTACCCCAATTAAAAAAAAAATTAAAACCAAGAGGAAATAATGAGACATAAACTTATGGGGGTTTCTCCAGGCACATTCCAATTTAATTTACAACCTAGGAACACGACTTCCAGAAAGGCTCTGCTGCCCTAGTACCCAGATTTGGGAGTGGAGAAATGCTGCCTACTTGAGGCCACTTCCCACAACAGCAGCTTTAAACCCATTGCTAATGGTCACTAAATATTCACCAAACTTGCAGTTCGGGAAATGACACCTGCTCTCTAAAAAAATTCTGAGGTGGAAAATCGACCAAAAATTTCAAAATAGGGCAACCTTCCAGGAAGACATTTTCAAGAGATATATTGTACTCCCAACTGTTTCCTTTTTTTTAACAGAAAAGAAAACGGTGGAGAAACATGATGAGTTTTACGAATTTTCAAAGACATGCAAACCCAAATTACAAAACCCTATCAGCATACAGCAGCCAGTAGGGCCATTAGCATAAAGGCAGCAAACAATAAATGCTAAATCGATTGTGGAGAAATGCATACCCTCGATTCTAAGGGGGACGTGGTAAGAGCCACTAATGAAAACACAAAGAAGGTGCTTTGAAAAGGGAAACACGGTGCTACCAGTCAATCAATCACACCCACTGCTGGGCCTATCAACTGAGAAAATGAGAATCAAAAAGTCACAGGCTGGCAATCCTGCACTCCAACAATATTTACCAGAGCCAACACTTGGAAGCAATGAAAATGTCCATCAACTGAGGAATGCGCAAAGTAGAAGTGGTCCACGTGCACACTGGGGAATTACTCCAATAAAAACTAAAAATTAAATTTAAAAATCCAACAAAAGTAAGGAGACATCAGCTTGTGTGGGTTTGTCCGGGCACACTCCACTCTAATTTATAACCGAGAAACACCACAGGCCTCAAGGGCTTTTCCCTAGTTACCATGGTGGGGACATAGAAAGGCTGCCGCCCTCTGGCATTTACCTGCAAAAGCAGCTTTAAAGCCTGTGCTAGTGGTCATTTCATAGGAACAAGTACTGCAGAACTGTAAATGAAACCTACCCTCAAAATGTCTTGAGGGAGGTAATGGCCAAAACATTTCAAAATGTGACACATACTTTAAGAGAACACTTTGAAGAACTAAGGGGTAATCACAGGTTGAAAAATAAAAAGGACATGCCTTAAAGCTCAATTTCAACGGATTATGAGGCACAGGCGAATTCAACCACAAAGAGGTATGAGCTCACACTTGTCAGAATAACCATCAGCAAGGAAACTACAAACAATAAATGCTGAAGGTGTTGTGGAGAAATGCATACCCTCAACTTCAAGTGGGACGTAACTTGAAAAGGGACACGAATGAGAACAGAATGGAGGTGCCTTAAAAAGGTAAACATTGAGCTACCGTATGATCCAGCAGGCCCACTCCTCGACCTATAATCTAAGAAGAAAGAATTGGAAAGACACAGGCAGGCAAATCTGCATGGCACAGTATTACAATAGCCAAGATATGGAAGTAACCAAAAAGTCCACCAACAGATGGGTGGACAAAGAAGAACACCTCCATGTACAGATGGAATATTCGCTAGTGAAAAAAATGAAACAATGCCATTTACAGCACCATACATGAGTCTAGACGTAATCACGCCACCTGTAGTAATTGAGAAAGCAAAAGACACATATCCTATCATATCACTTTTAGGAGTTACTTAAAAATTGATACCAATGAAGATATTTCCACAGAGAAAGGCAATCACAGATTCATTAAAAAAACTGATGGTTCACCAAATAGAAAGGGATGAGGATTGGATACATTACCATATTGGGGTTAACAGAGATATACATACCATGTGAAATATATAATCACCAAAGACGTACGGAAGACCAGGAGAAGACTACTCAACATTGTGTCATAACCTACATGGGAAAAGGATGCGAGGAAGAATAGATACACGTATATGTGTGAAAGAACCACATCTTGCACACCTAGAACAAACAAACCATTGTAATCAAATTTGCTGGGATAAAAAATAAAAAGTAAATTACAATTATGAACAAGAAGTAATGAGACATAAACATAAATTGCTTTTTTCCTGGCACATTCCATTCGAATTTACAACCTAGAACACCACTTCCATTAAGGCTCTGTTTCCCCAGTTACCAAATTTGGTAAAGGAGAAATGCTGCCACCTTGTGGCCGTTTCCTGCAAGAGCAGCTTTAAACTCACAGCTAATGGTCACTTAACATTCACAAGGACTCAGGGCTGTAAAGGACACCTGCCCTAAAAAATTGTGCTGAAGTAGAAATGGACAAAAAAATTCAAAACAGGCAAATGTTTCAAGAAGAGAGTATGAGGAGTTAAGTTTTACTCACGCTCTTTTAAAAAAAAAGGAAAATGGATAAAAGCTCAACCTCAGGGAGTGTTAGACCCATGCAATCTAATCTACAAAAAGTTTCAACTTAGACCAGTCGACTGACCATCAGCAAAATGTCTACAAACAATAAATGCTGACGGGGTTTTTAAGAACTGTGTCCCCTCTACCTGCTGGTGAGACGTAAATGGGTAACAGCCAATAATGAGAAGAGAAAGGATCTGTGTTTAAAAGTAAAAATGGAGGTACCATTCAGTCCAGTAGGCGCACCATTGGACCTCTCACCTGAGAAGACAAGAATCGAGAAGACACAGGCCGCAAAAGCTGCAGTGCAGACTTATTCACAATAGCCAAGACAGTGAAGCAATCAAAATATCCAACAAGAGGTGAATGGATAAAGAAGAAGTGGTCCATGTACACAATGGAATATTAGCCATGGAAAACAATGAACCATTGCTCTTTGAGGCACCACAAATGAGTCTGGAGATAATCACGAAACATGAGGTAACTCGGAAACCAAAGACCTGTATTCTATGATATCACTTATAGGCGTTATCTAATAACTGACACAAATGAATATATTTCCACAGAGAAAGACACTCACAGACTTAGAAAACAAACTATGCTCATCTAAAAGGAAAGGTGGGGGGAATGGATAAGTTAAGATTAGTGTTGCTATATGTATACAAACACATAGTATATACATATCTCAAAAAGACCGACCATCTAGCAAGGGAGGTCTGTGGAACCCTCTGTAACATTTTACATGGGAAGAGGATCTGTACTTGAATAGACATATATAATGTACAAATGAACCAGATTGTGTACACCTAGGACAGACAATATTCGAAGCTTTACCCCAATTAAAAAAAATTTTAAAACCAAGAAGAAATAATGAGACATAAACTTATGGGGGTTTCTCCAGGCACATTCCAATTTAATTTACAACCTAGGAACACGACTTCCAGAAAGGCTCTGCTGCCCTAGTACCCAGATTTGGGAGTGGAGAAATGCTGCCTACTTGAGGCCACTTCCCACAACAGCAGCTTTAAACCCATCGCTAATGGTCACTAAATATTCACCAAACTTGCAGTTCGGGAAATGACACCTGCTCTCTAAAAAAATTCTGAGGTAGAAAATCGACCAAAAATTTCAAAATAGGGCAACCTTCCAAGAAGACATTTTCAAGAGATATAATGTACTCCCAACTGTTTCGTTTTTTTTAACAGAAAAGAAAACGGTGGAGAAACATGATGAGTTTTACGAATTTTCAAAGACATGCAAACCCAAATTACAAAACCCTATCAGCATACAGCAGCCAGTAGGGCCATTAGCATAAAGGCAGCAAACAATAAATGCTAAATCGATTGTGGAGAAATGCATACCCTCGATTCTAAGGGGGACGTGGTAAGAGCCACTAATGAAAACACAAAGAAGGTGCTTTGAAAAGGGAAACACGGTGCTACCAGTCAATCAATCACACCCACTGCTGGGCCTATCACCTGAGAAAATGAGAATCAAAAAGTCACAGGCTGACAATCCTGCACTCCAACAATATTTACCATAGGCAACACTTGGAAGCAATGAAAATGTCCATCAACTGAGGAATGTGCAAAGTAGAAGTGGTCCACGTGCACACTGGGGAATTACTCCAATAAAAACTAAAAATTAAATTTAAAAATCCAACAAAAGTAAGGAGACATCAGCTTGTGTGGGTTTGTCCGGGCACACTCCACTCTAATTTATAACCGAGAAACACCACAGGCCTCAAGGGCTTTTCCTTAGTTACCATGGTGGGGACATAGAAAGGCTGCCGCCCTCTGGCATTTACCTGCAAAAGCAGCTTTAAAGCCTGTGCTAATGGTCATTTCATAGGAACAAGTACTGCAGAACTGTAAATGAAACCTACCCTCAAAATGTCTTGAGGGAGGTAATGGCCAAAACATTTCAAAATGTGACACATATTTTAAGAGAACACTTTGAAGAACTAAGGGGTAATCACAGGTTGAAAAATAAAAAGGACATGCCTTAAAGCTCAATTTCAACGGATTATGAGGCACAGGCGAATTCAACCACAAAGAGGTATCAGCTCACACTTGTCAGAATGACCATCAGCAAGGAAACTACAAACAATAAATGCTGAAGGTGTTGTGGAGAAATGCATACCCTCAACTTCAAGTGGGACGTAACTTGAAAAGGGCCACGAATGAGAACAGAATGGAGGTGCCTTAAAAAGGTAAACATTGAGCTACCGTATGATCCAGCAGGCCCACTCCTCGACCTATAATCTAAGAAGAAAGAATTGGAAAGACACAGGCAGGCAAATCTGCATGGCACAGTATTACAATAGCCAAGATATGGAAGTAACCAAAAAGTCCACCAACAGATGGGTGGACAAAGAAGAACTCCTCCATGTACAGATGGAATATTCGCTAGTGAAAAAAATGAAACAATGCCATTTACAGCACCATACATGAGTCTAGACGTAATCACGCCACCTGTAGTAAGTGAGAAAGCAAAAGACACATATCTTATCATATCACTTTTAGGAGTTACTTAAAAATTGATACCAATGAAGATATTTCCACAGAGAAAGGCAATCACAGATTCATTAAAAAAACTGATGGTTCACCAAATAGAAAGGGATGAGGATTGGATACATTACCATATTGGGGTTAACAGAGATATACATACCATGTGAAATATATAATCACCAAAGACGTACGGAAGACCTGGAGAAGACTACTCAACATTGTGTCATAACCTACATGGGAAAAGGATGCGAGGAAGAATAGATACACGTATATGTGTGAAAGAACCACATCTTGCACACCTAGAACAAACAAACCATTGTAATCAAATTTGCTGGGATAAAAAATAAAAAGTAAATTACAATTATGAACAAGAAGTAATGAGACATAAACATAAAGTGCTTTTTTCCTGGCACATTCCATTCGAATTTACAACCTAGAACACCACTTCCATTAAGGCTCTGTTTCCCCAGTTACCAAATTTGGTAAAGGAGAAATGCTGCCACCTTGTGGCCGTTTCCTGCAAGAGCAGCTTTAAACTCACAGCTAATGGTCACTTAACATTCACAAGGACTCAGGGCTGTAAAGGACACCTGCCCTAAAAAATTGTGCTGAAGTAGGAAATGGACAAAAAATTCAAAACAGGCAAATGTTTCAAGAAGAGAGTATGAGGAGTTAAGTTTTACTCACGCTCTTTTAAAAAAAAAGGAAAATGGATAAAAGCTCAACCTCAGGGAGTGTTAGACCCATGCAATCTAATCTACAAAAAGTTTCAACTTAGACCAGTCGACTGACCATCAGCAAAATGTCTACAAACAATAAATGCTGACGGGGTTTTTAAGAACTGTGTCCCCTCTACCTGCTGGTGAGACGTAAAGGGGTAACAGCCAATAATGAGAAGAGAAAGGATCTGTGTTTAAAAGTAAAAATGGAGGTACCATTCAGTCCAGTAGGCGCACCATTGGACCTCTCACCTGAGAAGACAAGAATCGAGAAGACACAGGCCGCAAAAGCTGCAGTGCAGCCTTATTCACATTAGCCAAGACAGTGAAGCAATCAAAATATCCAACAAGAGGTGAATGGATAAAGAAGAAGTGGTCCATGTACACAATGGAATATTAGCCATGGAAAACAATGAACCATTGCTCTTTGAGGCACCACAAATGAGTCTGGAGATAATCACGAAACATGAGGTAACTCGGAAACCAAAGACCTGTATTCTATGATATCACTTATAGGCGTTATCTAATAACTGACACAAATGAATATATTTCCACAGAGAAAGACACTCACAGACTTAGAAAACAAACTATGCTCATCTAAAAGGAAAGGTGGGGGGAATGGATAAGTTAAGATTAGTGTTGCTATATGTATACAAACACATAGTATATACATATCTCAAAAAGACCGACCATCTAGCAAGGGAGGTCTGTGGAACCCTCTGTAACATTTTACATGGGAAGAGGATCTGTACTTGAATAGACATATATAATGTACAAATGAACCAGATTGTGTACACCTAGGACAGACAATATTCGAAGCTTTACCCCAATTAAAAAAAAATTTAAAACCAAGAGGAAATAATGAGACATAAACTTATGGGGGTTTCTCCAGGCACATTCCAATTTAATTTACAACCTAGGAACACGACTTCCAGAAAGGCTCTGCTGCCCTAGTACCCAGATTTGGGAGTGGAGAAATGCTGCCTACTTGAGGCCACTTCCCACAACAGCAGCTTTAAACCCATTGCTAATGGTCACTAAATATTCACCAAACTTGCAGTTCGGGAAATGACACCTGCTCTCTAAAAAAATTCTCAGGTGGAAAATCGACCAAAAATTTCAAAATAGGGCAATCTTCCAAGAAGACATTTTCAAGAGATATATTGTACTCCCAACTGTTTCCTTTTTTTTAACAGAAAAGAAAACGGTGGAGAAACATGATGAGTTTTACGAATTTTCAAAGACATGCAAACCCAAATTACAAAACCCTATCAGCATACAGCAGCCAGTAGGGCCATTAGCATAAAGGCAGCAAACAATAAATGCTAAATCGATTGTGGAGAAATGCATACCCTCGATTCTAAGGGGGACGTGGTAAGAGCCACTAATGAAAACACAAAGAAGGTGCTTTGAAAAGGGAAACACGGTGCTACCAGTCAATCAATCACACCCACTGCTGGGCCTATCAACTGAGAAAATGAGAATCAAAAAGTCACAGGCTGGCAATCCTGCACTCCAACAATATTTACCATAGCCAACACTTGGAAGCAATGAAAATGTCCATCAACTGAGGAATGCGCAAAGTAGAAGTGGTCCACGTGCACACTGGGGAATTACTCCAATAAAAACTAAAAATTAAATTAAAAATCCAACAAAAGTAAGGAGACATCAGCTTGTGTGGGTTTGTCCGGGCACACTCCACTCTAATTTATAACCGAGAAACACCACAGGCCGCAAGGGCTTTTCCCTAGTTACCATGGTGGGGACATAGAAAGGCTGCCGCCCTCTGGCATTTACCTGCAAAAGCAGCTTTAAAGCCTGTGCTAATGGTCATTTCATAGGAACAAGTACTGCAAAACTGTAAATGAAACCTACCCTCAAAATGTCTTGAGGGAGGTAATGGCCAAAACATTTCAAAATGTGACACATACTTTAAGAGAACACTTTGAAGAACTAAGGGGTAATCACAGGTTGAAAAATAAAAAGGACATGCCTTAAAGCTCAATTTCAACGGATTATGAGGCACAGGCGAATTCAACCACAAAGAGGTATCAGCTCACACTTGTCAGAATAACCATCAGCAAGGAAACTACAAACAATAAATGCTGAAGGTGTTGTGGAGAAATGCATACCCTCAACTTCATGTGGGACGTAACTTGAAAAGGGCCACGAATGAGAACAGAATGGAGGTGCCTTAAAAAGGTAAACATTGAGCTACCGTATGATCCAGCAGGCCCACTCCTCGACCTATAATCTAAGAAGAAAGAATTGGAAAGACACAGGCAGGCAAATCTGCATGGCACAGTATTACAATAGCCAAGATATGGAAGTAACCAAAAAGTCCACCAACAGATGGGTGGACAAAGAAGAACTCCTCCATGTACAGATGGAATATTCGCTAGTGAAAAAAATGAAACAATGCCATTTACAGCACCATACATGAGTCTAGACGTAATCACGCCACCTGTAGTCAGTGAGAAAGCAAAAGACACATATCCTATCATATCACTTTTAGGAGTTACTTAAAAATTGATACCAATGAAGATATTTCCACAGAGAAAGGCAATCACAGATTCATTAAAAAAACTGATGGTTCACCAAATAGAAAGGGATGAGGATTGGATACATTACCATATTGGGGTTAACAGAGATATACATACCATGTGAAATATATAATCACCAAAGACGTACGGAAGACCAGGAGAAGACTACTCAACATTGTGTCATAACCTACATGGGAAAAGGATGCGAGGAAGAATAGATACACGTATATGTGTGAAAGAACCACATCTTGCACACCTAGAACAAACAAACCATTGTAATCAAATTTGCTGGGATAAAAAATAAAAAGTAAATTACAATTATGAACAAGAAGTAATGAGACATAAACATAAAGTGCTTTTTTCCTGGCACATTCCATTCGAATTTACAACCTAGAACACCACTTCCATTAAGGCTCTGTTTCCCCAGTTACCAAATTTGGTAAAGGAGAAATGCTGCCACCTTGTGGCCGTTTCCTGCAAGAGCAGCTTTAAACTCACAGCTAATGGTCACTTAACATTCACAAGGACTCAGGGCTGTAAAGGACACCTGCCCTAAAAAATTGTGCTGAAGTAGGAAATGGACAAAAAAATTCAAAACAGGCAAATGTTTCAAGAAGAGAGTATGAGGAGTTAAGTTTTACTCACGCTCTTTTAAAAAAAAAGGAAAATGGATAAAAGCTCAACCTCAGGGAGTGTTAGACCCATGCAATCTAATCTACAAAAAGTTTCAACTTAGACCAGTCGACTGACCATCAGCAAAATGTCTACAAACAATAAATGCTGACGGGGTTTTTAAGAACTGTGTCCCCTCTACCTGCTGGTGAGACGTAAAGGGGTAACAGCCAATAATGAGAAGAGAAAGGATCTGTGTTTAAAAGTAAAAATGGAGGTACCATTCAGTCCAGCAGGCGCACCATTGGACCTCTCACCTGAGAAGACAAGAATCGAGAAGACACAGGCCGCAAAAGCTGCAGTGCAGCCTTATTCACAATAGCCAAGACAGTGAAGCAATCAAAATATCCAACAAGAGGTGAATGGATAAAGAAGAAGTGGTCCATGTACACAATGGAATATTAGCCATGGAAAACAATGAACCATTGCTCTTTGAGGCACCACAAATGAGTCTGGAGATAATCACGAAACATGAGGTAACTCGGAAACCAAAGACCTGTATTCTATGATATCACTTATAGGCGTTATCTAATAACTGACACAAATGAATATATTTCCACAGAGAAAGACACTCACAGACTTAGAAAACAAACTATGCTCATCTAAAAGGAAAGGTGGGGGGAATGGATAAGTTAAGATTAGTGTTGCTATATGTATACAAACACATAGTATATACATATCTCAAAAAGACCGACCATCTAGCAAGGGAGGTCTGTGGAACCCTCTGTAACATTTTACATGGGAAGAGGATCTTTACTTGAATAGACATATATAATGTACAAATGAACCAGATTGTGTACACCTAGGACAGACAATATTCGAAGCTTTACCCCAATTAAAAAAAATTTTAAAACCAAGAAGAAATAATGAGACATAAACTTATGGGGGTTTCTCCAGGCACATTCCAATTTAATTTACAACCTAGGAACACGACTTCCAGAAAGGCTCTGCTGCCCTAGTACCCAGATTTGGGAGTGGAGAAATGCTGCCTACTTGAGGCCACTTCCCACAACAGCAGCTTTAAACCCATTGCTAATGGTCACTAAATATTCACCAAACTTGCAGTTCGGGAAATGACACCTGCTCTCTAAAAAAATTCTGAGGTGGAAAATCGACCAAAAATTTCAAAATAGGGCAACCTTCCAAGAAGACATTTTCAAGAGATATATTGTACTCCCAACTGTTTCCTTTTTTTTAACAGAAAAGAAAACGTTGGAGAAACATGATGAGTTTTACGAATTTTCAAAGACATGCAAACCCAAATTACAAAACCCTATCAGCATACAGCAGCCAGTAGGGCCATTAGCATAAAGGCAGCAAACAATAAATGCTAAATCGATTGTGGAGAAATGCATACCCTCGATTCTAAGGGGGACGTGGTAAGAGCCACTAATGAAAACACAAAGAAGGTGCTTTGAAAAGGGAAACACGGTGCTACCAGTCAATCAATCACACCCACTGCTGGGCCTATCAACTGAGAAAATGAGAATCAAAAAGTCACAGGCTGGCAATCCTGCACTCCAACAATATTTACCAGAGCCAACACTTGGAAGCAATGAAAATGTCCATCAACTGAGGAATGCGCAAAGTAGAAGTGGTCCACGTGCACACTGGGGAATTACTCCAATAAAAACTAAAAATTAAATTTAAAAATCCAACAAAAGTAAGGAGACATCAGCTTGTGTGGGTTTGTCCGGGCACACTCCACTCTAATTTATAACCGAGAAACACCACAGGCCTCAAGGGCTTTTCCCTAGTTACCATGGTGGGGACATAGAAAGGCTGCCACCCTCTGGCATTTACCTGCAAAAGCAGCTTTAAAGCCTGTGCTAATGGTCATTTCATAGGAACAAGTACTGCAGAACTGTAAATGAAACCTACCCTCAAAATGTCTTGAGGGAGGTAATGGCCAAAACATTTCAAAATGTGACACATAATTTAAGAGAACACTTTGAAGAACTAAGGGGTAATCACAGGTTGAAAAATAAAAAGGACATGCCTTAAAGCTCAATTTCAACGGATTATGAGGCACAGGCGAATTCAACCACAAAGAGGTATCAGCTCACACTTGTCAGAATAACCATCAGCAAGGAAACTACAAACAATAAATGCTGAAGGTGTTGTGGAGAAATGCATACCCTCAACTTCATGTGGGACGTAACTTGAAAAGGGCCACGAATGAGAACAGAATGGAGGTGCCTTAAAAAGGTAAACATTGAGCTACCGTATGATCCAGCAGGCCCACTCCTCGACCTATAATCTAAGAAGAAAGAATTGGAAAGACACAGGCAGGCAAATCTGCATGGCACAGTATTACAATAGCCAAGATATGGAAGTAACCAAAAAGTCCACCAACAGATGGGTGGACAAAGAAGAACTCCTCCATGTACAGATGGAATATTCGCTAGTGAAAAAAATGAAACAATGCCATTTACAGCACCATACATGAGTCTAGACGTAATCACGCCACCTGTAGTCAGTGAGAAAGCAAAAGACACATATCCTATCATATCACTTTTAGGAGTTACTTAAAAATTGATACCAATGAAGATATTTCCACAGAGAAAGGCAATCACATTCATTAAAAAAACTGATGGTTCACCAAATAGAAAGGGATGAGGATTGGATACATTACCATATTGGGGTTAACAGAGATATACATACCATGTGAAATATATAATCACCAAAGACGTATGGAAGACCAGGAGAAGACTACTCAACATTGTGTCATAACCTACATGGGAAAAGGATGCGAGGAAGAATAGATACACGTATATGTGTGAAAGAACCACATCTTGCACACCTAGAACAAACAAACCATTGTAATCAAATTTGCTGGGATAAAAAATAAAAAGTAAATTACAATTATGAACAAGAAGTAATGAGACATAAACATAAAGTGCTTTTTTCCTGGCACATTCCATTCGAATTTACAACCTAGAACACCACTTCCATTAAGGCTCTGTTTCCCCAGTTACCAAATTTGGTAAAGGAGAAATGCTGCCACCTTGTGGCCGTTTTCTGCAAGATCAGCTTTAAACTCACAGCTAATGGTCACTTAACATTCACAAGGACTCAGGGCTGTAAAGGACACCTGCCCTAAAAAATTGTGCTGAAGTAGGGAATGGACAAAAAAATTCAAAACAGGCAAATGTTTCAAGAAGAGAGTATGAGGAGTTAAGTTTTACTCACGCTCTTTTAAAAAAAAAAAGGAAAATGGATAAAAGCTCAACCTCAGGGAGTGTTAGACCCATGCAATCTAATCTACAAAAAGTTTCAACTTAGACCAGTCGACTGACCATCAGCAAAATGTCTACAAACAATAAATGCTGACGGGGTTTTTAAGAACTGTGTCCCCTCTACCTGCTGGTGAGACGTAAAGGGGTAACAGCCAATAATGAGAAGAGAAAGGAGCTGTGTTTAAAAGTAAAAATGGAGGTACCATTCAGTCCAGCAGGCACACCATTGGACCTCTCACCTGAGAAGACAAGAATCGAGAAGACACAGGCCGCAAAAGCTGCAGTGCAGCCTTATTCACAATAGCCAAGACAGTGAAGCAATCAAAATATCCAACAAGAGGTGAATGGATAAAGAAGAAGTGGTCCATGTACACAATGGAATATTAGCCATGGAAAACAATGAACCATTGCTCTTTGAGGCACCACAAATGAGTCTGGAGATAATCACGAAACATGAGGTAACTCGGAAACCAAAGACCTGTATTCTATGATATCACTTATAGGCGTTATCTAATAACTGACACAAATGAATATATTTCCACAGAGAAAGACACTCACAGACTTAGAAAACAAACTATGCTCATCTAAAAGGAAAGGTGGGGGGAATGGATAAGTTAAGATTAGTGTTGCTATATGTATACAAACACATAGTATATACATATCTGAAAAAGACCGACCATCTAGCAAGGGAGGTCTGTGGAACCCTCTGTAACATTTTACATGGGAAGAGGATCTGTACTTGAATAGACATATATAATGTACAAATGAACCAGATTGTGTACACCTAGGACAGACAATATTCGAAGCTTTACCCCAATTACAAAAAATTTTAAAACCAAGAAGAAATAATGAGACATAAACTTATGGGGGTTTCTCCAGGCACATTCCAATTTAATTTACAACCTAGGAACACGACTTCCAGAAAGGCTCTGCTGCCCTAGTACCCAGATTTGGGAGTGGAGAAATGCTGCCTACTTGAGGCCACTTCCCACAACAGCAGCTTTAAACCCATTGCTAATGGTCACTAAATATTCACCAAACTTGCAGTTCGGGAAATGACACCTGCTCTCTAAAAAAATTATGAGGTGGAAAATCGACCAAAAATTTCAAAATAGGGCAACCTTCCAAGAAGACATTTTCAAGAGATATATTGTACTCCCAACTGTTTCCTTTTTTTTAACAGAAAAGAAAACGGTGGAGAAACATGATGAGTTTTACGAATTTTCAAAGACATGCAAACCCAAATTACAAAACCCTATCAGCATACAGCAGCCAGTAGGGCCATTAGCATAAAGGCAGCAAACAATAAATGCTAAATCGATTGTGGAGAAATGCATACCCTCGATTCTAAGGGGGACGTGGTAAGAGCCACTAATGAAAACACAAAGAAGGTGCTTTGAAAAGGGAAACACGGTGCTACCAGTCAATCAATCACACCCACTGCTGGGCCTATCAACTGAGAAAATGAGAATCAAAAAGTCACAGGCTGGCAATCCTGCACTCCAACAATATTTACCAGAGCCAACACTTGGAAGCAATGAAAATGTCCATCAACTGAGGAATGCGCAAAGTAGAAGTGGTCCACGTGCACACTGGGGAATTACTCCAATAAAAACTAAAAATTAAATTTAAAAATCCAACAAAAGTAAGGAGACATCAGCTTGTGTGGGTTTGTCCGGGCACACTCCACTCTAATTTATAACCGAGAAACACCACAGGCCGCAAGGGCTTTTCCCTAGTTACCATGGTGGGGACATAGAAAGGCTGCCGCCCTCTGGCATATACCTGCAAAAGCAGCTTTAAAGCCTGTGCTAATGGTCATTTCATAGGAACAAGTACTGCAGAACTGTAAATGAAACCTACCCTCAAAATGTCTTGAGGGAGGTAATGGCCAAAACATTTCAAAATGTGACACATACTTTAAGAGAACACTTTGAAGAACTAAGGGGTAATCACAGGTTGAAAAATAAAAAGGACATGCCTTAAAGCTCAATTTCAACGGATTATGAGGCACAGGCGAATTCAACCACAAAGAAGTATCAGCTCACACTTGTCAGAATAACCATCAGCAAGGAAACTACAAACAATAAATGCTGAAGCTGTTGTGGAGAAATGCTTACCCTCAATTTCATGTGGGACGTAACTTGAAAAGGGCCACGAATGAGAACAGAATGGAGGTGCCTTAAAAAGGTAAACATTGAGCTACCGTATGATCCAGCAGGCCCACTCCCCGACCTATAATCTAAGAAGAAAGAATTGGAAAGACACAGGCAGGCAAATCTGCATGGCACAGTATTACAATAGCCAAGATATGGAAGTAACCAAAAAGTCCACCAACAGATGGGTGGACAAAGAAGAACTCCTCCATGTACAGATGGAATATTCGCTAGTGAAAAAAATGAAACAATGCCATTTACAGCACCATACATGAGTCTAGACGTAATCACGCCACCTGTAGTCAGTGAGAAAGCAAAAGACACATATCCTATCATATCACTTTTAGGAGTTACTTAAAAATTGATACCAATGAAGATATTTCCACAGAGAAAGGCAATCACAGATTCATTAAAAAAACTGATGGTTCACAAAATAGAAAGGGATGAGGATTGGATACATTACCATATTGGGGTTAACAGAGATATACATACCATGTGAAATATATAATCACCAAAGACGTACGGAAGACCAGGAGAAGACTACTCAACATTGTGTCATAACCTACATGGGAAAAGGATGCGAGGAAGAATAGATACACGTATATGTGTGAAAGAACCACATCTTGCACACCTAGAACAAACAAACCATTGTAATCAAATTTGCTGGGATAAAAAATAAAAAGTAAATTACAATTATGAACAAGAAGTAATGAGACATAAACATAAAGTGCTTTTTTCCTGGCACATTCCATTCGAATTTACAACCTAGAACACCACTTCCATTAAGGCTCTGTTTCCCCAGTTACCAAATTTGGTAAAGGAGAAATGCTGCCACCTTGTGGCCGTTTCCTGCAAGAGCAGCTTTAAACTCACAGCTAATGGTCACTTAACATTCACAAGGACTCAGGGCTGTAAAGGACACCTGCCCTAAAAAATTGTGCTGAAGTAGGGAATGGACAAAAAAATTCAAAACAGGCAAATGTTTCAAGAAGAGAGTATGAGGAGTTAAGTTTTACTCACGCTCTTTTAAAAAAAAAAAGGAAAATGGATAAAAGCTCAACCTCAGGGAGTGTTAGACCCATGCAATCTAATCTACAAAAAGTTTCAACTTAGACCAGTCGACTGACCATCAGCAAAATGTCTACAAACAATAAATGCTGACGGGGTTTTTAAGAACTGTGTCCCCTCTACCTGCTGGTGAGACGTAAAGGGGTAACAGCCAATAATGAGAAGAGAAAGGAGCTGTGTTTAAAAGTAAAAATGGAGGTACCATTCAGTCCAGCAGGCACACCATTGGACCTCTCACCTGAGAAGACAAGAATCGAGAAGACACAGGCCGCAAAAGCTGCAGTGCAGCCTTATTCACAATAGCCAAGACAGTGAAGCAATCAAAATATCCAACAAGAGGTGAATGGATAAAGAAGAAGTGGTCCATGTACACAATGGAATATTAGCCATGGAAAACAATGAACCATTGCTCTTTGAGGCACCACAAATGAGTCTGGAGATAATCACGAAACATGAGGTAACTCGGAAACCAAAGACCTGTATTCTATGATATCACTTATAGGCGTTATCTAATAACTGACACAAATGAATATATTTCCACAGAGAAAGACACTCACAGACTTAGAAAACAAACTATGCTCATCTAAAAGGAAAGGTGGGGGGAATGGATAAGTTAAGATTAGTGTTGCTCTATGTATACAAACACATAGTATATACATATCTCAAAAAGACCGACCATCTAGCAAGGGAGGTCTGTGGAACCCTCTGTAACATTTTACATGGGAAGAGGATCTGTACTTGAATAGACATATATAATGTACAAATGAACCAGATTGTGTACACCTAGGACAGACAATATTCGAAGCTTTACCCCAATTAAAAAAAATTTTAAAACCAAGAAGAAATAATGAGACATAAACTTATGGGGGTTTCTCCAGGCACATTCCAATTTAATTTACAACCTAGGAACACGACTTCCAGAAAGGCTCTGCTGCCCTAGTACCCAGATTTGGGAGTGGAGAAATGCTGCCTACTTGAGGCCACTTCCCACAACAGCAGCTTTAAACCCATTGCTAATGGTCACTAAATATTCACCAAACTTGCAGTTCGGGAAATGACACCTGCTCTCTAAAAAAATTCTGAGGTGGAAAATCGACCAAAAATTTCAAAATAGGGCAACCTTCCAAGAAGACATTTTCAAGAGATATATTGTACTCCCAACTGTTTCCTTTTTTTTAACAGAAAAGAAAACGGTGGAGAAACATGATGAGTTTTACGAATTTTCAAAGACATGCAAACCCAAATTACAAAACCCTATCAGCATACAGCAGCCAGTAGGGCCATTAGCATAAAGGCAGCAAACAATAAATGCTAAATCGATTGTGGAGAAATGCATACCCTCGATTCTAAGGGGGACGTGGTAAGAGCCACTAATGAAAACACAAAGAAGGTGCTTTGAAAAGGGAAACACGGTGCTACCAGTCAATCAATCACACCCACTGCTGGGCCTATCAACTGAGAAAATGAGAATCAAAAAGTCACAGGCTGGCAATCCTGCACTCCAACAATATTTACCAGAGCCAACACTTGGAAGCAATGAAAATGTCCATCAACTGAGGAATGCGCAAAGTAGAAGTGGTCCACGTGCACACTGGGGAATTACTCCAATAAAAACTAAAAATTAAATTAAAAATCCAACAAAAGTAAGGAGACATCAGCTTGTGTGGGTTTGTCCGGGCACACTCCACTCTAATTTATAACCGAGAAACACCACAGGCCGCAAGGGCTTTTCCCTAGTTACCATGGTGGGGACATAGAAAGGCTGCCGCGCTCTGGCATTTACCTGCAAAAGCAGCTTTAAAGCCTGTGCTAATGGTCATTTCATAGGAACAAGTACTGCAGAACTGTAAATGAAACCTACCCTCAAAATGTCTTGAGGGAGGTAATGGCCAAAACATTTCAAAATGTGACACATACTTTAAGAGAACACTTTGAAGAACTAAGGGGTAATCACAGGTTGAAAAATAAAAAGGACATGCCTTAAAGCTCAATTTCAACGGATTATGAGGCACAGGCGAATTCAACCACAAAGAGGTATCAGCTCACACTTGTCAGAATAACCATCAGCAAGGAAACTACAAACAATAAATGCTGAAGGTGTTGTGGAGAAATGCATACCCTCAACTTCATGTGGGACGTAACTTGAAAAGGGCCACGAATGAGAACAGAATGGAGGTGCCTTAAAAAGGTAAACATTGAGCTACCGTATGATCCAGCAGGCCCACTCCTCGACCTATAATCTAAGAAGAAAGAATTGGAAAGACACAGGCAGGCAAATCTGCATGGCACAGTATTACAATAGCCAAGATATGGAAGTAACCAAAAAGTCCACCAACAGATGGGTGGACAAAGAAGAACTCCTCCATGTACAGATGGAATATTCGCTAGTGAAAAAAATGAAACAATGCCATTTACAGCACCATACATGAGTCTAGACGTAATCACGCCACCTGTAGTCAGTGAGAAAGCAAAAGACACATATCCTATCATATCACTTTTAGGAGTTACTTAAAAATTGATACCAATGAAGATATTTCCACAGAGAAAGGCAATCACAGATTCATTAAAAAAACTGATGGTTCACCAAATAGAAAGGGATGAGGATTGGATACATTACCATATTGGGGTTAACAGAGATATACATACCATGTGAAATATATAATCACCAAAGACGTACGGAAGACCAGGAGAAGACTACTCAACATTGTGTCATAACCTACATGGGAAAAGGATGCGAGGAAGAATAGATACACGTATATGTGTGAAAGAACCACATCTTGCACACCTAGAACAAACAAACCATTGTAATCAAATTTGCTGGGATAAAAAATAAAAAGTAAATTACAATTATGAACAAGAAGTAATGAGACATAAACATAAAGTGCTTTTTTCCTGGCACATTCCATTCGAATTTACAACCTAGAACACCACTTCCATTAAGGCTCTGTTTCCCCAGTTACCAAATTTGGTAAAGGAGAAATGCTGCCACCTTGTGGCCGTTTCCTGCAAGAGCAGCTTTAAACTCACAGCTAATGGTCACTTAACATTCACAAGGACTCAGGGCTGTAAAGGACACCTGCCCTAAAAAATTGTGCTGAAGTAGGGAATGGACAAAAAAATTCAAAACAGGCAAATGTTTCAAGAAGAGAGTATGAGGAGTTAAGTTTTACTCACGCTCTTTTAAAAAAAAAAAGGAAAATGGATAAAAGCTCAACCTCAGGGAGTGTTAGACCCATGCAATCTAATCTACAAAAAGTTTCAACTTAGACCAGTCGACTGACCATCAGCAAAATGTCTACAAACAATAAATGCTGACGGGGTTTTTAAGAACTGTGTCCCCTCTACCTGCTGGTGAGACGTAAAGGGGTAACAGCCAATAATGAGAAGAGAAAGGAGCTGTGTTTAAAAGTAAAAATGGAGGTACCATTCAGTCCAGCAGGCACACCATTGGACCTCTCACCTGAGAAGACAAGAATCGAGAAGACACAGGCCGCAAAAGCTGCAGTGCAGCCTTATTCACAATAGCCAAGAGAGTGAAGCAATCAAAATATCCAACAAGAGGTGAATGGATAAAGAAGAAGTGGTCCATGTACACAATGGAATATTAGCCATGGAAAACAATGAACCATTGCTCTTTGAGGCACCACAAATGAGTCTGGAGATAATCACGAAACATGAGGTAACTCGGAAACCAAAGACCTGTATTCTATGATATCACTTATAGGCGTTATCTAATAACTGACACAAATGAATATATTTCCACAGAGAAAGACACTCACAGACTTAGAAAACAAACTATGCTCATCTAAAAGGAAAGGTGGGGGGAATGGATAAGTTAAGATTAGTGTTGCTCTATGTATACAAACACATAGTATATACATATCTCAAAAAGACCGACCATCTAGCAAGGGAGGTCTGTGGAACCCTCTGTAACATTTTACATGGGAAGAGGATCTGTACTTGAATAGACATATATAATGTACAAATGAACCAGATTGTGTACACCTAGGACAGACAATATTCGAAGCTTTACCCCAATTAAAAAAAATTTTAAAACCAAGAAGAAATAATGAGACATAAACTTATGGGGGTTTCTCCAGGCACATTCCAATTTAATTTACAACCTAGGAACACGACTTCCAGAAAGGCTCTGCTGCCCTAGTACCCAGATTTGGGAGTGGAGAAATGCTGCCTACTTGAGGCCACTTCCCACAACAGCAGCTTTAAACCCATTGCTAATGGTCACTAAATATTCACCAAACTTGCAGTTCGGGAAATGACACCTGCTCTCTAAAAAAATTCTGAGGTGGAAAATCGACCAAAAATTTCAAAATAGGGCAACCTTCCAAGAAGACATTTTCAAGAGATATATTGTACTCCCAACTGTTTCCTTTTTTTTAACAGAAAAGAAAACGGTGGAGAAACATGATGAGTTTTACGAATTTTCAAAGACATGCAAACCCAAATTACAAAACCCTATCAGCATACAGCAGCCAGTAGGGCCATTAGCATAAAGGCAGCAAACAATAAATGCTAAATCGATTGTGGAGAAATGCATACCCTCGATTCTAAGGGGGACGTGGTAAGAGCCACTAATGAAAACACAAAGAAGGTGCTTTGAAAAGGGAAACACGGTGCTACCAGTCAATCAATCACACCCACTGCTGGGCCTATCAACTGAGAAAATGAGAATCAAAAAGTCACAGGCTGGCAATCCTGCACTCCAACAATATTTACCAGAGCCAACACTTGGAAGCAATGAAAATGTCCATCAACTGAGGAATGCGCAAAGTAGAAGTGGTCCACGTGCACACTGGGGAATTACTCCAATAAAAACTAAAAATTAAATTTAAAAATCCAACAAAAGTAAGGAGACATCAGCTTGTGTGGGTTTGTCCGGGCACACTCCACTCTAATTTATAACCGAGAAACACCACAGGCCTCAAGGGCTTTTCCCTAGTTACCATGGTGGGGACATAGAAAGGCTGCCGCCCTCTGGCATTTACCTGCAAAAGCAGCTTTAAAGCCTGTGCTAATGGTCATTTCATAGGAACAAGTACTGCAGAACTGTAAATGAAACCTACCCTCAAAATGTCTTGAGGGAGGTAATGGCCAAAACATTTCAAAATGTGACACATACTTTAAGAGAACACTTTGAAGAACTAAGGGGTAATCACAGGTTGAAAAATAAAAAGGACATGCCTTAAAGCTCAATTTCAACGGATTATGAGGCACAGGCGAATTCAACCACAAAGAGGTATCAGCTCACACTTGTCAGAATAACCATCAGCAAGGAAACTACAAACAATAAATGCTGAAGGTGTTGTGGAGAAATGCATACCCTCAACTTCAAGTGGGACGTAACTTGAAAAGGGCCACGAATGAGAACAGAATGGAGGTGCCTTAAAAAGGTAAACATTGAGCTACCGTATGATCCAGCAGGCCCACTCCTCGACCTATAATCTAAGAAGAAAGAATTGGAAAGACACAGGCAGGCAAATCTGCATGGCACAGTATTACAATAGCCAAGATATGGAAGTAACCAAAAAGTCCACCAACAGATGGGTGGACAAAGAAGAACTCCTCCATGTACAGATGGAATATTCGCTAGTGAAAAAAATGAAACAATGCCATTTACAGCACCATACATGAGTCTAGACGTAATCACGCCACCTGTAGTCAGTGAGAAAGCAAAAGACACATATCCTATCATATCACTTTTAGGAGTTACTTAAAAATTGATACCAATGAAGATATTTCCACAGAGAAAGGCAATCACAGATTCATTAAAAAAACTGATGGTTCACCAAATAGAAAGGGATGAGGATTGGATACATTACCATATTGGGGTTAACAGAGATATACATACCATGTGAAATATATAATCACCAAAGACGTACGGAAGACCAGGAGAAGACTACTCAACATTGTGTCATAACCTACATGGGAAAAGGATGCGAGGAAGAATAGATACACGTATATGTGTGAAAGAACCACATCTTGCACACCTAGAACAAACAAACCATTGTAATCAAATTTGCTGGGATAAAAAATAAAAAGTAAATTACAATTATGAACAAGAAGTAATGAGACATAAACATAAAGTGCTTTTTTCCTGGCACATTCCATTCGAATTTACAACCTAGAACACCACTTCCATTAAGGCTCTGTTTCCCCAGTTACCAAATTTGGTAAAGGAGAAATGCTGCCACCTTGTGGCCGTTTCCTGCAAGAGCAGCTTTAAACTCACAGCTAATGGTCACTTAACATTCACAAGGACTCAGGGCTGTAAAGGACACCTGCCCTAAAAAATTGTGCTGAAGTAGGGAATGGACAAAAAAATTCAAAACAGGCAAATGTTTCAAGAAGAGAGTATGAGGAGTTAAGTTTTACTCACGCTCTTTTAAAAAAAAAAAGGAAAATGGATAAAAGCTCAACCTCAGGGAGTGTTAGACCCATGCAATCTAATCTACAAAAAGTTTCAACTTAGACCAGTCGACTGACCATCAGCAAAATGTCTACAAACAATAAATGCTGACGGGGTTTTTAAGAACTGTGTCCCCTCTACCTGCTGGTGAGACGTAAATGGGTAACAGCCAATAATGAGAAGAGAAAGGATCTGTGTTTAAAAGTAAAAATGGAGGTACCATTCAGTCCAGTAGGCGCACCATTGGACCTCTCACCTGAGAAGACAAGAATCGAGAAGACACAGGCCGCAAAAGCTGCAGTGCAGCCTTATTCACAATAGCCAAGACAGTGAAGCAATCAAAATATCCAACAAGAGGTGAATGGATAAAGAAGAAGTGGTCCATGTACACAATGGAATATTAGCCATGGAAAACAATGAACCATTGCTCTTTGAGGCACCACAAATGAGTCTGGAGATAATCACGAAACATGAGGTAACTCGGAAACCAAAGACCTGTATTCTATGATATCACTTATAGGCGTTATCTAATAACTGACACAAATGAATATATTTCCACAGAGAAAGACACTCACAGACTTAGAAAACAAACTATGCTCATCTAAAAGGAAAGGTGGGGGGAATGGATAAGTTAAGATTAGTGTTGCTATATGTATACAAACACATAGTATATACATATTTCAAAAAGACCGACCATCTAGCAAGGGAGGTCTGTGGAACCCTCTGTAACATTTTACATGGGAAGAGGATCTGTACTTGAATAGACATATATAATGTACAAATGAACCAGATTGTGTACACCTAGGACAGACAATATTCGAAGCTTTACCCCAATTAAAAAAAATTTTAAAACCAAGAAGAAATAATGAGACATAAACTTATGGGGGTTTCTCCAGGCACATTCCAATTTAATTTACAACCTAGGAACACGACTTCCAGAAAGGCTCTGCTGCCCTAGTACCCAGATTTGGGAGTGGAGAAATGCTGCCTACTTGAGGCCACTTCCCACAACAGCAGCTTTAAACCCATCGCTAATGGTCACTAAATATTCACCAAACTTGCAGTTCGGGAAATGACACCTGCTCTCTAAAAAAATTCTGAGGTAGAAAATCGACCAAAAATTTCAAAATAGGGCAACCTTCCAAGAAGACATTTTCAAGAGATATAATGTACTCCCAACTGTTTCGTTTTTTTTAACAGAAAAGAAAACGGTGGAGAAACATGATGAGTTTTACGAATTTTCAAAGACATGCAAACCCAAATTACAGAACCCTATCAGCATACAGCAGCCAGTAGGGCCATTAGCATAAAGGCAGCAAACAATAAATGCTAAATCGATTGTGGAGAAATGCATACCCTCGATTCTAAGGGGGACGTGGTAAGAGCCACTAATGAAAACACAAAGAAGGTGCTTTGAAAAGGGAAACACGGTGCTACCAGTCAATCAATCACACCCACTGCTGGGCCTATCACCTGAGAAAATGAGAATCAAAAAGTCACAGGCTGACAATCCTGCACTCCAACAATATTTACCATAGGCAACACTTGGAAGCAATGAAAATGTCCATCAACTGAGGAATGTGCAAAGTAGAAGTGGTCCACGTGCACACTGGGGAATTACTCCAATAAAAACTAAAAATTAAATTTAAAAATCCAACAAAAGTAAGGAGACATCAGCTTGTGTGGGTTTGTCCGGGCACACTCCACTCTAATTTATAACCGAGAAACACCACAGGCCTCAAGGGCTTTTCCTTAGTTACCATGGTGGGGACATAGAAAGGCTGCCGCCCTCTGGCATTTACCTGCAAAAGCAGCTTTAAAGCCTGTGCTAATGGTCATTTCATAGGAACAAGTACTGCAGAACTGTAAATGAAACCTACCCTCAAAATGTCTTGAGGGAGGTAATGGCCAAAACATTTCAAAATGTGACACATATTTTAAGAGAACACTTTGAAGAACTAAGGGGTAATCACAGGTTGAAAAATAAAAAGGACATGCCTTAAAGCTCAATTTCAACGGATTATGAGGCACAGGCGAATTCAACCACAAAGAGGTATCAGCTCACACTTGTCAGAATGACCATCAGCAAGGAAACTACAAACAATAAATGCTGAAGGTGTTGTGGAGAAATGCATACCCTCAACTTCAAGTGGGACGTAACTTGAAAAGGGCCACGAATGAGAACAGAATGGAGGTGCCTTAAAAAGGTAAACATTGAGCTACCGTATGATCCAGCAGGCCCACTCCTCGACCTATAATCTAAGAAGAAAGAATTGGAAAGACACAGGCAGGCAAATCTGCATGGCACAGTATTACAATAGCCAAGATATGGAAGTAACCAAAAAGTCCACCAACAGATGGGTGGACAACGAAGAACTCCTCCATGTACAGATGGAATATTCGCTAGTGAAAAAAATGAAACAATGCCATTTACAGCACCATACATGAGTCTAGACGTAATCACGCCACCTGTAGTAAGTGAGAAAGCAAAAGACACATATCTTATCATATCACTTTTAGGAGTTACTTAAAAATTGATACCAATGAAGATATTTCCACAGAGAAAGGCAATCACAGATTCATTAAAAAAACTGATGGTTCACCAAATAGAAAGGGATGAGGATTGGATACATTACCATATTGGGGTTAACAGAGATATACATACCATGTGAAATATATAATCACCAAAGACGTACGGAAGACCTGGAGAAGACTACTCAACATTGTGTCATAACCTACATGGGAAAAGGATGCGAGGAAGAATAGATACACGTATATGTGTGAAAGAACCACATCTTGCACACCTAGAACAAACAAACCATTGTAATCAAATTTGCTGGGATAAAAAATAAAAAGTAAATTACAATTATGAACAAGAAGTAATGAGACATAAACATAAAGTGCTTTTTTCCTGGCACATTCCATTCGAATTTACAACCTAGAACACCACTTCCATTAAGGCTCTGTTTCCCCAGTTACCAAATTTGGTAAAGGAGAAATGCTGCCACCTTGTGGCCGTTTCCTGCAAGAGCAGCTTTAAACTCACAGCTAATGGTCACTTAACATTCACAAGGACTCAGGGCTGTAAAGGACACCTGCCCTAAAAAATTGTGCTGAAGTAGGAAATGGACAAAAAATTCAAAACAGGCAAATGTTTCAAGAAGAGAGTATGAGGAGTTAAGTTTTACTCACGCTCTTTTAAAAAAAAAGGAAAATGGATAAAAGCTCAACCTCAGGGAGTGTTAGACCCATGCAATCTAATCTACAAAAAGTTTCAACTTAGACCAGTCGACTGACCATCAGCAAAATGTCTACAAACAATAAATGCTGACGGGGTTTTTAAGAACTGTGTCCCCTCTACCTGCTGGTGAGACGTAAAGGGGTAACAGCCAATAATGAGAAGAGAAAGGATCTGTGTTTAAAAGTAAAAATGGAGGTACCATTCAGTCCAGTAGGCGCACCATTGGACCTCTCACCTGAGAAGACAAGAATCGAGAAGACACAGGCCGCAAAAGCTGCAGTGCAGCCTTATTCACATTAGCCAAGACAGTGAAGCAATCAAAATATCCAACAAGAGGTGAATGGATAAAGAAGAAGTGGTCCATGTACACAATGGAATATTAGCCATGGAAAACAATGAACCATTGCTCTTTGAGGCACCACAAATGAGTCTGGAGATAATCACGAAACATGAGGTAACTCGGAAACCAAAGACCTGTATTCTATGATATCACTTATAGGCGTTATCTAATAACTGACACAAATGAATATATTTCCACAGAGAAAGACACTCACAGACTTAGAAAACAAACTATGCTCATCTAAAAGGAAAGGTGGGGGGAATGGATAAGTTAAGATTAGTGTTGCTATATGTATACAAACACATAGTATATACATATCTCAAAAAGACCGACCATCTAGCAAGGGAGGTCTGTGGAACCCTCTGTAACATTTTACATGGGAAGAGGATCTGTACTTGAATAGACATATATAATGTACAAATGAACCAGATTGTGTACACCTAGGACAGACAATATTCGAAGCTTTACCCCAATTAAAAAAAAAATTAAAACCAAGAGGAAATAATGAGACATAAACTTATGGGGGTTTCTCCAGGCACATTCCAATTTAATTTACAACCTAGGAACACGACTTCCAGAAAGGCTCTGCTGCCCTAGTACCCAGATTTGGGAGTGGAGAAATGCTGCCTACTTGAGGCCACTTCCCACAACAGCAGCTTTAAACCCATTGCTAATGGTCACTAAATATTCACCAAACTTGCAGTTCGGGAAATGACACCTGCTCTCTAAAAAAATTCTGAGGTGGAAAATCGACCAAAAATTTCAAAATAGGGCAACCTTCCAGGAAGACATTTTCAAGAGATATATTGTACTCCCAACTGTTTCCTTTTTTTTAACAGAAAAGAAAACGGTGGAGAAACATGATGAGTTTTACGAATTTTCAAAGACATGCAAACCCAAATTACAAAACCCTATCAGCATACAGCAGCCAGTAGGGCCATTAGCATAAAGGCAGCAAACAATAAATGCTAAATCGATTGTGGAGAAATGCATACCCTCGATTCTAAGGGGGACGTGGTAAGAGCCACTAATGAAAACACAAAGAAGGTGCTTTGAAAAGGGAAACACGGTGCTACCAGTCAATCAATCACACCCACTGCTGGGCCTATCAACTGAGAAAATGAGAATCAAAAAGTCACAGGCTGGCAATCCTGCACTCCAACAATATTTACCAGAGCCAACACTTGGAAGCAATGAAAATGTCCATCAACTGAGGAATGCGCAAAGTAGAAGTGGTCCACGTGCACACTGGGGAATTACTCCAATAAAAACTAAAAATTAAATTTAAAAATCCAACAAAAGTAAGGAGACATCAGCTTGTGTGGGTTTGTCCGGGCACACTCCACTCTAATTTATAACCGAGAAACACCACAGGCCTCAAGGGCTTTTCCCTAGTTACCATGGTGGGGACATAGAAAGGCTGCCGCCCTCTGGCATTTACCTGCAAAAGCAGCTTTAAAGCCTGTGCTAGTGGTCATTTCATAGGAACAAGTACTGCAGAACTGTAAATGAAACCTACCCTCAAAATGTCTTGAGGGAGGTAATGGCCAAAACATTTCAAAATGTGACACATACTTTAAGAGAACACTTTGAAGAACTAAGGGGTAATCACAGGTTGAAAAATAAAAAGGACATGCCTTAAAGCTCAATTTCAACGGATTATGAGGCACAGGCGAATTCAACCACAAAGAGGTATGAGCTCACACTTGTCAGAATAACCATCAGCAAGGAAACTACAAACAATAAATGCTGAAGGTGTTGTGGAGAAATGCATACCCTCAACTTCAAGTGGGACGTAACTTGAAAAGGGACACGAATGAGAACAGAATGGAGGTGCCTTAAAAAGGTAAACATTGAGCTACCGTATGATCCAGCAGGCCCACTCCTCGACCTATAATCTAAGAAGAAAGAATTGGAAAGACACAGGCAGGCAAATCTGCATGGCACAGTATTACAATAGCCAAGATATGGAAGTAACCAAAAAGTCCACCAACAGATGGGTGGACAAAGAAGAACACCTCCATGTACAGATGGAATATTCGCTAGTGAAAAAAATGAAACAATGCCATTTACAGCACCATACATGAGTCTAGACGTAATCACGCCACCTGTAGTAATTGAGAAAGCAAAAGACACATATCCTATCATATCACTTTTAGGAGTTACTTAAAAATTGATACCAATGAAGATATTTCCACAGAGAAAGGCAATCACAGATTCATTAAAAAAACTGATGGTTCACCAAATAGAAAGGGATGAGGATTGGATACATTACCATATTGGGGTTAACAGAGATATACATACCATGTGAAATATATAATCACCAAAGACGTACGGAAGACCAGGAGAAGACTACTCAACATTGTGTCATAACCTACATGGGAAAAGGATGCGAGGAAGAATAGATACACGTATATGTGTGAAAGAACCACATCTTGCACACCTAGAACAAACAAACCATTGTAATCAAATTTGCTGGGATAAAAAATAAAAAGTAAATTACAATTATGAACAAGAAGTAATGAGACATAAACATAAATTGCTTTTTTCCTGGCACATTCCATTCGAATTTACAACCTAGAACACCACTTCCATTAAGGCTCTGTTTCCCCAGTTACCAAATTTGGTAAAGGAGAAATGCTGCCACCTTGTGGCCGTTTCCTGCAAGAGCAGCTTTAAACTCACAGCTAATGGTCACTTAACATTCACAAGGACTCAGGGCTGTAAAGGACACCTGCCCTAAAAAATTGTGCTGAAGTAGAAATGGACAAAAAAATTCAAAACAGGCAAATGTTTCAAGAAGAGAGTATGAGGAGTTAAGTTTTACTCACGCTCTTTTAAAAAAAAAGGAAAATGGATAAAAGCTCAACCTCAGGGAGTGTTAGACCCATGCAATCTAATCTACAAAAAGTTTCAACTTAGACCAGTCGACTGACCATCAGCAAAATGTCTACAAACAATAAATGCTGACGGGGTTTTTAAGAACTGTGTCCCCTCTACCTGCTGGTGAGACGTAAATGGGTAACAGCCAATAATGAGAAGAGAAAGGATCTGTGTTTAAAAGTAAAAATGGAGGTACCATTCAGTCCAGTAGGCGCACCATTGGACCTCTCACCTGAGAAGACAAGAATCGAGAAGACACAGGCCGCAAAAGCTGCAGTGCAGACTTATTCACAATAGCCAAGACAGTGAAGCAATCAAAATATCCAACAAGAGGTGAATGGATAAAGAAGAAGTGGTCCATGTACACAATGGAATATTAGCCATGGAAAACAATGAACCATTGCTCTTTGAGGCACCACAAATGAGTCTGGAGATAATCACGAAACATGAGGTAACTCGGAAACCAAAGACCTGTATTCTATGATATCACTTATAGGCGTTATCTAATAACTGACACAAATGAATATATTTCCACAGAGAAAGACACTCACAGACTTAGAAAACAAACTATGCTCATCTAAAAGGAAAGGTGGGGGGAATGGATAAGTTAAGATTAGTGTTGCTATATGTATACAAACACATAGTATATACATATCTCAAAAAGACCGACCATCTAGCAAGGGAGGTCTGTGGAACCCTCTGTAACATTTTACATGGGAAGAGGATCTGTACTTGAATAGACATATATAATGTACAAATGAACCAGATTGTGTACACCTAGGACAGACAATATTCGAAGCTTTACCCCAATTAAAAAAAAAATTAAAACCAAGAGGAAATAATGAGACATAAACTTATGGGGGTTTCTCCAGGCACATTCCAATTTAATTTACAACCTAGGAACACGACTTCCAGAAAGGCTCTGCTGCCCTAGTACCCAGATTTGGGAGTGGAGAAATGCTGCCTACTTGAGGCCACTTCCCACAACAGCAGCTTTAAACCCATTGCTAATGGTCACTAAATATTCACCAAACTTGCAGTTCGGGAAATGACACCTGCTCTCTAAAAAAATTCTGAGGTGGAAAATCGACCAAAAATTTCAAAATAGGGCAACCTTCCAGGAAGACATTTTCAAGAGATATATTGTACTCCCAACTGTTTCCTTTTTTTTAACAGAAAAGAAAACGGTGGAGAAACATGATGAGTTTTACGAATTTTCAAAGACATGCAAACCCAAATTACAAAACCCTATCAGCATACAGCAGCCAGTAGGGCCATTAGCATAAAGGCAGCAAACAATAAATGCTAAATCGATTGTGGAGAAATGCATACCCTCGATTCTAAGGGGGACGTGGTAAGAGCCACTAATGAAAACACAAAGAAGGTGCTTTGAAAAGGGAAACACGGTGCTACCAGTCAATCAATCACACCCACTGCTGGGCCTATCAACTGAGAAAATGAGAATCAAAAAGTCACAGGCTGGCAATCCTGCACTCCAACAATATTTACCAGAGCCAACACTTGGAAGCAATGAAAATGTCCATCAACTGAGGAATGCGCAAAGTAGAAGTGGTCCACGTGCACACTGGGGAATTACTCCAATAAAAACTAAAAATTAAATTTAAAAATCCAACAAAAGTAAGGAGACATCAGCTTGTGTGGGTTTGTCCGGGCACACTCCACTCTAATTTATAACCGAGAAACACCACAGGCCTCAAGGGCTTTTCCCTAGTTACCATGGTGGGGACATAGAAAGGCTGCCGCCCTCTGGCATTTACCTGCAAAAGCAGCTTTAAAGCCTGTGCTAGTGGTCATTTCATAGGAACAAGTACTGCAGAACTGTAAATGAAACCTACCCTCAAAATGTCTTGAGGGAGGTAATGGCCAAAACATTTCAAAATGTGACACATACTTTAAGAGAACACTTTGAAGAACTAAGGGGTAATCACAGGTTGAAAAATAAAAAGGACATGCCTTAAAGCTCAATTTCAACGGATTATGAGGCACAGGCGAATTCAACCACAAAGAGGTATGAGCTCACACTTGTCAGAATAACCATCAGCAAGGAAACTACAAACAATAAATGCTGAAGGTGTTGTGGAGAAATGCATACCCTCAACTTCAAGTGGGACGTAACTTGAAAAGGGACACGAATGAGAACAGAATGGAGGTGCCTTAAAAAGGTAAACATTGAGCTACCGTATGATCCAGCAGGCCCACTCCTCGACCTATAATCTAAGAAGAAAGAATTGGAAAGACACAGGCAGGCAAATCTGCATGGCACAGTATTACAATAGCCAAGATATGGAAGTAACCAAAAAGTCCACCAACAGATGGGTGGACAAAGAAGAACACCTCCATGTACAGATGGAATATTCGCTAGTGAAAAAAATGAAACAATGCCATTTACAGCACCATACATGAGTCTAGACGTAATCACGCCACCTGTAGTAATTGAGAAAGCAAAAGACACATATCCTATCATATCACTTTTAGGAGTTACTTAAAAATTGATACCAATGAAGATATTTCCACAGAGAAAGGCAATCACAGATTCATTAAAAAAACTGATGGTTCACCAAATAGAAAGGGATGAGGATTGGATACATTACCATATTGGGGTTAACAGAGATATACATACCATGTGAAATATATAATCACCAAAGACGTACGGAAGACCAGGAGAAGACTACTCAACATTGTGTCATAACCTACATGGGAAAAGGATGCGAGGAAGAATAGATACACGTATATGTGTGAAAGAACCACATCTTGCACACCTAGAACAAACAAACCATTGTAATCAAATTTGCTGGGATAAAAAATAAAAAGTAAATTACAATTATGAACAAGAAGTAATGAGACATAAACATAAATTGCTTTTTTCCTGGCACATTCCATTCGAATTTACAACCTAGAACACCACTTCCATTAAGGCTCTGTTTCCCCAGTTACCAAATTTGGTAAAGGAGAAATGCTGCCACCTTGTGGCCGTTTCCTGCAAGAGCAGCTTTAAACTCACAGCTAATGGTCACTTAACATTCACAAGGACTCAGGGCTGTAAAGGACACCTGCCCTAAAAAATTGTGCTGAAGTAGAAATGGACAAAAAAATTCAAAACAGGCAAATGTTTCAAGAAGAGAGTATGAGGAGTTAAGTTTTACTCACGCTCTTTTAAAAAAAAAGGAAAATGGATAAAAGCTCAACCTCAGGGAGTGTTAGACCCATGCAATCTAATCTACAAAAAGTTTCAACTTAGACCAGTCGACTGACCATCAGCAAAATGTCTACAAACAATAAATGCTGACGGGGTTTTTAAGAACTGTGTCCCCTCTACCTGCTGGTGAGACGTAAATGGGTAACAGCCAATAATGAGAAGAGAAAGGATCTGTGTTTAAAAGTAAAAATGGAGGTACCATTCAGTCCAGTAGGCGCACCATTGGACCTCTCACCTGAGAAGACAAGAATCGAGAAGACACAGGCCGCAAAAGCTGCAGTGCAGACTTATTCACAATAGCCAAGACAGTGAAGCAATCAAAATATCCAACAAGAGGTGAATGGATAAAGAAGAAGTGGTCCATGTACACAATGGAATATTAGCCATGGAAAACAATGAACCATTGCTCTTTGAGGCACCACAAATGAGTCTGGAGATAATCACGAAACATGAGGTAACTCGGAAACCAAAGACCTGTATTCTATGATATCACTTATAGGCGTTATCTAATAACTGACACAAATGAATATATTTCCACAGAGAAAGACACTCACAGACTTAGAAAACAAACTATGCTCATCTAAAAGGAAAGGTGGGGGGAATGGATAAGTTAAGATTAGTGTTGCTATATGTATACAAACACATAGTATATACATATCTCAAAAAGACCGACCATCTAGCAAGGGAGGTCTGTGGAACCCTCTGTAACATTTTACATGGGAAGAGGATCTGTACTTGAATAGACATATATAATGTACAAATGAACCAGATTGTGTACACCTAGGACAGACAATATTCGAAGCTTTACCCCAATTAAAAAAAATTTTAAAACCAAGAAGAAATAATGAGACATAAACTTATGGGGGTTTCTCCAGGCACATTCCAATTTAATTTACAACCTAGGAACACGACTTCCAGAAAGGCTCTGCTGCCCTAGTACCCAGATTTGGGAGTGGAGAAATGCTGCCTACTTGAGGCCACTTCCCACAACAGCAGCTTTAAACCCATCGCTAATGGTCACTAAATATTCACCAAACTTGCAGTTCGGGAAATGACACCTGCTCTCTAAAAAAATTCTGAGGTAGAAAATCGACCAAAAATTTCAAAATAGGGCAACCTTCCAAGAAGACATTTTCAAGAGATATAATGTACTCCCAACTGTTTCGTTTTTTTTAACAGAAAAGAAAACGGTGGAGAAACATGATGAGTTTTACGAATTTTCAAAGACATGCAAACCCAAATTACAAAACCCTATCAGCATACAGCAGCCAGTAGGGCCATTAGCATAAAGGCAGCAAACAATAAATGCTAAATCGATTGTGGAGAAATGCATACCCTCGATTCTAAGGGGGACGTGGTAAGAGCCACTAATGAAAACACAAAGAAGGTGCTTTGAAAAGGGAAACACGGTGCTACCAGTCAATCAATCACACCCACTGCTGGGCCTATCACCTGAGAAAATGAGAATCAAAAAGTCACAGGCTGACAATCCTGCACTCCAACAATATTTACCATAGGCAACACTTGGAAGCAATGAAAATGTCCATCAACTGAGGAATGTGCAAAGTAGAAGTGGTCCACGTGCACACTGGGGAATTACTCCAATAAAAACTAAAAATTAAATTTAAAAATCCAACAAAAGTAAGGAGACATCAGCTTGTGTGGGTTTGTCCGGGCACACTCCACTCTAATTTATAACCGAGAAACACCACAGGCCTCAAGGGCTTTTCCTTAGTTACCATGGTGGGGACATAGAAAGGCTGCCGCCCTCTGGCATTTACCTGCAAAAGCAGCTTTAAAGCCTGTGCTAATGGTCATTTCATAGGAACAAGTACTGCAGAACTGTAAATGAAACCTACCCTCAAAATGTCTTGAGGGAGGTAATGGCCAAAACATTTCAAAATGTGACACATATTTTAAGAGAACACTTTGAAGAACTAAGGGGTAATCACAGGTTGAAAAATAAAAAGGACATGCCTTAAAGCTCAATTTCAACGGATTATGAGGCACAGGCGAATTCAACCACAAAGAGGTATCAGCTCACACTTGTCAGAATGACCATCAGCAAGGAAACTACAAACAATAAATGCTGAAGGTGTTGTGGAGAAATGCATACCCTCAACTTCAAGTGGGACGTAACTTGAAAAGGGCCACGAATGAGAACAGAATGGAGGTGCCTTAAAAAGGTAAACATTGAGCTACCGTATGATCCAGCAGGCCCACTCCTCGACCTATAATCTAAGAAGAAAGAATTGGAAAGACACAGGCAGGCAAATCTGCATGGCACAGTATTACAATAGCCAAGATATGGAAGTAACCAAAAAGTCCACCAACAGATGGGTGGACAAAGAAGAACTCCTCCATGTACAGATGGAATATTCGCTAGTGAAAAAAATGAAACAATGCCATTTACAGCACCATACATGAGTCTAGACGTAATCACGCCACCTGTAGTAAGTGAGAAAGCAAAAGACACATATCTTATCATATCACTTTTAGGAGTTACTTAAAAATTGATACCAATGAAGATATTTCCACAGAGAAAGGCAATCACAGATTCATTAAAAAAACTGATGGTTCACCAAATAGAAAGGGATGAGGATTGGATACATTACCATATTGGGGTTAACAGAGATATACATACCATGTGAAATATATAATCACCAAAGACGTACGGAAGACCTGGAGAAGACTACTCAACATTGTGTCATAACCTACATGGGAAAAGGATGCGAGGAAGAATAGATACACGTATATGTGTGAAAGAACCACATCTTGCACACCTAGAACAAACAAACCATTGTAATCAAATTTGCTGGGATAAAAAATAAAAAGTAAATTACAATTATGAACAAGAAGTAATGAGACATAAACATAAAGTGCTTTTTTCCTGGCACATTCCATTCGAATTTACAACCTAGAACACCACTTCCATTAAGGCTCTGTTTCCCCAGTTACCAAATTTGGTAAAGGAGAAATGCTGCCACCTTGTGGCCGTTTCCTGCAAGAGCAGCTTTAAACTCACAGCTAATGGTCACTTAACATTCACAAGGACTCAGGGCTGTAAAGGACACCTGCCCTAAAAAATTGTGCTGAAGTAGGAAATGGACAAAAAATTCAAAACAGGCAAATGTTTCAAGAAGAGAGTATGAGGAGTTAAGTTTTACTCACGCTCTTTTAAAAAAAAAGGAAAATGGATAAAAGCTCAACCTCAGGGAGTGTTAGACCCATGCAATCTAATCTACAAAAAGTTTCAACTTAGACCAGTCGACTGACCATCAGCAAAATGTCTACAAACAATAAATGCTGACGGGGTTTTTAAGAACTGTGTCCCCTCTACCTGCTGGTGAGACGTAAAGGGGTAACAGCCAATAATGAGAAGAGAAAGGATCTGTGTTTAAAAGTAAAAATGGAGGTACCATTCAGTCCAGTAGGCGCACCATTGGACCTCTCACCTGAGAAGACAAGAATCGAGAAGACACAGGCCGCAAAAGCTGCAGTGCAGCCTTATTCACATTAGCCAAGACAGTGAAGCAATCAAAATATCCAACAAGAGGTGAATGGATAAAGAAGAAGTGGTCCATGTACACAATGGAATATTAGCCATGGAAAACAATGAACCATTGCTCTTTGAGGCACCACAAATGAGTCTGGAGATAATCACGAAACATGAGGTAACTCGGAAACCAAAGACCTGTATTCTATGATATCACTTATAGGCGTTATCTAATAACTGACACAAATGAATATATTTCCACAGAGAAAGACACTCACAGACTTAGAAAACAAACTATGCTCATCTAAAAGGAAAGGTGGGGGGAATGGATAAGTTAAGATTAGTGTTGCTATATGTATACAAACACATAGTATATACATATCTCAAAAAGACCGACCATCTAGCAAGGGAGGTCTGTGGAACCCTCTGTAACATTTTACATGGGAAGAGGATCTGTACTTGAATAGACATATATAATGTACAAATGAACCAGATTGTGTACACCTAGGACAGACAATATTCGAAGCTTTACCCCAATTAAAAAAAAATTTAAAACCAAGAGGAAATAATGAGACATAAACTTATGGGGGTTTCTCCAGGCACATTCCAATTTAATTTACAACCTAGGAACACGACTTCCAGAAAGGCTCTGCTGCCCTAGTACCCAGATTTGGGAGTGGAGAAATGCTGCCTACTTGAGGCCACTTCCCACAACAGCAGCTTTAAACCCATTGCTAATGGTCACTAAATATTCACCAAACTTGCAGTTCGGGAAATGACACCTGCTCTCTAAAAAAATTCTCAGGTGGAAAATCGACCAAAAATTTCAAAATAGGGCAATCTTCCAAGAAGACATTTTCAAGAGATATATTGTACTCCCAACTGTTTCCTTTTTTTTAACAGAAAAGAAAACGGTGGAGAAACATGATGAGTTTTACGAATTTTCAAAGACATGCAAACCCAAATTACAAAACCCTATCAGCATACAGCAGCCAGTAGGGCCATTAGCATAAAGGCAGCAAACAATAAATGCTAAATCGATTGTGGAGAAATGCATACCCTCGATTCTAAGGGGGACGTGGTAAGAGCCACTAATGAAAACACAAAGAAGGTGCTTTGAAAAGGGAAACACGGTGCTACCAGTCAATCAATCACACCCACTGCTGGGCCTATCAACTGAGAAAATGAGAATCAAAAAGTCACAGGCTGGCAATCCTGCACTCCAACAATATTTACCATAGCCAACACTTGGAAGCAATGAAAATGTCCATCAACTGAGGAATGCGCAAAGTAGAAGTGGTCCACGTGCACACTGGGGAATTACTCCAATAAAAACTAAAAATTAAATTAAAAATCCAACAAAAGTAAGGAGACATCAGCTTGTGTGGGTTTGTCCGGGCACACTCCACTCTAATTTATAACCGAGAAACACCACAGGCCGCAAGGGCTTTTCCCTAGTTACCATGGTGGGGACATAGAAAGGCTGCCGCCCTCTGGCATTTACCTGCAAAAGCAGCTTTAAAGCCTGTGCTAATGGTCATTTCATAGGAACAAGTACTGCAAAACTGTAAATGAAACCTACCCTCAAAATGTCTTGAGGGAGGTAATGGCCAAAACATTTCAAAATGTGACACATACTTTAAGAGAACACTTTGAAGAACTAAGGGGTAATCACAGGTTGAAAAATAAAAAGGACATGCCTTAAAGCTCAATTTCAACGGATTATGAGGCACAGGCGAATTCAACCACAAAGAGGTATCAGCTCACACTTGTCAGAATAACCATCAGCAAGGAAACTACAAACAATAAATGCTGAAGGTGTTGTGGAGAAATGCATACCCTCAACTTCATGTGGGACGTAACTTGAAAAGGGCCACGAATGAGAACAGAATGGAGGTGCCTTAAAAAGGTAAACATTGAGCTACCGTATGATCCAGCAGGCCCACTCCTCGACCTATAATCTAAGAAGAAAGAATTGGAAAGACACAGGCAGGCAAATCTGCATGGCACAGTATTACAATAGCCAAGATATGGAAGTAACCAAAAAGTCCACCAACAGATGGGTGGACAAAGAAGAACTCCTCCATGTACAGATGGAATATTCGCTAGTGAAAAAAATGAAACAATGCCATTTACAGCACCATACATGAGTCTAGACGTAATCACGCCACCTGTAGTCAGTGAGAAAGCAAAAGACACATATCCTATCATATCACTTTTAGGAGTTACTTAAAAATTGATACCAATGAAGATATTTCCACAGAGAAAGGCAATCACAGATTCATTAAAAAAACTGATGGTTCACCAAATAGAAAGGGATGAGGATTGGATACATTACCATATTGGGGTTAACAGAGATATACATACCATGTGAAATATATAATCACCAAAGACGTACGGAAGACCAGGAGAAGACTACTCAACATTGTGTCATAACCTACATGGGAAAAGGATGCGAGGAAGAATAGATACACGTATATGTGTGAAAGAACCACATCTTGCACACCTAGAACAAACAAACCATTGTAATCAAATTTGCTGGGATAAAAAATAAAAAGTAAATTACAATTATGAACAAGAAGTAATGAGACATAAACATAAAGTGCTTTTTTCCTGGCACATTCCATTCGAATTTACAACCTAGAACACCACTTCCATTAAGGCTCTGTTTCCCCAGTTACCAAATTTGGTAAAGGAGAAATGCTGCCACCTTGTGGCCGTTTCCTGCAAGAGCAGCTTTAAACTCACAGCTAATGGTCACTTAACATTCACAAGGACTCAGGGCTGTAAAGGACACCTGCCCTAAAAAATTGTGCTGAAGTAGGAAATGGACAAAAAAATTCAAAACAGGCAAATGTTTCAAGAAGAGAGTATGAGGAGTTAAGTTTTACTCACGCTCTTTTAAAAAAAAAGGAAAATGGATAAAAGCTCAACCTCAGGGAGTGTTAGACCCATGCAATCTAATCTACAAAAAGTTTCAACTTAGACCAGTCGACTGACCATCAGCAAAATGTCTACAAACAATAAATGCTGACGGGGTTTTTAAGAACTGTGTCCCCTCTACCTGCTGGTGAGACGTAAAGGGGTAACAGCCAATAATGAGAAGAGAAAGGATCTGTGTTTAAAAGTAAAAATGGAGGTACCATTCAGTCCAGCAGGCGCACCATTGGACCTCTCACCTGAGAAGACAAGAATCGAGAAGACACAGGCCGCAAAAGCTGCAGTGCAGCCTTATTCACAATAGCCAAGACAGTGAAGCAATCAAAATATCCAACAAGAGGTGAATGGATAAAGAAGAAGTGGTCCATGTACACAATGGAATATTAGCCATGGAAAACAATGAACCATTGCTCTTTGAGGCACCACAAATGAGTCTGGAGATAATCACGAAACATGAGGTAACTCGGAAACCAAAGACCTGTATTCTATGATATCACTTATAGGCGTTATCTAATAACTGACACAAATGAATATATTTCCACAGAGAAAGACACTCACAGACTTAGAAAACAAACTATGCTCATCTAAAAGGAAAGGTGGGGGGAATGGATAAGTTAAGATTAGTGTTGCTATATGTATACAAACACATAGTATATACATATCTCAAAAAGACCGACCATCTAGCAAGGGAGGTCTGTGGAACCCTCTGTAACATTTTACATGGGAAGAGGATCTGTACTTGAATAGACATATATAATGTACAAATGAACCAGATTGTGTACACCTAGGACAGACAATATTCGAAGCTTTACCCCAATTAAAAAAAATTTTAAAACCAAGAAGAAATAATGAGACATAAACTTATGGGGGTTTCTCCAGGCACATTCCAATTTAATTTACAACCTAGGAACACGACTTCCAGAAAGGCTCTGCTGCCCTAGTACCCAGATTTGGGAGTGGAGAAATGCTGCCTACTTGAGGCCACTTCCCACAACAGCAGCTTTAAACCCATTGCTAATGGTCACTAAATATTCACCAAACTTGCAGTTCGGGAAATGACACCTGCTCTCTAAAAAAATTCTGAGGTGGAAAATCGACCAAAAATTTCAAAATAGGGCAACCTTCCAAGAAGACATTTTCAAGAGATATATTGTACTCCCAACTGTTTCCTTTTTTTTAACAGAAAAGAAAACGTTGGAGAAACATGATGAGTTTTACGAATTTTCAAAGACATGCAAACCCAAATTACAAAACCCTATCAGCATACAGCAGCCAGTAGGGCCATTAGCATAAAGGCAGCAAACAATAAATGCTAAATCGATTGTGGAGAAATGCATACCCTCGATTCTAAGGGGGACGTGGTAAGAGCCACTAATGAAAACACAAAGAAGGTGCTTTGAAAAGGGAAACACGGTGCTACCAGTCAATCAATCACACCCACTGCTGGGCCTATCAACTGAGAAAATGAGAATCAAAAAGTCACAGGCTGGCAATCCTGCACTCCAACAATATTTACCAGAGCCAACACTTGGAAGCAATGAAAATGTCCATCAACTGAGGAATGCGCAAAGTAGAAGTGGTCCACGTGCACACTGGGGAATTACTCCAATAAAAACTAAAAATTAAATTTAAAAATCCAACAAAAGTAAGGAGACATCAGCTTGTGTGGGTTTGTCCGGGCACACTCCACTCTAATTTATAACCGAGAAACACCACAGGCCTCAAGGGCTTTTCCCTAGTTACCATGGTGGGGACATAGAAAGGCTGCCACCCTCTGGCATTTACCTGCAAAAGCAGCTTTAAAGCCTGTGCTAATGGTCATTTCATAGGAACAAGTACTGCAGAACTGTAAATGAAACCTACCCTCAAAATGTCTTGAGGGAGGTAATGGCCAAAACATTTCAAAATGTGACACATAATTTAAGAGAACACTTTGAAGAACTAAGGGGTAATCACAGGTTGAAAAATAAAAAGGACATGCCTTAAAGCTCAATTTCAACGGATTATGAGGCACAGGCGAATTCAACCACAAAGAGGTATCAGCTCACACTTGTCAGAATAACCATCAGCAAGGAAACTACAAACAATAAATGCTGAAGGTGTTGTGGAGAAATGCATACCCTCAACTTCATGTGGGACGTAACTTGAAAAGGGCCACGAATGAGAACAGAATGGAGGTGCCTTAAAAAGGTAAACATTGAGCTACCGTATGATCCAGCAGGCCCACTCCTCGACCTATAATCTAAGAAGAAAGAATTGGAAAGACACAGGCAGGCAAATCTGCATGGCACAGTATTACAATAGCCAAGATATGGAAGTAACCAAAAAGTCCACCAACAGATGGGTGGACAAAGAAGAACTCCTCCATGTACAGATGGAATATTCGCTAGTGAAAAAAATGAAACAATGCCATTTACAGCACCATACATGAGTCTAGACGTAATCACGCCACCTGTAGTCAGTGAGAAAGCAAAAGACACATATCCTATCATATCACTTTTAGGAGTTACTTAAAAATTGATACCAATGAAGATATTTCCACAGAGAAAGGCAATCACATTCATTAAAAAAACTGATGGTTCACCAAATAGAAAGGGATGAGGATTGGATACATTACCATATTGGGGTTAACAGAGATATACATACCATGTGAAATATATAATCACCAAAGACGTATGGAAGACCAGGAGAAGACTACTCAACATTGTGTCATAACCTACATGGGAAAAGGATGCGAGGAAGAATAGATACACGTATATGTGTGAAAGAACCACATCTTGCACACCTAGAACAAACAAACCATTTTAATCAAATTTGCTGGGATAAAAAATAAAAAGTAAATTACAATTATGAACAAGAAGTAATGAGACATAAACATAAAGTGCTTTTTTCCTGGCACATTCCATTCGAATTTACAACCTAGAACACCACTTCCATTAAGGCTCTGTTTCCCCAGTTACCAAATTTGGTAAAGGAGAAATGCTGCCACCTTGTGGCCGTTTTCTGCAAGAGCAGCTTTAAACTCACAGCTAATGGTCACTTAACATTCACAAGGACTCAGGGCTGTAAAGGACACCTGCCCTAAAAAATTGTGCTGAAGTAGGGAATGGACAAAAAAATTCAAAACAGGCAAATGTTTCAAGAAGAGAGTATGAGGAGTTAAGTTTTACTCACGCTCTTTTAAAAAAAAAAAGGAAAATGGATAAAAGCTCAACCTCAGGGAGTGTTAGACCCATGCAATCTAATCTACAAAAAGTTTCAACTTAGACCAGTCGACTGACCATCAGCAAAATGTCTACAAACAATAAATGCTGACGGGGTTTTTAAGAACTGTGTCCCCTCTACCTGCTGGTGAGACGTAAAGGGGTAACAGCCAATAATGAGAAGAGAAAGGAGCTGTGTTTAAAAGTAAAAATGGAGGTACCATTCAGTCCAGCAGGCACACCATTGGACCTCTCACCTGAGAAGACAAGAATCGAGAAGACACAGGCCGCAAAAGCTGCAGTGCAGCCTTATTCACAATAGCCAAGACAGTGAAGCAATCAAAATATCCAACAAGAGGTGAATGGATAAAGAAGAAGTGGTCCATGTACACAATGGAATATTAGCCATGGAAAACAATGAACCATTGCTCTTTGAGGCACCACAAATGAGTCTGGAGATAATCACGAAACATGAGGTAACTCGGAAACCAAAGACCTGTATTCTATGATATCACTTATAGGCGTTATCTAATAACTGACACAAATGAATATATTTCCACAGAGAAAGACACTCACAGACTTAGAAAACAAACTATGCTCATCTAAAAGGAAAGGTGGGGGGAATGGATAAGTTAAGATTAGTGTTGCTATATGTATACAAACACATAGTATATACATATCTGAAAAAGACCGACCATCTAGCAAGGGAGGTCTGTGGAACCCTCTGTAACATTTTACATGGGAAGAGGATCTGTACTTGAATAGACATATATAATGTACAAATGAACCAGATTGTGTACACCTAGGACAGACAATATTCGAAGCTTTACCCCAATTACAAAAAATTTTAAAACCAAGAAGAAATAATGAGACATAAACTTATGGGGGTTTCTCCAGGCACATTCCAATTTAATTTACAACCTAGGAACACGACTTCCAGAAAGGCTCTGCTGCCCTAGTACCCAGATTTGGGAGTGGAGAAATGCTGCCTACTTGAGGCCACTTCCCACAACAGCAGCTTTAAACCCATTGCTAATGGTCACTAAATATTCACCAAACTTGCAGTTCGGGAAATGACACCTGCTCTCTAAAAAAATTATGAGGTGGAAAATCGACCAAAAATTTCAAAATAGGGCAACCTTCCAAGAAGACATTTTCAAGAGATATATTGTACTCCCAACTGTTTCCTTTTTTTTAACAGAAAAGAAAACGGTGGAGAAACATGATGAGTTTTACGAATTTTCAAAGACATGCAAACCCAAATTACAAAACCCTATCAGCATACAGCAGCCAGTAGGGCCATTAGCATAAAGGCAGCAAACAATAAATGCTAAATCGATTGTGGAGAAATGCATACCCTCGATTCTAAGGGGGACGTGGTAAGAGCCACTAATGAAAACACAAAGAAGGTGCTTTGAAAAGGGAAACACGGTGCTACCAGTCAATCAATCACACCCACTGCTGGGCCTATCAACTGAGAAAATGAGAATCAAAAAGTCACAGGCTGGCAATCCTGCACTCCAACAATATTTACCAGAGCCAACACTTGGAAGCAATGAAAATGTCCATCAACTGAGGAATGCGCAAAGTAGAAGTGGTCCACGTGCACACTGGGGAATTACTCCAATAAAAACTAAAAATTAAATTTAAAAATCCAACAAAAGTAAGGAGACATCAGCTTGTGTGGGTTTGTCCGGGCACACTCCACTCTAATTTATAACCGAGAAACACCACAGGCCGCAAGGGCTTTTCCCTAGTTACCATGGTGGGGACATAGAAAGGCTGCCGCCCTCTGGCATATACCTGCAAAAGCAGCTTTAAAGCCTGTGCTAATGGTCATTTCATAGGAACAAGTACTGCAGAACTGTAAATGAAACCTACCCTCAAAATGTCTTGAGGGAGGTAATGGCCAAAACATTTCAAAATGTGACACATACTTTAAGAGAACACTTTGAAGAACTAAGGGGTAATCACAGGTTGAAAAATAAAAAGGACATGCCTTAAAGCTCAATTTCAACGGATTATGAGGCACAGGCGAATTCAACCACAAAGAGGTATCAGCTCACACTTGTCAGAATAACCATCAGCAAGGAAACTACAAACAATAAATGCTGAAGCTGTTGTGGAGAAATGCTTACCCTCAATTTCATGTGGGACGTAACTTGAAAAGGGCCACGAATGAGAACAGAATGGAGGTGCCTTAAAAAGGTAAACATTGAGCTACCGTATGATCCAGCAGGCCCACTCCCCGACCTATAATCTAAGAAGAAAGAATTGGAAAGACACAGGCAGGCAAATCTGCATGGCACAGTATTACAATAGCCAAGATATGGAAGTAACCAAAAAGTCCACCAACAGATGGGTGGACAAAGAAGAACTCCTCCATGTACAGATGGAATATTCGCTAGTGAAAAAAATGAAACAATGCCATTTACAGCACCATACATGAGTCTAGACGTAATCACGCCACCTGTAGTCAGTGAGAAAGCAAAAGACACATATCCTATCATATCACTTTTAGGAGTTACTTAAAAATTGATACCAATGAAGATATTTCCACAGAGAAAGGCAATCACAGATTCATTAAAAAAACTGATGGTTCACAAAATAGAAAGGGATGAGGATTGGATACATTACCATATTGGGGTTAACAGAGATATACATACCATGTGAAATATATAATCACCAAAGACGTACGGAAGACCAGGAGAAGACTACTCAACATTGTGTCATAACCTACATGGGAAAAGGATGCGAGGAAGAATAGATACACGTATATGTGTGAAAGAACCACATCTTGCACACCTAGAACAAACAAACCATTGTAATCAAATTTGCTGGGATAAAAAATAAAAAGTAAATTACAATTATGAACAAGAAGTAATGAGACATAAACATAAAGTGCTTTTTTCCTGGCACATTCCATTCGAATTTACAACCTAGAACACCACTTCCATTAAGGCTCTGTTTCCCCAGTTACCAAATTTGGTAAAGGAGAAATGCTGCCACCTTGTGGCCGTTTCCTGCAAGAGCAGCTTTAAACTCACAGCTAATGGTCACTTAACATTCACAAGGACTCAGGGCTGTAAAGGACACCTGCCCTAAAAAATTGTGCTGAAGTAGGGAATGGACAAAAAAATTCAAAACAGGCAAATGTTTCAAGAAGAGAGTATGAGGAGTTAAGTTTTACTCACGCTCTTTTAAAAAAAAAAAGGAAAATGGATAAAAGCTCAACCTCAGGGAGTGTTAGACCCATGCAATCTAATCTACAAAAAGTTTCAACTTAGACCAGTCGACTGACCATCAGCAAAATGTCTACAAACAATAAATGCTGACGGGGTTTTTAAGAACTGTGTCCCCTCTACCTGCTGGTGAGACGTAAAGGGGTAACAGCCAATAATGAGAAGAGAAAGGAGCTGTGTTTAAAAGTAAAAATGGAGGTACCATTCAGTCCAGCAGGCACACCATTGGACCTCTCACCTGAGAAGACAAGAATCGAGAAGACACAGGCCGCAAAAGCTGCAGTGCAGCCTTATTCACAATAGCCAAGACAGTGAAGCAATCAAAATATCCAACAAGAGGTGAATGGATAAAGAAGAAGTGGTCCATGTACACAATGGAATATTAGCCATGGAAAACAATGAACCATTGCTCTTTGAGGCACCACAAATGAGTCTGGAGATAATCACGAAACATGAGGTAACTCGGAAACCAAAGACCTGTATTCTATGATATCACTTATAGGCGTTATCTAATAACTGACACAAATGAATATATTTCCACAGAGAAAGACACTCACAGACTTAGAAAACAAACTATGCTCATCTAAAAGGAAAGGTGGGGGGAATGGATAAGTTAAGATTAGTGTTGCTCTATGTATACAAACACATAGTATATACATATCTCAAAAAGACCGACCATCTAGCAAGGGAGGTCTGTGGAACCCTCTGTAACATTTTACATGGGAAGAGGATCTGTACTTGAATAGACATATATAATGTACAAATGAACCAGATTGTGTACACCTAGGACAGACAATATTCGAAGCTTTACCCCAATTAAAAAAAATTTTAAAACCAAGAAGAAATAATGAGACATAAACTTATGGGGGTTTCTCCAGGCACATTCCAATTTAATTTACAACCTAGGAACACGACTTCCAGAAAGGCTCTGCTGCCCTAGTACCCAGATTTGGGAGTGGAGAAATGCTGCCTACTTGAGGCCACTTCCCACAACAGCAGCTTTAAACCCATTGCTAATGGTCACTAAATATTCACCAAACTTGCAGTTCGGGAAATGACACCTGCTCTCTAAAAAAATTCTGAGGTGGAAAATCGACCAAAAATTTCAAAATAGGGCAACCTTCCAAGAAGACATTTTCAAGAGATATATTGTACTCCCAACTGTTTCCTTTTTTTTAACAGAAAAGAAAACGGTGGAGAAACATGATGAGTTTTACGAATTTTCAAAGACATGCAAACCCAAATTACAAAACCCTATCAGCATACAGCAGCCAGTAGGGCCATTAGCATAAAGGCAGCAAACAATAAATGCTAAATCGATTGTGGAGAAATGCATACCCTCGATTCTAAGGGGGACGTGGTAAGAGCCACTAATGAAAACACAAAGAAGGTGCTTTGAAAAGGGAAACACGGTGCTACCAGTCAATCAATCACACCCACTGCTGGGCCTATCAACTGAGAAAATGAGAATCAAAAAGTCACAGGCTGGCAATCCTGCACTCCAACAATATTTACCAGAGCCAACACTTGGAAGCAATGAAAATGTCCATCAACTGAGGAATGCGCAAAGTAGAAGTGGTCCACGTGCACACTGGGGAATTACTCCAATAAAAACTAAAAATTAAATTAAAAATCCAACAAAAGTAAGGAGACATCAGCTTGTGTGGGTTTGTCCGGGCACACTCCACTCTAATTTATAACCGAGAAACACCACAGGCCGCAAGGGCTTTTCCCTAGTTACCATGGTGGGGACATAGAAAGGCTGCCGCGCTCTGGCATTTACCTGCAAAAGCAGCTTTAAAGCCTGTGCTAATGGTCATTTCATAGGAACAAGTACTGCAGAACTGTAAATGAAACCTACCCTCAAAATGTCTTGAGGGAGGTAATGGCCAAAACATTTCAAAATGTGACACATACTTTAAGAGAACACTTTGAAGAACTAAGGGGTAATCACAGGTTGAAAAATAAAAAGGACATGCCTTAAAGCTCAATTTCAACGGATTATGAGGCACAGGCGAATTCAACCACAAAGAGGTATCAGCTCACACTTGTCAGAATAACCATCAGCAAGGAAACTACAAACAATAAATGCTGAAGGTGTTGTGGAGAAATGCATACCCTCAACTTCATGTGGGACGTAACTTGAAAAGGGCCACGAATGAGAACAGAATGGAGGTGCCTTAAAAAGGTAAACATTGAGCTACCGTATGATCCAGCAGGCCCACTCCTCGACCTATAATCTAAGAAGAAAGAATTGGAAAGACACAGGCAGGCAAATCTGCATGGCACAGTATTACAATAGCCAAGATATGGAAGTAACCAAAAAGTCCACCAACAGATGGGTGGACAAAGAAGAACTCCTCCATGTACAGATGGAATATTCGCTAGTGAAAAAAATGAAACAATGCCATTTACAGCACCATACATGAGTCTAGACGTAATCACGCCACCTGTAGTCAGTGAGAAAGCAAAAGACACATATCCTATCATATCACTTTTAGGAGTTACTTAAAAATTGATACCAATGAAGATATTTCCACAGAGAAAGGCAATCACAGATTCATTAAAAAAACTGATGGTTCACCAAATAGAAAGGGATGAGGATTGGATACATTACCATATTGGGGTTAACAGAGATATACATACCATGTGAAATATATAATCACCAAAGACGTACGGAAGACCAGGAGAAGACTACTCAACATTGTGTCATAACCTACATGGGAAAAGGATGCGAGGAAGAATAGATACACGTATATGTGTGAAAGAACCACATCTTGCACACCTAGAACAAACAAACCATTGTAATCAAATTTGCTGGGATAAAAAATAAAAAGTAAATTACAATTATGAACAAGAAGTAATGAGACATAAACATAAAGTGCTTTTTTCCTGGCACATTCCATTCGAATTTACAACCTAGAACACCACTTCCATTAAGGCTCTGTTTCCCCAGTTACCAAATTTGGTAAAGGAGAAATGCTGCCACCTTGTGGCCGTTTCCTGCAAGAGCAGCTTTAAACTCACAGCTAATGGTCACTTAACATTCACAAGGACTCAGGGCTGTAAAGGACACCTGCCCTAAAAAATTGTGCTGAAGTAGGGAATGGACAAAAAAATTCAAAACAGGCAAATGTTTCAAGAAGAGAGTATGAGGAGTTAAGTTTTACTCACGCTCTTTTAAAAAAAAAAAGGAAAATGGATAAAAGCTCAACCTCAGGGAGTGTTAGACCCATGCAATCTAATCTACAAAAAGTTTCAACTTAGACCAGTCGACTGACCATCAGCAAAATGTCTACAAACAATAAATGCTGACGGGGTTTTTAAGAACTGTGTCCCCTCTACCTGCTGGTGAGACGTAAAGGGGTAACAGCCAATAATGAGAAGAGAAAGGAGCTGTGTTTAAAAGTAAAAATGGAGGTACCATTCAGTCCAGCAGGCACACCATTGGACCTCTCACCTGAGAAGACAAGAATCGAGAAGACACAGGCCGCAAAAGCTGCAGTGCAGCCTTATTCACAATAGCCAAGAGAGTGAAGCAATCAAAATATCCAACAAGAGGTGAATGGATAAAGAAGAAGTGGTCCATGTACACAATGGAATATTAGCCATGGAAAACAATGAACCATTGCTCTTTGAGGCACCACAAATGAGTCTGGAGATAATCACGAAACATGAGGTAACTCGGAAACCAAAGACCTGTATTCTATGATATCACTTATAGGCGTTATCTAATAACTGACACAAATGAATATATTTCCACAGAGAAAGACACTCACAGACTTAGAAAACAAACTATGCTCATCTAAAAGGAAAGGTGGGGGGAATGGATAAGTTAAGATTAGTGTTGCTCTATGTATACAAACACATAGTATATACATATCTCAAAAAGACCGACCATCTAGCAAGGGAGGTCTGTGGAACCCTCTGTAACATTTTACATGGGAAGAGGATCTGTACTTGAATAGACATATATAATGTACAAATGAACCAGATTGTGTACACCTAGGACAGACAATATTCGAAGCTTTACCCCAATTAAAAAAAATTTTAAAACCAAGAAGAAATAATGAGACATAAACTTATGGGGGTTTCTCCAGGCACATTCCAATTTAATTTACAACCTAGGAACACGACTTCCAGAAAGGCTCTGCTGCCCTAGTACCCAGATTTGGGAGTGGAGAAATGCTGCCTACTTGAGGCCACTTCCCACAACAGCAGCTTTAAACCCATTGCTAATGGTCACTAAATATTCACCAAACTTGCAGTTCGGGAAATGACACCTGCTCTCTAAAAAAATTCTGAGGTGGAAAATCGACCAAAAATTTCAAAATAGGGCAACCTTCCAAGAAGACATTTTCAAGAGATATATTGTACTCCCAACTGTTTCCTTTTTTTTAACAGAAAAGAAAACGGTGGAGAAACATGATGAGTTTTACGAATTTTCAAAGACATGCAAACCCAAATTACAAAACCCTATCAGCATACAGCAGCCAGTAGGGCCATTAGCATAAAGGCAGCAAACAATAAATGCTAAATCGATTGTGGAGAAATGCATACCCTCGATTCTAAGGGGGACGTGGTAAGAGCCACTAATGAAAACACAAAGAAGGTGCTTTGAAAAGGGAAACACGGTGCTACCAGTCAATCAATCACACCCACTGCTGGGCCTATCAACTGAGAAAATGAGAATCAAAAAGTCACAGGCTGGCAATCCTGCACTCCAACAATATTTACCAGAGCCAACACTTGGAAGCAATGAAAATGTCCATCAACTGAGGAATGCGCAAAGTAGAAGTGGTCCACGTGCACACTGGGGAATTACTCCAATAAAAACTAAAAATTAAATTTAAAAATCCAACAAAAGTAAGGAGACATCAGCTTGTGTGGGTTTGTCCGGGCACACTCCACTCTAATTTATAACCGAGAAACACCACAGGCCTCAAGGGCTTTTCCCTAGTTACCATGGTGGGGACATAGAAAGGCTGCCGCCCTCTGGCATTTACCTGCAAAAGCAGCTTTAAAGCCTGTGCTAATGGTCATTTCATAGGAACAAGTACTGCAGAACTGTAAATGAAACCTACCCTCAAAATGTCTTGAGGGAGGTAATGGCCAAAACATTTCAAAATGTGACACATACTTTAAGAGAACACTTTGAAGAACTAAGGGGTAATCACAGGTTGAAAAATAAAAAGGACATGCCTTAAAGCTCAATTTCAACGGATTATGAGGCACAGGCGAATTCAACCACAAAGAGGTATCAGCTCACACTTGTCAGAATAACCATCAGCAAGGAAACTACAAACAATAAATGCTGAAGGTGTTGTGGAGAAATGCATACCCTCAACTTCAAGTGGGACGTAACTTGAAAAGGGCCACGAATGAGAACAGAATGGAGGTGCCTTAAAAAGGTAAACATTGAGCTACCGTATGATCCAGCAGGCCCACTCCTCGACCTATAATCTAAGAAGAAAGAATTGGAAAGACACAGGCAGGCAAATCTGCATGGCACAGTATTACAATAGCCAAGATATGGAAGTAACCAAAAAGTCCACCAACAGATGGGTGGACAAAGAAGAACTCCTCCATGTACAGATGGAATATTCGCTAGTGAAAAAAATGAAACAATGCCATTTACAGCACCATACATGAGTCTAGACGTAATCACGCCACCTGTAGTCAGTGAGAAAGCAAAAGACACATATCCTATCATATCACTTTTAGGAGTTACTTAAAAATTGATACCAATGAAGATATTTCCACAGAGAAAGGCAATCACAGATTCATTAAAAAAACTGATGGTTCACCAAATAGAAAGGGATGAGGATTGGATACATTACCATATTGGGGTTAACAGAGATATACATACCATGTGAAATATATAATCACCAAAGACGTACGGAAGACCAGGAGAAGACTACTCAACATTGTGTCATAACCTACATGGGAAAAGGATGCGAGGAAGAATAGATACACGTATATGTGTGAAAGAACCACATCTTGCACACCTAGAACAAACAAACCATTGTAATCAAATTTGCTGGGATAAAAAATAAAAAGTAAATTACAATTATGAACAAGAAGTAATGAGACATAAACATAAAGTGCTTTTTTCCTGGCACATTCCATTCGAATTTACAACCTAGAACACCACTTCCATTAAGGCTCTGTTTCCCCAGTTACCAAATTTGGTAAAGGAGAAATGCTGCCACCTTGTGGCCGTTTCCTGCAAGAGCAGCTTTAAACTCACAGCTAATGGTCACTTAACATTCACAAGGACTCAGGGCTGTAAAGGACACCTGCCCTAAAAAATTGTGCTGAAGTAGGGAATGGACAAAAAAATTCAAAACAGGCAAATGTTTCAAGAAGAGAGTATGAGGAGTTAAGTTTTACTCACGCTCTTTTAAAAAAAAAAAGGAAAATGGATAAAAGCTCAACCTCAGGGAGTGTTAGACCCATGCAATCTAATCTACAAAAAGTTTCAACTTAGACCAGTCGACTGACCATCAGCAAAATGTCTACAAACAATAAATGCTGACGGGGTTTTTAAGAACTGTGTCCCCTCTACCTGCTGGTGAGACGTAAAGGGGTAACAGCCAATAATGAGAAGAGAAAGGAGCTGTGTTTAAAAGTAAAAATGGAGGTACCATTCAGTCCAGCAGGCACACCATTGGACCTCTCACCTGAGAAGACAAGAATCGAGAAGACACAGGCCGCAAAAGCTGCAGTGCAGCCTTATTCACAATAGCCAAGACAGTGAAGCAATCAAAATATCCAACAAGAGGTGAATGGATAAAGAAGAAGTGGTCCATGTACACAATGGAATATTAGCCATGGAAAACAATGAACCATTGCTCTTTGAGGCACCACAAATGAGTCTGGAGATAATCACGAAACATGAGGTAACTCGGAAACCAAAGACCTGTATTCTATGATATCACTTATAGGCGTTATCTAATAACTGACACAAATGAATATATTTCCACAGAGAAAGACACTCACAGACTTAGAAAACAAACTATGCTCATCTAAAAGGAAAGGTGGGGGGAATGGATAAGTTAAGATTAGTGTTGCTATATGTATACAAACACATAGTATATACATATCTCAAAAAGACCGACCATCTAGCAAGGGAGGTCTGTGGAACCCTCTGTAACATTTTACATGGGAAGAGGATCTGTACTTGAATAGACATATATAATGTACAAATGAACCAGATTGTGTACACCTAGGACAGACAATATTCGAAGCTTTACCCCAATTAAAAAAAATTTTAAAACCAAGAAGAAATAATGAGACATAAACTTATGGGGGTTTCTCCAGGCACATTCCAATTTAATTTACAACCTAGGAACACGACTTCCAGAAAGGCTCTGCTGCCCTAGTACCCAGATTTGGGAGTGGAGAAATGCTGCCTACTTGAGGCCACTTCCCACAACAGCAGCTTTAAACCCATTGCTAATGGTCACTAAATATTCACCAAACTTGCAGTTCGGGAAATGACACCTGCTCTCTAAAAAAATTCTGAGGTGGAAAATCGACCAAAAATTTCAAAATAGGGCAACCTTCCAAGAAGACATTTTCAAGAGATATATTGTACTCCCAACTGTTTCCTTTTTTTTAACAGAAAAGAAAACGGTGGAGAAACATGATGTGTTTTACGAATTTTCAAAGACATGCAAACCCAAATTACAAAACCCTATCAGCATACAGCAGCCAGTAGGGCCATTAGCATAAAGGCAGCAAACAATAAATGCTAAATCGATTGTGGAGAAATGCATACCCTCGATTCTAAGGGGGACGTGGTAAGAGCCACTAATGAAAACACAAAGAAGGTGCTTTGAAAAGGGAAACACGGTGCTACCAGTCAATCAATCACACCCACTGCTGGGCCTATCAACTGAGAAAATGAGAATCAAAAAGTCACAGGCTGGCAATCCTGCACTCCAACAATATTTACCAGAGCCAACACTTGGAAGCAATGAAAATGTCCATCAACTGAGGAATGCGCAAAGTAGAAGTGGTCCACGTGCACACTGGGGAATTACTCCAATAAAAACTAAAAATTAAATTTAAAAATCCAACAAAAGTAAGGAGACATCAGCTTGTGTGGGTTTGTCCGGGCACACTCCACTCTAATTTATAACCGAGAAACACCACAGGCCTCAAGGGCTTTTCCCTAGTTACCATGGTGGGGACATAGAAAGGCTGCCGCCCTCTGGCATTTACCTGCAAAAGCAGCTTTAAAGCCTGGGCTAATGGTCATTTCATAGGAACAAGTACTGCAGAACTGTAAATGAAACCTACCCTCAAAATGTCTTGAGGGAGGTAATGGCCAAAACATTTCAAAATGTGACACATACTTTAAGAGAACACTTTGAAGAACTAAGGGGTAATCACAGGTTGAAAAATAAAAAGGACATGCCTTAAAGCTCAATTTCAACGGATTATGAGGCACAGGCGAATTCAACCACAAAGAGGTATCAGCTCACACTTGTCAGAATAACCATCAGCAAGGAAACTACAAACAATAAATGCTGAAGGTGTTGTGGAGAAATGCATACCCTCAACTTCATGTGGGACGTAACTTGAAAAGGGCCACGAATGAGAACAGAATGGAGGTGCCTTAAAAAGGTAAACATTGAGCTACCGTATGATCCAGCAGGCCCACTCCTCGACCTATAATCTAAGAAGAAAGAATTGGAAAGACACAGGCAGGCAAATCTGCATGGCACAGTATTACAATAGCCAAGATATGGAAGTAACCAAAAAGTCCACCAACAGATGGGTGGACAAAGAAGAACTCCTCCATGTACAGATGGAATATTCGCTAGTGAAAAAAATGAAACAATGCCATTTACAGCACCATACATGAGTCTAGACGTAATCACGCCACCTGTAGTCAGTGAGAAAGCAAAAGACACATATCCTATCATATCACTTTTAGGAGTTACTTAAAAATTGATACCAATGAAGATATTTCCACAGAGAAAGGCAATCACATTCATTAAAAAAACTGATGGTTCACCAAATAGAAAGGGATGAGGATTGGATACATTACCATATTGGGGTTAACAGAGATATACATACCATGTGAAATATATAATCACCAAAGACGTATGGAAGACCAGGAGAAGACTACTCAACATTGTGTCATAACCTACATGGGAAAAGGATGCGAGGAAGAATAGATACACGTATATGTGTGAAAGAACCACATCTTGCACACCTAGAACAAACAAACCATTTTAATCAAATTTGCTGGGATAAAAAATAAAAAGTAAATTACAATTATGAACAAGAAGTAATGAGACATAAACATAAAGTGCTTTTTTCCTGGCACATTCCATTCGAATTTACAACCTAGAACACCACTTCCATTAAGGCTCTGTTTCCCCAGTTACCAAATTTGGTAAAGGAGAAATGCTGCCACCTTGTGGCCGTTTTCTGCAAGAGCAGCTTTAAACTCACAGCTAATGGTCACTTAACATTCACAAGGACTCAGGGCTGTAAAGGACACCTGCCCTAAAAAATTGTGCTGAAGTAGGGAATGGACAAAAAAATTCAAAACAGGCAAATGTTTCAAGAAGAGAGTATGAGGAGTTAAGTTTTACTCACGCTCTTTTAAAAAAAAAAGGAAAATGGATAAAAGCTCAACCTCAGGGAGTGTTAGACCCATGCAATCTAATCTACAAAAAGTTTCAACTTAGACCAGTCGACTGACCATCAGCAAAATGTCTACAAACAATAAATGCTGACGGGGTTTTTAAGAACTGTGTCCCCTCTACCTGCTGGTGAGACGTAAAGGGGTAACAGCCAATAATGAGAAGAGAAAGGAGCTGTGTTTAAAAGTAAAAATGGAGGTACCATTCAGTCCAGCAGGCACACCATTGGACCTCTCACCTGAGAAGACAAGAATCGAGAAGACACAGGCCGCAAAAGCTGCAGTGCAGCCTTATTCACAATAGCCAAGACAGTGAAGCAATCAAAATATCCAACAAGAGGTGAATGGATAAAGAAGAAGTGGTCCATGTACACAATGGAATATTAGCCATGGAAAACAATGAACCATTGCTCTTTGAGGCACCACAAATGAGTCTGGAGATAATCACGAAACATGAGGTAACTCGGAAACCAAAGACCTGTATTCTATGATATCACTTATAGGCGTTATCTAATAACTGACACAAATGAATATATTTCCACAGAGAAAGACACTCACAGACTTAGAAAACAAACTATGCTCATCTAAAAGGAAAGGTGGGGGGAATGGATAAGTTAAGATTAGTGTTGCTATATGTATACAAACACATAGTATATACATATCTGAAAAAGACCGACCATCTAGCAAGGGAGGTCTGTGGAACCCTCTGTAACATTTTACATGGGAAGAGGATCTGTACTTGAATAGACATATATAATGTACAAATGAACCAGATTGTGTACACCTAGGACAGACAATATTCGAAGCTTTACCCCAATTACAAAAAATTTTAAAACCAAGAAGAAATAATGAGACATAAACTTATGGGGGTTTCTCCAGGCACATTCCAATTTAATTTACAACCTAGGAACACGACTTCCAGAAAGGCTCTGCTGCCCTAGTACCCAGATTTGGGAGTGGAGAAATGCTGCCTACTTGAGGCCACTTCCCACAACAGCAGCTTTAAACCCATTGCTAATGGTCACTAAATATTCACCAAACTTGCAGTTCGGGAAATGACACCTGCTCTCTAAAAAAATTATGAGGTGGAAAATCGACCAAAAATTTCAAAATAGGGCAACCTTCCAAGAAGACATTTTCAAGAGATATATTGTACTCCCAACTGTTTCCTTTTTTTTAACAGAAAAGAAAACGGTGGAGAAACATGATGAGTTTTACGAATTTTCAAAGACATGCAAACCCAAATTACAAAACCCTATCAGCATACAGCAGCCAGTAGGGCCATTAGCATAAAGGCAGCAAACAATAAATGCTAAATCGATTGTGGAGAAATGCATACCCTCGATTCTAAGGGGGACGTGGTAAGAGCCACTAATGAAAACACAAAGAAGGTGCTTTGAAAAGGGAAACACGGTGCTACCAGTCAATCAATCACACCCACTGCTGGGCCTATCAACTGAGAAAATGAGAATCAAAAAGTCACAGGCTGGCAATCCTGCACTCCAACAATATTTACCAGAGCCAACACTTGGAAGCAATGAAAATGTCCATCAACTGAGGAATGCGCAAAGTAGAAGTGGTCCACGTGCACACTGGGGAATTACTCCAATAAAAACTAAAAATTAAATTTAAAAATCCAACAAAAGTAAGGAGACATCAGCTTGTGTGGGTTTGTCCGGGCACACTCCACTCTAATTTATAACCGAGAAACACCACAGGCCGCAAGGGCTTTTCCCTAGTTACCATGGTGGGGACATAGAAAGGCTGCCGCCCTCTGGCATATACCTGCAAAAGCAGCTTTAAAGCCTGTGCTAATGGTCATTTCATAGGAACAAGTACTGCAGAACTGTAAATGAAACCTACCCTCAAAATGTCTTGAGGGAGGTAATGGCCAAAACATTTCAAAATGTGACACATACTTTAAGAGAACACTTTGAAGAACTAAGGGGTAATCACAGGTTGAAAAATAAAAAGGACATGCCTTAAAGCTCAATTTCAACGGATTATGAGGCACAGGCGAATTCAACCACAAAGAGGTATCAGCTCACACTTGTCAGAATAACCATCAGCAAGGAAACTACAAACAATAAATGCTGAAGCTGTTGTGGAGAAATGCTTACCCTCAATTTCATGTGGGACGTAACTTGAAAAGGGCCACGAATGAGAACAGAATGGAGGTGCCTTAAAAAGGTAAACATTGAGCTACCGTATGATCCAGCAGGCCCACTCCCCGACCTATAATCTAAGAAGAAAGAATTGGAAAGACACAGGCAGGCAAATCTGCATGGCACAGTATTACAATAGCCAAGATATGGAAGTAACCAAAAAGTCCACCAACAGATGGGTGGACAAAGAAGAACTCCTCCATGTACAGATGGAATATTCGCTAGTGAAAAAAATGAAACAATGCCATTTACAGCACCATACATGAGTCTAGACGTAATCACGCCACCTGTAGTCAGTGAGAAAGCAAAAGACACATATCCTATCATATCACTTTTAGGAGTTACTTAAAAATTGATACCAATGAAGATATTTCCACAGAGAAAGGCAATCACAGATTCATTAAAAAAACTGATGGTTCACAAAATAGAAAGGGATGAGGATTGGATACATTACCATATTGGGGTTAACAGAGATATACATACCATGTGAAATATATAATCACCAAAGACGTACGGAAGACCAGGAGAAGACTACTCAACATTGTGTCATAACCTACATGGGAAAAGGATGCGAGGAAGAATAGATACACGTATATTTGTGAAAGAACCACATCTTGCACACCTAGAACAAACAAACCATTGTAATCAAATTTGCTGGGATAAAAAATAAAAAGTAAATTACAATTATGAACAAGAAGTAATGAGACATAAACATAAAGTGCTTTTTTCCTGGCACATTCCATTCGAATTTACAACCTAGAACACCACTTCCATTAAGGCTCTGTTTCCCCAGTTACCAAATTTGGTAAAGGAGAAATGCTGCCACCTTGTGGCCGTTTCCTGCAAGAGCAGCTTTAAACTCACAGCTAATGGTCACTTAACATTCACAAGGACTCAGGGCTGTAAAGGACACCTGCCCTAAAAAATTGTGCTGAAGTAGGGAATGGACAAAAAAATTCAAAACAGGCAAATGTTTCAAGAAGAGAGTATGAGGAGTTAAGTTTTACTCACGCTCTTTTAAAAAAAAAAAGGAAAATGGATAAAAGCTCAACCTCAGGGAGTGTTAGACCCATGCAATCTAATCTACAAAAAGTTTCAACTTAGACCAGTCGACTGACCATCAGCAAAATGTCTACAAACAATAAATGCTGACGGGGTTTTTAAGAACTGTGTCCCCTCTACCTGCTGGTGAGACGTAAAGGGGTAACAGCCAATAATGAGAAGAGAAAGGAGCTGTGTTTAAAAGTAAAAATGGAGGTACCATTCAGTCCAGCAGGCACACCATTGGACCTCTCACCTGAGAAGACAAGAATCGAGAAGACACAGGCCGCAAAAGCTGCAGTGCAGCCTTATTCACAATAGCCAAGACAGTGAAGCAATCAAAATATCCAACAAGAGGTGAATGGATAAAGAAGAAGTGGTCCGTGTACACAATGGAATATTAGCCATGGAAAACAATGAACCATTGCTCTTTGAGGCACCACAAATGAGTCTGGAGATAATCACGAAACATGAGGTAACTCGGAAACCAAAGACCTGTATTCTATGATATCACTTATAGGCGTTATCTAATAACTGACACAAATGAATATATTTCCACAGAGAAAGACACTCACAGACTTAGAAAACAAACTATGCTCATCTAAAAGGAAAGGTGGGGGGAATGGATAAGTTAAGATTAGTGTTGCTCTATGTATACAAACACATAGTATATACATATCTCAAAAAGACCGACCATCTAGCAAGGGAGGTCTGTGGAACCCTCTGTAACATTTTACATGGGAAGAGGATCTGTACTTGAATAGACATATATAATGTACAAATGAACCAGATTGTGTACACCTAGGACAGACAATATTCGAAGCTTTACCCCAATTAAAAAAAATTTTAAAACCAAGAAGAAATAATGAGACATAAACTTATGGGGGTTTCTCCAGGCACATTCCAATTTAATTTACAACCTAGGAACACGACTTCCAGAAAGGCTCTGCTGCCCTAGTACCCAGATTTGGGAGTGGAGAAATGCTGCCTACTTGAGGCCACTTCCCACAACAGCAGCTTTAAACCCATTGCTAATGGTCACTAAATATTCACCAAACTTGCAGTTCGGGAAATGACACCTGCTCTCTAAAAAAATTCTGAGGTGGAAAATCGACCAAAAATTTCAAAATAGGGCAACCTTCCAAGAAGACATTTTCAAGAGATATATTGTACTCCCAACTGTTTCCTTTTTTTTAACAGAAAAGAAAACGGTGGAGAAACATGATGAGTTTTACGAATTTTCAAAGACATGCAAACCCAAATTACAAAACCCTATCAGCATACAGCAGCCAGTAGGGCCATTAGCATAAAGGCAGCAAACAATAAATGCTAAATCGATTGTGGAGAAATGCATACCCTCGATTCTAAGGGGGACGTGGTAAGAGCCACTAATGAAAACACAAAGAAGGTGCTTTGAAAAGGGAAACACGGTGCTACCAGTCAATCAATCACACCCACTGCTGGGCCTATCAACTGAGAAAATGAGAATCAAAAAGTCACAGGCTGGCAATCCTGCACTCCAACAATATTTACCAGAGCCAACACTTGGAAGCAATGAAAATGTCCATCAACTGAGGAATGCGCAAAGTAGAAGTGGTCCACGTGCACACTGGGGAATTACTCCAATAAAAACTAAAAATTAAATTAAAAATCCAACAAAAGTAAGGAGACATCAGCTTGTGTGGGTTTGTCCGGGCACACTCCACTCTAATTTATAACCGAGAAACACCACAGGCCGCAAGGGCTTTTCCCTAGTTACCATGGTGGGGACATAGAAAGGCTGCCGCGCTCTGGCATTTACCTGCAAAAGCAGCTTTAAAGCCTGTGCTAATGGTCATTTCATAGGAACAAGTACTGCAGAACTGTAAATGAAACCTACCCTCAAAATGTCTTGAGGGAGGTAATGGCCAAAACATTTCAAAATGTGACACATACTTTAAGAGAACACTTTGAAGAACTAAGGGGTAATCACAGGTTGAAAAATAAAAAGGACATGCCTTAAAGCTCAATTTCAACGGATTATGAGGCACAGGCGAATTCAACCACAAAGAGGTATCAGCTCACACTTGTCAGAATAACCATCAGCAAGGAAACTACAAACAATAAATGCTGAAGGTGTTGTGGAGAAATGCATACCCTCAACTTCATGTGGGACGTAACTTGAAAAGGGCCACGAATGAGAACAGAATGGAGGTGCCTTAAAAAGGTAAACATTGAGCTACCGTATGATCCAGCAGGCCCACTCCTCGACCTATAATCTAAGAAGAAAGAATTGGAAAGACACAGGCAGGCAAATCTGCATGGCACAGTATTACAATAGCCAAGATATGGAAGTAACCAAAAAGTCCACCAACAGATGGGTGGACAAAGAAGAACTCCTCCATGTACAGATGGAATATTCGCTAGTGAAAAAAATGAAACAATGCCATTTACAGCACCATACATGAGTCTAGACGTAATCACGCCACCTGTAGTCAGTGAGAAAGCAAAAGACACATATCCTATCATATCACTTTTAGGAGTTACTTAAAAATTGATACCAATGAAGATATTTCCACAGAGAAAGGCAATCACAGATTCATTAAAAAAACTGATGGTTCACCAAATAGAAAGGGATGAGGATTGGATACATTACCATATTGGGGTTAACAGAGATATACATACCATGTGAAATATATAATCACCAAAGACGTACGGAAGACCAGGAGAAGACTACTCAACATTGTGTCATAACCTACATGGGAAAAGGATGCGAGGAAGAATAGATACACGTATATGTGTGAAAGAACCACATCTTGCACACCTAGAACAAACAAACCATTGTAATCAAATTTGCTGGGATAAAAAATAAAAAGTAAATTACAATTATGAACAAGAAGTAATGAGACATAAACATAAAGTGCTTTTTTCCTGGCACATTCCATTCGAATTTACAACCTAGAACACCACTTCCATTAAGGCTCTGTTTCCCCAGTTACCAAATTTGGTAAAGGAGAAATGCTGCCACCTTGTGGCCGTTTCCTGCAAGAGCAGCTTTAAACTCACAGCTAATGGTCACTTAACATTCACAAGGACTCAGGGCTGTAAAGGACACCTGCCCTAAAAAATTGTGCTGAAGTAGGGAATGGACAAAAAAATTCAAAACAGGCAAATGTTTCAAGAAGAGAGTATGAGGAGTTAAGTTTTACTCACGCTCTTTTAAAAAAAAAAAGGAAAATGGATAAAAGCTCAACCTCAGGGAGTGTTAGACCCATGCAATCTAATCTACAAAAAGTTTCAACTTAGACCAGTCGACTGACCATCAGCAAAATGTCTACAAACAATAAATGCTGACGGGGTTTTTAAGAACTGTGTCCCCTCTACCTGCTGGTGAGACGTAAAGGGGTAACAGCCAATAATGAGAAGAGAAAGGAGCTGTGTTTAAAAGTAAAAATGGAGGTACCATTCAGTCCAGCAGGCACACCATTGGACCTCTCACCTGAGAAGACAAGAATCGAGAAGACACAGGCCGCAAAAGCTGCAGTGCAGCCTTATTCACAATAGCCAAGACAGTGAAGCAATCAAAATATCCAACAAGAGGTGAATGGATAAAGAAGAAGTGGTCCATGTACACAATGGAATATTAGCCATGGAAAACAATGAACCATTGCTCTTTGAGGCACCACAAATGAGTCTGGAGATAATCACGAAACATGAGGTAACTCGGAAACCAAAGACCTGTATTCTATGATATCACTTATAGGCGTTATCTAATAACTGACACAAATGAATATATTTCCACAGAGAAAGACACTCACAGACTTAGAAAACAAACTATGCTCATCTAAAAGGAAAGGTGGGGGGAATGGATAAGTTAAGATTAGTGTTGCTCTATGTATACAAACACATAGTATATACATATCTCAAAAAGACCGACCATCTAGCAAGGGAGGTCTGTGGAACCCTCTGTAACATTTTACATGGGAAGAGGATCTGTACTTGAATAGACATATATAATGTACAAATGAACCAGATTGTGTACACCTAGGACAGACAATATTCGAAGCTTTACCCCAATTAAAAAAAATTTTAAAACCAAGAAGAAATAATGAGACATAAACTTATGGGGGTTTCTCCAGGCACATTCCAATTTAATTTACAACCTAGGAACACCACTTCCAGAAAGGCTCTGCTGCCCTAGTACCCAGATTTGGGAGTGGAGAAATGCTGCCTACTTGAGGCCACTTCCCACAACAGCAGCTTTAAACCCATTGCTAATGGTCACTAAATATTCACCAAACTTGCAGTTCGGGAAATGACACCTGCTCTCTAAAAAAATTCTGAGGTGGAAAATCGACCAAAAATTTCAAAATAGGGCAACCTTCCAAGAAGACATTTTCAAGAGATATATTGTACTCCCAACTGTTTCCTTTTTTTTAACAGAAAAGAAAACGGTGGAGAAACATGATGAGTTTTACGAATTTTCAAAGACATGCAAACCCAAATTACAAAACCCTATCAGCATACAGCAGCCAGTAGGGCCATTAGCATAAAGGCAGCAAACAATAAATGCTAAATCGATTGTGGAGAAATGCATACCCTCGATTCTAAGGGGGACGTGGTAAGAGCCACTAATGAAAACACAAAGAAGGTGCTTTGAAAAGGGAAACACGGTGCTACCAGTCAATCAATCACACCCACTGCTGGGCCTATCAACTGAGAAAATGAGAATCAAAAAGTCACAGGCTGGCAATCCTGCACTCCAACAATATTTACCAGAGCCAACACTTGGAAGCAATGAAAATGTCCATCAACTGAGGAATGCGCAAAGTAGAAGTGGTCCACGTGCACACTGGGGAATTACTCCAATAAAAACTAAAAATTAAATTTAAAAATCCAACAAAAGTAAGGAGACATCAGCTTGTGTGGGTTTGTCCGGGCACACTCCACTCTAATTTATAACCGAGAAACACCACAGGCCTCAAGGGCTTTTCCCTAGTTACCATGGTGGGGACATAGAAAGGCTGCCGCCCTCTGGCATTTACCTGCAAAAGCAGCTTTAAAGCCTGTGCTAATGGTCATTTCATAGGAACAAGTACTGCAGAACTGTAAATGAAACCTACCCTCAAAATGTCTTGAGGGAGGTAATGGCCAAAACATTTCAAAATGTGACACATACTTTAAGAGAACACTTTGAAGAACTAAGGGGTAATCACAGGTTGAAAAATAAAAAGGACATGCCTTAAAGCTCAATTTCAACGGATTATGAGGCACAGGCGAATTCAACCACAAAGAGGTATCAGCTCACACTTGTCAGAATAACCATCAGCAAGGAAACTACAAACAATAAATGCTGAAGGTGTTGTGGAGAAATGCATACCCTCAACTTCAAGTGGGACGTAACTTGAAAAGGGCCACGAATGAGAACAGAATGGAGGTGCCTTAAGAAGGTAAACATTGAGCTACCGTATGATCCAGCAGGCCCACTCCTCGACCTATAATCTAAGAAGAAAGAATTGGAAAGACACAGGCAGGCAAATCTGCATGGCACAGTATTACAATAGCCAAGATATGGAAGTAACCAAAAAGTCCACCAACAGATGGGTGGACAAAGAAGAACTCCTCCATGTACAGATGGAATATTCGCTAGTGAAAAAAATGAAACAATGCCATTTACAGCACCATACATGAGTCTAGACGTAATCACGCCACCTGTAGTCAGTGAGAAAGCAAAAGACACATATCCTATCATATCACTTTTAGGAGTTACTTAAAAATTGATACCAATGAAGATATTTCCACAGAGAAAGGCAATCACAGATTCATTAAAAAAACTGATGGTTCACCAAATAGAAAGGGATGAGGATTGGATACATTACCATATTGGGGTTAACAGAGATATACATACCATGTGAAATATATAATCACCAAAGACGTACGGAAGACCAGGAGAAGACTACTCAACATTGTGTCATAACCTACATGGGAAAAGGATGCGAGGAAGAATAGATACACGTATATGTGTGAAAGAACCACATCTTGCACACCTAGAACAAACAAACCATTGTAATCAAATTTGCTGGGATAAAAAATAAAAAGTAAATTACAATTATGAACAAGAAGTAATGAGACATAAACATAAAGTGCTTTTTTCCTGGCACATTCCATTCGAATTTACAACCTAGAACACCACTTCCATTAAGGCTCTGTTTCCCCAGTTACCAAATTTGGTAAAGGAGAAATGCTGCCACCTTGTGGCCGTTTCCTGCAAGAGCAGCTTTAAACTCACAGCTAATGGTCACTTAACATTCACAAGGACTCAGGGCTGTAAAGGACACCTGCCCTAAAAAATTGTGCTGAAGTAGGGAATGGACAAAAAAATTCAAAACAGGCAAATGTTTCAAGAAGAGAGTATGAGGAGTTAAGTTTTACTCACGCTCTTTTAAAAAAAAAAAGGAAAATGGATAAAAGCTCAACCTCAGGGAGTGTTAGACCCATGCAATCTAATCTACAAAAAGTTTCAACTTAGACCAGTCGACTGACCATCAGCAAAATGTCTACAAACAATAAATGCTGACGGGGTTTTTAAGAACTGTGTCCCCTCTACCTGCTGGTGAGACGTAAAGGGGTAACAGCCAATAATGAGAAGAGAAAGGAGCTGTGTTTAAAAGTAAAAATGGAGGTACCATTCAGTCCAGCAGGCACACCATTGGACCTCTCACCTGAGAAGACAAGAATCGAGAAGACACAGGCCGCAAAAGCTGCAGTGCAGCCTTATTCACAATAGCCAAGACAGTGAAGCAATCAAAATATCCAACAAGAGGTGAATGGATAAAGAAGAAGTGGTCCATGTACACAATGGAATATTAGCCATGGAAAACAATGAACCATTGCTCTTTGAGGCACCACAAATGAGTCTGGAGATAATCACGAAACATGAGGTAACTCGGAAACCAAAGACCTGTATTCTATGATATCACTTATAGGCGTTATCTAATAACTGACACAAATGAATATATTTCCACAGAGAAAGACACTCACAGACTTAGAAAACAAACTATGCTCATCTAAAAGGAAAGGTGGGGGGAATGGATAAGTTAAGATTAGTGTTGCTATATGTATACAAACACATAGTATATACATATCTCAAAAAGACCGACCATCTAGCAAGGGAGGTCTGTGGAACCCTCTGTAACATTTTACATGGGAAGAGGATCTGTACTTGAATAGACATATATAATGTACAAATGAACCAGATTGTGTACACCTAGGACAGACAATATTCGAAGCTTTACCCCAATTAAAAAAAATTTTAAAACCAAGAAGAAATAATGAGACATAAACTTATGGGGGTTTCTCCAGGCACATTCCAATTTAATTTACAACCTAGGAACACGACTTCCAGAAAGGCTCTGCTGCCCTAGTACCCAGATTTGGGAGTGGAGAAATGCTGCCTACTTGAGGCCACTTCCCACAACAGCAGCTTTAAACCCATTGCTAATGGTCACTAAATATTCACCAAACTTGCAGTTCGGGAAATGACACCTGCTCTCTAAAAAAATTCTGAGGTGGAAAATCGACCAAAAATTTCAAAATAGGGCAACCTTCCAAGAAGACATTTTCAAGAGATATATTGTACTCCCAACTGTTTCCTTTTTTTTAACAGAAAAGAAAACGGTGGAGAAACATGATGTGTTTTACGAATTTTCAAAGACATGCAAACCCAAATTACAAAACCCTATCAGCATACAGCAGCCAGTAGGGCCATTAGCATAAAGGCAGCAAACAATAAATGCTAAATCGATTGTGGAGAAATGCATACCCTCGATTCTAAGGGGGACGTGGTAAGAGCCACTAATGAAAACACAAAGAAGGTGCTTTGAAAAGGGAAACACGGTGCTACCAGTCAATCAATCACACCCACTGCTGGGCCTATCAACTGAGAAAATGAGAATCAAAAAGTCACAGGCTGGCAATCCTGCACTCCAACAATATTTACCAGAGCCAACACTTGGAAGCAATGAAAATGTCCATCAACTGAGGAATGCGCAAAGTAGAAGTGGTCCACGTGCACACTGGGGAATTACTCCAATAAAAACTAAAAATTAAATTTAAAAATCCAACAAAAGTAAGGAGACATCAGCTTGTGTGGGTTTGTCCGGGCACACTCCACTCTAATTTATAACCGAGAAACACCACAGGCCTCAAGGGCTTTTCCCTAGTTACCATGGTGGGGACATAGAAAGGCTGCCGCCCTCTGGCATTTACCTGCAAAAGCAGCTTTAAAGCCTGGGCTAATGGTCATTTCATAGGAACAAGTACTGCAGAACTGTAAATGAAACCTACCCTCAAAATGTCTTGAGGGAGGTAATGGCCAAAACATTTCAAAATGTGACACATACTTTAAGAGAACACTTTGAAGAACTAAGGGGTAATCACAGGTTGAAAAATAAAAAGGACATGCCTTAAAGCTCAATTTCAACGGATTATGAGGCACAGGCGAATTCAACCACAAAGAGGTATCAGCTCACACTTGTCAGAATAACCATCAGCAAGGAAACTACAAACAATAAATGCTGAAGGTGTTGTGGAGAAATGCATACCCTCAACTTCATGTGGGACGTAACTTGAAAAGGGCCACGAATGAGAACAGAATGGAGGTGCCTTAAAAAGGTAAACATTGAGCTACCGTATGATCCAGCAGGCCCACTCCTCGACCTATAATCTAAGAAGAAAGAATTGGAAAGACACAGGCAGGCAAATCTGCATGGCACAGTATTACAATAGCCAAGATATGGAAGTAACCAAAAAGTCCACCAACAGATGGGTGGACAAAGAAGAACTCCTCCATGTACAGATGGAATATTCGCTAGTGAAAAAAATGAAACAATGCCATTTACAGCACCATACATGAGTCTAGACGTAATCACGCCACCTGTAGTCAGTGAGAAAGCAAAAGACACATATCCTATCATATCACTTTTAGGAGTTACTTAAAAATTGATACCAATGAAGATATTTCCACAGAGAAAGGCAATCACAGATTCATTAAAAAAACTGATGGTTCACCAAATAGAAAGGGATGAGGATTGGATACATTACCATATTGGGGTTAACAGAGATATACATACCATGTGAAATATATAATCACCAAAGACGTACGGAAGACCAGGAGAAGACTACTCAACATTGTGTCATAACCTACATGGGAAAAGGATGCGAGGAAGAATAGATACACGTATATGTGTGAAAGAACCACATCTTGCACACCTAGAACAAACAAACCATTGTAATCAAATTTGCTGGGATAAAAAATAAAAAGTAAATTACAATTATGAACAAGAAGTAATGAGACATAAACATAAAGTGCTTTTTTCCTGGCACATTCCATTCGAATTTACAACCTAGAACACCACTTCCATTAAGGCTCTGTTTCCCCAGTTACCAAATTTGGTAAAGGAGAAATGCTGCCACCTTGTGGCCGTTTCCTGCAAGAGCAGCTTTAAACTCACAGCTAATGGTCACTTAACATTCACAAGGACTCAGGGCTGTAAAGGACACCTGCCCTAAAAAATTGTGCTGAAGTAGGGAATGGACAAAAAAATTCAAAACAGGCAAATGTTTCAAGAAGAGAGTATGAGGAGTTAAGTTTTACTCACGCTCTTTTAAAAAAAAAAAGGAAAATGGATAAAAGCTCAACCTCAGGGAGTGTTAGACCCATGCAATCTAATCTACAAAAAGTTTCAACTTAGACCAGTCGACTGACCATCAGCAAAATGTCTACAAACAATAAATGCTGACGGGGTTTTTAAGAACTGTGTCCCCTCTACCTGCTGGTGAGACGTAAAGGGGTAACAGCCAATAATGAGAAGAGAAAGGAGCTGTGTTTAAAAGTAAAAATGGAGGTACCATTCAGTCCAGCAGGCACACCATTGGACCTCTCACCTGAGAAGACAAGAATCGAGAAGACACAGGCCGCAAAAGCTGCAGTGCAGCCTTATTCACAATAGCCAAGACAGTGAAGCAATCAAAATATCCAACAAGAGGTGAATGGATAAAGAAGAAGTGGTCCATGTACACAATGGAATATTAGCCATGGAAAACAATGAACCATTGCTCTTTGAGGCACCACAAATGAGTCTGGAGATAATCACGAAACATGAGGTAACTCGGAAACCAAAGACCTGTATTCTATGATATCACTTATAGGCGTTATCTAATAACTGACACAAATGAATATATTTCCACAGAGAAAGACACTCACAGACTTAGAAAACAAACTATGCTCATCTAAAAGGAAAGGTGGGGGGAATGGATAAGTTAAGATTAGTGTTGCTATATGTATACAAACACATAGTATATACATATCTCAAAAAGACCGACCATCTAGCAAGGGAGGTCTGTGGAACCCACTGTAACATTTTACATGGGAAGAGGATCTGTACTTGAATAGACATATATAATGTACAAATGAACCAGATTGTGTACACCTAGGACAGACAATATTCGAAGCTTTACCCCAATTAAAAAAAATTTTAAAACCAAGAAGAAATAATGAGACATAAACTTATGGGGGTTTCTCCAGGCACATTCCAATTTAATTTACAACCTAGGAACACGACTTCCAGAAAGGCTCTGCTGCCCTATTACCCAGATTTGGGAGTGGAGAAATGCTGCCTACTTGAGGCCACTTCCCACAACAGCAGCTTTAAACCCATTGCTAATGGTCACTAAATATTCACCAAACTTGCAGTTCGGGAAATGACACCTGCTCTCTAAAAAAATTCTGAGGTGGAAAATCGACCAAAAATTTCAAAATAGGGCAACCTTCCAAGAAGACATTTTCAAGAGATATATTGTACTCCCAACTGTTTCCTTTTTTTTAACAGAAAAGTAAACGGTGGAGAAACATGATGAGTTTTACGAATTTTCAAAGACATGCAAACCCAAATTACAAAACCCTATCAGCATACAGCAGCCAGTAGGGCCATTAGCATAAAGGCAGCAAACAATAAATGCTAAATCGATTGTGGAGAAATGCATACCCTCGATTCTAAGGGGGACGTGGTAAGAGCCACTAATGAAAACACAAAGAAGGTGCTTTGAAAAGGGAAACACGGTGCTACCAGTCAATCAATCACACCCACTGCTGGGCCTATCAACTGAGAAAATGAGAATCAAAAAGTCACAGGCTGGCAATCCTGCACTCCAACAATATTTACCAGAGCCAACACTTGGAAGCAATGAAAATGTCCATCAACTGAGGAATGCGCAAAGTAGAAGTGGTCCACGTGCACACTGGGGAATTACTCCAATAAAAACTAAAAATTAAATTTAAAAATCCAACAAAAGTAAGGAGACATCAGCTTGTGTGGGTTTGTCCGGGCACACTCCACTCTAATTTATAACCGAGAAACACCACAGGCCTCAAGGGCTTTTCCCTAGTTACCATGGTGGGGACATAGAAAGGCTGCCGCCCTCTGGCATTTACCTGCAAAAGCAGCTTTAAAGCCTGTGCTAATGGTCATTTCATAGGAACAAGTACTGCAGAACTGTAAATGAAACCTACCCTCAAAATGTCTTGAGGGAGGTAATGGCCAAAACATTTCAAAATGTGACACATACTTTAAGAGAACACTTTGAAGAACTAAGGGGTAATCACAGGTTGAAAAATAAAAAGGACATGCCTTAAAGCTCAATTTCAACGGATTATGAGGCACAGGCGAATTCAACCACAAAGAGGTATCAGCTCACACTTGTCAGAATAACCATCAGCAAGGAAACTACAAACAATAAATGCTGAAGGTGTTGTGGAGAAATGCATACCCTCAACTTCATGTGGGACGTAACTTGAAAAGGGCCACGAATGAGAACAGAATGGAGGTGCCTTAAAAAGGTAAACATTGAGCTACCGTATGATCCAGCAGGCCCACTCCTCGACCTATAATCTAAGAAGAAAGAATTGGAAAGACACAGGCAGGCAAATCTGCATGGCACAGTATTACAATAGCCAAGATATGGAAGTAACCAAAAAGTCCACCAACAGATGGGTGGACAAAGAAGAACTCCTCCATGTACAGATGGAATATTCGCTAGTGAAAAAAATGAAACAATGCCATTTACAGCACCATACATGAGTCTAGACGTAATCACGCCACCTGTAGTCAGTGAGAAAGCAAAAGACACATATCCTATCATATCACTTTTAGGAGTTACTTAAAAATTGATACCAATGAAGATATTTCCACAGAGAAAGGCAATCACAGATTCATTAAAAAAACTGATGGTTCACCAAATAGAAAGGGATGAGGATTGGATACATTACCATATTGGGGTTAACAGAGATATACATACCATGTGAAATATATAATCACCAAAGACGTACGGAAGACCAGGAGAAGACTACTCAACATTGTGTCATAACCTACATGGGAAAAGGATGCGAGGAAGAATAGATACACGTATATGTGTGAAAGAACCACATCTTGCACACCTAGAACAAACAAACCATTGTAATCAAATTTGCTGGGATAAAAAATAAAAAGTAAATTACAATTATGAACAAGAAGTAATGAGACATAAACATAAAGTGCTTTTTTCCTGGCACATTCCATTCGAATTTACAACCTAGAACACCACTTCCATTAAGGCTCTGTTTCCCCAGTTACCAAATTTGGTAAAGGAGAAATGCTGCCACCTTGTGGCCGTTTCCTGCAAGAGCAGCTTTAAACTCACAGCTAATGGTCACTTAACATTCACAAGGACTCAGGGCTGTAAAGGACACCTGCCCTAAAAAATTGTGCTGAAGTAGGGAATGGACAAAAAAATTCAAAACAGGCAAATGTTTCAAGAAGAGAGTATGAGGAGTTAAGTTTTACTCACGCTCTTTTAAAAAAAAAAAGGAAAATGGATAAAAGCTCAACCTCAGGGAGTGTTAGACCCATGCAATCTAATCTACAAAAAGTTTCAACTTAGACCAGTCGACTGACCATCAGCAAAATGTCTACAAACAATAAATGCTGACGGGGTTTTTAAGAACTGTGTCCCCTCTACCTGCTGGTGAGACGTAAAGGGGTAACAGCCAATAATGAGAAGAGAAAGGAGCTGTGTTTAAAAGTAAAAATGGAGGTACCATTCAGTCCAGCAGGCACACCATTGGACCTCTCACCTGAGAAGACAAGAATCGAGAAGACACAGGCCGCAAAAGCTGCAGTGCAGCCTTATTCACAATAGCCAAGAGAGTGAAGCAATCAAAATATCCAACAAGAGGTGAATGGATAAAGAAGAAGTGGTCCATGTACACAATGGAATATTAGCCATGGAAAACAATGAACCATTGCTCTTTGAGGCACCACAAATGAGTCTGGAGATAATCACGAAACATGAGGTAACTCGGAAACCAAAGACCTGTATTCTATGATATCACTTATAGGCGTTATCTAATAACTGACACAAATGAATATATTTCCACAGAGAAAGACACTCACAGACTTAGAAAACAAACTATGCTCATCTAAAAGGAAAGGTGGGGGGAATGGATAAGTTAAGATTAGTGTTGCTATATGTATACAAACACATAGTATATACATATCTCAAAAAGACCGACCATCTAGCAAGGGAGGTCTGTGGAACCCACTGTAACATTTTACATGGGAAGAGGATCTGTACTTGAATAGACATATATAATGTACAAATGAACCAGATTGTGTACACCTAGGACAGACAATATTCGAAGCTTTACCCCAATTAAAAAAAATTTTAAAACCAAGAAGAAATAATGAGACATAAACTTATGGGGGTTTCTCCAGGCACATTCCAATTTAATTTACAACCTAGGAACACGACTTCCAGAAAGGCTCTGCTGCCCTAGTACCCAGATTTGGGAGTGGAGAAATGCTGCCTACTTGAGGCCACTTCCCACAACAGCAGCTTTAAACCCATTGCTAATGGTCACTAAATATTCACCAAACTTGCAGTTCGGGAAATGACACCTGCTCTCTAAAAAAATTCTGAGGTGGAAAATCGACCAAAAATTTCAAAATAGGGCAACCTTCCAAGAAGACATTTTCAAGAGATATATTGTACTCCCAACTGTTTCCTTTTTTTTAACAGAAAAGTAAACGGTGGAGAAACATGATGAGTTTTACGAATTTTCAAAGACATGCAAACCCAAATTACAAAACCCTATCAGCATACAGCAGCCAGTAGGGCCATTAGCATAAAGGCAGCAAACAATAAATGCTAAATCGATTGTGGAGAAATGCATACCCTCGATTCTAAGGGGGACGTGGTAAGAGCCACTAATGAAAACACAAAGAAGGTGCTTTGAAAAGGGAAACACGGTGCTACCAGTCAATCAATCACACCCACTGCTGGGCCTATCAACTGAGAAAATGAGAATCAAAAAGTCACAGGCTGGCAATCCTGCACTCCAACAATATTTACCAGAGCCAACACTTGGAAGCAATGAAAATGTCCATCAACTGAGGAATGCGCAAAGTAGAAGTGGTCCACGTGCACACTGGGGAATTACTCCAATAAAAACTAAAAATTAAATTTAAAAATCCAACAAAAGTAAGGAGACATCAGCTTGTGTGGGTTTGTCCGGGCACACTCCACTCTAATTTATAACCGAGAAACACCACAGGCCTCAAGGGCTTTTCCCTAGTTACCATGGTGGGGACATAGAAAGGCTGCCGCCCTCTGGCATTTACCTGCAAAAGCAGCTTTAAAGCCTGTGCTAATGGTCATTTCATAGGAACAAGTACTGCAGAACTGTAAATGAAACCTACCCTCAAAATGTCTTGAGGGAGGTAATGGCCAAAACATTTCAAAATGTGACACATACTTTAAGAGAACACTTTGAAGAACTAAGGGGTAATCACAGGTTGAAAAATAAAAAGGACATGCCTTAAAGCTCAATTTCAACGGATTATGAGGCACAGGCGAATTCAACCACAAAGAGGTATCAGCTCACACTTGTCAGAATAACCATCAGCAAGGAAACTACAAACAATAAATGCTGAAGGTGTTGTGGAGAAATGCATACCCTCAACTTCATGTGGGACGTAACTTGAAAAGGGCCACGAATGAGAACAGAATGGAGGTGCCTTAAAAAGGTAAACATTGAGCTACCGTATGATCCAGCAGGCCCACTCCTCGACCTATAATCTAAGAAGAAAGAATTGGAAAGACACAGGCAGGCAAATCTGCATGGCACAGTATTACAATAGCCAAGATATGGAAGTAACCAAAAAGTCCACCAACAGATGGGTGGACAAAGAAGAACTCCTCCATGTACAGATGGAATATTCGCTAGTGAAAAAAATGAAACAATGCCATTTACAGCACCATACATGAGTCTAGACGTAATCACGCCACCTGTAGTCAGTGAGAAAGCAAAAGACACATATCCTATCATATCACTTTTAGGAGTTACTTAAAAATTGATACCAATGAAGATATTTCCACAGAGAAAGGCAATCACAGATTCATTAAAAAAACTGATGGTTCACCAAATAGAAAGGGATGAGGATTGGATACATTACCATATTGGGGTTAACAGAGATATACATACCATGTGAAATATATAATCACCAAAGACGTACGGAAGACCAGGAGAAGACTACTCAACATTGTGTCATAACCTACATGGGAAAAGGATGCGAGGAAGAATAGATACACGTATATGTGTGAAAGAACCACATCTTGCACACCTAGAACAAACAAACCATTGTAATCAAATTTGCTGGGATAAAAAATAAAAAGTAAATTACAATTATGAACAAGAAGTAATGAGACATAAACATAAAGTGCTTTTTTCCTGGCACATTCCATTCGAATTTACAACCTAGAACACCACTTCCATTAAGGCTCTGTTTCCCCAGTTACCAAATTTGGTAAAGGAGAAATGCTGCCACCTTGTGGCCGTTTCCTGCAAGAGCAGCTTTAAACTCACAGCTAATGGTCACTTAACATTCACAAGGACTCAGGGCTGTAAAGGACACCTGCCCTAAAAAATTGTGCTGAAGTAGGGAATGGACAAAAAAATTCAAAACAGGCAAATGTTTCAAGAAGAGAGTATGAGGAGTTAAGTTTTACTCACGCTCTTTTAAAAAAAAAAAGGAAAATGGATAAAAGCTCAACCTCAGGGAGTGTTAGACCCATGCAATCTAATCTACAAAAAGTTTCAACTTAGACCAGTCGACTGACCATCAGCAAAATGTCTACAAACAATAAATGCTGACGGGGTTTTTAAGAACTGTGTCCCCTCTACCTGCTGGTGAGACGTAAAGGGGTAACAGCCAATAATGAGAAGAGAAAGGAGCTGTGTTTAAAAGTAAAAATGGAGGTACCATTCAGTCCAGCAGGCACACCATTGGACCTCTCACCTGAGAAGACAAGAATCGAGAAGACACAGGCCGCAAAAGCTGCAGTGCAGCCTTATTCACAATAGCCAAGAGAGTGAAGCAATCAAAATATCCAACAAGAGGTGAATGGATAAAGAAGAAGTGGTCCATGTACACAATGGAATATTAGCCATGGAAAACAATGAACCATTGCTCTTTGAGGCACCACAAATGAGTCTGGAGATAATCACGAAACATGAGGTAACTCGGAAACCAAAGACCTGTATTCTATGATATCACTTATAGGCGTTATCTAATAACTGACACAAATGAATATATTTCCACAGAGAAAGACACTCACAGACTTAGAAAACAAACTATGCTCATCTAAAAGGAAAGGTGGGGGGAATGGATAAGTTAAGATTAGTGTTGCTATATGTATACAAACACATAGTATATACATATCTCAAAAAGACCGACCATCTAGCAAGGGAGGTCTGTGGAACCCTCTGTAACATTTTACATGGGAAGAGGATCTGTACTTGAATAGACATATATAATGTACAAATGAACCAGATTGTGTACACCTAGGACAGACAATATTCGAAGCTTTACCCCAATTAAAAAAAATTTTAAAACCAAGAAGAAATAATGAGACATAAACTTATGGGGGTTTCTCCAGGCACAGTCCAATTTAATTTACAACCTAGGAACACGACTTCCAGAAAGGCTCTGCTGCCCTAGTACCCAGATTTGGGAGTGGAGAAATGCTGCCTACTTGAGGCCACTTCCCACAACAGCAGCTTTAAACCCATTGCTAATGGTCACTAAATATTCACCAAACTTGCAGTTCGGGAAATGACACCTGCTCTCTAAAAAAATTCTGAGGTGGAAAATCGACCAAAAATTTCAAAATAGGGCAACCTTCCAAGAAGACATTTTCAAGAGATATATTGTACTCCCAACTGTTTCCTTTTTTTTAACAGAAAAGAAAACGGTGGAGAAACATGATGAGTTTTACGAATTTTCAAAGACATGCAAACCCAAATTACAAAACCCTATCAGCATACAGCAGCCAGTAGGGCCATTAGCATAAAGGCAGCAAACAATAAATGCTAAATCGATTGTGGAGAAATGCATACCCTCGATTCTAAGGGGGACGTGGTAAGAGCCACTAATGAAAACACAAAGAAGGTGCTTTGAAAAGGGAAACACGGTGCTACCAGTCAATCAATCACACCCACTGCTGGGCCTATCAACTGAGAAAATGAGAATCAAAAAGTCACAGGCTGGCAATCCTGCACTCCAACAATATTTACCAGAGCCAACACTTGGAAGCAATGAAAATGTCCATCAACTGAGGAATGCGCAAAGTAGAAGTGGTCCACGTGCACACTGGGGAATTACTCCAAAAAAAACTAAAAATTAAATTTAAAAATCCAACAAAAGTAAGGAGACATCAGCTTGTGTGGGTTTGTCCGGGCACACTCCACTCTAATTTATAACCGAGAAACACCACAGGCCTCAAGGGCTTTTCCCTAGTTACAATGGTGGGGACATAGAAAGGCTGCCGCCCTCTGGCATTTACCTGCAAAAGCAGCTTTAAAGCCTGTGCTAATGGTCATTTCATAGGAACAAGTACTGCAGAACTGTAAATGAAACCTACCCTCAAAATGTCTTGAGGGAGGTAATGGCCAAAACATTTCAAAATGTGACACATACTTTAAGAGAACACTTTGAAGAACTAAGGGGTAATCACAGGTTGAAAAATAAAAAGGACATGCCTTAAAGCTCAATTTCAACGGATTATGAGGCACAGGCGAATTCAACCACAAAGAGGTATCAGCTCACACTTGTCAGAATAACCATCAGCAAGGAAACTACAAACAATAAATGCTGAAGGTGTTGTGGAGAAATGCATACCCTCAACTTCAAGTGGGACGTAACTTGAAAAGGGACACGAATGAGAACAGAATGGAGGTGCCTTAAAAAGGTAAACATTGAGCTACCGTATGATCCAGCAGGCCCACTCCTCGACCTATAATCTAAGAAGAAAGAATTGGAAAGACACAGGCAGGCAAATCTGCATGGCACAGTATTACAATAGCCAAGATATGGAAGTAACCAAAAAGTCCACCAACAGATGGGTGGACAAAGAAGAACTCCTCCATGTACAGATGGAATATTCGCTAGTGAAAAAAATGAAACAATGCCATTTACAGCACCATACATGAGTCTAGACGTAATCACGCCACCTGTAGTCAGTGAGAAAGCAAAAGACACATATCCTATCATATCACTTTTAGGAGTTACTTAAAAATTGATACCAATGAAGATATTTCCACAGAGAAAGGCAATCACATTCATTAAAAAAACTGATGGTTCACCAAATAGAAAGGGATGAGGATTGGATACATTACCATATTGGGGTTAACAGAGATATACATACCATGTGAAATATATAATCACCAAAGACGTACGGAAGACCAGGAGAAGACTACTCAACATTGTGTCATAACCTACATGGGAAAAGGATGCGAGGAAGAATAGATACACGTATATGTGTGAAAGAACCACATCTTGCACACCTAGAACAAACAAACCATTTTAATCAAATTTGCTGGGATAAAAAATAAAAAGTAAATTACACTTATGAACAAGAAGTAATGAGACATAAACATAAAGTGCTTTTTTCCTGGCACATTCCATTCGAATTTACAACCTAGAACACCACTTCCATTAAGGCTCTGTTTCCCCAGTTACCAAATTTGGTAAAGGAGAAATGCTGCCACCTTGTGGCCGTTTCCTGCAAGAGCAGCTTTAAACTCACAGCTAATGGTCACTTAACATTCACAAGGACTCAGGGCTGTAAAGGACACCTGCCCTAAAAAATTGTGCTGAAGTAGGAAATGGACAAAAAAATTCAAAACAGGCAAATGTTTCAAGAAGAGAGTATGAGGAGTTAAGTTTTACTCACGCTCTTTTAAAAAAAAAGGAAAATGGATAAAAGCTCAACCTCAGGGAGTGTTAGACCCATGCAATCTAATCTACAAAAAGTTTCAACTTAGACCAGTCGACTGACCATCAGCAAAATGTCTACAAACAATAAATGCTGACGGGGTTTTTAAGAACTGTGTCCCCTCTACCTGCTGGTGAGACGTAAAGGGGTAACAGCCAATAATGAGAACAGAAAGGATCTGTGTTTAAAAGTAAAAATGGAGGTACCATTCAGTCCAGTAGGCGCACCATTGGACCTCTCACCTGAGAAGACAAGAATCGAGAAGACACAGGCCGCAAAAGCTGCAGTGCAGCCTTATTCACATTAGCCAAGACAGTGAAGCAATCAAAATATCCAACAAGAGGTGAATGGATAAAGAAGAAGTGGTCCATGTACACAATGGAATATTAGCCATGGAAAACAATGAACCATTGCTCTTTGAGGCACCACAAATGAGTCTGGAGATAATCACGAAACATGAGGTAACTCGGAAACCAAAGACCTGTATTCTATGATATCACTTATAGGCGTTATCTAATAACTGACACAAATGAATATATTTCCACAGAGAAAGACACTCACAGACTTAGAAAACAAACTATGCTCATCTAAAAGGAAAGGTGGGGGGAATGGATAAGTTAAGATTAGTGTTGCTATATGTATACAAACACATAGTATATACATATCTCAAAAAGACCGACCATCTAGCAAGGGAGGTCTGTGGAACCCTCTGTAACATTTTACATGGGCAGAGGATCTGTACTTGAATAGACATATATAATGTACAAATGAACCAGATTGTGTACACCTAGGACAGACAATATTCGAAGCTTTACCCCAATTAAAAAAAATTTTAAAACCAAGAAGAAATAATGAGACATAAACTTATGGGGGTTTCTCCAGGCACATTCCAATTTAATTTACAACCTAGGAACACGACTTCCAGAAAGGCTCTGCTGCCCTAGTACCCAGATTTGGGAGTGGAGAAATGCTGCCTACTTGAGGCCACTTCCCACAACAGCAGCTTTAAACCCATTGCTAATGGTCACTAAATATTCACCAAACTTGCAGTTCGGGAAATGACACCTGCTCTCTAAAAAAATTCTGAGGTGGAAAATCGACCAAAAATTTCAAAATAGGGCAACCTTCCAAGAAGACATTTTCAAGAGATATATTGTACTCCCAACTGTTTCCTTTTTTTTAACAGAAAAGAAAACGGTGGAGAAACATGATGAGTTTTACGAATTTTCAAAGACATGCAAACCCAAATTACAAAACCCTATCAGCATACAGCAGCCAGTAGGGCCATTAGCATAAAGGCAGCAAACAATAAATGCTAAATCGATTGTGGAGAAATGCATACCCTCGATTCTAAGGGGGACGTGGTAAGAGCCACTAATGAAAACACAAAGAAGGTGCTTTGAAAAGGGAAACACGGTGCTACCAGTCAATCAATCACACCCACTGCTGGGCCTATCAACTGAGAAAATGAGAATCAAAAAGTCACAGGCTGGCAATCCTGCACTCCAACAATATTTACCAGAGCCAACACTTGGAAGCAATGAAAATGTCCATCAACTGAGGAATGCGCAAAGTAGAAGTGGTCCACGTGCACACTGGGGAATTACTCCAATAAAAACTAAAAATTAAATTTAAAAATCCAACAAAAGTAAGGAGACATCAGCTTGTGTGGGTTTGTCCGGGCACACTCCACTCTAATTTATAACCGAGAAACACCACAGGCCGCAAGGGCTTTTCCCTAGTTACCATGGTGGGGACATAGAAAGGCTGCCGCGCTCTGGCATTTACCTGCAAAAGCAGCTTTAAAGCCTGTGCTAATGGTCATTTCATAGGAACAAGTACTGCAGAACTGTAAATGAAACCTACCCTCAAAATGTCTTGAGGGAGGTAATGGCCAAAACATTTCAAAATGTGACACATACTTTAAGAGAACACTTTGAAGAACTAAGGGGTAATCACAGGTTGAAAAATAAAAAGGACATGCCTTAAAGCTCAATTTCAACGGATTATGAGGCACAGGCGAATTCAACCACAAAGAGGTATCAGCTCACACTTGTCAGAATAACCATCAGCAAGGAAACTACAAACAATAAATGCTGAAGGTGTTGTGGAGAAATGCATACCCTCAACTTCATGTGGGACGTAACTTGAAAAGGGCCACGAATGAGAACAGAATGGAGGTGCCTTAAAAAGGTAAACATTGAGCTACCGTATGATCCAGCAGGCCCACTCCTCGACCTATAATCTAAGAAGAAAGAATTGGAAAGACACAGGCAGGCAAATCTGCATGGCACAGTATTACAATAGCCAAGATATGGAAGTAACCAAAAAGTCCACCAACAGATGGGTGGACAAAGAAGAACTCCTCCATGTACAGATGGAATATTCGCTAGTGAAAAAAATGAAACAATGCCATTTACAGCACCATACATGAGTCTAGACGTAATCACGCCACCTGTAGTCAGTGAGAAAGCAAAAGACACATATCCTATCATATCACTTTTAGGAGTTACTTAAAAATTGATACCAATGAAGATATTTCCACAGAGAAAGGCAATCACAGATTCATTAAAAAAACTGATGGTTCACCAAATAGAAAGGGATGAGGATTGGATACATTACCATATTGGGGTTAACAGAGATATACATACCATGTGAAATATATAATCACCAAAGACGTACGGAAGACCAGGAGAAGACTACTCAACATTGTGTCATAACCTACATGGGAAAAGGATGCGAGGAAGAATAGATACACGTATATGTGTGAAAGAACCACATCTTGCACACCTAGAACAAACAAACCATTGTAATCAAATTTGCTGGGATAAAAAATAAAAAGTAAATTACAATTATGAACAAGAAGTAATGAGACATAAACATAAAGTGCTTTTTTCCTGGCACATTCCTTTCGAATTTACAACCTAGAACACCACTTCCATTAAGGCTCTGTTTCCCCAGTTACCAAATTTGGTAAAGGAGAAATGCTGCCACCTTGTGGCCGTTTCCTGCAAGAGCAGCTTTAAACTCACAGCTAATGGTCACTTAACATTCACAAGGACTCAGGGCTGTAAAGGACACCTGCCCTAAAAAATTGTGCTGAAGTAGGAAATGGACAAAAAAATTCAAAACAGGCAAATGTTTCAAGAAGAGAGTATGAGGAGTTAAGTTTTACTCACGCTCTTTTAAAAAAAAAGGAAAATGGATAAAAGCTCAACCTCAGGGAGTGTTAGACCCATGCAATCTAATCTACAAAAAGTTTCAACTTACACCAGTCGACTGACCATCAGCAAAATGTCTACAAACAATAAATGCTGACGGGGTTTTTAAGAAATGTGTCCCCTCTACCTGCTGGTGAGACGTAAAGGGGTAACAGCCAATAATGAGAAGAGAAAGGATCTGTGTTTAAAAGTAAAAATGGAGGTACCATTCAGTCCAGTAGGCGCACCATTGGACCTCTCACCTGAGAAGACAAGAATCGAGAAGACACAGGCCGCAAAAGCTGCAGTGCAGCCTTATTCACATTAGCCAAGACAGTGAAGCAATCAAAATATCCAACAAGAGGTGAATGGATAAAGAAGAAGTGGTCCATGTACACAATGGAATATTAGCCATGGAAAACAATGAACCATTGCTCTTTGAGGCACCACAAATGAGTCTGGAGATAATCACGAAACATGAGGTAACTCGGAAACCAAAGACCTGTATTCTATGATATCACTTATAGGCGTTATCTAATAACTGACACAAATGAATATATTTCCACAGAGAAAGACACTCACAGACTTAGAAAACAAACTATGCTCATCTAAAAGGAAAGGTGGGGGGAATGGATAAGTTAAGATTAGTGTTGCTATATGTATACAAACACATAGTATATACATATCTCAAAAAGACCGACCATCTAGCAAGGGAGGTCTGTGGAACCCTCTGTAACATTTTACATGGGAAGAGGATCTGTACTTGAATAGACATATATAATGTACAAATGAACCAGATTGTGTACACCTAGGACAGACAATATTCGAAGCTTTACCCCAACTAAAAAAAATTTTAAAACCAAGAAGAAATAATGAGACATAAACTTATGGGGTTTTCTCCAGGCACATTCCAATTTAATTTACAACCTAGGAACACGACTTCCAGAAAGGCTCTGCTGCCCTAGTACCCAGATTTGGGAGTGGAGAAATGCTGCCTACTTGAGGCCACTTCCCACAACAGCAGCTTTAAACCCATTGCTAATGGTCACTAAATATTCACCAAACTTGCAGTTCGGGAAATGACACCTGCTCTCTAAAAAAATTCTGAGGTGGAAAATCGACCAAAAATTTCAAAATAGGGCAACCTTCCAAGAAGACATTTTCAAGAGATATATTGTACTCCCAACTGTTTCCTTTTTTTTAACAGAAAAGAAAACGGTGGAGAAACATGATGAGTTTTACGAATTTTCAAAGACATGCAAACCCAAATTACAAAAGCCTATCAGCATACAGCAGCCAGTAGGGCCATTAGCATAAAGGCAGCAAACAATAAATGCTAAATCGATTGTGGAGAAATGCATACCCTCGATTCTAAGGGGGACGTGGTAAGAGCCACTAATGAAAACACAAAGAAGGTGCTTTGAAAAGGGAAACACGGTGCTACCAGTCAATCAATCACACCCACTGCTGGGCCTATCAACTGAGAAAATGAGAATCAAAAAGTCACAGGCTGGCAATCCTGCACTCCAACAATATTTACCAGAGCCAACACTTGGAAGCAATGAAAATGTCCATCAACTGAGGAATGCGCAAAGTAGAAGTGGTCCACGTGCACACTGGGGAATTACTCCAATAAAAACTAAAAATTAAATTTAAAAATCCAACAAAAGTAAGGAGACATCAGCTTGTGTGGGTTTGTCCGGGCACACTCCACTCTAATTTATAACCGAGAAACACCACAGGCCGCAAGGGCTTTTCCCTAGTTACCATGGTGGGGACATAGAAAGGCTGCCGCGCTCTGGCATTTACCTGCAAAAGCAGCTTTAAAGCCTGTGCTAATGGTCATTTCATAGGAACAAGTACTGCAGAACTGTAAATGAAACCTACCCTCAAAATGTCTTGAGGGAGGTAATGGCCAAAACATTTCAAAATGTGACACATACTTTAAGAGAACACTTTGAAGAACTAAGGGGTAATCACAGGTTGAAAAATAAAAAGGACATGCCTTAAAGCTCAATTTCAACGGATTATGAGGCACAGGCGAATTCAACCACAAAGAGGTATCAGCTCACACTTGTCAGAATAACCATCAGCAAGGAAACTACAAACAATAAATGCTGAAGGTGTTGTGGAGAAATGCATACCCTCAACTTCATGTGGGACGTAACTTGAAAAGGGCCACGAATGAGAACAGAATGGAGGTGCCTTAAAAAGGTAAACATTGAGCTACCGTATGATCCAGCAGGCCCACTCCTCGACCTATAATCTAAGAAGAAAGAATTGGAAAGACACAGGCAGGCAAATCTGCATGGCACAGTATTACAATAGCCAAGATATGGAAGTAACCAAAAAGTCCACCAACAGATGGGTGGACAAAGAAGAACTCCTCCATGTACAGATGGAATATGCGCTAGTGAAAAAAATGAAACAATGCCATTTACAGCACCATACATGAGTCTAGACGTAATCACGCCACCTGTAGTCAGTGAGAAAGCAAAAGACACATATCCTATCATATCACTTTTAGGAGTTACTTAAAAATTGATACCAATGAAGATATTTCCACAGAGAAAGGCAATCACAGATTCATTAAAAAAACTGATGGTTCACCAAATAGAAAGGGATGAGGATTGGATACATTACCATATTGGGGTTAACAGAGATATACATACCATGTGAAATATATAATCACCAAAGACGTACTGAAGACCAGGAGAAGACTACTCAACATTGTGTCATAACCTACATGGGAAAAGGATGCGAGGAAGAATAGATACACGTATATGTGTGAAAGAACCACATCTTGCACACCTAGAACAAACAAACCATTGTAATCAAATTTGCTGGGATAAAAAATAAAAAGTAAATTACAATTATGAACAAGAAGTAATGAGACATAAACATAAAGTGCTTTTTTCCTGGCACATTCCTTTCGAATTTACAACCTAGAACACCACTTCCATTAAGGCTCTGTTTCCCCAGTTACCAAATTTGGTAAAGGAGAAATGCTGCCACCTTGTGGCCGTTTCCTGCAAGAGCAGCTTTAAACTCACAGCTAATGGTCACTTAACATTCACAAGGACTCAGGGCTGTAAAGGACACCTGCCCTAAAAAATTGTGCTGAAGTAGGAAATGGACAAAAAAATTCAAAACAGGCAAATGTTTCAAGAAGAGAGTATGAGGAGTTAAGTTTTACTCACGCTCTTTTAAAAAAAAAGGAAAATGGATAAAAGCTCAACCTCAGGGAGTGTTAGACCCATGCAATCTAATCTACAAAAAGTTTCAACTTACACCAGTCGACTGACCATCAGCAAAATGTCTACAAACAATAAATGCTGACGGGGTTTTTAAGAAATGTGTCCCCTCTACCTGCTGGTGAGACGTAAAGGGGTAACAGCCAATAATGAGAAGAGAAAGGATCTGTGTTTAAAAGTAAAAATGGAGGTACCATTCAGTCCAGTAGGCGCACCATTGGACCTCTCACCTGAGAAGACAAGAATCGAGAAGACACAGGCCGCAAAAGCTGCAGTGCAGCCTTATTCACATTAGCCAAGACAGTGAAGCAATCAAAATATCCAACAAGAGGTGAATGGATAAAGAAGAAGTGGTCCATGTACACAATGGAATATTAGCCATGGAAAACAATGAACCATTGCTCTTTGAGGCACCACAAATGAGTCTGGAGATAATCACGAAACATGAGGTAACTCGGAAACCAAAGACCTGTATTCTATGATATCACTTATAGGCGTTATCTAATAACTGACACAAATGAATATATTTCCACAGAGAAAGACACTCACAGACTTAGAAAACAAACTATGCTCATCTAAAAGGAAAGGTGGGGGGAATGGATAAGTTAAGATTAGTGTTGCTATATGTATACAAACACATAGTATATACATATCTCAAAAAGACCGACCATCTAGCAAGGGAGGTCTGTGGAACCCTCTGTAACATTTTACATGGGAAGAGGATCTGTACTTGAATAGACATATATAATGTACAAATGAACCAGATTGTGTACACCTAGGACAGACAATATTCGAAGCTTTACCCCAATTAAAAAAAATTTTAAAACCAAGAAGAAATAATGAGACATAAACTTATGGGGGTTTCTCCAGGCACATTCCAATTTAATTTACAACCTAGGAACACGACTTTCAGAAAGGCTCTGCTGCCCTAGTACACAGATTTGGGAGTGGAGAAATGCTGCCTACTTGAGGCCACTTCCCACAACAGCAGCTTTAAACCCATTGCTAATGGTCAGTAAATATTCACCAAACTTGCAGTTCGGGAAATGACACCTGCTCTCTAAAAAAATTCTGAGGTGGAAAATCGACCAAAAATTTCAAAATAGGGCAATCTTCCAAGAAGACATTTTCAAGAGATATATTGTACTCCCAACTGTTTCCTTTTTTTTAACAGAAAAGAAAACGGTGGAGAAACATGATGAGTTTTACGAATTTTCAAAGACATGCAAACCCAAATTACAAAAGCCTATCAGCATACAGCAGCCAGTAGGGCCATTAGCATAAAGGCAGCAAACAATAAATGCTAAATCGATTGTGGAGAAATGCATACCCTCGATTCTAAGGGGGACGTGGTAAGAGCCACTAATGAAAACACAAAGAAGGTGCTTTGAAAAGGGAAACACGGTGCTACCACTCAATCAATCACACCCACTGCTGGGCCTATCAACTGAGAAAATGAGAATCAAAAAGTCACAGGCTGGCAATCCTGCACTCCAACAATATTTACCAGAGCCAACACTTGGAAGCAATGAAAATGTCCATCAACTGAGGAATGCGCAAAGTAGAAGTGGTCCACGTGCACACTGGGGAATTACTCCAATAAAAACTAAAAATTAAATTTAAAAATCCAACAAAAGTAAGGAGACATCAGCTTGTGTGGGTTTGTCCGGGCACACTCCACTCTAATTTATAACCGAGAAACACCACAGGCCGCAAGGGCTTTTCCCTAGTTACCATGGTGGGGACATAGAAAGGCTGCCGCGCTCTGGCATTTACCTGCAAAAGCAGCTTTAAAGCCTGTGCTAATGGTCATTTCATAGGAACAAGTACTGCAGAACTGTAAATGAAACCTACCCTCAAAATGTCTTGAGGGAGGTAATGGCCAAAACATTTCAAAATGTGACACATACTTTAAGAGAACACTTTGAAGAACTAAGGGGTAATCACAGGTTGAAAAATAAAAAGGACATGCCTTAAAGCTCAATTTCAACGGATTATGAGGCACAGGCGAATTCAACCACAAAGAGGTATCAGCTCACACTTGTCAGAATAACCATCAGCAAGGAAACTACAAACAATAAATGCTGAAGCTGTTGTGTTGAAATGCTTACCCTCAACTTCATGTGGGACGTAACTTGAAAAGGGCCACGAATGAGAACAGAATGGAGGTGCCTTAAAAAGGTAAACATTGAGCTACCGTATGATCCAGCAGGCCCACTCCTCGACCTATAATCTAAGAAGAAAGAATTGGAAAGACACAGGCAGGCAAATCTGCATGGCACAGTATTACAATAGCCAAGATATGGAAGTAACCAAAAAGTCCACCAACAGATGGGTGGACAAAGAAGAACTCCTCCATGTACAGATGGAATATTCGCTAGTGAAAAAAATGAAACAATGCCATTTACAGCACCATACATGAGTCTAGACGTAATCACGCCACCTGTAGTCAGTGAGAAAGCAAAAGACACATATCCTATCATATCACTTTTAGGAGTTACTTAAAAATTGATACCAATGAAGATATTTCCACAGAGAAAGGCAATCACAGATTCATTAAAAAAACTGATGGTTCACCAAATAGAAAGGGATGAGGATTGGATACATTACCATATTGGGGTTAACAGAGATATACATACCATGTGAAATATATAATCACCAAAGACGTACGGAAGACCAGGAGAAGACTACTCAACATTGTGTCATAACCTACATGGGAAAAGGATGCGAGGAAGAATAGATACACGTATATGTGTGAAAGAACCACATCTTGCACACCTAGAACAAACAAACCATTGTAATCAAATTTGCTGGGATAAAAAATAAAAAGTAAATTACACTTATGAACAAGAAGTAATGAGACATAAACATAAAGTGCATTTTCCCTGGCACATTCCATTCGAATTTACAACCTAGAACACCACTTCCATTAAGGCTCTGTTTCCCCAGTTACCAAATTTGGTAAAGGAGAAATGCTGCCACCTTGTAGCCGTTTCCTGCAAGAGCAGCTTTAAACTCACAGCTAATGGTCACTTAACATTCACAAGGACTCAGGGCTGTAAAGGACACCTGCCCTAAAAAATTGTGCTGAAGTAGGGAATGGACAAAAAAATTCAAAACAGGCAAATGTTTCAAGATGAGAGTATGAGGAGTTAAGTTTTACTCATGCTCTTTTAAAAAAAAAAGGAAAATGCATAAAAGCTCAACCTCAGGGAGTGTTAGACCCATGCAATCTAATCTACAAAAAGTTTCAACTTAGACCAGTCGACTGACCATCAGCAAAATGTCTACAAACAATAAATGCTGACGGGGTTTTTAAGAACTGTGTCCCCTCTACCTGCTGGTGAGACGTAAAGGGGTAACAGCCAATAATGAGAACAGAAAGGAGCTGTGTTTAAAAGTAAAAATGGAGGTACCATTCAGTCCAGCAGGCGCACCATTGGACCTCTCACCTGAGAAGACAAGAATCGAGAAGACACAGGCCGCAAAAGCTGCAGTGCAGCCTTATTCACAATAGCCAAGACAGTGAAGCAATCAAAATATCCAACAAGAGGTGAATGGATAAAGAAGAAGTGGTCCATGTACACAATGGAATATTAGCCATGGAAAACAATGAACCATTGCTCTTTGAGGCACCACAAATGAGTCTGGAGATAATCACGAAACATGAGGTAACTCGGAAACCAAAGACCTGTATTCTATGATATCACTTATAGGCGTTATCTAATAACTGACACAAATGAATATATTTCCACAGAGAAAGACACTCACAGACTTAGAAAACAAACTATGCTCATCTAAAAGGAAAGGTGGGGGGAATGGATAAGTTAAGATTAGTGTTGCTATATGTATACAAACACATAGTATATACATATCTCAAAAAGACCGACCATCTAGCAAGGGAGGTCTGTGGAACCTTCTGTAACATTTTACATGGGAAGAGGATCTGTACTTGAATAGACATATATAATGTACAAATGAACCAGATTGTGTACACCTAGGACAGACAATATTCGAAGCTTTACCCCAACTAAAAAAAATTTTAAAACCAAGAAGAAATAATGAGACATAAACTTATGGGGGTTTCTCCAGGCACATTCCAATTTAATTTACAACCTAGGAACACGACTTCCAGAAAGGCTCTGCTGCCCTAGTACCCAGATTTGGGAGTGGAGAAATGCTGCCTACTTGAGGCCACTTCCCACAACAGCAGCTTTAAACCCATTGCTAATGGTCACTAAATATTCACCAAACTTGCAGTTCGGGAAATGACACCTGCTCTCTAAAAAAATTCTGAGGTGGAAAATCGACCAAAAATTTCAAAATAGGGCAACCTTCCAAGAAGACATTTTCAAGAGATATATTGTACTCCCAACTGTTTCCTTTTTTTTAACAGAAAAGAAAACGGTGGAGAAACATGATGAGTTTTACGAATTTTCAAAGACATGCAAACCCAAATTACAAAAGCCTATCAGCATACAGCAGCCAGTAGGGCCATTAGCATAAAGGCAGCAAACAATAAATGCTAAATCGATTGTGGAGAAATGCATACCCTCGATTCTAAGGGGGACGTGGTAAGAGCCACTAATGAAAACACAAAGAAGGTGCTTTGAAAAGGGAAACACGGTGCTACCACTCAATCAATCACACCCACTGCTGGGCCTATCAACTGAGAAAATGAGAATCAAAAAGTCACAGGCTGGCAATCCTGCACTCCAACAATATTTACCAGAGCCAACACTTGGAAGCAATGAAAATGTCCATCAACTGAGGAATGCGCAAAGTAGAAGTGGTCCACGTGCACACTGGGGAATTACTCCAATAAAAACTAAAAATTAAATTTAAAAATCCAACAAAAGTAAGGAGACATCAGCTTGTGTGGGTTTGTCCGGGCACACTCCACTCTAATTTATAACCGAGAAACACCACAGGCCGCAAGGGCTTTTCCCTAGTTACCATGGTGGGGACATAGAAAGGCTGCCGCGCTCTGGCATTTACCTGCAAAAGCAGCTTTAAAGCCTGTGCTAATGGTCATTTCATAGGAAAAAGTACTGCAGAACTGTAAATGAAACCTACCCTCAAAATGTCTTGAGGGAGGTAATGGCCAAAACATTTCAAAATGTGACACATACTTTAAGAGAACACTTTGAAGAACTAAGGGGTAATCACAGGTTGAAAAATAAAAAGGACATGCCTTAAAGCTCAATTTCAACGGATTATGAGGCACAGGCGAATTCAACCACAAAGAGGTATCAGCTCACACTTGTCAGAATAACCATCAGCAAGGAAACTACAAACAATAAATGCTGAAGGTGTTGTGGAGAAATGCATACCCTCAACTTCATGTGGGACGTAACTTGAAAAGGGCCACGAATGAGAACAGAATGGAGGTGCCTTAAAAAGGTAAACATTGAGCTACCGTATGATCCAGCAGGCCCACTCCTCGACCTATAATCTAAGAAGAAAGAATTGGAAAGACACAGGCAGGCAAATCTGCATGGCACAGTATTACAATAGCCAAGATATGGAAGTAACCAAAAAGTCCACCAACAGATGGGTGGACAAAGAAGAACTCCTCCATGTACAGATGGAATATTCGCTAGTGAAAAAAATGAAACAATGCCATTTACAGCACCATACATGAGTCTAGACGTAATCACGCCACCTGTAGTCAGTGAGAAAGCAAAAGACACATATCCTATCATATCACTTTTAGGAGTTACTTAAAAATTGATACCAATGAAGATATTTCCACAGAGAAAGGCAATCACAGATTCATTAAAAAAACTGATGGTTCACCAAATAGAAAGGGATGAGGATTGGATACATTACCATATTGGGGTTAACAGAGATATACATACCATGTGAAATATATAATCACCAAAGACGTACGGAAGACCAGGAGAAGACTACTCAACATTGTGTCATAACCTACATGGGAAAAGGATGCGAGGAAGAATAGATACACGTATATGTGTGAAAGAACCACATCTTGCACACCTAGAACAAACAAACCATTGTAATCAAATTTGCTGGGATAAAAAATAAAAAGTAAATTACAATTATGAACAAGAAGTAATGAGACATAAACATAAAGTGCTTTTTTCCTGGCACATTCCTTTCGAATTTACAACCTAGAACACCACTTCCATTAAGGCTCTGTTTCCCCAGTTACCAAATTTGGTAAAGGAGAAATGCTGCCACCTTGTGGCCGTTTCCTGCAAGAGCAGCTTTAAACTCACAGCTAATGGTCACTTAACATTCACAAGGACTCAGGGCTGTAAAGGACACCTGCCCTAAAAAATTGTGCTGAAGTAGGAAATGGACAAAAAAATTCAAAACAGGCAAATGTTTCAAGAAGAGAGTATGAGGAGTTAAGTTTTACTCACGCTCTTTTAAAAAAAAAGGAAAATGGATAAAAGCTCAACCTCAGGGAGTGTTAGACCCATGCAATCTAATCTACAAAAAGTTTCAACTTAGACCAGTCGACTGACCATCAGCAAAATGTCTACAAACAATAAATGCTGACGGGGTTTTTAAGAAATGTGTCCCCTCTACCTGCTGGTGAGACGTAAAGGGGTAACAGCCAATAATGAGAAGAGAAAGGATCTGTGTTTAAAAGTAAAAATGGAGGTACCATTCAGTCCAGTAGGCGCACCATTGGACCTCTCACCTGAGAAGACAAGAATCGAGAAGACACAGGCCGCAAAAGCTGCAGTGCAGCCTTATTCACATTAGCCAAGACAGTGAAGCAATCAAAATATCCAACAAGAGGTGAATGGATAAAGAAGAAGTGGTCCATGTACACAATGGAATATTAGCCATGGAAAACAATGAACCATTGCTCTTTGAGGCACCACAAATGAGTCTGGAGATAATCACGAAACATGAGGTAACTCGGAAACCAAAGACCTGTATTCTATGATATCACTTATAGGCGTTATCTAATAACTGACACAAATGAATATATTTCCACAGAGAAAGACACTCACAGACTTAGAAAACAAACTATGCTCATCTAAAAGGAAAGGTGGGGGGAATGGATAAGTTAAGATTAGTGTTGCTATATGTATACAAACACATAGTATATACATATCTCAAAAAGACCGACCATCTAGCAAGGGAGGTCTGTGGAACCCTCTGTAACATTTTACATGGGAAGAGGATCTGTACTTGAATAGACATATATAATGTACAAATGAACCAGATTGTGTACACCTAGGACAGACAATATTCGAAGCTTTACCCCAACTAAAAAAAATTTTAAAACCAAGAAGAAATAATGAGACATAAACTTATGGGGTTTTCTCCAGGCACATTCCAATTTAATTTACAACCTAGGAACACGACTTCCAGAAAGGCTCTGCTGCCCTAGTACCCAGATTTGGGAGTGGAGAAATGCTGCCTACTTGAGGCCACTTCCCACAACAGCAGCTTTAAACCCATTGCTAATGGTCACTAAATATTCACCAAACTTGCAGTTCGGGAAATGACACCTGCTCTCTAAAAAAATTCTGAGGTGGAAAATCGACCAAAAATTTCAAAATAGGGCAACCTTCCAAGAAGACATTTTCAAGAGATATATTGTACTCCCAACTGTTTCCTTTTTTTTAACAGAAAAGAAAACGGTGGAGAAACATGATGAGTTTTACGAATTTTCAAAGACATGCAAACCCAAATTACAAAAGCCTATCAGCATACAGCAGCCAGTAGGGCCATTAGCATAAAGGCAGCAAACAATAAATGCTAAATCGATTGTGGAGAAATGCATACCCTCGATTCTAAGGGGGACGTGGTAAGAGCCACTAATGAAAACACAAAGAAGGTGCTTTGAAAAGGGAAACACGGTGCTACCAGTCAATCAATCACACCCACTGCTGGGCCTATCAACTGAGAAAATGAGAATCAAAAAGTCACAGGCTGGCAATCCTGCACTCCAACAATATTTACCAGAGCCAACACTTGGAAGCAATGAAAATGTCCATCAACTGAGGAATGCGCAAAGTAGAAGTGGTCCACGTGCACACTGGGGAATTACTCCAATAAAAACTAAAAATTAAATTTAAAAATCCAACAAAAGTAAGGAGACATCAGCTTGTGTGGGTTTGTCCGGGCACACTCCACTCTAATTTATAACCGAGAAACACCACAGGCCGCAAGGGCTTTTCCCTAGTTACCATGGTGGGGACATAGAAAGGCTGCCGCGCTCTGGCATTTACCTGCAAAAGCAGCTTTAAAGCCTGTGCTAATGGTCATTTCATAGGAACAAGTACTGCAGAACTGTAAATGAAACCTACCCTCAAAATGTCTTGAGGGAGGTAATGGCCAAAACATTTCAAAATGTGACACATACTTTAAGAGAACACTTTGAAGAACTAAGGGGTAATCACAGGTTGAAAAATAAAAAGGACATGCCTTAAAGCTCAATTTCAACGGATTATGAGGCACAGGCGAATTCAACCACAAAGAGGTATCAGCTCACACTTGTCAGAATAACCATCAGCAAGGAAACTACAAACAATAAATGCTGAAGGTGTTGTGGAGAAATGCATACCCTCAACTTCATGTGGGACGTAACTTGAAAAGGGCCACGAATGAGAACAGAATGGAGGTGCCTTAAAAAGGTAAACATTGAGCTACCGTATGATCCAGCAGGCCCACTCCTCGACCTATAATCTAAGAAGAAAGAATTGGAAAGACACAGGCAGGCAAATCTGCATGGCACAGTATTACAATAGCCAAGATATGGAAGTAACCAAAAAGTCCACCAACAGATGGGTGGACAAAGAAGAACTCCTCCATGTACAGATGGAATATGCGCTAGTGAAAAAAATGAAACAATGCCATTTACAGCACCATACATGAGTCTAGACGTAATCACGCCACCTGTAGTCAGTGAGAAAGCAAAAGACACATATCCTATCATATCACTTTTAGGAGTTACTTAAAAATTGATACCAATGAAGATATTTCCACAGAGAAAGGCAATCACAGATTCATTAAAAAAACTGATGGTTCACCAAATAGAAAGGGATGAGGATTGGATACATTACCATATTGGGGTTAACAGAGATATACATACCATGTGAAATATATAATCACCAAAGACGTACTGAAGACCAGGAGAAGACTACTCAACATTGTGTCATAACCTACATGGGAAAAGGATGCGAGGAAGAATAGATACACGTATATGTGTGAAAGAACCACATCTTGCACACCTAGAACAAACAAACCATTGTAATCAAATTTGCTGGGATAAAAAATAAAAAGTAAATTACAATTATGAACAAGAAGTAATGAGACATAAACATAAAGTGCTTTTTTCCTGGCACATTCCTTTCGAATTTACAACCTAGAACACCACTTCCATTAAGGCTCTGTTTCCCCAGTTACCAAATTTGGTAAAGGAGAAATGCTGCCACCTTGTGGCCGTTTCCTGCAAGAGCAGCTTTAAACTCACAGCTAATGGTCACTTAACATTCACAAGGACTCAGGGCTGTAAAGGACACCTGCCCTAAAAAATTGTGCTGAAGTAGGAAATGGACAAAAAAATTCAAAACAGGCAAATGTTTCAAGAAGAGAGTATGAGGAGTTAAGTTTTACTCACGCTCTTTTAAAAAAAAAGGAAAATGGATAAAAGCTCAACCTCAGGGAGTGTTAGACCCATGCAATCTAATCTACAAAAAGTTTCAACTTAGACCAGTCGACTGACCATCAGCAAAATGTCTACAAACAATAAATGCTGACGGGGTTTTTAAGAAATGTGTCCCCTCTACCTGCTGGTGAGACGTAAAGGGGTAACAGCCAATAATGAGAAGAGAAAGGATCTGTGTTTAAAAGTAAAAATGGAGGTACCATTCAGTCCAGTAGGCGCACCATTGGACCTCTCACCTGAGAAGACAAGAATCGAGAAGACACAGGCCGCAAAAGCTGCAGTGCAGCCTTATTCACATTAGCCAAGACAGTGAAGCAATCAAAATATCCAACAAGAGGTGAATGGATAAAGAAGAAGTGGTCCATGTACACAATGGAATATTAGCCATGGAAAACAATGAACCATTGCTCTTTGAGGCACCACAAATGAGTCTGGAGATAATCACGAAACATGAGGTAACTCGGAAACCAAAGACCTGTATTCTATGATATCACTTATAGGCGTTATCTAATAACTGACACAAATGAATATATTTCCACAGAGAAAGACACTCACAGACTTAGAAAACAAACTATGCTCATCTAAAAGGAAAGGTGGGGGGAATGGATAAGTTAAGATTAGTGTTGCTATATGTATACAAACACATAGTATATACATATCTCAAAAAGACCGACCATCTAGCAAGGGAGGTCTGTGGAACCCTCTGTAACATTTTACATGGGAAGAGGATCTGTACTTGAATAGACATATATAATGTACAAATGAACCAGATTGTGTACACCTAGGACAGACAATATTCGAAGCTTTACCCCAATTAAAAAAAATTTTAAAACCAAGAAGAAATAATGAGACATAAACTTATGGGGGTTTCTCCAGGCACATTCCAATTTAATTTACAACCTAGGAACACGACTTTCAGAAAGGCTCTGCTGCCCTAGTACACAGATTTGGGAGTGGAGAAATGCTGCCTACTTGAGGCCACTTCCCACAACAGCAGCTTTAAACCCATTGCTAATGGTCACTAAATATTCACCAAACTTGCAGTTCGGGAAATGACACCTGCTCTCTAAAAAAATTCTGAGGTGGAAAATCGACCAAAAATTTCAAAATAGGGCAATCTTCCAAGAAGACATTTTCAAGAGATATATTGTACTCCCAACTGTTTCCTTTTTTTTAACAGAAAAGAAAACGGTGGAGAAACATGATGAGTTTTACGAATTTTCAAAGACATGCAAACCCAAATTACAAAAGCCTATCAGCATACAGCAGCCAGTAGGGCCATTAGCATAAAGGCAGCAAACAATAAATGCTAAATCGATTGTGGAGAAATGCATACCCTCGATTCTAAGGGGGACGTGGTAAGAGCCACTAATGAAAACACAAAGAAGGTGCTTTGAAAAGGGAAACACGGTGCTACCACTCAATCAATCACACCCACTGCTGGGCCTATCAACTGAGAAAATGAGAATCAAAAAGTCACAGGCTGGCAATCCTGCACTCCAACAATATTTACCAGAGCCAACACTTGGAAGCAATGAAAATGTCCATCAACTGAGGAATGCGCAAAGTAGAAGTGGTCCACGTGCACACTGGGGAATTACTCCAATAAAAACTAAAAATTAAATTTAAAAATCCAACAAAAGTAAGGAGACATCAGCTTGTGTGGGTTTGTCCGGGCACACTCCACTCTAATTTATAACCGAGAAACACCACAGGCCGCAAGGGCTTTTCCCTAGTTACCATGGTGGGGACATAGAAAGGCTGCCGCGCTCTGGCATTTACCTGCAAAAGCAGCTTTAAAGCCTGTGCTAATGGTCATTTCATAGGAACAAGTACTGCAGAACTGTAAATGAAACCTACCCTCAAAATGTCTTGAGGGAGGTAATGGCCAAAACATTTCAAAATGTGACACATACTTTAAGAGAACACTTTGAAGAACTAAGGGGTAATCACAGGTTGAAAAATAAAAAGGACATGCCTTAAAGCTCAATTTCAACGGATTATGAGGCACAGGCGAATTCAACCACAAAGAGGTATCAGCTCACACTTGTCAGAATAACCATCAGCAAGGAAACTACAAACAATAAATGCTGAAGCTGTTGTGTTGAAATGCTTACCCTCAACTTCATGTGGGACGTAACTTGAAAAGGGCCACGAATGAGAACAGAATGGAGGTGCCTTAAAAAGGTAAACATTGAGCTACCGTATGATCCAGCAGGCCCACTCCTCGACCTATAATCTAAGAAGAAAGAATTGGAAAGACACAGGCAGGCAAATCTGCATGGCACAGTATTACAATAGCCAAGATATGGAAGTAACCAAAAAGTCCACCAACAGATGGGTGGACAAAGAAGAACTCCTCCATGTACAGATGGAATATTCGCTAGTGAAAAAAATGAAACAATGCCATTTACAGCACCATACATGAGTCTAGACGTAATCACGCCACCTGTAGTCAGTGAGAAAGCAAAAGACACATATCCTATCATATCACTTTTAGGAGTTACTTAAAAATTGATACCAATGAAGATATTTCCACAGAGAAAGGCAATCACAGATTCATTAAAAAAACTGATGGTTCACCAAATAGAAAGGGATGAGGATTGGATACATTACCATATTGGGGTTAACAGAGATATACATACCATGTGAAATATATAATCACCAAAGACGTACGGAAGACCAGGAGAAGACTACTCAACATTGTGTCATAACCTACATGGGAAAAGGATGCGAGGAAGAATAGATACACGTATATGTGTGAAAGAACCACATCTTGCACACCTAGAACAAACAAACCATTGTAATCAAATTTGCTGGGATAAAAAATAAAAAGTAAATTACACTTATGAACAAGAAGTAATGAGACATAAACATAAAGTGCATTTTCCCTGGCACATTCCATTCGAATTTACAACCTAGAACACCACTTCCATTAAGGCTCTGTTTCCCCAGTTACCAAATTTGGTAAAGGAGAAATGCTGCCACCTTGTAGCCGTTTCCTGCAAGAGCAGCTTTAAACTCACAGCTAATGGTCACTTAACATTCACAAGGACTCAGGGCTGTAAAGGACACCTGCCCTAAAAAATTGTGCTGAAGTAGGGAATGGACAAAAAAATTCAAAACAGGCAAATGTTTCAAGATGAGAGTATGAGGAGTTAAGTTTTACTCATGCTCTTTTAAAAAAAAAAGGAAAATGCATAAAAGCTCAACCTCAGGGAGTGTTAGACCCATGCAATCTAATCTACAAAAAGTTTCAACTTAGACCAGTCGACTGACCATCAGCAAAATGTCTACAAACAATAAATGCTGACGGGGTTTTTAAGAACTGTGTCCCCTCTACCTGCTGGTGAGACGTAAAGGGGTAACAGCCAATAATGAGAACAGAAAGGAGCTGTGTTTAAAAGTAAAAATGGAGGTACCATTCAGTCCAGCAGGCGCACCATTGGACCTCTCACCTGAGAAGACAAGAATCGAGAAGACACAGGCCGCAAAAGCTGCAGTGCAGCCTTATTCACAATAGCCAAGACAGTGAAGCAATCAAAATATCCAACAAGAGGTGAATGGATAAAGAAGAAGTGGTCCATGTACACAATGGAATATTAGCCATGGAAAACAATGAACCATTGCTCTTTGAGGCACCACAAATGAGTCTGGAGATAATCACGAAACATGAGGTAACTCGGAAACCAAAGACCTGTATTCTATGATATCACTTATAGGCGTTATCTAATAACTGACACAAATGAATATATTTCCACAGAGAAAGACACTCACAGACTTAGAAAACAAACTATGCTCATCTAAAAGGAAAGGTGGGGGGAATGGATAAGTTAAGATTAGTGTTGCTATATGTATACAAACACATAGTATATACATATCTCAAAAAGACCGACCATCTAGCAAGGGAGGTCTGTGGAACCTTCTGTAACATTTTACATGGGAAGAGGATCTGTACTTGAATAGACATATATAATGTACAAATGAACCAGATTGTGTACACCTAGGACAGACAATATTCGAAGCTTTACCCCAACTAAAAAAAATTTTAAAACCAAGAAGAAATAATGAGACATAAACTTATGGGGGTTTCTCCAGGCACATTCCAATTTAATTTACAACCTAGGAACACGACTTCCAGAAAGGCTCTGCTGCCCTAGTACCCAGATTTGGGAGTGGAGAAATGCTGCCTACTTGAGGCCACTTCCCACAACAGCAGCTTTAAACCCATTGCTAATGGTCACTAAATATTCACCAAACTTGCAGTTCGGGAAATGACACCTGCTCTCTAAAAAAATTCTGAGGTGGAAAATCGACCAAAAATTTCAAAATAGGGCAACCTTCCAAGAAGACATTTTCAAGAGATATATTGTACTCCCAACTGTTTCCTTTTTTTTAACAGAAAAGAAAACGGTGGAGAAACATGATGAGTTTTACGAATTTTCAAAGACATGCAAACCCAAATTACAAAAGCCTATCAGCATACAGCAGCCAGTAGGGCCATTAGCATAAAGGCAGCAAACAATAAATGCTAAATCGATTGTGGAGAAATGCATACCCTCGATTCTAAGGGGGACGTGGTAAGAGCCACTAATGAAAACACAAAGAAGGTGCTTTGAAAAGGGAAACACGGTGCTACCACTCAATCAATCACACCCACTGCTGGGCCTATCAACTGAGAAAATGAGAATCAAAAAGTCACAGGCTGGCAATCCTGCACTCCAACAATATTTACCAGAGCCAACACTTGGAAGCAATGAAAATGTCCATCAACTGAGGAATGCGCAAAGTAGAAGTGGTCCACGTGCACACTGGGGAATTACTCCAATAAAAACTAAAAATTAAATTTAAAAATCCAACAAAAGTAAGGAGACATCAGCTTGTGTGGGTTTGTCCGGGCACACTCCACTCTAATTTATAACCGAGAAACACCACAGGCCGCAAGGGCTTTTCCCTAGTTACCATGGTGGGGACATAGAAAGGCTGCCGCGCTCTGGCATTTACCTGCAAAAGCAGCTTTAAAGCCTGTGCTAATGGTCATTTCATAGGAACAAGTACTGCAGAACTGTAAATGAAACCTACCCTCAAAATGTCTTGAGGGAGGTAATGGCCAAAACATTTCAAAATGTGACACATACTTTAAGAGAACACTTTGAAGAACTAAGGGGTAATCACAGGTTGAAAAATAAAAAGGACATGCCTTAAAGCTCAATTTCAACGGATTATGAGGCACAGGCGAATTCAACCACAAAGAGGTATCAGCTCACACTTGTCAGAATAACCATCAGCAAGGAAACTACAAACAATAAATGCTGAAGGTGTTGTGGAGAAATGCATACCCTCAACTTCATGTGGGACGTAACTTGAAAAGGGCCACGAATGAGAACAGAATGGAGGTGCCTTAAAAAGGTAAACATTGAGCTACCGTATGATCCAGCAGGCCCACTCCTCGACCTATAATCTAAGAAGAAAGAATTGGAAAGACACAGGCAGGCAAATCTGCATGGCACAGTATTACAATAGCCAAGATATGGAAGTAACCAAAAAGTCCACCAACAGATGGGTGGACAAAGAAGAACTCCTCCATGTACAGATGGAATATTCGCTAGTGAAAAAAATGAAACAATGCCATTTACAGCACCATACATGAGTCTAGACGTAATCACGCCACCTGTAGTCAGTGAGAAAGCAAAAGACACATATCCTATCATATCACTTTTAGGAGTTACTTAAAAATTGATACCAATGAAGATATTTCCACAGAGAAAGGCAATCACAGATTCATTAAAAAAACTGATGGTTCACCAAATAGAAAGGGATGAGGATTGGATACATTACCATATTGGGGTTAACAGAGATATACATACCATGTGAAATATATAATCACCAAAGACGTACGGAAGACCAGGAGAAGACTACTCAACATTGTGTCATAACCTACATGGGAAAAGGATGCGAGGAAGAATAGATACACGTATATGTGTGAAAGAACCACATCTTGCACACCTAGAACAAACAAACCATTGTAATCAAATTTGCTGGGATAAAAAATAAAAAGTAAATTACAATTATGAACAAGAAGTAATGAGACATAAACATAAAGTGCTTTTTTCCTGGCACATTCCTTTCGAATTTACAACCTAGAACACCACTTCCATTAAGGCTCTGTTTCCCCAGTTACCAAATTTGGTAAAGGAGAAATGCTGCCACCTTGTGGCCGTTTCCTGCAAGAGCAGCTTTAAACTCACAGCTAATGGTCACTTAACATTCACAAGGACTCAGGGCTGTAAAGGACACCTGCCCTAAAAAATTGTGCTGAAGTAGGAAATGGACAAAAAAATTCAAAACAGGCAAATGTTTCAAGAAGAGAGTATGAGGAGTTAAGTTTTACTCACGCTCTTTTAAAAAAAAAGGAAAATGGATAAAAGCTCAACCTCAGGGAGTGTTAGACCCATGCAATCTAATCTACAAAAAGTTTCAACTTAGACCAGTCGACTGACCATCAGCAAAATGTCTACAAACAATAAATGCTGACGGGGTTTTTAAGAACTGTGTCCCCTCTACCTGCTGGTGAGACGTAAAGGGGTAACAGCCAATAATGAGAAGAGAAAGGATCTGTGTTTAAAAGTAAAAATGGAGGTACCATTCAGTCCAGTAGGCGCACCATTGGACCTCTCACCTGAGAAGACAAGAATCGAGAAGACACAGGCCGCAAAAGCTGCAGTGCAGCCTTATTCACATTAGCCAAGACAGTGAAGCAATCAAAATATCCAACAAGAGGTGAATGGATAAAGAAGAAGTGGTCCATGTACACAATGGAATATTAGCCATGGAAAACAATGAACCATTGCTCTTTGAGGCACCACAAATGAGTCTGGAGATAATCACGAAACATGAGGTAACTCGGAAACCAAAGACCTGTATTCTATGATATCACTTATAGGCGTTATCTAATAACTGACACAAATGAATATATTTCCACAGAGAAAGACACTCACAGACTTAGAAAACAAACTATGCTCATCTAAAAGGAAAGGTGGGGGGAATGGATAAGTTAAGATTAGTGTTGCTATATGTATACAAACACATAGTATATACATATCTCAAAAAGACCGACCATCTAGCAAGGGAGGTCTGTGGAACCCTCTGTAACATTTTACATGGGAAGAGGATCTGTACTTGAATAGACATATATAATGTACAAATGAACCAGATTGTGTACACCTAGGACAGACAATATTCGAAGCTTTACCCCAATTAAAAAAAATTTTAAAACCAAGAAGAAATAATGAGACATAAACTTATGGGGGTTTCTCCAGGCACATTCCAATTTAATTTACAACCTAGGAACACAACTTCCAGAAAGGCTCTGCTGCCCTAGTACCCAGATTTGGGAGTGGAGAAATGCTGCCTACTTGAGGCCACTTCCCACAACAGCAGCTTTAAACCCATTGCTAATGGTCACTAAATATTCACCAAACTTGCAGTTCGGGAAATGACACCTGCTCTCTAAAAAAATTCTGAGGTGGAAAATCGACCAAAAATTTCAAAATAGGGCAATCTTCCAAGAAGACATTTTCAAGAGATATATTGTACTCCCAACTGTTTCCTTTTTTTTAACAGAAAAGAAAACGGTGGAGAAACATGATGAGTTTCACGAATTTTCAAAGACATGCAAACCCAAATTACAAAAGCCTATCAGCATACAGCAGCCAGTAGGGCCATTAGCATAAAGGCAGCAAACAATAAATGCTAAATCGATTGTGGAGAAATGCATACCCTCGATTCTAAGGGGGACGTGGTAAGAGCCACTAATGAAAACACAAAGAAGGTGCTTTGAAAAGGGAAACACGGTGCTACCAGTCAATCAATCACACCCACTGCTGGGCCTATCAACTGAGAAAATGAGAATCAAAAAGTCACAGGCTGGCAATCCTGCACTCCAACAATATTTACCAGAGCCAACACTTGGAAGCAATGAAAATGTCCATCAACTGAGGAATGCGCAAAGTAGAAGTGGTCCACGTGCACACTGGGGAATTACTCCAATAAAAACTAAAAATTAAATTTAAAAATCCAACAAAAGTAAGGAGACATCAGCTTGTGTGGGTTTGTCCGGGCACACTCCACTCTAATTTATAACCGAGAAACACCACAGGCCGCAAGGGCTTTTCCCTAGTTACCATGGTGGGGACATAGAAAGGCTGCCGCGCTCTGGCATTTACCTGCAAAAGCAGCTTTAAAGCCTGTGCTAATGGTCATTTCATAGGAACAAGTACTGCAGAACTGTAAATGAAACCTACCCTCAAAATGTCTTGAGGGAGGTAATGGCCAAAACATTTCAAAATGTGACACATACTTTAAGAGAACACTTTGAAGAACTAAGGGGTAATCACAGGTTGAAAAATAAAAAGGACATGCCTTAAAGCTCAATTTCAACGGATTATGAGGCACAGGCGAATTCAACCACAAAGAGGTATCAGCTCACACTTGTCAGAATAACCATCAGCAAGGAAACTACAAACAATAAATGCTGAAGGTGTTGTGGAGAAATGCATACCCTCAACTTCATGTGGGACGTAACTTGAAAAGGGCCACGAATGAGAACAGAATGGAGGTGCCTTAAAAAGGTAAACATTGAGCTACCGTATGATCCAGCAGGCCCACTCCTCGACCTATAATCTAAGAAGAAAGAATTGGAAAGACACAGGCAGGCAAATCTGCATGGCACAGTATTACAATAGCCAAGATATGGAAGTAACCAAAAAGTCCACCAACAGATGGGTGGACAAAGAAGAACTCCTCCATGTACAGATGGAATATTCGCTAGTGAAAAAAATGAAACAATGCCATTTACAGCACCATACATGAGTCTAGACGTAATCACGCCACCTGTAGTCAGTGAGAAAGCAAAAGACACATATCCTATCATATCACTTTTAGGAGTTACTTAAAAATTGATACCAATGAAGATATTTCCACAGAGAAAGGCAATCACAGATTCATTAAAAAAACTGATGGTTCACCAAATAGAAAGGGATGAGGATTGGATACATTACCATATTGGGGTTAACAGAGATATACATACCATGTGAAATATATAATCACCAAAGACGTACGGAAGACCAGGAGAAGACTACTCAACATTGTGTCATAACCTACATGGGAAAAGGATGCGAGGAAGAATAGATACACGTATATGTGTGAAAGAACCACATCTTGCACACCTAGAACAAACAAACCATTGTAATCAAATTTGCTGGGATAAAAAATAAAAAGTAAATTACAATTATGAACAAGAAGTAATGAGACATAAACATAAAGTGCTTTTTTCCTGGCACATTCCATTCGAATTTACAACCTAGAACACCACTTCCATTAAGGCTCTGTTTCCCCAGTTACCAAATTTGGTAAAGGAGAAATGCTGCCACCTTGTGGCCGTTTCCTGCAAGAGCAGCTTTAAACTCACAGCTAATGGTCACTTAACATTCACAAGGACTCAGGGCTGTAAAGGACACCTGCCCTAAAAAATTGTGCTGAAGTAGGAAATGGACAAAAAAATTCAAAACAGGCAAATGTTTCAAGAAGAGAGTATGAGGAGTTAAGTTTTACTCACGCTCTTTTAAAAAAAAAGGAAAATGGATAAAAGCTCAACCTCAGGGAGTGTTAGACCCATGCAATCTAATCTACAAAAAGTTTCAACTTAGACCAGTCGACTGACCATCAGCAAAATGTCTACAAACAATAAATGCTGACGGGGTTTTTAAGAACTGTGTCCCCTCTACCTGCTGGTGAGACGTAAAGGGGTAACAGCCAATAATGAGAAGAGAAAGGATCTGTGTTTAAAAGTAAAAATGGAGGTACCATTCAGTCCAGTAGGCGCACCATTGGACCTCTCACCTGAGAAGACAAGAATCGAGAAGACACAGGCCGCAAAAGCTGCAGTGCAGCCTTATTCACATTAGCCAAGACAGTGAAGCAATCAAAATATCCAACAAGAGGTGAATGGATAAAGAAGAAGTGGTCCATGTACACAATGGAATATTAGCCATGGAAAACAATGAACCATTGCTCTTTGAGGCACCACAAATGAGTCTGGAGATAATCACGAAACATGAGGTAACTCGGAAACCAAAGACCTGTATTCTATGATATCACTTATAGGCGTTATCTAATAACTGACACAAATGAATATATTTCCACAGAGAAAGACACTCACAGACTTAGAAAACAAACTATGCTCATCTAAAAGGAAAGGTGGGGGGAATGGATAAGTTAAGATTAGTGTTGCTATATGTATACAAACACATAGTATATACATATCTCAAAAAGACCGACCATCTAGCAAGGGAGGTCTGTGGAACCCTCTGTAACATTTTACATGGGAAGAGGATCTGTACTTGAATAGACATATATAATGTACAAATGAACCAGGTTGTGTACACCTAGGACAGACAATATTCGAAGCTTTACCCCAATTAAAAAAAATTTTAAAACCAAGAAGAAATAATGAGACATAAACTTATGGGGGTTTCTCCAGGCACATTCCAATTTAATTTACAACCTAGGAACACGACTTCCAGAAAGGCTCTGCTGCCCTAGTACCCAGATTTGGGAGTGGAGAAATGCTGCCTACTTGAGGCCACTTCCCACAACAGCAGCTTTAAACCCATTGCTAATGGTCACTAAATATTCACCAAACTTGCAGTTCGGGAAATGACACCTGCTCTCTAAAAAAATTCTGAGGTGGAAAATCGACCAAAAATTTCAAAATAGGGCAACCTTCCAAGAAGACATTTTCAAGAGATATATTGTACTCCCAACTGTTTCCTTTTTTTTAACAGAAAAGAAAACGGTGGAGAAACATGATGAGTTTTACGAATTTTCAAAGACATGCAAACCCAAATTACAAAAGCCTATCAGCATACAGCAGCCAGTAGGGCCATTAGCATAAAGGCAGCAAACAATAAATGCTAAATCGATTGTGGAGAAATGCATACCCTCGATTCTAAGGGGGACGTGGTAAGAGCCACTAATGAAAACACAAAGAAGGTGCTTTGAAAAGGGAAACACGGTGCTACCAGTCAATCAATCACACCCACTGCTGGGCCTATCAACTGAGAAAATGAGAATCAAAAAGTCACAGGCTGGCAATCCTGCACTCCAACAATATTTACCAGAGCCAACACTTGGAAGCAATGAAAATGTCCATCAACTGAGGAATGCGCAAAGTAGAAGTGGTCCACGTGCACACTGGGGAATTACTCCAATAAAAACTAAAAATTAAATTTAAAAATCCAACAAAAGTAAGGAGACATCAGCTTGTGTGGGTTTGTCCGGGCACACTCCACTCTAATTTATAACCGAGAAACACCACAGGCCGCAAGGGCTTTTCCCTAGTTACCATGGTGGGGACATAGAAAGGCTGCCGCGCTCTGGCATTTACCTGCAAAAGCAGCTTTAAAGCCTGTGCTAATGGTCATTTCATAGGAACAAGTACTGCAGAACTGTAAATGAAACCTACCCTCAAAATGTCTTGAGGGAGGTAATGGCCAAAACATTTCAAAATGTGACACATACTTTAAGAGAACACTTTGAAGAACTAAGGGGTAATCACAGGTTGAAAAATAAAAAGGACATGCCTTAAAGCTCAATTTCAACGGATTATGAGGCACAGGCGAATTCAACCACAAAGAGGTATCAGCTCACACTTGTCAGAATAACCATCAGCAAGGAAACTACAAACAATAAATGCTGAAGGTGTTGTGGAGAAATGCATACCCTCAACTTCATGTGGGACGTAACTTGAAAAGGGCCACGAATGAGAACAGAATGGAGGTGCCTTAAAAAGGTAAACATTGAGCTACCGTATGATCCAGCAGGCCCACTCCTCGACCTATAATCTAAGAAGAAAGAATTGGAAAGACACAGGCAGGCAAATCTGCATGGCACAGTATTACAATAGCCAAGATATGGAAGTAACCAAAAAGTCCACCAACAGATGGGTGGACAAAGAAGAACTCCTCCATGTACAGATGGAATATTCGCTAGTGAAAAAAATGAAACAATGCCATTTACAGCACCATACATGAGTCTAGACGTAATCACGCCACCTGTAGTCAGTGAGAAAGCAAAAGACACATATCCTATCATATCACTTTTAGGAGTTACTTAAAAATTGATACCAATGAAGATATTTCCACAGAGAAAGGCAATCACAGATTCATTAAAAAAACTGATGGTTCACCAAATAGAAAGGGATGAGGATTGGATACATTACCATATTGGGGTTAACAGAGATATACATACCATGTGAAATATATAATCACCAAAGACGTACGGAAGACCAGGAGAAGACTACTCAACATTGTGTCATAACCTACATGGGAAAAGGATGCGAGGAAGAATAGATACACGTATATGTGTGAAAGAACCACATCTTGCACACCTAGAACAAACAAACCATTGTAATCAAATTTGCTGGGATAAAAAATAAAAAGTAAATTACAATTATGAACAAGAAGTAATGAGACATAAACATAAAGTGCTTTTTTCCTGGCACATTCCATTCGAATTTACAACCTAGAACACCACTTCCATTAAGGCTCTGTTTCCCCAGTTACCAAATTTGGTAAAGGAGAAATGCTGCCACCTTGTGGCCGTTTCCTGCAAGAGCAGCTTTAAACTCACAGCTAATGGTCACTTAACATTCACAAGGACTCAGGGCTGTAAAGGACACCTGCCCTAAAAAATTGTGCTGAAGTAGGGAATGGACAAAAAAATTCAAAACAGGCAAATGATTCAAGAAGAGGGTATGAGTAGTTAAGTTTTACTCACGCTCTTTTAAAAAAAAAGGAAAATGGATAAAAGCTCAACCTCAGGGAGTGTTAGACCCATGCAATCTAATCTACAAAAAGGTTCAACTTAGACCAGTCGACTGACCATCAGCAAAATGTCTACAAACAATAAATGCTGACGGGGTTTTTAAGAACTGTGTCCCCTCTACCTGCTGGTGAGACGTAAAGGGGTAACAGCCAATAATGAGAAGAGAAAGGAGCTGTGTTTAAAAGTAAAAATGGAGGTACCATTCAGTCCAGCAGGCACACCATTGGACCTCTCACCTGAGAAGACAAGAATCGAGAAGACACAGGCCGCAAAAGCTGCAGTGCAGCCTTATTCACAATAGCCAAGACAGTGAAGCAATCAAAATATCCAACAAGAGGTGAATGGATAAAGAAGAAGTGGTCCATGTACACAATGGAATATTAGCCATGGAAAACAGTGAACCATTGCTCTTTGAGGCACCACAAATGAGTCTGGAGATAATCACGAAACATGAGGTAACTCGGAAACCAAAGACCTGTATTCTATGATATCACTTATAGGCGTTATCTAATAACTGACACAAATGAATATATTTCCACAGAGAAAGACACTCACAGACTTAGAAAACAAACTATGCTCATCTAAAAGGAAAGGTGGGGGGAATGGATAAGTTAAGATTAGTGTTGCTATATGTATACAAACACATAGTATATACATATCTCAAAAAGACCGACCATCTAGCAAGGGAGGTCTGTGGAACCCTCTGTAACATTTTACATGGGAAGAGGATCTGTACTTGAATAGACATATATAATGTACAAATGAACCAGATTGTGTACACCTAGGACAGACAATATTCGAAGCTTTACCCCAACTAAAAAAAATTTTAAAACCAAGAAGAAATAATGAGACATAAACTTATGGGGGTTTCTCCAGGCACATTCCAATTTAATTTACAACCTAGGAACACGACTTCCAGAAAGGCTCTGCTGCCCTAGTACCCAGATTTGGGAGTGGAGAAATGCTGCCTACTTGAGGCCACTTCCCACAACAGCAGCTTTAAACCCATTGCTAATGGTCACTAAATATTCACCAAACTTGCAGTTCGGGAAATGACACCTGCTCTCTAAAAAAATTCTGAGGTGGAAAATCGACCAAAAATTTCAAAATAGGGCAATCTTCCAAGAAGATATTTTCAAGAGATATATTGTACTCCCAACTGTTTCCTTTTTTTTAACAGAAAAGTAAACGGTGGAGAAAAATGATGAGTTTTACGAATTTTCAAAGACATGCAAACCCAAATTACAAAACCCTATCAGCACACAGCAGCCAGTAGGGCCATTAGCATAAATGCAGCCAACAATAAATGCTAAATCGATTGTGGAGAAATGCATACCCTCATTTCTAAGGGGGACGTGGTAAGAGCCACTAATGAAAACACAAAGAAGGTGCTTTGAAAAGGGAAACACGGTGCTACCAGTCAATCAATCACACCCACTGCTGGGCCTATCACCTGAGAAAATGAGAATCAAAAAGTCACAGGCTGGCAATCCTGCACTCCAACAATATTTACCATAGCCAACACTTGGAAGCAATGAAAATGTCCATCAACTGAGGAATGCGCAAAGTAGAAGTGGTCCACGTGCACACTGGGGAACTACTCCAATAAAAACTAAAAATTAAATTTAAAAATCCAACAAAAGTAAGGAGACATCAGCTTGTGTGGGTTTGTCCGGGCACACTCCACTCTAATTTATAACCGAGAAACACCACAGGCCTCATGGGCTTTTCCCTAGTTACCATGGTGGGGACATAGAAAGGCTGCCGCCCTCTGGCATTTACCTGCAAAAGCAGCTTTAAAGCCTGTGCTAATGGTCATTTCATAGGAACAAGTACTGCAGAACTGTAAATGAAACCTACCCTCAAAATGTCTTGAGGGAGGTAATGGCCAAAACATTTCAAAATGTGACACATACTTTAAGAGAACACTTTGAAGAACTAAGGGGTAATCACAGGTTGAAAAATAAAAAGGACATGCCTTAAAGCTCAATTTCAACGGATTATGAGGCACAGGCGAATTCAACCACAAAGAGGTATCAGCTCACACTTGTCAGAATAACCATCAGCAAGGAAACTACAAACAATAAATGCTGAAGGTGTTGTGGAGAAATGCATACCCTCTAACTTCAAGTGGGACGTAACTTGAAAAGGGCCACGAATGAGAACAGAATGGAGGTGCCTTAAAAAGGTAAACATTGAGCTACCGTATGATCCAGCAGGCCCACTCCTCGACCTATAATCTAAGAAGAAAGAATTGGAAAGACACAGGCAGGCAAATCTGCATGGCACAGTATTACAATAGCCAAGATATGGAAGTAACCAAAAAGTCCACCAACAGATGGGTGGACAAAGAAGAACTCCTCCATGTACAGATGGAATATTCGCTAGTGAAAAAAATGAAACAATGCCATTTACAGCACCATGCATGAGTCTAGACGTAATCACGCCACCTGTAGTAAGTGAGAAAGCAAAAGACACATATCCTATCATATCACTTTTAGGAGTTACTTAAAAATTGATACCAATGAAGATATTTCCACAGAGAAAGGCAATCACAGATTCATTAAAAAAACTGATGGTTCACCAAATAGAAAGGGATGAGGATTGGATACATTACCATATTGGGGTTAACAGAGATATACATACCATGTGAAATATATAATCACCAAAGACGTACGGAAGGCCAGGAGAAGACTACTCAACATTGTGTCATAACCTACATGGGAAAAGGATGCGAGGAAGAATAGATACACGTATATGTGTGAAAGAACCACATCTTGCACACCTAGAACAAACAAACCATTGTAATCAAATTTGCTGGGATAAAAAATAAAAAGTAAATTACAATTATGAACAAGAAGTAATGAGACATAAACATAAAGTGCTTTTTTCCTGGCACATTCCATTCGAATTTACAACCTAGAACACCACTTCCATTAAGGCTCTGTTTCCCCAGTTACCAAATTTGGTAAAGGAGAAATGCTGCCACCTTGTGGCCGTTTCCTGCAAAAGCAGCTTTAAACTCACAGCTAATGGTCACTTAACATTCACAAGGACTCAGGGCTGTAAAGGACACCTGCCCTAAAAAAATTGTGCTGAAGTAGGGAATGGACAAAAAAATTCAAAGCAGGCAAATGTTTCAAGAAGAGAATATGAGGAGTTAAGTTTTACTCACGCTCTTTTAAAAAAAAAGGAAAATGGATAAAAGCTCAACCTCAGGGAGTGTTAGACCCATGCAATCTAATCTACAAAAAGTTTCAACTTAGACCAGTCGACTGACCATCGGCAAAATGTCTACAAACAATAAATGCTGAAGGGGTTTTTAAGAACTGTGTCCCCTCTACCTGCTGGTGAGACGTAAAGGGGTAACAGCCAATAATGAGAACAGAAAGCAGCTGTGTTTAAAAGTAAAAATGGAGGTACCATTCAATCCAGCAGGCGCACCATTGGACCTCTCACCTGAGAAGACAGGAATCGAGAAGACACAGGCCGCAAAAGCTGCAGTGCAGCCTTATTCAAAATAGCCAAGACAGTGAAGCAATCAAAATATCCAACAAGAGGTGAATGGATAAAGAAGAAGTGGTCCATGTACACAATGGAATATTAGCCATGGAAAACAATGAACCATTGCTCTTTGAGGCACCACAAATGAGTCTGGAGATAATCACGAAACATGAGGTAACTCGGAAACCAAAGACCTGTATTCTATGATATCACTTATAGGCGTTATCTAATAACTGACACAAATGAATATATTTCCACAGAGAAAGACACTCACAGACTTAGAAAACAAACTATGCTCATCTAAAAGGAAAGGTGGGGGGAATGGATAAGTTAAGATTAGTGTTGCTCTATGTATACAAACACATAGTATATACATATCACAAAAAGACTGACCATGTAGCAAGGGAGGTCTGTGGAACCCTCTGTAACATTTTACATGGGAAGAGGATCTGTACTTGAATAGACATATATAATGTACAAATGAACCAGATTGTGTACACCTAGGACAAACAATATTCGAAGCTTTACCCCAATTAAAAAAAAAATTAAAACCAAGAAGAAATAATGAGACATAAACTTATGGGGGTTTCTCCAGGCACATTCCAATTTAATTTACAACCTAGGAACATGACTTCCAGAAAGGCTCTGCTGCCCTAGTACCCAGATTTGGGAGTGGAGAAATGCTGCCTGCTTGAGGTCACTTCCCACAACAGCAGCTTTAAACCCATTGCCAAATGTCACTAAATATTCACCAAACTTGCAGTTCGGGAAATGACACCTGCTCTCTAAAAAAATTCTGGGGTGGAAAATAGACCAAAAATTTCAAAATAGGGCAACCTTCCAAGAAGAAAATTTCAAGAGATATATTGTACTCCCAACTGTTTCCTTTTTTTTAACAGAAAAGTAAACGGTGGAGAAAAATGATGAGTTTTACGAATTTTCAAAGACATGCAAACCCAAATTACACAACCCTATCAGCACACAGCAGCCAGTAGGGCCATTAGCATACATGCTGCAAACAATAAATGCTAAATCGATTGTGGAGAAATGCATACCCTCGATTCTAAGGGGGACGTGGTAAGAGCCACTAATGAAAACACAAAGAAGGTGTTTTGAAAAGGGAAACACGGTGCTACCAGTCAATCAGTCACACCCACTGCTGGGCCTTTCACCTGAGAAAATGAGAATCAAAAAGTCACAGGCTGGCAATCCTGCACTCCAACAATATTTACCATAGCCAACACTTGGAAGCAATGAAAATGTCCATCAACCGAGGAATGCGCAAAGTAGAAGTGGTCCACGTGCACACTGGGGAATTACTCCAATAAAAACTAAAAATTAAATTTAAAAATCCAACAAAAGTAAGGAGACATCAGCTTGTGTGGGTTTGTCCGGGCAAACTCCACTCTAATTTATAACCGAGAAACACCACAGGCCGCAAGGGCTTTTCCCTAGTTACCATGGTGGGGACATAGAAAGGCTGCCGCCCTCTGGCATTTACCTGCAAAAGCAGCTTTAAAGCCTGTGCTAATGGTCATTTCATAGGAACAAGTACTGCAGAACTGTAAATGAAACCTGCCCTCAAAATGTCTTGAGGGAGGTAATGGCCAAAACATTTCAAAATGTGACACATACTTTAAGAGAACACTTTGAAGAACTAAGGGGTAATCACAGGGTGAAAAATAAAAAGGACATGCCTTAAAGCTCAATTTCAACGGATTATGAGGCACATGCGAATTCAACCACAAAGAGGTACCAGCTCACACTTGTCAGTATAACCATCAGCAAGGAAACTACAAACAATAAATGCTGAAGGTGTTGTGGAGAAATGCATACCCCCAACTTCAAGTTGGACGTAACTTGGAAAGGGCCACGAATGAGAACAGAATGGAGGTGCCTTAAAAAGGTAAACATTGAGCTACCGTATGATCCAGCAGGCCCACTCCTCGACCTATAATCTAAGAAGAGAGAATTGGAAAGACACAGGCAGGCAAATCTGCATGGCACAGTATTACGATAGCCAAGATATGGAAGTAACCAAAAAGTCCACCAACAGATGGGTGGACAAAGAAGAACTCCTCCATGTACAGATGGAATATTCGCTAGTGAAAAAAATGAAACAATGCCATTTGCAGCACCATACATGAGTCTAGACATAATCACGCCACCTGTAGTAAGTGAGAAAGGAAAAGACACATATCCTATCATATCACTTTTAGGAGTTACTTAAAAATTGATACCAATGAAGATATTTCCACAGAGAAACGCAATCACAGTTTCATTAAAAAAATCTTATGGTTCACCAAATAGAAAGGGATGAGGATTGGATACATTACCATATTGGGGTTAACAGAGATATACAAACCATGTGAAATATATAATCACCAAAGACGTACGGAAGACCAGGAGAAGACTACTCAACAGTGTGTCATAACCTACATGGGAAAAGGATGCGAGGAAGAATAGATACACGTATATGTGTGAAAGAACCACATCTTGCACACCTAGAACAAACAAACCATTGTAATCAAATTTGCTGTGATAAAAAATAAAAAGTAAATTACAATTATGAACAAGAAGTAATGAGACATAAACATAAAGTGCTTTTTTCCTGGCACATTCCATTCGAATTTACAACCTAGAACACCACTTCCATTAAGGCTCTGTTTCCCCAGTTACCAAATTTGGTAAAGGGGAAATGCTGCCACCTTGTGGCCGTTTCCTGCAAGAGCAGCTTTAAACTCACAGCTAATGGTCACTTAACATTCACAAGGACTCAGGGCTGTAAAGGACACCTGCCCTAAAAAATTGTGCTGAAGTAGGGAATGGACAAAAAAATTCAAAACAGGCAAATGTTTCAAGAAGAGAGTATGAAGAGTTAAGTTTCACTCATGCTCTTTTAAAAAAAAAAAGAAAATGGATAAAAGCTCAACCTCAGGGAGTGTTAGACCCATGCAATCTAATCTACAAAAAGTTTCAACTTAGACCAGTCGACTGACCATCAGCAAAATGTCTACAAACAATAAATGCTGACGGGGTTTTTAAGAACTGTGTCCCCTCTACCTGCTGGTGAGACGTAAAGGGGTAACAGCCAATAATGAGAAGAGAAAGGAGCTGTGTTTAAAAGTAAAAATGGAGGTACCATTCAGTCCAGCAGGCGCACCATTGGACCTCTCACCTGAGAAGCCAAGAATCGAGAAGACACAGGCCGCAAAAGCTGCAGTGCAGCCTTATTCACAATAGCCAAGACAGTGAAGCAATCAAAATATCCAACAAGAGGTGAATGGATAAAGAAGAAGTGGTCCATGTACACAATGGAATATTAGCCATGGAAAACAATGAACCATTGCTCTTTGAGGCACCACAAATGAGTCTGGAGATAATCACGAAACATGAGGTAACTCGGAAACCAAAGACCTGTATTCTATGATATCACTTATAGGCGTTATCTAATAACTGACACAAATGAATATATTTCCACAGAGAAAGACACTCACAGACTTAGAAAACAAACTATGCTCATCTAAAAGGAAAGGTGGGGGGAATGGATAAGTTAAGATTAGTGTTGCTCTATGTATACAAACACATAGTGTATACATATCACAAAAAGACCGACCATGTAGCAAGGGAGGTCTGTGGAACCCTCTGTAACATTTTACATGGGAAGAGGATCTGTACTTGAATAGACATATATAATGTACAAATGAACCAGATTGTGTACACCTAGGACAAACAATATTCTAAGCTTTAACCCAATTAAAAAAAAAATTAACACCAAGAAGAAATAATGAGACATAAACTTATGGGGGTTTCTCCAGGCACATTCCAATTTAATTTACAACCTAGGAACACGACTTCCAGAAAGGCTCTGCTGCCCTAGTACCCAGATTTGGGAGTGGAGAAATGCTGCCTGCTTGAGGTCACTTCCCACAACAGCAGCTTTAAACCCATTGCCAAAGGTCACTAAATATTCACCAAACTTGCAGTTCGGGAAATGACACCTGCTCTCTAAAAAAATTCTGGGGTGGAAAATAGACCAAAAATTTCAAAATAGGGCAACCTTCCAAGAAGAAAATTTCAAGAGATATATTGTACTCCCAACTGTTTCCTTTTTTTTAACAGAAAATTAAACGGTGGAGAAAAATGATGAGTTTTACGAATTTTCAAAGACATGCAAACCCAAATTACACAACCCTATCAGCACACAGCAGCCAGTAGGGCCATTAGCATACATGCTGCAAACAATAAATGCTAAATCGATTGTGGAGAAATGCATACCCTCGATTCTAAGGGGGACGTGGTAAGAGCCACTAATGAAAACACAAAGAAGGTGTTTTGAAAAGGGAAACACGGTGCTACCAGTCAATCAGTCACACCCACTGCTGGGCCTATCACCTGAGAAAATGAGAATCAAAAAGTCACAGGCTGGCAATCCTGCACTCCAACAATATTTACCATAGCCAACACTTGGAAGCAATGAAAATGTCCATCAACCGAGGAATGCGCAAAGTAGAAGTGGTCCACGTGCACACTGGGGAATTACTCCAATAAAAACTAAAAATTAAATTTAAAAATCCAACAAAAGTAAGGAGACATCAGCTTGTGTGGGTTTGTCCGGGCAAACTCCACGCTAATTTATAACCGAGAAACACCACAGGCCGCAAGGGCTTTTCCCTAGTTACCATGGTGGGGACATAGAAAGGCTGCCACCCTCTGGCATTTACCTGCAAAAGCAGCTTTAAAGCCTGTGCTAATGGTCATTTCATAGGAACAAGTACTGCAGAACTGTAAATGAAACCTACCCTCAAAATGTCTTGAGGGAGGTAATGGCCAAAACATTTCAAAATGAGACACATACTTTAAGAGAACACTTTGAAGAACTAAGGGGTAATCACAGGGTGAAAAATAAAAAGGACATGCCTTAAAGCTCAATTTCAACGGATTATGAGGCACAGGCGAATTCAACCACAAAGAGGTATCAGCTCACACTTGTCAGAATAACGATCAGCAAGGAAACTACAAACAATAAATGCTGAAGGTGTTGTGGAGAAATGCATACCCTCAACTTCAAGTGGGACGTAACTTGAAAAGGGCCACAAATGAGAACAGAATGGAGGTGCCTTAAAAATGTAAACATTGAGCTACCATATAATCCAGCAGGCCCACTCCTCGACCTATAATCTAAAAGAGAGAATTGGAAAGAAACAGGCAGGCAAATCTGCATGGCACAGTATTACGATAGCCAAGATATGGAAGTAACCAAAAAGTCCACCAACAGATGGGTGGACAAAGAAGAACTCCTCCATGTACAGATGGAATATTCGCTAGTGAAAAAAATGAAACAATGCCATTTGCAGCACCATACATGAGTCTAGACATAATCACGCCACCTGTAGTAAGTGAGAAAGGAAAAGACACATATCCTATCATATCACTTTTAGGAGTTACTTAAAAATTGATACCAATGAAGATATTTCCACAGAGAAACGCAATCACAGTTTCATTAAAAAAATCTTATGGTTCACCAAATAGAAAGGGATGAGGATTGGATACATTACCATATTGGGGTTAACAGAGATATACAAACCATGTGAAATATATAATCACCAAAGACGTACGGAAGACCAGGAGAGGACTACTCAACAGTGTGTCATAACCTACATGGGAAAAGGATGCGAGGAAGAATAGATACACGTATATGTGTGAAAGAACCACATCTTGCACACCTAGAACAAACAAACCATTGTAATCAAATTTGCTGTGATAAAAAATAAAAAGTAAATTACAATTATGAACAAGAAATAATGAGACATAAACATAAAGTGCTATTTCCCTGGCACATTCCATTCGAATTTACAACCTAGAACACCACTTCCATTAAGGCTCTGTTTCTCCAGTTACCAAATTTGGTAAAGGAGAAATGCTGCCACCTTGTGGCCGTTTCCTGCAAGAGCAGCTTTAAACTCACAGCTAATGGTCACTTAACATTCACAAGGACTCAGGGCTGTAAAGGACACCTGCCCTAAAAAATTGTGCTGAAGTAGGGAATGGACAAAAAAATTCAAAACAGGCAAATGTTTCAAGATGAGAGTATGAAGAGTTAAGTTTTACTCACGCTCTTTTAAAAAAAAAAGGAAAATGCATTAAAGCTCAACCTCAGGGAGTGTTAGACCCATGCAATCTAATCTACAAAAAGTTTCAACTTAGACCAGTCGACTGACCATCAGCAAAATGTCTACAAACAATAAATGCTGACAGGGTTTTTAAGAACTGTGTCCCCTCTACCTGCTGGTGAGACGTAAAGGGGTAACAGCCAATAATGAGAACAGAAAGGAGCTGTGTTTAAAAGTAAAAATGGAGGTACCATTCAGTCCAGCAGGCGCACCATTGGACCTCTCACATGAGAAGACAAGAATCGAGAAGACACAGGCCGCAAAAGCTGCAGTGCAGCCTTATTCACAATAGCCAAGACAGTGAAGCAATCAAAATATCCAACAAGAGGTGAATGGATAAAGAAGAAGTGGTCCATGTACACAATGGAATATTAGCCATGGAAAACAATGAACCATTGCTCTTTGAGGCACCACAAATGAGTCTGGAGATAATCACGAAACATGAGGTAACTCGGAAACCAAAGACCTGTATTCTATGATATCACTTATAGGCGTTATCTAATAACTGACACAAATGAATATATTTCCACAGAGAAAGACACTCACAGACTTAGAAAACAAACTATGCTCATCTAAAAGGAAAGGAGGGGGAATGGATAAGTTAAGATTAGTGTTGCTCTATGTATACAAACACATAATATATACATATCACAAAAAGACCGACCATGTAGCAAGGGAGGTCTGTGGAACCCTCTGTAACATTTTACATGGGAAGAGGATCTGTACTTGAATAGACATATGTAATGTACAAATGAACCAGATTGTGTACACCTAGGACAAACAATATTCTAAGCTTTAACCCAATTAAAAAAAAAATTAACACCAAGAAGAAATAATGAGACATAAACTTATGGGGGTTTCTCCATGCACATTCCAATTTAATTTACAACCTAGGAACACGACTTCCAGAAAGGCTCTGCTGCCCTAGTACCCAGATTTGGGAGTGGAGAAATGCTGCCTGCTTGAGGTCACTTCCCACAACAGCAGCTTTAAACCCATTGCCAAAGGTCACTAAATATTCACCAAACTTGCAGTTCGGGAAATGACACCTGCTCTCTAAAAAAATTTTGGGGTGGAAAATAGACCAAAAATTTCAAAATAGGGCAACCTTCCAAGAAGAAAATTTCAAGAGATATATTGTACTCCCATCTGTTTCCTTTTTTTTAACAGAAAAGTAAACGGTGGAGAAAAATGATGAGTTTTACGAATTTTCAAAGACATGCAAACCCAAATTACACAACCCTATCAGCACACAGCAGCCAGTAGGGCCATTAGCATACATGCTGCAAACAATAAATGCTAAATCGATTGTGGAGAAATGCATAACCTCGATTCTAAGGGGGACGTGGTAAGAGCCACTAATGAAAACACAAAGAAGGTGTTTTGAAAAGGGAAACACGGTGCTACCAGTCAATCAGTCACACCCACTGCTGGGCCTATCACCTGAGAAAATGAGAATCAAAAAGTCACAGGCTGGCAATCCTGCACTCCAACAATATTTACCATAGCCAACACTTGGAAGCAATGAAAATGTCCATCAACCGAGGAATGCGCAAAGTAGAAGTGGTCCACGTGCACACTGGGGAATTACTCAAATAAAAACTAAAAATTAAATTTAAAAATCCAACAAAAGTAAGGAGACATCAGCTTGTGTGGGTTTGTCCGGGCAAACTCCACGCTAATTTATAACCGAGAAACACCACAGGCCGCAAGGGCTTTTCCCTAGTTACCATGGTGGGGACATAGAAAGGCTGCCACCCTCTGGCATTTACCTGCAAAAGCAGCTTTAAAGCCTGTGCTAATGGTCATTTCATAGGAACAAGTACTGCAGAACTGTAAATGAAACCTACCCTCAAAATGTCTTGAGGGAGGTAATGGCCAAAACATTTCAAAATGTGACACATACTTTAAGAGAACACTTTGAAGAACTAAGGGGTAATCACAGGGTGAAAAATAAAAAGGACATGCCTTAAAGCTCAATTTCAACGGATTATGAGGCACAGGCGAATTCAACCACAAAGAGGTATCAGCTCACACTTGTCAGAATAACCATCAGCAAGGAAACTACAAACAATAAATGCTGAAGGTGTTGTGGAGAAATGCATACCCTCAACTTCAAGTGGGACGTAACTTGAAAAGGGCCACGAATGAGAACAGAATGGAGGTGCCTTAAAAAGGTAAACATTGAGCTACCGTATGATCCAGCAGGCCCACTCCTCGACCTATAATCTAAGAAGAAAGAATTGGAAAGACACAGGCAGGCAAATCTGCATGTCACAGTATTACAATAGCCAAGATATGGAAGTAACCAAAAAGTCCACCAACAGATGGGTGGGCAAAGAAGAACTCCTCCATGTACAGATGGAATATTCGCTACTGAAAAAAATGAAACAATGCCATTTACAGCACCATACATGAGTCTATACGTAATCACGCCACCTGTAGTAAGTGAGAAAGAAAAAGACACATATCCTATCATATCTCTTTTAGGAGTTACTTAAAAATTGATACCAATGAAGATATTTCCACAGAGAAAGGCAATCACAGATTCATTAAAAAAACTGATGGTTCACCAAATAGAAAGGGATGAGGATTGGATACATTACCATATTGGGGTTAACAGAGATATACATACCATGTGAAATATATAATCACCAAAGACGTACGGAAGACCAGGAGAAGACTACTCAACAGTGTGTCATAACCTACATGGGAAAAGGATGCGAGGAAGAATAGATACACGTATATGTGTGAAAGAACCACATCTTGCACACCTAGAACAAGCAAACCATTGTAATCAAATTTGCTGGGATAAAAAATAAAAAGTAAATTACAATTATGAACAAGAAGTAATGAGACATAAACATAAAGTGCTTTTTCCTGGCACATTCCATTCGAATTTACAACCTAGAACACCACTTCCATTAAGGCTCTGTTTCCCCAGTTACCAAATTTGGTAAAGGAGAAATGCTGCCACCTTGTGGCCGTTTCCTGCAAAAGCAGCTTTAAACTCACAGCTAATGGTCACTTAACATTCACAAGGACTCAGGACTGTAAAGGACACCTGCCCTAAAAAATTGTGCTGAAGTAGGAAATGGACAAAAAAATTCAAAACAGGCAAATATTTCAAGAAGAGAGTATGAGGAGTTAAGTTTTACTCACGCTCTTTAAAAAAAAAAGGAAAATGGATAAAAGCTCAACTTCAGGGAGTGTTAGACCCATGCAATCTAATCTACAAAAAGTTTCAACTTAGACCAGTCGACTGACCATCAGCAAAATGTCTACAAACAATAAATGCTGACGGGGTTTTTAAGAACTGTGTCCCCTCTACCTGCTGGTGAGACGTAAAGGGGTAACAGCCAATAATGAGAAGAGAAAGGAGCTGTGTTTAAAAGTAAAAATGGAGGTACCATTCAATCCAGCAGGCACACCATTGGACCTCTCACCTGAGAAGCCAAGAATCGAAAAGACACAGGCCGCAAAACTGCAGTGCAGCCTTATTCACATTAGCCAAGACAGTGAAGCAATCAAAATATCCAACAAGAGGTGAATGGATAAAGAAGAAGTGGTCCATGTACACAATGGAATATTAGCCATGGAAAACAATGAACCATTGCTCTTTGAGGCACCACAAATGAGTCTGGAGATAATCACGAAACATGAGGTAACTCGGAAACCAAAGACCTGTATTCTATGATATCACTTATAGGCGTTATCTAATAACTGACACAAATGAATATATTTCCACAGAGAAAGACACTCACAGACTTAGAAAACAAACTATGCTCATCTAAAAGGAAAGGAGGGGGAATGGATAAGTTAAGATTAGTGTTGCTCTATGTATACAAACACATAGTGTATACATATCTCAAAAAGACCGACCATGTAGCAAGGGAGGTCTGTGGAACCCTCTGTAACATTTTACATGGGAAGAGGATCTGTACTTGAATAGACATATATAATGTACAAATGAACCAGATTGTGTACACCTAGGACAGACAATATTCGAAGCTTTACCCCAATTAAAAAAAAATTTAAAACCAAGAATAAATAATGAGACATAAACTTATGGGGGTTTCTTCAGGCACATTCCAATTTAATATACAACCTAGGAACACGACTTCCAGAAAGGCTCTGCTGCCCTAGTACCCAGATTTGGGAGTGGAGAAATGCTGCCTGCTTGAGGTCACTTCCCACAACAGCAGCTTTAAACCCATTGCCAAAGGTCACTAAATATTCACCAAACTTGCAGTTCGGGAAATGACACCTGCTCTCTAAAAAAATTCTGGGGTGTAAAATCGACCAAAAATTTCAAAATAGGGCAACCTTCCAAGAAGAAAATTTCAAGAGATATATTGTACTCCCAACTGTTTCCTTTTTTTTAACAGAAAAGTAAACGGTGGAGAAAAATGATGAGTTTTACGAATTTTCAAAACATGCAAACCCAAATTACAAAACCCTATCAGCACACAGCAGCCAGTAGGGCCATTAGCATAAATGCAGCAAACAATAAATGCTAAATCGATTGTGGAGAAATGCATACCCTCATTTCTAAGGGGGACGTGGTAAGAGCCACTAATGAAAACACAAAGAAGGTGCTTTGAAAAGGGAAACACGGTGCTACCAGTCAATCAATCACACCCACTGCTGGGCCTATCACCTGAGAAAATGAGAATCAAAAAGTCACAGGCTGGCAATCCTGTACTCCAACAATATTTACCATAGCCAACACTTGGAAGCAATGAAAATGTCCATCAACCGAGGAATGCGCAAAGTAGAAGTGGTCCACGTGCACACTGGGGAATTACTCCAATAAAAACTAAAAATTAAATTTAAAAATCCAACAAAAGTAAGGAGACATCAGCTTGTGTGGGTTTGTCCGGGCAAACTCCACTCTAATTTATAACCGAGAAACACCACAGGCCGCAAGGGCTTTTCCCTAGTTACCATGGTGGGGACATAGAAAGGCTGCCGCCCTCTGGCATTTACCTGCAAAAGCAGCTTTAAAGCCTGCGCTAATGGTCATTTCATAGGAACAAGTACTGCAGAACTGTAAATGAAACCTACCCTCAAACTGTCTTGAGGGAGGTAATGGCCAAAACATTTCAAAATATGACACATATTTTAAGAGATCACTTTGAAGAACTAAGGAGTAATCACAGGTTGAAAAATAAAAAGGACATGCCTTAAAGCTCAATTTCACCGGATTATGAGGCACATGCGAATTCAACCACATAGAGGTATCAGCTCACATTTGTCAGAATAACCATCAGCAAGGAAACTACAAACAATAAATGCTGAAGGTGTTGTGGAGAAATGCATACCCTCAACTTCAAGTGGGACGTAACTTGAAAAGGGCCACAAATGAGAACAGAATGGAGGTGCCTTAAAAATGTAAACATTGAGCTACCATATAATCCAGCAGGCCCACTCCTCGACCTATAATCTAAGAAGAGAGAATTGGAAAGACACAGGCAGGCAAATCTGCATGGCACAGTATTACGATAGCCAAGATATGGAAGTAACCAAAAAGTCCACCAACAGATGGGTGGACAAAGAAGAACTCCTCCATGTACAGATGGAATATTCGCTAGTGAAAAAAATGAAACAATGCCATTTGCAGCACCATACATGAGTCTAGACATAATCACGCCACCTGTAGTAAGTGAGAAAGGAAAAGACACATATCCTATCATATCACTTTTAGGAGTTACTTAAAAATTGATACCAATGAAGATATTTCCACAGAGAAACGCAATCACAGTTTCATTAAAAAAATCTTATGGTTCACCAAATAGAAAGGGATGAGGATTGGATACATTACCATATTGGGGTTAACAGAGATATACAAACCATGTGAAATATATAATCACCAAAGACGTACGGAAGACCAGGAGAAGACTACTCAACAGTGTGTCATAACCTACATGGGAAAAGGATGCGAGGAAGAATAGATACACGTATATGTGTGAAAGAACCACATCTTGCACACCTAGAACAAACAAACCATTGTAATCAAGTTTGCTGTGATAAAAAATAAAAAGTAAATTACAATTATGAACAAGAAGTAATGAGACATAAACATAAAGTGCTATTTCCCTGGCACATTCCATTCGAATTTACAACCTAGAACACCACTTCCATTAAGGCTCTGTTTCTCCAGTTACCAAATTTGGTAAAGGAGAAATGCTGCCACCTTGTGGCCGTTTCCTGCAAGAGCAGCTTTAAACTCACAGCTAATGGTCACTTAACATTCACAAGGACTCAGGGCTGTAAAGGACACCTGCCCTAAAACATTGTGCTGAAGTAGGGAATGGACAAAAAAATTCAAAACAGGCAAATGTTTCAAGATGAGAGTATGAAGAGTTAAGTTTTACTCACGCTCTTTTAAAAAAAAAAGGAAAATGGATAAAAGCTCAACCTCAGGGAGTGTTAGACCCATGCAATCTAATCTACAAAAAGTTTCAACTTAGACCAGTCGACTGACCATCAGCAAAATGTCTACAAACAATAAATGCTGACGGGGTTTTTAAGAACTGTGTCCCCTCTACCTGCTGGTGAGACGTAAAGGGGTAACAGCCAATAATGAGAACAGAAAGGAGCTGTGTTTAAAAGTAAAAATGGAGGTACCATTCAGTCCAGCAGGCGCACCATTGGACCTCTCACCTGAGAAGACAAGAATCGAGAAGACACAGGCCGCAAAAGCTGCAGTGCAGCCTTATTCACAATAGCCAAGACAGTGAAGCAATCAAAATATCCAACAAGAGGTGAATGGATAAAGAAGAAGTGGTCCATGTACACAATGGAATATTAGCCATGGAAAACAATGAACCATTGCTCTTTGAGGCACCACAAATGAGTCTGGAGATAATCACGAAACATGAGGTAACTCGGAAACCAAAGACCTGTATTCTATGATATCACTTATAGGCGTTATCTAATAACTGACACAAATGAATATATTTCCACAGAGAAAGACACTCACAGACTTAGAAAACAAACTATGCTCATCTAAAAGGAAAGGTGGGGGGAATGGATAAGTTAAGATTAGTGTTGCTCTATGTATACAAACACCTAGTATATACATATCACAAAAAGACCGACTATGTAGCAAGGGAGGTCTGTGGAACCCTCTGTAACATTTTACATGGGAAGAGGATCTGTACTTGAATAGACATATATAATGTACAAATGAACCAGATTGTGTACACCTAGGACAAACAATATTCTAAGCTTTACCCCAATTAAAAAAAAAATTAAAACCAAGAAGAAATAATGAGACATAAACTTATGGGGGTTTCTCCAGGCACATTCCAATTTAATTTACAACCTAGGAACACGACTTCCAGAAAGGCTCTGCTGCCCTAGTACCCAGATTTGGGAGTGGAGAAATGCTGCCTGCTTGAGGTCACTTCCCACAACAGCAGCTTTAAACCCATTGCCAAAGGTCACTAAATATTCACCAAACTTGCAGTTCGGGAAATGACACCTGCTCTCTAAAAAAATTCTGGGGTGGAAAATAGACCAAAAATTTCAAAATAGGGCAACCTTCCAAGAAGAAAATTTCAAGAGATATATTGTACTCCCAACTGTTTCCTTTTTTTTAACAGAAAAGTAAACGGTGGAGAAAAATGATGAGTTTTACGAATTTTCAAAGACATGCAAACCCAAATTACACAACCCTATCAGCACACAGCAGCCAGTAGGGCCATTAGCACACATGCTGCAAACAATAAATGCTAAATCGATTGTGGAGAAATGCATACCCTCGATTCTAAGGGGGACGTGGTAAGAGCCACTAATGAAAACACAAAGAAGGTGTTTTGAAAAGGGAAACACGGTGCTACCAGTCAATCAGTCACACACACTGCTGGGCCTATCACCTGAGAAAATGAGAATCAAAAAGTCACAGGCTGGCAATCCTGCACTCCAACAATATTTACCATAGCCAACACTTGGAAGCAATGAAAATGTCCATCAACCAAGGAATGCGCAAAGTAGAAGTGGTCCACGTGCACACTGGGGAATTATTCCAATAAAAACTAAAAATTAAATTTAAAAATCCAACAAAAGTAAGGAGACATCAGCTTGTGTGGGTTTGTCCGGGCAAACTCCACTCTAATTTATAACCGAGAAACACCACAGGCCGCAAGGGCTTTTCCCTAGTTACCATGGTGGGGACATAGAAAGGCTGCCGCCCTCTGGCATTTACCTGCAAAAGCAGCTTTAAAGCCTGTGCTAATGGTCATTTCATAGGAACAAGTACTGCAGAACTGTAAATGAAACCTGCCCTCAAAATGTCTTGAGGGAGGTAATGGCCAAAACATTTCAAAATGTGACACATACTTTAAGAGAACACCTTGAAGAACTAAGGGGTAATCACAGGGTGAAAAATAAAAAGGACATGCCTTAAAGCTCAATTTCAACGGATTATGAGGCACATGCGAATTCAACCACAAAGAGGTACCAGGTCACACTTGTCAGAATAACCATCAGCAAGGAAACTACAAACAATAAATGCTGAAGGTGTTGTGGAGAAATGCATACCCCCAACTTCAAGTGGGACGTAACTTGGAAAGGGCTACGAATGAGAACAGAATGGAGGTGCCTTAAAAAGATAAACATTGAGCTACCATATGATCCAGCAGGCCCACTCCTCGACCTATAATCTAAGAAGAGAGAATTGGAAAGACACAGGCAGGCAAATCTGCATGGCACAGTATTACGATAGCCAAGATATGGAAGTAACCAAAAAGTCCACCAACAGATGGGTGGACAAAGAAGAACTCCTCCATGTACAGATGGAATATTCGCTAGTGAAAAAAATGAAACAATGCCATTTGCAGCACCATACATGAGTCTAGACATAATCACGCCACCTGTAGTAAGTGAGAAAGGAAAAGACACATATCCTATCATATCACTTTTAGGAGTTACTTAAAAATTGATACCAATGAAGATATTTCCACAGAGAAACGCAATCACAGTTTCATTAAAAAAATCTTATGGTTCACCAAATAGAAAGGGATGAGGATTGGATACATTACCATATTGGGGTTAACAGAGATATACAAACCATGTGAAATATATAATCACCAAAGACGTACGGAAGACCAGGAGAAGACTACTCAACAGTGTGTCATAACCTACATGGGAAAAGGATGCGAGGAAGAATAGATACACGTATATGTGTGAAAGAACTATATCTTGCACACCTAGAACAAACAAACCATTGTAATCAAATTTGCTGTGATAAAAAATAAAAAGTAAATTACAATTATGAACAAGAAGTAATGAGACATAAACATAAAGTGCTTTTTCCCTGGCACATTCCATTCGAATTTACAACCTAGAACACCACTTCCATTAAGGCTCTGTTTCTCCAGTTACCAAATTTGGTAAAGGAGAAATGCTGCTACCTTGTGGCCGTTTCCTGCAAGAGCAGGTTTAAACTCACAGCTAATGGTCACTTAACATTCACAAGGACTCAGGGCTGTAAAGGACACCTGCCCTAAAACATTGTGCTGAAGTAGGGAATGGACAAAAAAATTCAAAACAGGCAAATGTTTCAAGATGAGAGTATGAAGAGTTAAGTTTAATCACGCTCTTTTAAAAAAAAAAGGAAAATGTATAAAAGCTTAACCTCAGGGAGTGTTAGACCCAGGCAATCTAATCTACAAAAAGTTTCAACTTAGACCAGTCGACTGACCATCAGCAAAATGTCTACAAACAATAAATGCTGACGGGGTTTTTCAGAACTGTGTCCCCTCTACCTGCTGGTGAGACGTAAAGGGGTAACAGCCAATAATGAGAACAGAAAGGAGCTGTGTTTAAAAGTAAAAATGGAGGTACCATTCAGTCCAGCAGGCGCACCATTGGACCTCTCACCTGAGAAGACAAGAATCGAGAAGACACAGGCCGCAAAAGCTGCAGTGCAGCCTTATTCACAATAGCCAAGACAGTGAAGCAATCAAAATATCCAACAAGAGGTGAATGGATAAAGAAGAAGTGGTCCATGTACACAATGGAATATTAGCCATGGAAAACAATGAACCATTGCTCTTTGAGGCACCACAAATGAGTCTGGAGATAATCACGAAACATGAGGTAACTCGGAAACCAAAGACCTGTATTCTATGATATCACTTATAGGCGTTATCTAATAACTGACACAAATGAATATATTTCCACAGAGAAAGACACTCACAGACTTAGAAAACAAACTATGCTCATCTAAAAGGAAAGGAGGGGGAATGGATAAGTTAAGATTAGTGTTGCTCTATGTATACAAACACATAGTGTATACATATCTCAAAAAGACCGACCATGTAGCAAGGGAGGTCTGTGGAACCCTCTGTAACATTTTACATGGGAAGAGGATCTGTACTTGAATAGACATATATAATGTACAAATGAACCAGATTGTGTACACCTAGGACAGACAATATTCGAAGCTTTACCCCAATTAAAAAAAAAATTAAAACCAAGAAGAAATAATGAGACATAAACTTATGGGGGTTTCTCCAGGCACATTCCAATTTAATTTACAACCTAGGAACACGACTTCCAGAAAGGCTCTGCTGCCCTAGTACCCAGATTTGGGAGTGGAGAAATGCTGCCTGCTTGAGGTCACTTCCCACAACAGCAGCTTTAAACCCATTGCCAAAGGTCACTAAATATTCACCAAACTTGCAGTTCGGGAAATGACACGTGCTCTCTAAAAAAATTCTGGGGTGGAAAATAGACCAAAAATTTCAAAATAGGGCAACCTTCCAAGAAGAAAATTTCAAGAGATATATTGTACTCCCAACTGTTTCCTTTTTTTTAACAGAAAAGTAAACGGTGGAGAAAAATGATGAGTTTTACGAATTTTCAAAGACATGCAAACCCAAATTACACAACCCTATCAGCACACAGCAGCCAGTAGGGCCATTAGCATACATGCTGCAAACAATAAATGCTAAATCGATTGTGGAGAAATGCATACCCTCGATTCTAAGGGGGACGTGGTAAGAGCCACTAATGAAAACACAAAGAAGGTGTTTTGAAAAGGGAAACACGGTGCTACCAGTCAATCAGTCACACCCACTGCTGGGCCTATCACCTGAGAAAATGAGAATCAAAAAGTCACAGGCTGGCAATCCTGCACTCCAACAATATTTACCATAGCCAACACTTGGAAGCAATGAAAATGTCCATCAACCGAGGAATGCGCAAAGTAGAAGTGGTCCACGTGCACACTGGGGAATTACTCCAATAAAAACTAAAAATTAAATTTAAAAATCCAACAAAAGTAAGGAGACATCAGCTTGTGTGGGTTTGTCCGGGCAAACTCCACTCTAATTTATAACCGAGAAACACCACAGGCCGCAAGGGCTTTTCCCTAGTTACCATGGTGGGGACATAGAAAGGCTGCCACCCTCTGGCATTTACCTGCAAAAGCAGCTTTAAAGCCTGTGCTAATGGTCATTTCATAGGAACAAGTACTGCAGAACTGTAAATGAAACCTACCCTCAAAATGTCTTGAGGGAGGTAATGGCCAAAACATTTCAAAATGTGACACATACTTTAAGAGAACACTTTGAAGAACTAAGGGGTAATCACAGGTTGAAAAATAAAAAGGACATGCCTTAAAGCTCAATTTCAACGGATTATGAGGCACAGGCGAATTCAACCACAAAGAGGTATCAGCTCACACTTGTCAGAATAACGATCAGCAAGGAAACTACAAACAATAAATGCTGAAGGTGTTGTGGAGAAATGCATACCCTCAACTTCAAGTGGGACGTAACTTGAAAAGGGCCACGAATGAGAACAGAATGGAGGTGCCTTAAAAAGGTAAACATTGAGCTACCGTATGATCCAGCAGGCCCACTCCTCGACCTATAATCTAAGAAGAAAGAATTGGAAAGACACAGGCAGGCAAATCTGCATGGCACAGTATTACAATAGCCAAGATATGGAAGTAACCAAAAAGTCCACCAACAGATGGGTGGACAAAGAAGAACTCCTCCATGTACAGATGGAATATTCGCTAGTGAAAAAAATGAAACAATGCGATTTACAGCACCATACATGAGTCTAGACGTAATCACGCCACCTGTAGTAAGTGAGAAAGCAAAAGACACATATCCTATCATATCTCTTTTAGGAGTTACTTAAAAATTGATACCAATGAAGATATTTCCACAGAGAAAGGCAATCACAGATTCATTAAAAAAACTGATGGTTCACCAAATAGAAACGGATGAGGATTGGATACATTACCATATTGGGGTTAACAGAGATATATATACCATGTGAAATATATAATCACCAAAGACGTACGGAAGACCAGGAGAAGACTACTCAACAGTGTGTCATAACCTACATGGGAAAAGGATGCGAGGAAGAATAGATACACGTATATGTGTGAAAGAACCACATCTTGCACACCTAGAACAAACAAACCATTGTAATCAAATTTGCTGGGATAAAAAATAAAAAGTAAATTACAATTATGAACAAGAAGTAATGAGACATAAACATAAAGTGCTTTTTTCCTGGCACATTCCATTCGAATTTACAACCTAGAACACCACTTCCATTAAGGCTCTGTTTCCCCAGTTACCAAATTTGGTAAAGGAGAAATGCTGCCACCTTGTGGCCGTTTCCTGCAAGAGCAGCTTTAAACTCACAGCTAATGGTCACTTAACATTCACAAGGACTCAGGGCTGTAAAGGACACCTGCCCTAAAAAATTGTGCTGAAGTAGGAAATGGACAAAAAAATTCAAAACAGGCAAATATTTCAAGAGGAGAGTATGAGGAGTTAAGTTTTACTCACGCTCTTTTAAAAAAAAAAAAGGAAAATGGATAAAAGCTCAACTTCAGGGAGTGTTAGACCCATGCAATCTAATCTACAAAAAGTTTCAACTTAGACCAGTCGACTGACCATCAGCAAAATGTCTACAAACAATAAATGCTGACGGGGTTTTTAAGAACTGTGTCCCCTCTACCTGCTGGTGAGACGTAAAGGGGTAACAGCCAATAATGAGAAGAGAAAGGAGCTGTGTTTAAAAGTAAAAATGGAGGTACCATTCAATCCAGCAGGCGCACCATTGGACCTCTCACCTGAGAAGCCAAGAATCGAGAAGACACAGGCCGCAAAACTGCAGTGCAGCCTTATTCACATTAGCCAAGACAGTGAAGCAATCAAAATATCCAACAAGAGGTGAATGGATAAAGAAGAAGTGGTCCATGTACACAATGGAATATTAGCCATGGAAAACAATGAACCATTGCTCTTTGAGGCACCACAAATGAGTCTGGAGATAATCACGAAACATGAGGTAACTCGGAAACCAAAGACCTGTATTCTATGATATCACTTATAGGCGTTATCTAATAACTGACACAAATGAATATATTTCCACAGAGAAAGACACTCACAGACTTAGAAAACAAACTATGCTCATCTAAAAGGAAAGGTGGGGGGAATGGATAAGTTAAGATTAGTGTTGCTCTATGTATACAAACACATAGTGTATACATATCTCAAAAAGACCGACCATGTAGCAAGGGAGGTCTGTGGAACCCTCTGTAACATTTTACATGGGAAGAGGATCTGTACTTGAATAGACATATATAATGTACAAATGAACCAGATTGTGTACACCTAGGACAGACAATATTCGAAGCTTTACCCCAATTAAAAAAAATTTAAAACCAAGAAGAAATAATGAGACATAAACTTATGGGGGTTTCTTCAGGCACATTCCAATTTAATTTACAACCTAGGAACACGACTTCCAGAAAGGCTCTGCTGCCCTAGTACCCAGATTTGGGAGTGGAGAAATGCTGCCTGCTTGAGGTCACTTCCCACAACAGCAGCTTTAAACCCATTGCCAAAGGTCACTAAATATTCACCAAACTTGCAGTTCGGGAAATGACACCTGCTCTCTAAAAAAATTCTGGGGTGGAAAATAGACCAAAAATTTCAAAATAGGGCAACCTTCCAAGAAGAAAATTTCAAGAGATATATTGTACTCCCAACTGTTTCCTTTTTTTTAACAGAAAAGTAAACGGTGGAGAAAAATGATGAGTTTTACGAATTTTCAAAGACATGCAAACCCAAATTACACAACCCTATCAGCACACAGCAGCCAGTAGGGCCATTAGCATACATGCTGCAAACAATAAATGCTAAATCGATTGTGGAGAAATGCATACCCTCGATTCTAAGGGGGACGTGGTAAGAGCCACTAATGAAAACACAAAGAAGGTGTTTTGAAAAGGGAAACACGGTGCTACCAGTCAATCAGTCACACACACTGCTGGGCCTATCACCTGAGAAAATGAGAATCAAAAAGTCACAGGCTGGCAATCCTGCACTCCAACAATATTTACCATAGCCAACACTTGGAAGCAATGAAAATGTCCATCAACCGAGGAATGCGCAAAGTAGAAGTGGTCCACGTGCACACTGGGGAATTACTCCAATAAAAACTAAAAATTAAATTTAAAAATCCAACAAAAGTAAGGAGACATCAGCTTGTGTGGGTTTGTCCGGGCAAACTCCACTCTAATTTATAACCGAGAAACACCACAGGCCGCAAGGGCTTTTCCCTAGTTACCATGGTGGGGACATAGAAAGGCTGCCACCCTCTGGCATTTACCTGCAAAAGCAGCTTTAAAGCCTGTGCTAATGGTCATTTCATAGGAACAAGTACTGCAGAACTGTAAATGAAACCTACCCTCAAAATGTCTTGAGGGAGGTAATGGCCAAAACATTTCAAAATGTGACACATACTTTAAGAGAACACTTTGAAGAACTAAGGGGTAATCACAGGTTGAAAAATAAAAAGGACATGCCTTAAAGCTCAATTTCAACGGATTATGAGGCACAGGCGAATTCAACCACAAAGAGGTATCAGCTCACACTTGTCAGAATAACGATCAGCAAGGAAACTACAAACAATAAATGCTGAAGGTGTTGTGGAGAAATGCATACCCTCAACTTCAAGTGGGACGTAACTTGAAAAGGGCCACGAATGAGAACAGAATGGAGGTGCCTTAAAAAGGTAAACATTGAGCTACCGTATGATCCAGCAGGCCCACTCCTCGACCTATAATCTAAGAAGAAAGAATTGGAAAGACACAGGCAGGCAAATCTGCATGGCACAGTATTACAATAGCCAAGATATGGAAGTAACCAAAAAGTCCACCAACAGATGGGTGGACAAAGAAGAACTCCTCCATGTACAGATGGAATATTCGCTAGTGAAAAAAATGAAACAATGCGATTTACAGCACCATACATGAGTCTAGACGTAATCACGCCACCTGTAGTAAGTGAGAAAGCAAAAGACACATATCCTATCATATCTCTTTTAGGAGTTACTTAAAAATTGATACCAATGAAGATATTTCCACAGAGAAAGGCAATCACAGATTCATTAAAAAAACTGATGGTTCACCAAATAGAAACGGATGAGGATTGGATACATTACCATATTGGGGTTAACAGAGATATACATACCATGTGAAATATATAATCACCAAAGACGTACGGAAGACCAGGAGAAGACTACTCAACAGTGTGTCATAACCTACATGGGAAAAGGATGCGAGGAAGAATAGATACACGTATATGTGTGAAAGAACCACATCTTGCACACCTAGAACAAACAAACCATTGTAATCAAATTTGCTGGGATAAAAAATAAAAAGTAAATTACAATTATGAACAAGAAGTAATGAGACATAAACATAAAGTGCTTTTTTCCTGGCACATTCCATTCGAATTTACAACCTAGAACACCACTTCCATTAAGGCTCTGTTTCCCCAGTTACCAAATTTGGTAAAGGAGAAATGCTGCCACCTTGTGGCCGTTTCCTGCAAAAGCAGCTTTAAACTCACAGCTAATGGTCACTTAACATTCCCAAGGACTCAGGGCTGTAAAGGACACCTGCCCTAAAAAATTGTGCTGAAGTAGGAAATGGACAAAAAAATTCAAAACAGGCAAATATTTCAAGAAGAGAGTATGAGGAGTTAAGTTTTACTCACGCTCTTTTAAAAAAAAAAGGAAAATGGATAAAAGCTCAACTTCAGGGAGTGTTAGACCCATGCAATCTAATCTACAAAAAGTTTCAACTTAGACCAGTCGACTGACCATCAGCAAAATGTCTACAAACAATAAATGCTGACGGGGATTTTAAGAACTGTGTCCCCTCTACCTGCTGGTGAGACGTAAAGGGGTAACAGCCAATAATGAGAAGAGAAAGGAGCTGTGTTTAAAAGTAAAAATGGAGGTACCATTCAATCCAGCAGGCACACCATTGGACCTCTCACCTGAGAAGCCAAGAATCGAGAAGACACAGGCCGCAAAACTGCAGTGCAGCCTTATTCACATTAGCCAAGACAGTGAAGCAATCAAAATATCCAACAAGAGGTGAATGGATAAAGAAGAAGTGGTCCATGTACACAATGGAATATTAGCCATGGAAAACAATGAACCATTGCTCTTTGAGGCACCACAAATGAGTCTGGAGATAATCACGAAACATGAGGTAACTCGGAAACCAAAGACCTGTATTCTATGATATCACTTATAGGCGTTATCTAATAACTGACACAAATGAATATATTTCCACAGAGAAAGACACTCACAGACTTAGAAAACAAACTATGCTCATCTGAAAGGAAAGGAGGGGGAATGGATAAGTTAAGATTAGTGTTGCTCTATGTATACAAACACATAGTGTATACATATCTCAAAAAGACCGACCATGTAGCAAGGGAGGTCTGTGGAACCCTCTGTAACATTTTACATGGGAAGAGGATCTGTACTTGAATAGACATATATAATGTACAAATGAACCAGATTGTGTACACCTAGGACAGACAATATTCGAAGCTTTACCCCAATTAAAAAAAAATTTAAAACCAAGAAGAAATAATGAGACATAAACTTATGGGGGTTTCTTCAGGCACATTCCAATTTAATTTACAACCTAGGAACACGACTTCCAGAAAGGCTCTGCTGCCCTAGTACCCAGATTTGGGAGTGGAGAAATGCTGCCTGCTTGAGGTCACTTCCCACAACAGCAGCTTTAAACCCATTGCCAAAGGTCACTAAATATTCACCAAACTTGCAGTTCGGGAAATGACACCTGCTCTCTAAAAAAATTCTGGGGTGGAAAATAGACCAAAAATTTCAAAATAGGGCAACCTTCCAAGAAGAAAATTTCAAGAGATATATTGTACTCCCAACTGTTTCCTTTTTTTTAACAGAAAAGTAAACGGTGGAGAAAAATGATGAGTTTTACGAATTTTCAAAGACATGCAAACCCAAATTACACAACCCTATCAGCACACAGCAGCCAGTAGGGCCATTAGCATACATGCTGCAAACAATAAATGCTAAATCGATTGTGGAGAAATGCATACCCTCGATTCTAAGGGGGACGTGGTAAGAGCCACTAATGAAAACACAAAGAAGGTGTTTTGAAAAGGGAAACACGGTGCTACCAGTCAATCAGTCACACCCACTGCTGGGCCTATCACCTGAGAAAATGAGAATCAAAAAGTCACAGGCTGGCAATCCTGCACTCCAACAATATTTACCATAGCCAACACTTGGAAGCAATGAAAATGTCCATCAACCGAGGAATGCGCAAAGTAGAAGTGGTCCACGTGCACACTGGGGAATTACTCCAATAAAAACTAAAAATTAAATTTAAAAATCCAACAAAAGTAAGGAGACATCAGCTTGTGTGGGTTTGTCCGGGCAAACTCCACTCTAATTTATAACCGAGAAACACCACAGGCCGCAAGGGCTTTTCCCTAGTTACCATGGTGGGGACATAGAAAGGCTGCCACCCTCTGGCATTTACCTGCAAAAGCAGCTTTAAAGCCTGTGCTAATGGTCATTTCATAGGAACAAGTACTGCAGAACTGTAAATGAAACCTACCCTCAAAATGTCTTGAGGGAGGTAATGGCCAAAACATTTCAAAATGTGACACATACTTTAAGAGAACACTTTGAAGAACTAAGGGGTAATCACAGGTTGAAAAATAAAAAGGACATGCCTTAAAGCTCAATTTCAACGGATTATGAGGCACAGGCGAATTCAACCACAAAGAGGTATCAGCTCACACTTGTCAGAATAACGATCAGCAAGGAAACTACAAACAATAAATGCTGAAGGTGTTGTGGAGAAATGCATACCCTCAACTTCAAGTGGGACGTAACTTGAAAAGGGCCACGAATGAGAACAGAATGGAGGTGCCTTAAAAAGGTAAACATTGAGCTACCGTATGATCCAGCAGGCCCACTCCTCGACCTATAATCTAAGAAGAAAGAATTGGAAAGACACAGGCAGGCAAATCTGCATGGCACAGTATTACAATAGCCAAGATATGGAAGTAACCAAAAAGTCCACCAACAGATGGGTGGACAAAGAAGAACTCCTCCATGTACAGATGGAATATTCGCTAGTGAAAAAAATGAAACAATGCGATTTACAGCACCATACATGAGTCTAGACGTAATCACGCCACCTGTAGTAAGTGAGAAAGCAAAAGACACATATCCTATCATATCTCTTTTAGGAGTTACTTAAAAATTGATACCAATGAAGATATTTCCACAGAGAAAGGCAATCACAGATTCATTAAAAAAACTGATGGTTCACCAAATAGAAACGGATGAGGATTGGATACATTACCATATTGGGGTTAACAGAGATATACATACCATGTGAAATATATAATCACCAAAGACGTACGGAAGACCAGGAGAAGACTACTCAACAGTGTGTCATAACCTACATGGGAAAAGGATGCGAGGAAGAATAGATACACGTATATGTGTGAAAGAACCACATCTTGCACACCTAGAACAAACCAACCATTGTAATCAAATTTGCTGGGATAAAAAATAAAAAGTAAATTACAATTATGAACAAGAAGTAATGAGACATAAACATAAAGTGCTTTTTTCCTGGCACATTCCATTCGAATTTACAACCTAGAACACCACTTCCATTAAGGCTCTGTTTCCCCAGTTACCAAATTTGGTAAAGGAGAAATGCTGCCACCTTGTGGCCGTTTCCTGCAAAAGCAGCTTTAAACTCACAGCTAATGGTCACTTAACATTCACAAGGACTCAGGGCTGTAAAGGACACCTGCCCTAAAAAATTGTGCTGAAGTAGGAAATGGACAAAAAAATTCAAAACAGGCAAATATTTCAAGAAGAGAGTATGAGGAGTTAAGTTTTACTCACGCTCTTTTAAAAAAAAAAGGAAAATGGATAAAAGCTCAACTTCAGGGAGTGTTAGACCCATGCAATCTAATCTACAAAAAGTTTCAACTTAGACCAGTCGACTGACCATCAGCAAAATGTCTACAAACAATAAATGCTGACGGGGATTTTAAGAACTGTGTCCCCTCTACCTGCTGGTGAGACGTAAAGGGGTAACAGCCAATAATGAGAAGAGAAAGGAGCTGTGTTTAAAAGTAAAAATGGAGGTACCATTCAATCCAGCAGGCACACCATTGGACCTCTCACCTGAGAAGCCAAGAATCGAGAAGACACAGGCCGCAAAACTGCAGTGCAGCCTTATTCACATTAGCCAAGACAGTGAAGCAATCAAAATATCCAACAAGAGGTGAATGGATAAAGAAGAAGTGGTCCATGTACACAATGGAATATTAGCCATGGAAAACAATGAACCATTGCTCTTTGAGGCACCACAAATGAGTCTGGAGATAATCACGAAACATGAGGTAACTCGGAAACCAAAGACCTGTATTCTATGATATCACTTATAGGCGTTATCTAATAACTGACACAAATGAATATATTTCCACAGAGAAAGACACTCACAGACTTAGAAAACAAACTATGCTCATCTAAAAGGAAAGGAGGGGGAATGGATAAGTTAAGATTAGTGTTGCTCTATGTATACAAACACATAGTGTATACATATCTCAAAAAGACCGACCATGTAGCAAGGGAGGTCTGTGGAACCCTCTGTAACATTTTACATGGGAAGAGGATCTGTACTTGAATAGACATATATAATGTACAAATGAACCAGATTGTGTACACCTAGGACAGACAATATTCGAAGCTTTACCCCAATTAAAAAAAATTTAAAACCAAGAAGAAATAATGAGACATAAACTTATGGGGATTTCTTCAGGCACATTCCAATTTAATTTACAACCTAGGAACACGACTTCCAGAAAGGCTCTGCTGCCCTAGTACCCAGATTTGGGAGTGGAGAAATGCTACCTGCTTGAGGTCACTTCCCACAACAGCAGCTTTAAACCCATTGCCAAAGGTCACTAAATATTCACCAAACTTGCAGTTCGGGAAATGACACCTGCTCTCTAAAAAAATTCTGGGGTGGAAAATAGACCAAAAATTTCAAAATAGGGCAACCTTCCAAGAAGAAAATTTCAAGAGATATATTGTACTCCCAACTGTTTCCTTTTTTTTAACAGAAAAGTAAACGGTGGAGAAAAATGATGAGTTTTACGAATTTTCAAAGACATGCAAACCCAAATTACACAACCCTATCAGCACACAGCAGCCAGTAGGGCCATTAGCATACATGCTGCAAACAATAAATGCTAAATCGATTGTGGAGAAATGCATACCCTCGATTCTAAGGGGGACGTGGTAAGAGCCACTAATGAAAACACAAAGAAGGTGTTTTGAAAAGGGAAACACGGTGCTACCAGTCAATCAGTCACACCCACTGCTGGGCCTATCACCTGAGAAAATGAGAATCAAAAAGTCACAGGCTGGCAATCCTGCACTCCAACAATATTTACCATAGCCAACACTTGGAAGCAATGAAAATGTCCATCAACCGAGGAATGCGCAAAGTAGAAGTGGTCCACGTGCACACTGGGGAATTACTCCAATAAAAACTAAAAATTAAATTTAAAAATCCAACAAAAGTAAGGAGACATCAGCTTGTGTGGGTTTGTCCGGGCAAACTCCACTCTAATTTATAACCGAGAAACACCACAGGCCGCAAGGGCTTTTCCCTAGTTACCATGGTGGGGACATAGAAAGGCTGCCACCCTCTGGCATTTACCTGCAAAAGCAGCTTTAAAGCCTGTGCTAATGGTCATTTCATAGGAACAAGTACTGCAGAACTGTAAATGAAACCTACCCTCAAAATGTCTTGAGGGAGGTAATGGCCAAAACATTTCAAAATGTGACACATACTTTAAGAGAACACTTTGAAGAACTAAGGGGTAATCACAGGTTGAAAAATAAAAAGGACATGCCTTAAAGCTCAATTTCAACGGATTATGAGGCACAGGCGAATTCAACCACAAAGAGGTATCAGCTCACACTTGTCAGAATAACGATCAGCAAGGAAACTACAAACAATAAATGCTGAAGGTGTTGTGGAGAAATGCATACCCTCAACTTCAAGTGGGACGTAACTTGAAAAGGGCCACGAATGAGAACAGAATGGAGGTGCCTTAAAAAGGTAAACATTGAGCTACCGTATGATCCAGCAGGCCCACTCCTCGACCTATAATCTAAGAAGAAAGAATTGGAAAGACACAGGCAGGCAAATCTGCATGGCACAGTATTACAATAGCCAAGATATGGAAGTAACCAAAAAGTCCACCAACAGATGGGTGGACAAAGAAGAACTCCTCCATGTACAGATGGAATATTCGCTAGTGAAAAAAATGAAACAATGCGATTTACAGCACCATACATGAGTCTAGACGTAATCACGCCACCTGTAGTAAGTGAGAAAGCAAAAGACACGTATCCTATCATATCTCTTTTAGGAGTTACTTAAAAATTGATACCAATGAAGATATTTCCACAGAGAAAGGCAATCACAGATTCATTAAAAAAACTGATGGTTCACCAAATAGAAACGGATGAGGATTGGATACATTACCATATTGGGGTTAACAGAGATATACATACCATGTGAAATATATAATCACCAAAGACGTACGGAAGACCAGGAGAAGACTACTCAACAGTGTGTCATAACCTACATGGGAAAAGGATGCGAGGAAGAATAGATACACGTATATGTGTGAAAGAACCACATCTTGCACACCTAGAACAAACCAACCATTGTAATCAAATTTGCTGGGATAAAAAATAAAAAGTAAATTACAATTATGAACAAGAAGTAATGAGACATAAACATAAAGTGCTTTTTTCCTGGCACATTCCATTCGAATTTACAACCTAGAACACCACTTCCATTAAGGCTCTGTTTCCCCAGTTACCAAATTTGGTAAAGGAGAAATGCTGCCACCTTGTGGCCGTTTCCTGCAAAAGCAGCTTTAAACTCACAGCTAATGGTCACTTAACATTCACAAGGACTCAGGGCTGTAAAGGACACCTGCCCTAAAAAATTGTGCTGAAGTAGGAAATGGACAAAAAAATTCAAAACAGGCAAATATTTCAAGAAGAGAGTATGAGGAGTTACGTTTTACTCACGCTCTTTTAAAAAAAAAAAGGAAAATGGATAAAAGCTCAACTTCAGGGAGTGTTAGACCCATGCAATCTAATCTACAAAAAGTTTCAACTTAGACCAGTCGACTGACCATCAGCAAAATGTCTGCAAACAAGAAATGCTGACGGGGTTTTTAAGAACTGTGTCCCCTCTACCTGCTGGTGAGACGTAAAGGGGTAACAGCCAATAATGAGAAGAGAAAGGAGCTGTGTTTAAAAGTAAAAATGGAGGTACCATTCTATCCAGCAGGCGCACCATTGGACCTCTCACCTGAGAAGCCAAGAATCGAGAAGACACAGGCCGCAAAACTGCAGTGCAGCCTTATTCACATTAGCCAAGACAGTGAAGCAATCAAAATATCCAACAAGAGGTGAATGGATAAAGAAGAAGTGGTCCATGTACACAATGGAATATTAGCCATGGAAAACAATGAACCATTGCTCTTTGAGGCACCACAAATGAGTCTGGAGATAATCACGAAACATGAGGTAACTCGGAAACCAAAGACCTGTATTCTATGATATCACTTATAGGCGTTATCTAATAACTGACACAAATGAATATATTTCCACAGAGAAAGACACTCACAGACTTAGAAAACAAACTATGCTCATCTAAAAGGAAAGGAGGGGGAATGGATAAGTTAAGATTAGTGTTGCTCTATGTATACAAACACATAGTGTATACATATCTCAAAAAGACCGACCATGTAGCAAGGGAGGTCTGTGGAACCCTCTGTAACATTTTACATGGGAAGAGGATCTGTACTTGAATAGACATATATAATGTACAAATGAACCAGATTGTGTACACCTAGGACAGACAATATTCGAAGCTTTACCCCAATTAAAAAAAATTTAAAACCAAGAAGAAATAATGAGACATAAACTTATGGGGGTTTCTTCAGGCACATTCCAATTTAATTTACAACCTAGGAACACGACTTCCAGAAAGGCTCTGCTGCCCTAGTACCCAGATTTGGGAGTGGAGAAATGCTGCCTGCTTGAGGTCACTTCCCACAACAGCAGCTTTAAACCCATTGCCAAAGGTCACTAAATATTCACCAAACTTGCAGTTCGGGAAATGACACCTGCTCTCTAAAAAAATTCTGGGGTGGAAAATAGACCAAAAATTTCAAAATAGGGCAACCTTCCAAGAAGAAAATTTCAAGAGATATATTGTACTCCCAACTGTTTCCTTTTTTTTAACAGAAAAGTAAACGGTGGAGAAAAATGATGAGTTTTACGAATTTTCAAAGACATGCAAACCCAAATTACACAACCCTATCAGCACACAGCAGCCAGTAGGGCCATTAGCATACATGCTGCAAACAATAAATGCTAAATCGATTGTGGAGAAATGCATACCCTCGATTCTAAGGGGGACGTGGTAAGAGCCACTAATGAAAACACAAAGAAGGTGTTTTGAAAAGGGAAACACGGTGTTACCAGTCAATCAGTCACACCCACTGCTGGGCCTATCACCTGAGAAAATGAGAATCAAAAAGTCACAGGCTGGCAATCCTGCACTCCAACAATATTTACCATAGCCAACACTTGGAAGCAATGAAAATGTCCATCAACCGAGGAATGCGCAAAGTAGAAGTGGTCCACGTGCACACTGGGGAATTACTCCAATAAAAACTAAAAATTAAATTTAAAAATCCAACAAAAGTAAGGAGACATCAGCTTGTGTGGGTTTGTCCGGGCAAACTCCACTCTAATTTATAACCGAGAAACACCACAGGCCGCAAGGGCTTTTCCCTAGTTACCATGGTGGGGACATAGAAAGGCTGCCACCCTCTGGCATTTACCTGCAAAAGCAGCTTTAAAGCCTGTGCTAATGGTCATTTCATAGGAACAAGTACTGCAGAACTGTAAATGAAACCTACCCTCAAAATGTCTTGAGGGAGGTAATGGCCAAAACATTTCAAAATGTGACACATACTTTAAGAGAACACTTTGAAGAACTAAGGGGTAATCACAGGTTGAAAAATAAAAAGGACATGCCTTAAAGCTCAATTTCAACGGATTATGAGGCACAGGCGAATTCAACCACAAAGAGGTATCAGCTCACACTTGTCAGAATAACGATCAGCAAGGAAACTACAAACAATAAATGCTGAAGGTGTTGTGGAGAAATGCATACCCTCAACTTCAAGTGGGACGTAACTTGAAAAGGGCCACGAATGAGAACAGAATGGAGGTGCCTTAAAAAGGTAAACATTGAGCTACCGTATGATCCAGCAGGCCCACTCCTCGACCTATAATCTAAGAAGAAAGAATTGGAAAGACACAGGCAGGCAAATCTGCATGGCACAGTATTACAATAGCCAAGATATGGAAGTAACCAAAAAGTCCACCAACAGATGGGTGGACAAAGAAGAACTCCTCCATGTACAGATGGAATATTCACTAGTGAAAAAAATGAAACAATGCGATTTACAGCACCATACATGAGTCTAGACGTAATCACGCCACCTGTAGTAAGTGAGAAAGCAAAAGACACATATCCTATCATATCTCTTTTAGGAGTTACTTAAAAATTGATACCAATGAAGATATTTCCACAGAGAAAGGCAATCACAGATTCATTAAAAAAACTGATGGTTCACCAAATAGAAACGGATGAGGATTGGATACATTACCATATTGGGGTTAACAGAGATATACATACCATGTGAAATATATAATCACCAAAGACGTACGGAAGACCAGGAGAAGACTACTCAACAGTGTGTCATAACCTACATGGGAAAAGGATGCGAGGAAGAATAGATACACGTATATGTGTGAAAGAACCACATCTTGCACACCTAGAACAAACAAACCATTGTAATCAAATTTGCTGGGATAAAAAATAAAAAGTAAATTACAATTATGAACAAGAAGTAATGAGACATAAACATAAAGTGCTTTTTTCCTGGCACATTCCATTCGAATTTACAACCTAGAACACCACTTCCATTAAGGCTCTGTTTCCCCAGTTACCAAATTTGGTAAAGGAGAAATGCTGCCACCTTGTGGCCGTTTCCTGCAAAAGCAGCTTTAAACTCACAGCTAATGGTCACTTAACATTCACAAGGACTCAGGGCTGTAAAGGACACCTGCCCTAAAAAATTGTGCTGAAGTACGAAATGGACAAAAAAATTCAAAACAGGCAAATATTTCAAGAAGAGAGTATGAGGAGTTAAGTTTTACTCACGCTCTTTTAAAAAAAAAAAGGAAAATGGATAAAAGCTCAACTTCAGGGAGTGTTAGACCCATGCAATCTAATCTACAAAAAGTTTCAACTTAGACCAGTCGACTGACCATCAGCAAAATGTCTACAAACAATAAATGCTGACGGGGATTTTAAGAACTGTGTCCCCTCTACCTGCTGGTGAGACGTAAAGGGGTAACAGCCAATAATGAGAAGAGAAAGGAGCTGTGTTTAAAAGTAAAAATGGAGGTACCATTCAATCCAGCAGGCACACCATTGGACCTCTCACCTGAGAAGCCAAGAATCGAGAAGACACAGGCCGCAAAACTGCAGTGCAGCCTTATTCACATTAGCCAAGACAGTGAAGCAATCAAAATATCCAACAAGAGGTGAATGGATAAAGAAGAAGTGGTCCATGTACACAATGGAATATTAGCCATGGAAAACAATGAACCATTGCTCTTTGAGGCACCACAAATGAGTCTGGAGATAATCACGAAACATGAGGTAACTCGGAAACCAAAGACCTGTATTCTATGATATCACTTATAGGCGTTATCTAATAACTGACACAAATGAATATATTTCCACAGAGAAAGACACTCACAGACTTAGAAAACAAACTATGCTCATCTAAAAGGAAAGGAGGGGGAATGGATAAGTTAAGATTAGTGTTGCTCTATGTATACAAACACATAGTGTATACATATCTCAAAAAGACCGACCATGTAGCAAGGGAGGTCTGTGGAACCCTCTGTAACATTTTACATGGGAAGAGGATCTGTACTTGAATAGACATATATAATGTACAAATGAACCAGATTGTGTACACCTAGGACAGACAATATTCGAAGCTTTACCCCAATTAAAAAAAAATTTAAAACCAAGAAGAAATAATGAGACATAAACTTATGGGGATTTCTTCAGGCACATTCCAATTTAATTTACAACCTAGGAACACGACTTCCAGAAAGGCTCTGCTGCCCTAGTACCCAGATTTGGGAGTGGAGAAATGCTGCCTGCTTGAGGTCACTTCCCACAACAGCAGCTTTAAACCCATTGCCAAAGGTCACTAAATATTCACCAAACTTGCAGTTCGGGAAATGACACCTGCTCTCTAAAAAAATTCTGGGGTGGAAAATAGACCAAAAATTTCAAAATAGGGCAACCTTCCAAGAAGAAAATTTCAAGAGATATATTGTACTCCCAACTGTTTCCTTTTTTTTAACAGAAAAGTAAACGGTGGAGAAAAATGATGAGTTTTACGAATTTTCAAAGACATGCAAACCCAAATTACACAACCCTATCAGCACACAGCAGCCAGTAGGGCCATTAGCATACATGCTGCAAACAATAAATGCTAAATCGATTGTGGAGAAATGCATACCCTCGATTCTAAGGGGGACGTGGTAAGAGCCACTAATGAAAACACAAAGAAGGTGTTTTGAAAAGGGAAACACGGTGCTACCAGTCAATCAGTCACACCCACTGCTGGGCCTATCACCTGAGAAAATGAGAATCAAAAAGTCACAGGCTGGCAATCCTGCACTCCAACAATATTTACCATAGCCAACACTTGGAAGCAATGAAAATGTCCATCAACCGAGGAATGCGCAAAGTAGAAGTGGTCCACGTGCACACTGGGGAATTACTCCAATAAAAACTAAAAATTAAATTTAAAAATCCAACAAAAGTAAGGAGACATCAGCTTGTGTGGGTTTGTCCGGGCAAACTCCACTCTAATTTATAACCGAGAAACACCACAGGCCGCAAGGGCTTTTCCCTAGTTACCATGGTGGGGACATAGAAAGGCTGCCACCCTCTGGCATTTACCTGCAAAAGCAGCTTTAAAGCCTGTGCTAATGGTCATTTCATAGGAACAAGTACTGCAGAACTGTAAATGAAACCTACCCTCAAAATGTCTTGAGGGAGGTAATGGCCAAAACATTTCAAAATGTGACACATACTTTAAGAGAACACTTTGAAGAACTAAGGGGTAATCACAGGTTGAAAAATAAAAAGGACATGCCTTAAAGCTCAATTTCAACGGATTATGAGGCACAGGCGAATTCAACCACAAAGAGGTATCAGCTCACACTTGTCAGAATAACGATCAGCAAGGAAACTACAAACAATAAATGCTGAAGGTGTTGTGGAGAAATGCATACCCTCAACTTCAAGTGGGACGTAACTTGAAAAGGGCCACGAATGAGAACAGAATGGAGGTGCCTTAAAAAGGTAAACATTGAGCTACCGTATGATCCAGCAGGCCCACTCCTCGACCTATAATCTAAGAAGAAAGAATTGGAAAGACACAGGCAGGCAAATCTGCATGGCACAGTATTACAATAGCCAAGATATGGAAGTAACCAAAAAGTCCACCAACAGATGGGTGGACAAAGAAGAACTCCTCCATGTACAGATGGAATATTCGCTAGTGAAAAAAATGAAACAATGCGATTTACAGCACCATACATGAGTCTAGACGTAATCACGCCACCTGTAGTAAGTGAGAAAGCAAAAGACACATATCCTATCATATCTCTTTTAGGAGTTACTTAAAAATTGATACCAATGAAGATATTTCCACAGAGAAAGGCAATCACAGATTCATTAAAAAAACTGATGGTTCACCAAATAGAAACGGATGAGGATTGGATACATTACCATATTGGGGTTAACAGAGATATACATACCATGTGAAATATATAATCACCAAAGACGTACGGAAGACCAGGAGAAGACTACTCAACAGTGTGTCATAACCTACATGGGAAAAGGATGCGAGGAAGAATAGATACACGTATATGTGTGAAAGAACCACATCTTGCACACCTAGAACAAACCAACCATTGTAATCAAATTTGCTGGGATAAAAAATAAAAAGTAAATTACAATTATGAACAAGAAGTAATGAGACATAAACATAAAGTGCTTTTTTCCTGGCACATTCCATTCGAATTTACAACCTAGAACACCACTTCCATTAAGGCTCTGTTTCCCCAGTTACCAAATTTGGTAAAGGAGAAATGCTGCCACCTTGTGGCCGTTTCCTGCAAAAGCAGCTTTAAACTCACAGCTAATGGTCACTTAACATTCACAAGGACTCAGGGCTGTAAAGGACACCTGCCCTAAAAAATTGTGCTGAAGTAGGAAATGGACAAAAAAATTCAAAACAGGCAAATATTTCAAGAAGAGAGTATGAGGAGTTAAGTTTTACTCACGCTCTTTTAAAAAAAAAAGGAAAATGGATAAAAGCTCAACTTCAGGGAGTGTTAGACCCATGCAATCTAATCTACAAAAAGTTTCAACTTAGACCAGTCGACTGACCATCAGCAAAATGTCTGCAAACAAGAAATGCTGACGGGGTTTTTAAGAACTGTGTCCCCTCTACCTGCTGGTGAGACGTAAAGGGGTAACAGCCAATAATGAGAAGAGAAAGGAGCTGTGTTTAAAAGTAAAAATGGAGGTACCATTCAATCCAGCAGGCGCACCATTGGACCTCTCACCTGAGAAGCCAAGAATCGAGAAGACACAGGCCGCAAAACTGCAGTGCAGCCTTATTCACATTAGCCAAGACAGTGAAGCAATCAAAATATCCAACAAGAGGTGAATGGATAAAGAAGAAGTGGTCCATGTACACAATGGAATATTAGCCATGGAAAACAATGAACCATTGCTCTTTGAGGCACCACAAATGAGTCTGGAGATAATCACGGAACATGAGGTAACTCGGAAACCAAAGACCTGTATTCTATGATATCACTTATAGGCGTTATCTAATAACTGACACAAATGAATATATTTCCACAGAGAAAGACACTCACAGACTTAGAAAACAAACTATGCTCATCTAAAAGGAAAGGAGGGGGAATGGATAAGTTAAGATTAGTGTTGCTCTATGTATACAAACACATAGTGTATACATATCTCAAAAAGACCGACCATGTAGCAAGGGAGGTCTGTGGAACCCTCTGTAACATTTTACATGGGAAGAGGATCTGTACTTGAATAGACATATATAATGTACAAATGAACCAGATTGTGTACACCTAGGACAGACAATATTCGAAGCTTTACCCCAATTAAAAAAAATTTAAAACCAAGAAGAAATAATGAGACATAAACTTATGGGGGTTTCTTCAGGCACATTCCAATTTAATTTACAACCTAGGAACACGACTTCCAGAAAGGCTCTGCTGCCCTAGTACCCAGATTTGGGAGTGGAGAAATGCTGCCTGCTTGAGGTCACTTCCCACAACAGCAGCTTTAAACCCATTGCCAAAGGTCACTAAATATTCACCAAACTTGCAGTTCGGGAAATGACACCTGCTCTCTAAAAAAATTCTGGGGTGGAAAATAGACCAAAAATTTCAAAATAGGGCAACCTTCCAAGAAGAAAATTTCAAGAGATATATTGTACTCCCAACTGTTTCCTTTTTTTTAACAGAAAAGTAAACGGTGGAGAAAAATGATGAGTTTTACGAATTTTCAAAGACATGCAAACCCAAATTACACAACCCTATCAGCACACAGCAGCCAGTAGGGCCATTAGCATACATGCTGCAAACAATAAATGCTAAATCGATTGTGGAGAAATGCATACCCTCGATTCTAAGGGGGACGTGGTAAGAGCCACTAATGAAAACACAAAGAAGGTGTTTTGAAAAGGGAAACACGGTGCTACCAGTCAATCAGTCACACCCACTGCTGGGCCTATCACCTGAGAAAATGAGAATCAAAAAGTCACAGGCTGGCAATCCTGCACTCCAACAATATTTACCATAGCCAACACTTGGAAGCAATGAAAATGTCCATCAACCGAGGAATGCGCAAAGTAGAAGTGGTCCACGTGCACACTGGGGAATTACTCCAATAAAAACTAAAAATTAAATTTAAAAATCCAACAAAAGTAAGGAGACATCAGCTTGTGTGGGTTTGTCCGGGCAAACTCCACTCTAATTTATAACCGAGAAACACCACAGGCCGCAAGGGCTTTTCCCTAGTTACCATGGTGGGGACATAGAAAGGCTGCCACCCTCTGGCATTTACCTGCAAAAGCAGCTTTAAAGCCTGTGCTAATGGTCATTTCATAGGAACAAGTACTGCAGAACTGTAAATGAAACCTACCCTCAAAATGTCTTGAGGGAGGTAATGGCCAAAACATTTCAAAATGTGACACATACTTTAAGAGAACACTTTGAAGAACTAAGGGGTAATCACAGGTTGAAAAATAAAAAGGACATGCCTTAAAGCTCAATTTCAACGGATTATGAGGCACAGGCGAATTCAACCACAAAGAGGTATCAGCTCACACTTGTCAGAATAACGATCAGCAAGGAAACTACAAACAATAAATGCTGAAGGTGTTGTGGAGAAATGCATACCCTCAACTTCAAGTGGGACGTAACTTGAAAAGGGCCACGAATGAGAACAGAATGGAGGTGCCTTAAAAAGGTAAACATTGAGCTACCGTATGATCCAGCAGGCCCACTCCTCGACCTATAATCTAAGAAGAAAGAATTGGAAAGACACAGGCAGGCAAATCTGCATGGCACAGTATTACAATAGCCAAGATATGGAAGTAACCAAAAAGTCCACCAACAGATGGGTGGACAAAGAAGAACTCCTCCATGTACAGATGGAATATTCACTAGTGAAAAAAATGAAACAATGCGATTTACAGCACCATACATGAGTCTAGACGTAATCACGGCACCTGTAGTAAGTGAGAAAGCAAAAGACACATATCCTATCATATCTCTTTTAGGAGTTACTTAAAAATTGATACCAATGAAGATATTTCCACAGAGAAAGGCAATCACAGATTCATTAAAAAAACTGATGGTTCACCAAATAGAAACGGATGAGGATTGGATACATTACCATATTGGGGTTAACAGAGATATACATACCATGTGAAATATATAATCACCAAAGACGTACGGAAGACCAGGAGAAGACTACTCAACAGTGTGTCATAACCTACATGGGAAAAGGATGCGAGGAAGAATAGATACACGTATATGTGTGAAAGAACCACATCTTGCACACCTAGAACAAACCAACCATTGTAATCAAATTTGCTGGGATAAAAAATAAAAAGTAAATTACAATTATGAACAAGAAGTAATGAGACATAAACATAAAGTGCTTTTTTCCTGGCACATTCCATTCGAATTTACAACCTAGAACACCACTTCCATTAAGGCTCTGTTTCCCCAGTTACCAAATTTGGTAAAGGTGAAATGCTGCCACCTTGTGGCCGTTTCCTGCAAAAGCAGCTTTAAACTCACAGCTAATGGTCACTTAACATTCACAAGGACTCAGGGCTGTAAAGGACACCCGCCCTAAAAAATTGTGCTGAAGTAGGAAATGGACAAAAAAATTCAAAACAGGCAAATATTTCAAGAAGAGAGTATGAGGAGTTAAGTTTTACTCACGCTCTTTTAAAAAAAAAAGGAAAATGGATAAAAGCTCAACTTCAGGGAGTGTTAGACCCATGCAATCTAATCTACAAAAAGTTTCAACTTAGACCAGTCGACTGACCATCAGCAAAATGTCTACAAACAATAAATGCTGACGGGGTTTTTAAGAACTGTGTCCCCTCTACCTGCTGGTGAGACGTAAAGGGGTAACAGCCAATAATGAGAAGAGAAAGGAGCTGTGTTTAAAAGTAAAAATGGAGGTACCATTCAATCCAGCAGGCGCACCATTGGACCTCTCACCTGAGAAGCCAAGAATCGAGAAGACACAGGCCGCAAAACTGCAGTGCAGCCTTATTCACATTAGCCAAGACAGTGAAGCAATCAAAATATCCAACAAGAGGTGAATGGATAAAGAAGAAGTGGTCCATGTACACAATGGAATATTAGCCATGGAAAACAATGAACCATTGCTCTTTGAGGCACCACAAATGAGTCTGGAGATAATCACGAAACATGAGGTAACTCGGAAACCAAAGACCTGTATTCTATGATATCACTTATAGGCGTTATCTAATAACTGACACAAATGAATATATTTCCACAGAGAAAGACACTCACAGACTTAGAAAACAAACTATGCTCATCTAAAAGGAAAGGAGGGGGAATGGATAAGTTAAGATTAGTGTTGCTCTATGTATACAAACACATAGTGTATACATATCTCAAAAAGACCGACCATGTAGCAAGGGAGGTCTGTGGAACCCTCTGTAACATTTTACATGGGAAGAGGATCTGTACTTGAATAGACATATATAATGTACAAATGAACCAGATTGTGTACACCTAGGACAGACAATATTCGAAGCTTTACCCCAATTAAAAAAAAATTTAAAACCAAGAAGAAATAATGAGACATAAACTTATGGGGGTTTCTTCAGGCACATTCCAATTTAATTTACAACCTAGGAACACGACTTCCAGAAAGGCTCTGCTGCCCTAGTACCCAGATTTGGGAGTGGAGAAATGCTGCCTGCTTGAGGTCACTTCCCACAACAGCAGCTTTAAACCCATTGCCAAAGGTCACTAAATATTCACCAAACTTGCAGTTCGGGAAATGACACCTGCTCTCTAAAAAAATTCTGGGGTGGAAAATAGACCAAAAATTTCAAAATAGGGCAACCTTCCAAGAAGAAAATTTCAAGAGATATATTGTACTCCCAACTGTTTCCTTTTTTTTAACAGAAAAGTAAACGGTGGAGAAAAATGATGAGTTTTACGAATTTTCAAAGACATGCAAACCCAAATTACACAACCCTATCAGCACACAGCAGCCAGTAGGGCCATTAGCATACATGCTGCAAACAATAAATGCTAAATCGATTGTGGAGAAATGCATACCCTCGATTCTAAGGGGGACGTGGTAAGAGCCACTAATGAAAACACAAAGAAGGTGTTTTGAAAAGGGAAACACGGTGCTACCAGTCAATCAGTCACACCCACTGCTGGGCCTATCACCTGAGAAAATGAGAATCAAAAAGTCACAGGCTGGCAATCCTGCACTCCAACAATATTTACCATAGCCAACACTTGGAAGCAATGAAAATGTCCATCAACCGAGGAATGCGCAAAGTAGAAGTGGTCCACGTGCACACTGGGGAATTACTCCAATAAAAACTAAAAATTAAATTTAAAAATCCAACAAAAGTAAGGGGACATCAGCTTGTGTGGGTTTGTCCGGGCAAACTCCACTCTAATTTATAACCGAGAAACACCACAGGCCGCAAGGGCTTTTCCCTAGTTACCATGGTGGGGACATAGAAAGGCTGCCACCCTCTGGCATTTACCTGCAAAAGCAGCTTTAAAGCCTGTGCTAATGGTCATTTCATAGGAACAAGTACTGCAGAACTGTAAATGAAACCTACCCTCAAAATGTCTTGAGGGAGGTAATGGCCAAAACATTTCAAAATGTGACACATACTTTAAGAGAACACTTTGAAGAACTAAGGGGTAATCACAGGTTGAAAAATAAAAAGGACATGCCTTAAAGCTCAATTTCAACGGATTATGAGGCACAGGCGAATTCAACCACAAAGAGGTATCAGCTCACACTTGTCAGAATAACCATCAGCAAGGAAACTACAAACAATAAATGCTGAAGGTGTTGTGGAGAAATGCATACCCTCAACTTCAAGTGGGACGTAACTTGAAAAGGGCCACGAATGAGAACAGAATGGAGGTGCCTTAAAAAGGTAAACATTGAGCTACCGTATGATCCAGCAGGCCCACTCCTCGACCTATAATCTAAGAAGAAAGAATTGGAAAGACACAGGCAGGCAAATCTGCATGTCACACTATTACAATAGCCAAGATATGGAAGTAACCAAAAAGTCCACCAACAGATGGGTGGACAAAGAAGAACTCCTCCATGTACAGATGGAATATTCGCTAGTGAAAAAAATGAAACAATGCGATTTACAGCACCATACATGAGTCTAGACGTAATCACGCCACCTGTAGTAAGTGAGAAAGCAAAAGACACATATCCTATCATATCTCTTTTAGGAGTTACTTAAAAATTGATACCAATGAAGATATTTCCACAGAGAAAGGCAATCACAGATTCATTAAAAAAACTGATGGTTCACCAAAGAGAAACGGATGAGGATTGGATACATTACCATATTGGGGTTAACAGAGATATACATACCATGTGAAATATATAATCACCAAAGACGTACGGAAGACCAGGAGAAGACTACTCAACAGTGTGTCATAACCTACATGGGAAAAGGATGCGAGGAAGAATAGATACACGTATATGTGTGAAAGAACCACATCTTGCACACCTAGAACAAACAAACCATTGTAATCAAATTTGCTGGGATAAAAAATAAAAAGTAAATTACAATTATGAACAAGAAGTAATGAGACATAAACATAAAGTGCTTTTTTCCTGGCACATTCCATTCGAATTTACAACCTAGAACACCACTTCCATTAAGGCTCTGTTTCCCCAGTTACCAAATTTGGTAAAGGAGAAAAGCTGCCACCTTGTGGCCGTTTCCTGCAAAAGCAGCTTTAAACTCACAGCTAATGGTCACTTAACATTCACAAGGACTCAGGGCTGTAAAGGACACCTGCCCTAAAAAATTGTGCTGAAGTAGGAAATGGACAAAAAAATTCAAAACAGGCAAATATTTCAAGAAGAGAGTATGAGGAGTTAAGTTTTACTCACGCTCTTTTAAAAAAAAAAAGGAAAATGGATAAAAGCTCAACTTCAGGGAGTGTTAGACCCATGCAATCTAATCTACAAAAAGTTTCAACTTAGACCAGTCGACTGACCATCAGCAAAATGTCTGCAAACAAGAAATGCTGACGGGGTTTTTAAGAACTGTGTCCCCTCTACCTGCTGGTGAGACGTAAAGGGGTAACAGCCAATAATGAGAAGAGAAAGGAGCTGTGTTTAAAAGTAAAAATGGAGGTACCATTCAATCCAGCAGGCGCACCATTGGACCTCTCACCTGAGAAGCCAAGAATCGAGAAGACACAGGCCGCAAAACTGCAGTGCAGCCTTATTCACATTAGCCAAGACAGTGAAGCAATCAAAATATCCAACAAGAGGTGAATGGATAAAGAAGAAGTGGTCCATGTACACAATGGAATATTAGCCATGGAAAACAATGAACCATTGCTCTTTGAGGCACCACAAATGAGTCTGGAGATAATCACGAAACATGAGGTAACTCGGAAACCAAAGACCTGTATTCTATGATATCACTTATAGGCGTTATCTAATAACTGACACAAATGAATATATTTCCACAGAGAAAGACACTCACAGACTTAGAAAACAAACTATGCTCATCTAAAAGGAAAGGAGGGGGAATGGATAAGTTAAGATTAGTGTTGCTCTATGTATACAAACACATAGTGTATACATATCTCAAAAAGACCGACCATGTAGCAAGGGAGGTCTGTGGAACCCTCTGTAACATTTTACATGGGAAGAGGATCTGTACTTGAATAGACATATATAATGTACAAATGAACCAGATTGTGTACACCTAGGACAGACAATATTCGAAGCTTTACCCCAATTAAAAAAAATTTAAAACCAAGAAGAAATAATGAGACATAAACTTATGGGGGTTTCTTCAGGCACATTCCAATTTAATTTACAACCTAGGAACACGACTTCCAGAAAGGCTCTGCTGCCCTAGTACCCAGATTTGGGAGTGGAGAAATGCTGCCTGCTTGAGGTCACTTCCCACAACAGCAGCTTTAAACCCATTGCCAAAGGTCACTAAATATTCACCAAACTTGCAGTTCGGGAAATGACACCTGCTCTCTAAAAAAATTCTGGGGTGGAAAATAGACCAAAAATTTCAAAATAGGGCAACCTTCCAAGAAGAAAATTTCAAGAGATATATTGTACTCCCAACTGTTTCCTTTTTTTTAACAGAAAAGTAAACGGTGGAGAAAAATGATGAGTTTTACGAATTTTCAAAGACATGCAAACCCAAATTACACAACCCTATCAGCACACAGCAGCCAGTAGGGCCATTAGCATACATGCTGCAAACAATAAATGCTAAATCGATTGTGGAGAAATGCATACCCTCGATTCTAAGGGGGACGTGGTAAGAGCCACTAATGAAAACACAAAGAAGGTGTTTTGAAAAGGGAAACACGGTGCTACCAGTCAATCAGTCACACCCACTGCTGGGCCTATCACCTGAGAAAATGAGAATCAAAAAGTCACAGGCTGGCAATCCTGCACTCCAACAATATTTACCATAGCCAACACTTGGAAGCAATGAAAATGTCCATCAACCGAGGAATGCGCAAAGTAGAAGTGGTCCACGTGCACACTGGGGAATTACTCCAATAAAAACTAAAAATTAAATTTAAAAATCCAACAAAAGTAAGGGGACATCAGTTTGTGTGGGTTTGTCCGGGCAAACTCCACTCTAATTTATAACCGAGAAACACCACAGGCCGCAAGGGCTTTTCCCTAGTTACCATGGTGGGGACATAGAAAGGCTGCCACCCTCTGGCATTTACCTGCAAAAGCAGCTTTAAAGCCTGTGCTAATGGTCATTTCATAGGAACAAGTACTGCAGAACTGTAAATGAAACCTACCCTCAAAATGTCTTGAGGGAGGTAATGGCCAAAACATTTCAAAATGTGACACATACTTTAAGAGAACACTTTGAAGAACTAAGGGGTAATCACAGGTTGAAAAATAAAAAGGACATGCCTTAAAGCTCAATTTCAACGGATTATGAGGCACAGGCGAATTCAACCACAAAGAGGTATCAGCTCACACTTGTCAGAATAACGATCAGCAAGGAAACTACAAACAATAAATGCTGAAGGTGTTGTGGAGAAATGCATACCCTCAACTTCAAGTGGGACGTAACTTGAAAAGGGCCACGAATGAGAACAGAATGGAGGTGCCTTAAAAAGGTAAACATTGAGCTACCGTATGATCCAGCAGGCCCACTCCTCGACCTATAATCTAAGAAGAAAGAATTGGAAAGACACAGGCAGGCAAATCTGCATGTCACAGTATTACAATAGCCAAGATATGGAAGTAACCAAAAAGTCCACCAACAGATGGGTGGACAAAGAAGAACTCCTCCATGTACAGATGGAATATTCGCTAGTGAAAAAAATGAAACAATGCGATTTACAGCACCATACATGAGTCTAGACGTAATCACGCCACCTGTAGTAAGTGAGAAAGCAAAAGACACATATCCTATCATATCTCTTTTAGGAGTTACTTAAAAATTGATACCAATGAAGATATTTCCACAGAGAAAGGCAATCACAGATTCATTAAAAAAACTGATGGTTCACCAAAGAGAAACGGATGAGGATTGGATACATTACCATATTGGGGTTAACAGAGATATACATACCATGTGAAATATATAATCACCAAAGACGTACGGAAGACCAGGAGAAGACTACTCAACAGTGTGTCATAACCTACATGGGAAAAGGATGCGAGGAAGAATAGATACACGTATATGTGTGAAAGAACCACATCTTGCACACCTAGAACAAACCAACCATTGTAATCAAATTTGCTGGGATAAAAAATAAAAAGTAAATTACAATTATGAACAAGAAGTAATGAGACATAAACATAAAGTGCTTTTTTCCTGGCACATTCCATTCGAATTTACAACCTAGAACACCACTTCCATTAAGGCTCTGTTTCCCCAGTTACCAAATTTGGTAAAGGAGAAATGCTGCCACCTTGTGGCCGTTTCCTGCAAAAGCAGCTTTAAACTCACAGCTAATGGTCACTTAACATTCACAAGGACTCAGGGCTGTAAAGGACACCTGCCCTAAAAAATTGTGCTGAAGTAGGAAATGGACAAAAAAATTCAAAACAGGCAAATATTTCAAGAAGAGAGTATGAGGAGTTAAGTTTTACTCACGCTCTTTTAAAAAAAAAAAGGAAAATGGATAAAAGCTCAACTTCAGGGAGTGTTAGACCCATGCAATCTAATCTACAAAAAGTTTCAACTTAGACCAGTCGACTGACCATCAGCAAAATGTCTGCAAACAAGAAATGCTGACGGGGTTTTTAAGAACTGTGTCCCCTCTACCTGCTGGTGAGACGTAAAGGGGTAACAGCCAATAATGAGAAGAGAAAGGAGCTGTGTTTAAAAGTAAAAATGGAGGTACCATTCAATCCAGCAGGCGCACCATTGGACCTCTCACCTGAGAAGCCAAGAATCGAGAAGACACAGGCCGCAAAACTGCAGTGCAGCCTTATTCACATTAGCCAAGACAGTGAAGCAATCAAAATATCCAACAAGAGGTGAATGGATAAAGAAGAAGTGGTCCATGTACACAATGGAATATTAGCCATGGAAAACAATGAACCATTGCTCTTTGAGGCACCACAAATGAGTCTGGAGATAATCACGAAACATGAGGTAACTCGGAAACCAAAGACCTGTATTCTATGATATCACTTATAGGCGTTATCTAATAACTGACACAAATGAATATATTTCCACAGAGAAAGACACTCACAGACTTAGAAAACAAACTATGCTCATCTAAAAGGAAAGGAGGGGGAATGGATAAGTTAAGATTAGTGTTGCTCTATGTATAAAAACACATAGTGTATACATATCTCAAAAAGACCGACCATGTAGCAAGGGAGGTCTGTGGAACCCTCTGTAACATTTTACATGGGAAGAGGATCTGTACTTGAATAGACATATATAATGTACAAATGAACCAGATTGTGTACACCTAGGACAGACAATATTCGAAGCTTTACCCCAATTAAAAAAAATTTAAAACCAAGAAGAAATAATGAGACATAAACTTATGGGGGTTTCTTCAGGCACATTCCAATTTAATTTACAACCTAGGAACACGACTTCCAGAAAGGCTCTGCTGCCCTAGTACCCAGATTTGGGAGTGGAGAAATGCTGCCTGCTTGAGGTCACTTCCCACAACAGCAGCTTTAAACCCATTGCCAAAGGTCACTAAATATTCACCAAACTTGCAGTTCGGGAAATGACACCTGCTCTCTAAAAAAATTCTGGGGTGGAAAATAGACCAAAAATTTCAAAATAGGGCAACCTTCCAAGAAGAAAATTTCAAGAGATATATTGTACTCCCAACTGTTTCCTTTTTTTTAACAGAAAAGTAAACGGTGGAGAAAAATGATGAGTTTTACGAATTTTCAAAGACATGCAAACCCAAATTACACAACCCTATCAGCACACAGCAGCCAGTAGGGCCATTAGCATACATGCTGCAAACAATAAATGCTAAATCGATTGTGGAGAAATGCATACCCTCGATTCTAAGGGGGACGTGGTAAGAGCCACTAATGAAAACACAAAGAAGGTGTTTTGAAAAGGGAAACACGGTGCTACCAGTCAATCAGTCACACCCACTGCTGGGCCTATCACCTGAGAAAATGAGAATCAAAAAGTCACAGGCTGGCAATCCTGCACTCCAACAATATTTACCATAGCCAACACTTGGAAGCAATGAAAATGTCCATCAACCGAGGAATGCGCAAAGTAGAAGTGGTCCACGTGCACACTGGGGAATTACTCCAATAAAAACTAAAAATTAAATTTAAAAATCCAACAAAAGTAAGGAGACATCAGCTTGTGTGGGTTTGTCCGGGCAAACTCCACTCTAATTTATAACCGAGAAACACCACAGGCCGCAAGGGCTTTTCCCTAGTTACCATGGTGGGGACATAGAAAGGCTGCCACCCTCTGGCATTTACCTGCAAAAGCAGCTTTAAAGCCTGTGCTAATGGTCATTTCATAGGAACAAGTACTGCAGAACTGTAAATGAAACCTACCCTCAAAATGTCTTGAGGGAGGTAATGGCCAAAACATTTCAAAATGTGACACATACTTTAAGAGAACACTTTGAAGAACTAAGGGGTAATCACAGGTTGAAAAATAAAAAGGACATGCCTTAAAGCTCAATTTCAACGGATTATGAGGCACAGGCGAATTCAACCACAAAGAGGTATCAGCTCACACTTGTCAGAATAACGATCAGCAAGGAAACTACAAACAATAAATGCTGAAGGTGTTGTGGAGAAATGCATACCCTCAACTTCAAGTGGGACGTAACTTGAAAAGGGCCACGAATGAGAACAGAATGGAGGTGCCTTAAAAAGGTAAACATTGAGCTACCGTATGATCCAGCAGGCCCACTCCTCGACCTATAATCTAAGAAGAAAGAATTGGAAAGACACAGGCAGGCAAATCTGCATGGCACAGTATTACAATAGCCAAGATATGGAAGTAACCAAAAAGTCCACCAACAGATGGGTGGACAAAGAAGAACTCCTCCATGTACAGATGGAATATTCGCTAGTGAAAAAAATGAAACAATGCGATTTACAGCACCATACATGAGTCTAGACGTAATCACGCCACCTGTAGTAAGTGAGAAAGCAAAAGACACATATCCTATCATATCTCTTTTAGGAGTTACTTAAAAATTGATACCAATGAAGATATTTCCACAGAGAAAGGCAATCACAGATTCATTAAAAAAACTGATGGTTCACCAAATAGAAACGGATGAGGATTGGATACATTACCATATTGGGGTTAACAGAGATATACATACCATGTGAAATATATAATCACCAAAGACGTACGGAAGGCCAGGAGAAGACTACTCAACATTGTGTCATAACCTACATGGGAAAAGGATGCGAGGAAGAATAGATACACGTATATGTGTGAAAGAACCACATCTTGCACACCTAGAACAAACCAACCATTGTAATCAAATTTGCTGGGATAAAAAATAAAAAGTAAATTACAATTATGAACAAGAAGTAATGAGACATAAACATAAAGTGCTTTTTTCCTGGCACATTCCATTCGAATTTACAACCTAGAACACCACTTCCATTAAGGCTCTGTTTCCCCAGTTACCAAATTTGGTAAAGGAGAAATGCTGCCACCTTGTGGCCGTTTCCGGCAAGAGCAGCTTTAAAGTCACAGCTAATGGTCACTTAACATTCACAAGGACTAAGGGCTGTAAGGGACATCTGCCCTAAAAAATTGTGCTGAAGTAGGGAATGGACAAAAAAATTCAAAACAGGCAAATGTTTCAAGATGAGAGTATGAAGAGTTAAGTTTTAATCACGCTCTTTTAAAAAAAAAAGGAAAATGGATAAAAGCTCAACCTCAGGGAGTGTTAGACACAGGCAATCTAATCTACAAAAAGTTTCAACTTAGACCAGTCGACTGACCATCAGCAAAATGTCTACAAACAATAAATTCTGACGGGGTTTTTAAGAACTGTGTCCCCTCTACCTGCTGGTGAGACGTAAAGGGGTAACAGCCAATAATGAGAACAGAAAGGAGCTGTGTTTAAAAGTAAAAATGGAGGTACCACTCAGTCCAGCAGGCGCACCATTGGACCTCTCACCTGAGAAGACAAGAATCGAGAAGACACAGGCCGCAAAAGCTGCAGTGCAGCCTTATTCACAATAGCCAAGACAGTGAAGCAATCAAAATATCCAACAAGAGGTGAATGGATAAAGAAGATGTGGTCCATGTACACAATGGAATATTAGCCATGGAAAACAATGAACCATTGCTCTTTGAGGCACCACAAATGAGTCTGGAGATAATCACGAAACATGAGGTAACTCGGAAATCAAAGACCTGTATTCTATGATATCACTTATAGGCGTTATCTAATAACTGACACAAATGAATATATTTCCACAGAGAAAGACACTCACAGACTTAGAAAACAAACTATGCTCATCTAAAAGGAAAGGTGGGGGGAATGGATAAGTTAAGATTAGTGTTGCTCTATGTATACAAACACATAGTATATACATATCACAAAAAGACCGACCATGTAGCAAGGGAGGTCTGTGGAACCCTCTGTAACATTTTACATGGGAAGAGGATCTGTACTTGAATAGACATATATAATGTACAAATGAACCAGATTGTGTACACCTAGGACAAACAATATTCTAAGCTTTACCCCAATTAAAAAAAAAATTAAAACCAAGAAGAAATAATGAGACATAAACTTATGGGGGTTTCTCCATGCACATTCCAATTTAATTTACAACCTAGGAACACGACTTCCAGAAAGGCTCTGCTGCCCTAGTACCCAGATTTGGGAGTGGAGAAATGCTGCCTGCTTGAGGTCACTTCCCACAACAGCAGCTTTAAACCCATTGCCAAAGGTCACTAAATATTCACCAAACTTGCAGTTCGGAAAATGACACCTGCTCTCTAAAAAAATTCTGGGGTGGAAAATAGACCAAAAATTTCAAAATAGGGCAACCTTCCAAGAAGAAAATTTCAAGAGATATATTGTACTCCCAACTGTTTCCTTTTTTTTAACAGAAAAGTAAACGGTTGAGAAAAATGATGAGTTTTACGAATTTTCAAAGACATGCAAACCCAAATTACACAACCCTATCAGCACACAGCAGCCAGTAGGGCCATTAGCATACATGCTGCAAACAATAAATGCTAAATCGATTGTGGAGAAATGCATACCCTCGATTCTAAGGGGGACGTGGTAAGAGCCACAAATGAAAACACAAAGAAGGTGTTTTGAAAAGGGAAACACGGTGCTACCAGACAATCAGTCACACCCACTGCTGGGCCTATCACCTGAGAAAATGAGAATCAAAAAGTCACAGGCTGGCAATCCTGCACTCCAACAATATTTACCATAGCCAACAATTGGAAGCAATGAAAATGTCCATCAACCGAGGAATGCGCAAAGTAGAAGTGGTCCACGTGCACACTGGGGAATTACTCCAATAAAAACTAAAAATTAAATTTAAAAATCCAACAAAAGTAAGGAGACATCAGCTTGTGTGGGTTTGTCCGGGCAAACTCCACTCTAATTTATAACCGAGAAACACCACAGGCCGCAAGGGCTTTTTCCTAGTTACCATGGTGGGGACATAGAAAGGCTGCCGCCCTCTGGCATTTACCTGCAAAAGCAGCTTTAAAGCCTGTGCTAATGGTCATTTCATAGGAACAAGTACTGCAGAACTGTAAATGAAACCTGCCCTCAAAATGTCTTGAGGGAGGTAATGGCCAAAACATTTCAAAATATGACACATATTTTAAGAGATCACTTTGAAGAAATAAGGAGTAATCACAGGTTGAAAAATAAAAAGGACATGCCTTAAAGCTCAATTTCACCGGATTATGAGGCAGATGCGAATTCAACCACATAGAGGTATCAGCTCACACTTGTCAGAATAACCATCAGCAAGGAAACTACAAACAATAAATGCTGAAGGTGTTGTGGAGAAATGCATACCCTCAACTTCAAGTGGGACGTAACTTGAAAAGGGCCACGAATGAGAACAGAATGGAGGTGCCTTAAAAAGGTAAACATTGAGCTACCATATGATCCAGCAGGCCCACTCCTCGACCTATAATCTAAGAAGAGAGAATTGGAAAGACACAGGCAGGCAAATCTGCATGGCACAGTATTACGATAGCCAAAATATGGAAGTAACCAAAAAGTCCACCAACAGATGGGTGGACAAAGAAGAACACCTCCATGTACAGATGGAATATTCGCTAGTGAAAAAAAATGAAACAATGCCATTTGCAGCACCATACATGAGTCTAGACATAATCACGCCACCTGTAGTAAGTGAGAAAGGAAAAGAAACATATCCTATCATATCACTTTTAGGAGTTACTTAAAAATTGATACCAATGAAGATATTTCCACAGAGAAACGCAATCACAGTTTCATTAAAAAAAATCTTATGGTTCACCAAATAGAAAGGGATGAGGATTGGATACATTACCATATTGGGGTTAACAGAGATATACAAACCATGTGAAATATATAATCACCAAAGACGTACGGAAGACCAGGAGAAGACTACTCAACAGTGTGTCATAACCTACATGGGAAAAGGATGCGAGGAAGAATAGATACACGTATATGTGTGAAAGAACCACATCTTGCACACCTAGAACAAACAAACCATTGTAATCAAATTTGCTGTGATAAAAAATAAAAAGTAAATTACAATTATGAACAAGAAGTAATGAGACATAAACATAAAGTGCTTTTTCCCTGGCACATTCCATTCGAATTTACAACCTAGAACACCACTTCCATTAAGGCTCTGTTTCCCCAGTTACCAAATTTGGTAAATGAGAAATGCTGCCACCTTGTGGCCGTTTCCTGCAAGAGCAGCTTTAAACTCACAGCTAATGGTCACTTAACATTCACAAGGACTCAGGGCTGTAAAGGACACCTGCCCTAAAAAATTGTGCTGAAGTAGGGAATGGACAAAAAAATTCAAAACAGGCAAATGTTTCAAGATGAGAGTATGAAGAGTTAAGTTTTACTCACGCTCTTTTAAAAAAAAAAGGAAAATGCATAAAAGCTCAACCTCAGGGAGTGTTAGACCCAGGCAATCTAATCTACAAAAAGTTTCAACTTAGACCAGTCGACTGACCATCAGCAAAATGTCTACAAACAATAAATGCTGACGGGGTTTTTAAGAACTGTGTCCCCTCTACCTGCTGGTGAGACGTAAAGGGGTAACAGCCAATAATGAGAACAGAAAGGAGCTGTGTTTAAAAGTAAAAATGGAGGTACCATTCAGTCCAGCAGGCGCACCATTGGACCTCTCACCTGAGAAGACAAGAATCGAGAAGACACAGGCCGCAAAAGCTGCAGTGCAGCCTTATTCACAATAGCCAAGACAGTGAAGCAATCAAAATATCCAACAAGAGGTGAATGGATAAAGAAGAAGTGGTCCATGTACACAATGGAATATTAGCCATGGAAAACAATGAACCATTGCTCTTTGAGGCACCACAAATGAGTCTGGAGATAATCACGAAACATGAGGTAACTCGGAAACCAAAGACCTGTATTCTATGATATCACTTATAGGCGTTATCTAATAACTGACACAAATGAATATATTTCCACAGAGAAAGACACTCACAGACTTAGAAAACAAACTATGCTCATTTAAAAGGAAAAGTGGGAGGAATGGATAAGTTAAGATTAGTGTTGCTCTATGTATACAAACACATAGTATATACATATCACAAAAAGACCGACCATGTAGCAAGGGAGGTCTGTGGAACCCTCTGTAACATTTTACATGGGAAGAGGATCTGTACTTGAATAGACATATATAATGTACAAATGAACCAGATTGTGTACACCTAGGACAAACTATATTCTAAGCTTTACCCCAATTAAAAAAAAAATTAAAACCAAGAAGAAATAATGAGACATAAACTTATGGGGGTTTCTCCATGCACATTCCAATTTAATTTACAACCTAGGAACACGACTTCCAGAAAGGCTCTGCTGCCCTAGTACCCAGATTTGGGAGTGGAGAAATGCTGCCTGCTTGAGGTCACTTCCCACAACAGCAGCTTTAAACCCATTGCCAAAGGTCACTAAATATTCACCAAACTTGCAGTTCGGGAAATGACACCTGCTCTCTAAAAAAATTCTGGGGTGGAAAATAGACCAAAAATTTCAAAATAGGGCAACCTTCCAAAAAGAAAATTTCAAGAGATATATTGTACTCCCAACTGTTTCCTTTTTTTTAACAGAAAAGTAAACGGTGGAGAAAAATGATGAATTTTACGAATTTTCAAAGACATGCAAACCCAAATTACACAACCCTATCAGCACACAGCAGCCAGTAGGGCCATTAGCATACATGCTGCAAACAATAAATGCTAAATCGATTGTGGAGAAATGCATACCCTCGATTCTAAGGGGGACGTGGTAAGAGCCACTAATGAAAACACAAAGAAGGTGCTTTGAAAAGGGAAACACGGTGCTACCAGTCAATCAGTCACACCCACTGCTGGGCCTATCACCTCAGAAAATGAGAATCAAAAAGTCACAGGCTGGCAATCCTGCACTCCAACAATATTTACCATAGCCAACACTTGGAAGCAATGAAAATGTCCATCAACCGAGGAATGCGCAAAGTAGAAGTGGTCCACGTGCACACTGGGGAATTACTCCAATAAAAACTAAAAATTAAATTTAAAAATCCAACAAAAGTAAGGAGACATCAGCTTGTGTGGGTTTCTCCGGGCACACTCCACTCTAATTTATAACCGAGAAACACCACAGGCCGCAAGGGCTTTTCCCTAGTTACCATGGTGGGGACATAGAAAGGCTGCCGCCCTCTGGCATTTACCTGCAAAAGCAGCTTTAAAGCCTGTGCTAATGGTCGTTTCATAGGAACACGTACTGCAGAACTGTAAATGAAACCTGCCCTCAAAATGTCTTGAGGGAGGTAATGGCCAAAACATTTCAAAATGTGACACATACTTTAAGAGAACACTTTGAAGAACTAAGGGGTAATCACAGGTTGAAAAATAAAAAGGACATGCCTTAAAGCTCAATTTCAACGGATTATGAGGCACATGCGAATTCAACCACAAAGAGGTATTAGCTCACACTTGTCAGAATAACCATCAGCAAGGAAACTACAAACAATAAATGCTGAAGGTGTTGTGGAGAAATATATACCCCCAACTTCAAGTGGGACGTAACTTGGAAAGGGCCATGAATGAGAACAGAATGGAGGTGCCTTAAAAGGTAAACATTGAGCTACTGTATGATCCAGCAGGCCCACTCCTCGACCTATAATCTAAGAAGAAAGAATTGGAAAGACACAGGCAGGCAAATCTGCATGGCACAGTATTACGATAGCCAAGATATGGAAGTAACCAAAAAGTCCACCAACAGATGGGTGGACAAAGAAGAACTCCTCCATGTACAGATGGAATATTCGCTAGTGAAAAAAATGAAACAATGCCATTTGCAGCACCATACATGAGTCTAGACATAATCATGCCACCTGTAGTAAGTGAGAAAGCCAAAGACACATATCCTATCATATCACTTTTAGGAGTTACTTAAAAATTGATACCAATGAAGATATTTCCACAGAGAAAGGCAATCACAGATTCATTAAAAAAACTGATGGTTCACCAAATAGAAAGGGATGAGGATTGGATACATTACCATAATGGGGTTAACAGAGATATACATACCATGTGAAATATATAATCACCAAAGACGTACGGAAGACCAGGAGAAGACTACTCAACATTGTGTCATAACCTACATGGGAAAAGGATGCGAGGAAGAATAGATACACGTATATGTGTGAAAGAACCACATCTTGCACACCTAGAACAAACAAACCATTGTAATCAAATTTGCTGGGATAAAAAATAAAAAGTAAATTACAATTATGAACAAGAAGTAATGAGACATAAACATAAAGTGCTTTTTTCCTGGCACATTCCATTCGAATTTACAACCTAGAACACCACTTCCATTAAGGCTCTGTTTCCCCAGTTACCAAATTTGGTAAAGGAGAAATGCTGCCACCTTGTGGCCGTTTCCTGCAAGAGCAGGTTTAAACTCACAGCTAATGGTCACTTAACATTCCCAAGGACTCAGGGCTGTAAAGGACACCTGCCCTAAAAAATTGTGCTGAAGTAGGGAATGGACAAAAAAATTCAAAACAGGCAAATGTTTCAAGATGAGAGTATGAAGACTTAAGTTTTACTCACGCATTTTAAAAAAAAAAAAGGAAAATGGATAAAAGCTCAACTTCAGGGAGTGTTAGACCCAGGCAATCTAATCTACAAAAAGTTTCAACTTAGACCAGTCGACTGACCATCAGCAAAATGTCTACAAACAATTAATCCTGAAGGGGTTTTAGAGAACTGTGTCCCCTCTACCTGCTGGTGAGACGTAAAGGGGTAATAGCCAATAATGAGAACAGAAAGGAGCTGTGTTTAAAAGTAAAAATGGAGGTACCATTCAGTCCAGCAGGCGCACCATTGGACCTCTCACCTGAGAAGACAAGAATCGAGAAGACACAGGCCGCAAAAGCTGCAGTGCAGCCTTATTCACAATAGCCAAGACAGTGAAGCAATCAAAATATCCAACAAGAGGTGAATGGATAAAGAAGAAGTGGTCCATGTACACAATGGAATATTAGCCATGGAAAACAATGAACCATTGCTCTTTGAGGCACCACAAATGAGTCTGGAGATAATCACGAAACATGAGGTAACTCGGAAACCAAAGACCTGTATTCTATGATATCACTTATAGGCGTTATCTAATAACTGACACAAATGAATATATTTCCACAGAGAAAGACACTCACAGACTTAGAAAACAAACTATGCTCATCTAAAAGGAAAGGTGGGGGGAATGGATAAGTTAAGATTAGTGTTGCTCTATGTATACAAACACATAGTATATACATATCTCAAAAAGACCGACCATGTAGCAAGGGAGGTCTGTGGAACCCTCTGTAACATTTTACATGGGAAGAGGATCTGTACTTGAATAGACATATATAATGTACAAATGAACCAGATTGTGTACACCTAGGACAAACAATATTCGAAGCTTTACCCCAATTAAAAAAAATTTTAAAACCAAGAAGAAATAAAGAGACATAAACTTATGGGGGTTTCTCCATGCACATTCCAATTTAATTTACAACCTAGGAACACGACTTCCAGAAAGGCTCTGCTGCTCTAGTACCCAGATTTGGGAGTGGAGAAATGCTGCCTGCTTGAGGCCACTTCCCACAACAGCAGCTTTAAACCCATTGCTAAAGGTCACTAAATATTCACCAAACTTGCAGTTCGGGAAATGACACCTGCTCTCTAAAAAAATTCTGGGGTGGAAAATCGACCAAAATTTTCAAAATAGGGCAACCTTCCAAGAAGAAAATTTCAAGAGATATATTGTACTCCCAACCGTTTCCTTTTTTTTAACAGAAAAGTAAACGGTGGAGAAAAATGATGAGTTTTACGAATTTTCAAAGACATGCAAACCCAAATTACAAAAACCTATCAGCACACAGCAGCCAGTCGGGCCATTAGCATACATGCTGCAAACAATAAACGCTAAATCAATTGTGGAGAAATGCATACCCTCGATTCTAAGGGAGACGTGGTAAGAGCCACTAATGAAAACACAAAGAAGGTGCTTTGAAAAGGGAAACACTGTGCTACCAGTCAATCAGTCACACCCACTGCTGGGCCTATCACCTGAGTAAATGAGAATCAAAAAGTCACAGGCTGGCCATCCTGCACTCCAACAATATTTACCATAGCCAACACTTGGAAGCAATGAAAATGTCCATCAACCGAGGAATGCGCAAAGTAGAAGTGGTCCACGTGCACACTGGGAAATTACTCCAATAAAAACTAAAAATAAAATTTAAAAATCCAACAAAAGTAAGGAGACATCAGCTTGTGTGGGTTTGTCCGGGCACACTCCACTCTAATTTATAACCGAGAAACACCACAGGCCACAAGGGCTTTTCCCTAGTTACCATGGTGGGGGCATAGAAAGGCTGCCGCCCTCTGGCATTTACCTGCAAAAGCAGCTTTAAAGCCTGTGCTAATGGTCATTTCATAGGAACAAGTACTGCAGAACTGTAAATGAAACCTGCCCTCAAAATGTCTTGAGGGAGGTAATGGCCAAAACATTTCAAAATGTGACACATACTTTAAGAGAACACTTTGAAGAACTAAGGGGTAATCACAGGGTGAAAAATAAAAAGGACATGCCTTAAAGCTCAATTTCAACGGATTATGAGGCACATGCGAATTCAACCACAAAGAGGTACCAGCTCACACTTGTCAGAATAACCATCAGCAAGGAAACTACAAACAATAAATGCTGAAGGTGTTGTGGAGAAATGCATACCCTCAACTTCATGTGGGACGTAACTTGGAAAGGGCCACGAATGAGAACAGAATGGAGGTGCCTTAAAAAGGTAAACATTGAGCTACCATATGATCCGGCAGGCCCAATCCTCCACCTATAATCTAAGAAGAAAGAATTGGAAAGACACAGGCAGGCAAATCTGCATGGCACATTATTACGATAGCCAAGATATGGAAGTAACCAAAAAGTCCACCAACAGATGGGTGGACAAAGAAGAACTCCTCCATGTACAGATGGAATATTCGCTAGTGAAAAAAATGAAACAATGCAATTTGCAGCACCATACATGAGCCTAGACATAATCACGCCACCTGTAGTAAGTGAGAAAGCAAAAGACACATATCCTATCATATCACTTTTAGGAGTTACTTAAAAATTGATAAAAATGAAGATATTTCCACAGAGAAAGGCAATCACAGATTCATTAAAATACTTATGGTTCACCAAATAGAAAGGGATGAGGACTGGATACATTACCATATTGGGGTTAACAGAGATATACAAACCATGTGAAATATATAATCACCAAAGACGTACGGAAGACCAGGAGAAGACTACTCAACATTGTGTCATAACCTACATGGGAAAAGGATGCGAGGAAGAATAGATACACGTATATGTGTGAAAGAACCACATCTTCCACACCAAGAACAAACAAACCATTGTAATCAAATTTGCTGGGATAAAAAATAAAAAGTAAATTACAATTATGAACAAGAAGTAATGAGACATAAACATAAAGTGCTTTTTTCCTGGCACATTCCATTCGAATTTACAACCTAGAACACCACTTCTATTAAGGCTCTGTTTCCCCAGTTACCAAATTTGGTAAAGGAGAAATGCTGCCACCTTGTGGCCGTTTCCTGCAAGAGCAGCTTTAAACTCACAGCTAATGGTCACTTAACATTCACAAGGACTCAGGGCTGTAAAGGACACCTGCCCTAAAAAATTGTGCTGAAGTAGGGAATGGACAAAAAAATTCAAAACAGGCAAATGTTTCAAGATGAGAGTATGAAGACTTAAGTTTTACTCACGCTCTTTTAAAAAAAAAAAGGAAAATGGATAAAAGCTCAACCTCAGGGAGTGTTAGACCCATGCAATCTAATCTACAAAAAGTTTCAACTTAGACCAGTCGACTGACCATCAGCAAAAAGTCTACAAACAATAAATCCTGAAGGGGTTTTAGAGAACTGTGTCCCCTCTACCTGCAGGTGAGACGTAAAGGGGTAACAGCCAATAATGAGAAAAGAAAGGAGATGTGTTTAAAAGTAAAAATGGAGGTACCATTCAATCCAGCAGGCGCACCATTGGGCCTCTCACCTGAGAAGACAAGAATCGAGAAGACACAGGCCGCAAAAGCTGCAGTGCAGCCTTATTCACAATTGCCAAGACAGTGAAGCAATCAAAATATCCAACAAGAGGTGAATGGATAAAGAAGAAGTGGTCCATGTACACAATGGAATATTAGCCATGGAAAACAATGAACCATTGCTCTTTGAGGCACCACAAATGAGTCTGGAGATAATCACGAAACATGAGGTAACTCGGAAACCAAAGACCTGTATTCTATGATATCACTTATAGGCGTTATCTAATAACTGACACAAATGAATATATTTCCACAGAGAAAGACACTCACAGACTTAGAAAACAAACTATGCTCATCTAAAAGGAAAGGTGGGGGGAATGGATAAGTTAAGATTAGTGTTGCTCTATGTATACAAACACATAGTATATACATATCTCAAAAAGACCGACCATGTAGCAAGGGAGGTCTGTGGAACCCTCTGTAACATTTTACATGGGAAGAGGATCTGTACTTGAATAGACATATATAATGTACAAATGAACCAGATTGTGTACACCTAGGACAAACAATATTCTAAGCTTTACCCCAATTAAAAAAAAATTAAAACCAAGAAGAAATAATGAGACATAAACTTATGGGGGTGTCTCCATGCACATTCCAATTTAATTTACAACCTAGGAACACGACTTCCAGAAAGGCTCTGCTGCCCTCGTAACCAGATTTGGGAGTGGAGAAATGCTGCCTACTTGAGGTCACTTCCCACAACAGCAGCTTTAAACCCATTGCTAAAGGTCACTAAATATTCACCAAACTTGCAGTTTGGGAAATGACACCTGCTCTCTAAAAAAATTCTGGGGTGGAAAATCGACCAAAATTTTCAAAATAGGGCAACCTTCCAAGAAGAAAATTTCAAGAGATATATTGTACTCCCAACCGTTTCCTTTTTTTTAACAGAAAAGTAAACGGTGGAGAAAAATGATGAGTTTTACGAATTTTCAAAGACATGCAAACCCAAATTACAAAAACCTATCAGCACACAGCAGCCAGTCGGGCCATTAGCATACATGCTGCAAACAATAAATGCTAAATCGATTGTGGAGAAAGGCATACCCTCGATTCTAAGGGAGACGTGGTAAGAGCCACTAATGAAAACACAAAGAAGGTGCTTGGAAAAGGGAAACACGGTGCTACCAGTCAATCAGTCACACCCACTGCTGGGCCTATCACCTGAGAAAATGAGAATCAAAAAGTCACAGGCTGGCCATGCTGCACTCCAACAATATTTACCATAGCCAACACTTGGAAGCAATGAAAATGTCCATCAACCGAGGAATGCGCAAAGTAGAAGTGGTCCACGTGCACACTGGGAAATTACTCCAATAAAAACTAAAAATAAAATTTAAAAATCCAACAAAAGTAAGGAGACATCAGCTTGTGTGGGTTTGTCCGGGCACACTCCACTCTAATTTATAACCGAGAAACACCACAGGCCACAAGGGCTTTTCCCTAGTTACCATGGTGGGGGCATAGAAAGGCTGCCGCCCTCTGGCATTTACCTGCAAAAGCAGCTTTAAAGCCTGTGCTAATGGTCATTTCATAGGAACAAGTACTGCAGAACTGTAAATGAAACCTGCCCTCAAAATGTCTTGAGGGAGGTAATGGCCAAAACATTTCAAAATGTGACACATACTTTAAGAGAACACTTTGAAGAACTAAGGGGTAATCACAGGGTGAAAAATAAAAAGGACATGCCTTAAAGCTCAATTTCAACGGATTATGAGGCACATGCGAATTCAACCACAAAGAGGTACCAGCTCACACTTGTCAGAATAACCATCAGCAAGGAAACTACAAACAATAAATGCTGAAGGTGTTGTGGAGAAATGCATACCCTCAACTTCATGTGGGACGTAACTTGGAAAGGGCCACGAATGAGAACAGAATGGAGGTGCCTTAAAAAGGTAAACATTGAGCTACCATATGATCCGGCAGGCCCAATCCTCCACCTATAATCTAAGAAGAAAGAATTGGAAAGACACAGGCAGGCAAATCTGCATGGCACATTATTACGATAGCCAAGATATGGAAGTAAACAAAAAGTCCACCAACAGATGGGTGGACAAAGAAGAACTCCTCCATGTACAGATGGAATATTCGCTAGTGAAAAAAATGAAACAATGCAATTTGCAGCACCATACATGAGCCTAGACATAATCACGCCACCTGTAGTAAGTGAGAAAGCAAAAGACACATATCCTATCATATCACTTTTAGGAGTTACTTAAAAATTGATAAAAATGAAGATATTTCCACAGAGAAAGGCAATCACAGATTCATTAAAATACTTATGGTTCACCAAATAGAAAGGGATGAGGACTGGATACATTACCATATTGGGGTTAACAGAGATATACAAACCATGTGAAATATATAATCACCAAAGACGTACGGAAGACCAGGAGAAGACTACTCAACATTGTGTCATAACCTACATGGGAAAAGGATGCGAGGAAGAATAGATACACGTATATGTGTGAAAGAACCACATCTTCCACACCAAGAACAAACAAACCATTGTAATCAAATTTGCTGGGATAAAAAATAAAAAGTAAATTACAATTATGAACAAGAAGTAATGAGACATAAACATAAAGTGCTTTTTTCCTGGCACATTCCATTCGAATTTACAACCTAGAACACCACTTCTATTAAGGCTCTGTTTCCCCAGTTACCAAATTTGGTAAAGGAGAAATGCTGCCACCTTGTGGCCGTTTCCTGCAAGAGCAGCTTTAAACTCACAGCTAATGGTCACTTAACATTCACAAGGACTCAGGGCTGTAAAGGACACCTGCCCTAAAAAATTGTGCTGAAGTAGGGAATGGACAAAAAAATTCAAAACAGGCAAATGTTTCAAGATGAGAGTATGAAGACTTAAGTTTTACTCACGCTCTTTTAAAAAAAAAAAGGAAAATGGATAAAAGCTCAACCTCAGGGAGTGTTAGACCCATGCAATCTAATCTACAAAAAGTTTCAACTTAGACCAGTCGACTGACCATCAGCAAAAAGTCTACAAACAATAAATCCTGAAGGGGTTTTAGAGAACTGTGTCCCCTCTACCTGCAGGTGAGACGTAAAGGGGTAACAGCCAATAATGAGAAAAGAAAGGAGATGTGTTTAAAAGTAAAAATGGAGGTACCATTCAATCCAGCAGGCGCACCATTGGGCCTCTCACCTGAGAAGACAAGAATCGAGAAGACACAGGCCGCAAAAGCTGCAGTGCAGCCTTATTCACAATTGCCAAGACAGTGAAGCAATCAAAATATCCAACAAGAGGTGAATGGATAAAGAAGAAGTGGTCCATGTACACAATGGAATATTAGCCATGGAAAACAATGAACCATTGCTCTTTGAGGCACCACAAATGAGTCTGGAGATAATCACGAAACATGAGGTAACTCGGAAACCAAAGACCTGTATTCTATGATATCACTTATAGGCGTTATCTAATAACTGACACAAATGAATATATTTCCACAGAGAAAGACACTCACAGACTTAGAAAACAAACTATGCTCATCTAAAAGGAAAGGTGGGGGGAATGGATAAGTTAAGATTAGTGTTGCTCTATGTATACAAACACATAGTATATACATATCTCAAAAAGACCGACCATGTAGCAAGGGAGGTCTGTGGAACCCTCTGTAACATTTTACATGGGAAGAGGATCTGTACTTGAATAGACATATATAATGTACAAATGAACCAGATTGTGTACACCTAGGACAAACAATATTCTAAGCTTTACCCCAATTAAAAAAAAATTAAAACCAAGAAGAAATAATGAGACATAAACTTATGGGGGTGTCTCCATGCACATTCCAATTTAATTTACAACCTAGGAACACGACTTCCAGAAAGGCTCTGCTGCCCTCGTAACCAGATTTGGGAGTGGAGAAATGCTGCCTACTTGAGGTCACTTCCCACAACAGCAGCTTTAAACCCATTGCTAAAGGTCACTAAATATTCACCAAACTTGCAGTTTGGGAAATGACACCTGCTCTCTAAAAAAATTCTGGGGTGGAAAATCGACCAAAATTTTCAAAATAGGGCAACCTTCCAAGAAGAAAATTTCAAGAGATATATTGTACTCCCAACCGTTTCCCTTTTTTTAACAGAAAAGTAAACGGTGGAGAAAAATGATGAGTTTTACGAATTTTCAAAGACATGCAAACCCAAATTACAAAAACCTATCAGCACACAGCAGCCAGTCGGGCCATTAGCATACATGCTGCAAACAATAAATGCTAAATCGATTGTGGAGAAATGCATACCCTCGATTCTAAGGGGGACGTGGTAAGAGCCACTAATGAAAACACAAAGAAGGTGCTTTGAAAAGGGAAACACTGTGCTACCAGTCAATCAGTCACACCCACTGCTGGGCCTATCACCTGAGAAAATGAGAATCAAAGAGTCACAGGCTGGCCATCCTGCACTCCAAAAATATTTAACATAGCCAACACTTGGAAGCAATGAAAATGTCCATCAACCGAGGAATGCGCAAAGTAGAAGTGGTCCACGTGCACACTGTGAAATTACTCCAATAAAAACTAAAAATTAAATTTAAAAATCCAACAAAAGTAAGGAGACATCAGCTTGTGTGGGTTTGTCCGGGCACACTCCACTCTAATTTATAACCGAGAAACACCACAGGCCACAAGGGCTTTTCCCTAGTTACCATGGTGGGGGCATAGAAAGGCTGCCGCCCTCTGGCATTTACCTGAAAAAGCAGCTTGAAAGCCTGTGGTAATGGTCATTTCATAGGAACAAGTACTGCAGAACTGTAAATGAAACCTGCCCTCAAAATGTCTTGAGGGAGGTAATGGCCAAAACATTTCAAAATGTGACACATACTTTAAGAGAACACTTTGAAGAACTAAGGGGTAATCACAGGGTGAAAAATAAAAAGGACATGCCTTAAAGCTCAATTTCAACGGATTATGAGGCACATGCGAATTCAACCACAAAGAGGTACCAGCTCACACTTGTCAGAATAACCATCAGCAAGGAAAGTACAAACAATAAATGCTGAAGGTGTTGTGGAGAAATGCATACCCCCAACTTCAAGTGGGACGTAACTTGGAAAGGGCCACGAATGAGAACAGAATGGAGGTGCCTTAAAAAGGTAAACATTGAGCTACCATATGATCCAGCAGGCCCACTCCTCGACCTATAATCTAAGAAGAGAGAATTGGAAAGACACAGGCAGGCAAATCTGCATGGCACAGTATTACAATAGCCAAGATATGGAAGTAACCAAAAAGTCCACCAACAGATGGGTGGACAAAGAAGAACTCCTCCATGTACAGATGGAATATTCGCTTTTGTAAAAAATGAAACAATGTCATTTGCAGCACCACAGATGAGTCTAGACATAATCACGCCACCTGTAGTAAGTGAGAAAGCAAAAGACACATATCCTATCATATCACTTTTAGGAGTTACTTAAAAATTGATACCAATGAAGATATTTCCACAGAGAAACGCAATCACAGATTCATTAAAAAAATCTTATGGTTCACCAAATAGAAAGGGATGAGGATTGGATACATTACCATATTTGGGGTTAACAGAGATATACAAACCATGTGAAATATATAATCACCAAAGACGTACGGAAGACCAGGAGAAGACTACTCAACATTGTGTCATAACCTACATGGGAAAAGCATGCGAGGAAGAATAGATACACGTATATGTGTGAAAGAACCACATCTTCCACACCTACAACAAACAAAGCATTGTAATCAAATTTGCTGGGATAAAAAATAAAAGTAAATTACAATTATGAACAAGAACTAATGAGACATAAACATAAAGTGCTTTTTTCTTGGCACATTCCATTCGAATTTACAACCTAGAACACCACTTCCATTAAGGCCCGTTTTCCCCAGTTACCAAATTTGGTAAAGGAGAAATGCTGCCACCTTGTGGCCGTTTCCGGCAAGAGCAGCTTTAAAGTCACAGCTAATGGTCACTTAACATTCACAAGGACTCAGGGCTGTAAAGGACACCTGCCCTAAGAAATTGTGCTGAAGTAGGGAATGGACAAAAATATTCAAAACAGGCAAATGTTTCAAGAAGAGAGTATGAAGAGTTAAGTTTTACTCACGCCCTTTAAAAAAAAAAAGGAAAATGGATAAAAGCTCAACCTCAGGGAGTGTTAGACCCATGCAATCTAATCTACAAAAAGTTTCAACTTAGACCAGTCGACTGACCATCAGCAAAATCTCTACAAACAATAAATGCTGACGGGGTTTTTAAGAACTGTGTCCCCTCTACCTGCTGGTGAGACGTAAAGGGGTAACAGCCAATAATGAGAACAGAAAGGAGCTGTGTTTAAAAGTAAAAATGGAGGTAACATTCAATCCAGCAGGCGCACCATTGGGCCTCTCACCTGAGAAGACAAGAATCGAGAAGACACAGGCCGCAAAAGCTGCAGTGCAGCCTTATTCAAAATAGCCAAGACAGTGAAGCAATCAAAATATCCAACAAGAGGTGAATGGATAAAGAAGAAGTCGTCCATGTACACAATGGAATATTAGCCATGGAAAACAATGAACCATTGCTCTTTGAGGCACCACAAATGAGTCTGGAGATAATCACGAAACATGAGGTAACTCGGAAACCAAAGACCTGTATTCTATGATATCACTTATAGGCGTTATCTAATAACTGACACAAATGAATATATTTCCACAGAGAAAGACACTCACAGACTTAGAAAACAAACTATGCTCATCTAAAAGGAAAGGTGGGGGGAATGGATAAGTTAAGATTAGTGTTGCTCTATGTATACAAACACATAGTATATACATATCTCAAAAAGACCGACCATGGAGCAAGGGAGGTCTGTGGAACCCTCTGTAACATTTTACATGGGAAGAGGATCTGTTCTTGAATAGACATATATAATGTACAAATGAACCAGATTGTGTACACCTAGGACAAACAATATTCGAAGCTTTACCCCAATTAAAAAAAAATTTAAAACCAAGAAGAAATAATGAGACATAAACTTATGGGGATTTCTTCAGGCACATTCCAATTTAATTTACAACCTAGGAACACGACTTCCAGAAAGGCTCTGCTGCCCTAGTACCCAGATTTGGGAGTGGAGAAATGCTGCCTGCTTGAGGTCACTTCCCACAACAGCAGCTTTAAACCCATTGCCAAAGGTCACTAAATATTCACCAAACTTGCAGTTCGGGAAATGACACCTGCTCTCTAAAAAAATTCTGGGGTGGAAAATAGACCAAAAATTTCAAAATAGGGCAACCTTCCAAGAAGAAAATTTCAAGAGATATATTGTACTCCCAACTGTTTCCTTTTTTTTAACAGAAAAGTAAACGGTGGAGAAAAATGATGAGTTTTACGAATTTTCAAAGACATGCAAACCCAAATTACACAACCCTATCAGCACACAGCAGCCAGTAGGGCCATTAGCATACATGCTGCAAACAATAAATGCTAAATCGATTGTGGAGAAATGCATACCCTCGATTCTAAGGGGGACGTGGTAAGAGCCACTAATGAAAACACAAAGAAGGTGTTTTGAAAAGGGAAACACGGTGCTACCAGTCAATCAGTCACACCCACTGCTGGGCCTATCACCTGAGAAAATGAGAATCAAAAAGTCACAGGCTGGCAATCCTGCACTCCAACAATATTTACCATAGCCAACACTTGGAAGCAATGAAAATGTCCATCAACCGAGGAATGCGCAAAGTAGAAGTGGTCCACGTGCACACTGGGGAATTACTCCAATAAAAACTAAAAATTAAATTTAAAAATCCAACAAAAGTAAGGAGACATCAGCTTGTGTGGGTTTGTCCGGGCAAACTCCACTCTAATTTATAACCGAGAAACACCACAGGCCGCAAGGGCTTTTCCCTAGTTACCATGGTGGGGACATAGAAAGGCTGCCACCCTCTGGCATTTACCTGCAAAAGCAGCTTTAAAGCCTGTGCTAATGGTCATTTCATAGGAACAAGTACTGCAGAACTGTAAATGAAACCTACCCTCAAAATGTCTTGAGGGAGGTAATGGCCAAAACATTTCAAAATGTGACACATACTTTAAGAGAACACTTTGAAGAACTAAGGGGTAATCACAGGTTGAAAAATAAAAAGGACATGCCTTAAAGCTCAATTTCAACGGATTATGAGGCACAGGCGAATTCAACCACAAAGAGGTATCAGCTCACACTTGTCAGAATAACGATCAGCAAGGAAACTACAAACAATAAATGCTGAAGGTGTTGTGGAGAAATGCATACCCTCAACTTCAAGTGGGACGTAACTTGAAAAGGGCCACGAATGAGAACAGAATGGAGGTGCCTTAAAAAGGTAAACATTGAGCTACCGTATGATCCAGCAGGCCCACTCCTCGACCTATAATCTAAGAAGAAAGAATTGGAAAGACACAGGCAGGCAAATCTGCATGGCACAGTATTACAATAGCCAAGATATGGAAGTAACCAAAAAGTCCACCAACAGATGGGTGGACAAAGAAGAACTCCTCCATGTACAGATGGAATATTCGCTAGTGAAAAAAATGAAACAATGCGATTTACAGCACCATACATGAGTCTAGACGTAATCACGCCACCTGTAGTAAGTGAGAAAGCAAAAGACACATATCCTATCATATCTCTTTTAGGAGTTACTTAAAAATTGATACCAATGAAGATATTTCCACAGAGAAAGGCAATCACAGATTCATTAAAAAAACTGATGGTTCACCAAATAGAAACGGATGAGGATTGGATACATTACCATATTGGGGTTAACAGAGATATACATACCATGTGAAATATATAATCACCAAAGACGTACGGAAGGCCAGGAGAAGACTACTCAACATTGTGTCATAACCTACATGGGAAAAGGATGCGAGGAAGAATAGATACACGTATATGTGTGAAAGAACCACATCTTGCACACCTAGAACAAACCAACCATTGTAATCAAATTTGCTGGGATAAAAAATAAAAAGTAAATTACAATTATGAACAAGAAGTAATGAGACATAAACATAAAGTGCTTTTTTCCTGGCACATTCCATTCGAATTTACAACCTAGAACACCACTTCCATTAAGGCTCTGTTTCCCCAGTTACCAAATTTGGTAAAGGAGAAATGCTGCCACCTTGTGGCCGTTTCCGGCAAGAGCAGCTTTAAAGTCACAGCTAATGGTCACTTAACATTCACAAGGACTAAGGGCTGTAAGGGACATCTGCCCTAAAAAATTGTGCTGAAGTAGGGAATGGACAAAAAAATTCAAAACAGGCAAATGTTTCAAGATGAGAGTATGAAGAGTTAAGTTTTAATCACGCTCTTTTAAAAAAAAAAGGAAAATGGATAAAAGCTCAACCTCAGGGAGTGTTAGACACAGGCAATCTAATCTACAAAAAGTTTCAACTTAGACCAGTCGACTGACCATCAGCAAAATGTCTACAAACAATAAATTCTGACGGGGTTTTTAAGAACTGTGTCCCCTCTACCTGCTGGTGAGACGTAAAGGGGTAACAGCCAATAATGAGAACAGAAAGGAGCTGTGTTTAAAAGTAAAAATGGAGGTACCACTCAGTCCAGCAGGCGCACCATTGGACCTCTCACCTGAGAAGACAAGAATCGAGAAGACACAGGCCGCAAAAGCTGCAGTGCAGCCTTATTCACAATAGCCAAGACAGTGAAGCAATCAAAATATCCAACAAGAGGTGAATGGATAAAGAAGATGTGGTCCATGTACACAATGGAATATTAGCCATGGAAAACAATGAACCATTGCTCTTTGAGGCACCACAAATGAGTCTGGAGATAATCACGAAACATGAGGTAACTCGGAAATCAAAGACCTGTATTCTATGATATCACTTATAGGCGTTATCTAATAACTGACACAAATGAATATATTTCCACAGAGAAAGACACTCACAGACTTAGAAAACAAACTATGCTCATCTAAAAGGAAAGGTGGGGGGAATGGATAAGTTAAGATTAGTGTTGCTCTATGTATACAAACACATAGTATATACATATCACAAAAAGACCGACCATGTAGCAAGGGAGGTCTGTGGAACCCTCTGTAACATTTTACATGGGAAGAGGATCTGTACTTGAATAGACATATATAATGTACAAATGAACCAGATTGTGTACACCTAGGACAAACAATATTCTAAGCTTTACCCCAATTAAAAAAAAAATTAAAACCAAGAAGAAATAATGAGACATAAACTTATGGGGGTTTCTCCATGCACATTCCAATTTAATTTACAACCTAGGAACACGACTTCCAGAAAGGCTCTGCTGCCCTAGTACCCAGATTTGGGAGTGGAGAAATGCTGCCTGCTTGAGGTCACTTCCCACAACAGCAGCTTTAAACCCATTGCCAAAGGTCACTAAATATTCACCAAACTTGCAGTTCGGAAAATGACACCTGCTCTCTAAAAAAATTCTGGGGTGGAAAATAGACCAAAAATTTCAAAATAGGGCAACCTTCCAAGAAGAAAATTTCAAGAGATATATTGTACTCCCAACTGTTTCCTTTTTTTTAACAGAAAAGTAAACGGTTGAGAAAAATGATGAGTTTTACGAATTTTCAAAGACATGCAAACCCAAATTACACAACCCTATCAGCACACAGCAGCCAGTAGGGCCATTAGCATACATGCTGCAAACAATAAATGCTAAATCGATTGTGGAGAAATGCATACCCTCGATTCTAAGGGGGACGTGGTAAGAGCCACAAATGAAAACACAAAGAAGGTGTTTTGAAAAGGGAAACACGGTGCTACCAGACAATCAGTCACACCCACTGCTGGGCCTATCACCTGAGAAAATGAGAATCAAAAAGTCACAGGCTGGCAATCCTGCACTCCAACAATATTTACCATAGCCAACAATTGGAAGCAATGAAAATGTCCATCAACCGAGGAATGCGCAAAGTAGAAGTGGTCCACGTGCACACTGGGGAATTACTCCAATAAAAACTAAAAATTAAATTTAAAAATCCAACAAAAGTAAGGAGACATCAGCTTGTGTGGGTTTGTCCGGGCAAACTCCACTCTAATTTATAACCGAGAAACACCACAGGCCGCAAGGGCTTTTTCCTAGTTACCATGGTGGGGACATAGAAAGGCTGCCGCCCTCTGGCATTTACCTGCAAAAGCAGCTTTAAAGCCTGTGCTAATGGTCATTTCATAGGAACAAGTACTGCAGAACTGTAAATGAAACCTGCCCTCAAAATGTCTTGAGGGAGGTAATGGCCAAAACATTTCAAAATATGACACATATTTTAAGAGATCACTTTGAAGAAATAAGGAGTAATCACAGGTTGAAAAATAAAAAGGACATGCCTTAAAGCTCAATTTCACCGGATTATGAGGCAGATGCGAATTCAACCACATAGAGGTATCAGCTCACACTTGTCAGAATAACCATCAGCAAGGAAACTACAAACAATAAATGCTGAAGGTGTTGTGGAGAAATGCATACCCTCAACTTCAAGTGGGACGTAACTTGAAAAGGGCCACGAATGAGAACAGAATGGAGGTGCCTTAAAAAGGTAAACATTGAGCTACCATATGATCCAGCAGGCCCACTCCTCGACCTATAATCTAAGAAGAGAGAATTGGAAAGACACAGGCAGGCAAATCTGCATGGCACAGTATTACGATAGCCAAAATATGGAAGTAACCAAAAAGTCCACCAACAGATGGGTGGACAAAGAAGAACTCCTCCATGTACAGATGGAATATTCGCTAGTGAAAAAAAATGAAACAATGCCATTTGCAGCACCATACATGAGTCTAGACATAATCACGCCACCTGTAGTAAGTGAGAAAGGAAAAGACACATATCCTATCATATCACTTTTAGGAGTTACTTAAAAATTGATACCAATGAAGATATTTCCACAGAGAAACGCAATCACAGTTTCATTAAAAAAAATCTTATGGTTCACCAAATAGAAAGGGATGAGGATTGGATACATTACCATATTGGGGTTAACAGAGATATACAAACCATGTGAAATATATAATCACCAAAGACGTACGGAAGACCAGGAGAAGACTACTCAACAGTGTGTCATAACCTACATGGGAAAAGGATGCGAGGAAGAATAGATACACGTATATGTGTGAAAGAACCACATCTTGCACACCTAGAACAAACAAACCATTGTAATCAAATTTGCTGTGATAAAAAATAAAAAGTAAATTACAATTATGAACAAGAAGTAATGAGACATAAACATAAAGTGCTTTTTCCCTGGCACATTCCATTCGAATTTACAACCTAGAACACCACTTCCATTAAGGCTCTGTTTCCCCAGTTACCAAATTTGGTAAATGAGAAATGCTGCCACCTTGTGGCCGTTTCCTGCAAGAGCAGCTTTAAACTCACAGCTAATGGTCACTTAACATTCACAAGGACTCAGGGCTGTAAAGGACACCTGCCCTAAAAAATTGTGCTGAAGTAGGGAATGGACAAAAAAATTCAAAACAGGCAAATGTTTCAAGATGAGAGTATGAAGAGTTAAGTTTTACTCACGCTCTTTTAAAAAAAAAAGGAAAATGCATAAAAGCTCAACCTCAGGGAGTGTTAGACCCAGGCAATCTAATCTACAAAAAGTTTCAACTTAGACCAGTCGACTGACCATCAGCAAAATGTCTACAAACAATAAATGCTGACGGGGTTTTTAAGAACTGTGTCCCCTCTACCTGCTGGTGAGACGTAAAGGGGTAACAGCCAATAATGAGAACAGAAAGGAGCTGTGTTTAAAAGTAAAAATGGAGGTACCATTCAGTCCAGCAGGCGCACCATTGGACCTCTCACCTGAGAAGACAAGAATCGAGAAGACACAGGCCGCAAAAGCTGCAGTGCAGCCTTATTCACAATAGCCAAGACAGTGAAGCAATCAAAATATCCAACAAGAGGTGAATGGATAAAGAAGAAGTGGTCCATGTACACAATGGAATATTAGCCATGGAAAACAATGAACCATTGCTCTTTGAGGCACCACAAATGAGTCTGGAGATAATCACGAAACATGAGGTAACTCGGAAACCAAAGACCTGTATTCTATGATATCACTTATAGGCGTTATCTAATAACTGACACAAATGAATATATTTCCACAGAGAAAGACACTCACAGACTTAGAAAACAAACTATGCTCATTTAAAAGGAAAAGTGGGAGGAATGGATAAGTTAAGATTAGTGTTGCTCTATGTATACAAACACATAGTATATACATATCACAAAAAGACCGACCATGTAGCAAGGGAGGTCTGTGGAACCCTCTGTAACATTTTACATGGGAAGAGGATCTGTACTTGAATAGACATATATAATGTACAAATGAACCAGATTGTGTACACCTAGGACAAACTATATTCTAAGCTTTACCCCAATTAAAAAAAAAATTAAAACCAAGAAGAAATAATGAGACATAAACTTATGGGGGTTTCTCCATGCACATTCCAATTTAATTTACAACCTAGGAACACGACTTCCAGAAAGGCTCTGCTGCCCTAGTACCCAGATTTGGGAGTGGAGAAATGCTGCCTGCTTGAGGTCACTTCCCACAACAGCAGCTTTAAACCCATTGCCAAAGGTCACTAAATATTCACCAAACTTGCAGTTCGGGAAATGACACCTGCTCTCTAAAAAAATTCTGGGGTGGAAAATAGACCAAAAATTTCAAAATAGGGCAACCTTCCAAGAAGAAAATTTCAAGAGATATATTGTACTCCCAACTGTTTCCTTTTTTTTAACAGAAAAGTAAACGGTGGAGAAAAATGATGAATTTTACGAATTTTCAAAGACATGCAAACCCAAATTACACAACCCTATCAGCACACAGCAGCCAGTAGGGCCATTAGCATACATGCTGCAAACAATAAATGCTAAATCGATTGTGGAGAAATGCATACCCTCGATTCTAAGGGGGACGTGGTAAGAGCCACTAATGAAAACACAAAGAAGGTGCTTTGAAAAGGGAAACACGGTGCTACCAGTCAATCAGTCACACCCACTGCTGGGCCTATCACCTCAGAAAATGAGAATCAAAAAGTCACAGGCTGGCAATCCTGCACTCCAACAATATTTACCATAGCCAACACTTGGAAGCAATGAAAATGTCCATCAACCGAGGAATGCGCAAAGTAGAAGTGGTCCACGTGCACACTGGGGAATTACTCCAATAAAAACTAAAAATTAAATTTAAAAATCCAACAAAAGTAAGGAGACATCAGCTTGTGTGGGTTTCTCCGGGCACACTCCACTCTAATTTATAACCGAGAAACACCACAGGCCGCAAGGGCTTTTCCCTAGTTACCATGGTGGGGACATAGAAAGGCTGCCGCCCTCTGGCATTTACCTGCAAAAGCAGCTTTAAAGCCTGTGCTAATGGTCGTTTCATAGGAACACGTACTGCAGAACTGTAAATGAAACCTGCCCTCAAAATGTCTTGAGGGAGGTAATGGCCAAAACATTTCAAAATGTGACACATACTTTAAGAGAACACTTTGAAGAACTAAGGGGTAATCACAGGTTGAAAAATAAAAAGGACATGCCTTAAAGCTCAATTTCAACGGATTATGAGGCACATGCGAATTCAACCACAAAGAGGTATTAGCTCACACTTGTCAGAATAACCATCAGCAAGGAAACTACAAACAATAAATGCTGAAGGTGTTGTGGAGAAATATATACCCCCAACTTCAAGTGGGACGTAACTTGGAAAGGGCCATGAATGAGAACAGAATGGAGGTGCCTTAAAAGGTAAACATTGAGCTACTGTATGATCCAGCAGGCCCACTCCTCGACCTATAATCTAAGAAGAAAGAATTGGAAAGACACAGGCAGGCAAATCTGCATGGCACAGTATTACGATAGCCAAGATATGGAAGTAACCAAAAAGTCCACCAACAGATGGGTGGACAAAGAAGAACTCCTCCATGTACAGATGGAATATTCGCTAGTGAAAAAAATGAAACAATGCCATTTGCAGCACCATACATGAGTCTAGACATAATCATGCCACCTGTAGTAAGTGAGAAAGCCAAAGACACATATCCTATCATATCACTTTTAGGAGTTACTTAAAAATTGATACCAATGAAGATATTTCCACAGAGAAAGGCAATCACAGATTCATTAAAAAAACTGATGGTTCACCAAATAGAAAGGGATGAGGATTGGATACATTACCATAATGGGGTTAACAGAGATATACATACCATGTGAAATATATAATCACCAAAGACGTACGGAAGACCAGGAGAAGACTACTCAACATTGTGTCATAACCTACATGGGAAAAGGATGCGAGGAAGAATAGATACACGTATATGTGTGAAAGAACCACATCTTGCACACCTAGAACAAACAAACCATTGTAATCAAATTTGCTGGGATAAAAAATAAAAAGTAAATTACAATTATGAACAAGAAGTAATGAGACATAAACATAAAGTGCTTTTTTCCTGGCACATTCCATTCGAATTTACAACCTAGAACACCACTTCCATTAAGGCTCTGTTTCCCCAGTTACCAAATTTGGTAAAGGAGAAATGCTGCCACCTTGTGGCCGTTTCCTGCAAGAGCAGGTTTAAACTCACAGCTAATGGTCACTTAACATTCCCAAGGACTCAGGGCTGTAAAGGACACCTGCCCTAAAAAATTGTGCTGAAGTAGGGAATGGACAAAAAAATTCAAAACAGGCAAATGTTTCAAGATGAGAGTATGAAGACTTAAGTTTTACTCACGCATTTTAAAAAAAAAAAAGGAAAATGGATAAAAGCTCAACTTCAGGGAGTGTTAGACCCAGGCAATCTAATCTACAAAAAGTTTCAACTTAGACCAGTCGACTGACCATCAGCAAAATGTCTACAAACAATTAATCCTGAAGGGGTTTTAGAGAACTGTGTCCCCTCTACCTGCTGGTGAGACGTAAAGGGGTAATAGCCAATAATGAGAACAGAAAGGAGCTGTGTTTAAAAGTAAAAATGGAGGTACCATTCAGTCCAGCAGGCGCACCATTGGACCTCTCACCTGAGAAGACAAGAATCGAGAAGACACAGGCCGCAAAAGCTGCAGTGCAGCCTTATTCACAATAGCCAAGACAGTGAAGCAATCAAAATATCCAACAAGAGGTGAATGGATAAAGAAGAAGTGGTCCATGTACACAATGGAATATTAGCCATGGAAAACAATGAACCATTGCTCTTTGAGGCACCACAAATGAGTCTGGAGATAATCACGAAACATGAGGTAACTCGGAAACCAAAGACCTGTATTCTATGATATCACTTATAGGCGTTATCTAATAACTGACACAAATGAATATATTTCCACAGAGAAAGACACTCACAGACTTAGAAAACAAACTATGCTCATCTAAAAGGAAAGGTGGGGGGAATGGATAAGTTAAGATTAGTGTTGCTCTATGTATACAAACACATAGTATATACATATCTCAAAAAGACCGACCATGTAGCAAGGGAGGTCTGTGGAACCCTCTGTAACATTTTACATGGGAAGAGGATCTGTACTTGAATAGACATATATAATGTACAAATGAACCAGATTGTGTACACCTAGGACAAACAATATTCGAAGCTTTACCCCAATTAAAAAAAATTTTAAAACCAAGAAGAAATAAAGAGACATAAACTTATGGGGGTTTCTCCATGCACATTCCAATTTAATTTACAACCTAGGAACACGACTTCCAGAAAGGCTCTGCTGCTCTAGTACCCAGATTTGGGAGTGGAGAAATGCTGCCTGCTTGAGGCCACTTCCCACAACAGCAGCTTTAAACCCATTGCTAAAGGTCACTAAATATTCACCAAACTTGCAGTTCGGGAAATGACACCTGCTCTCTAAAAAAATTCTGGGGTGGAAAATCGACCAAAATTTTCAAAATAGGGCAACCTTCCAAGAAGAAAATTTCAAGAGATATATTGTACTCCCAACCGTTTCCTTTTTTTTAACAGAAAAGTAAACGGTGGAGAAAAATGATGAGTTTTACGAATTTTCAAAGACATGCAAACCCAAATTACAAAAACCTATCAGCACACAGCAGCCAGTCGGGCCATTAGCATACATGCTGCAAACAATAAACGCTAAATCAATTGTGGAGAAATGCATACCCTCGATTCTAAGGGAGACGTGGTAAGAGCCACTAATGAAAACACAAAGAAGGTGCTTTGAAAAGGGAAACACTGTGCTACCAGTCAATCAGTCACACCCACTGCTGGGCCTATCACCTGAGTAAATGAGAATCAAAAAGTCACAGGCTGGCCATCCTGCACTCCAACAATATTTACCATAGCCAACACTTGGAAGCAATGAAAATGTCCATCAACCGAGGAATGCGCAAAGTAGAAGTGGTCCACGTGCACACTGGGAAATTACTCCAATAAAAACTAAAAATAAAATTTAAAAATCCAACAAAAGTAAGGAGACATCAGCTTGTGTGGGTTTGTCCGGGCACACTCCACTCTAATTTATAACCGAGAAACACCACAGGCCACAAGGGCTTTTCCCTAGTTACCATGGTGGGGGCATAGAAAGGCTGCCGCCCTCTGGCATTTACCTGCAAAAGCAGCTTTAAAGCCTGTGCTAATGGTCATTTCATAGGAACAAGTACTGCAGAACTGTAAATGAAACCTGCCCTCAAAATGTCTTGAGGGAGGTAATGGCCAAAACATTTCAAAATGTGACACATACTTTAAGAGAACACTTTGAAGAACTAAGGGGTAATCACAGGGTGAAAAATAAAAAGGACATGCCTTAAAGCTCAATTTCAACGGATTATGAGGCACATGCGAATTCAACCACAAAGAGGTACCAGCTCACACTTGTCAGAATAACCATCAGCAAGGAAACTACAAACAATAAATGCTGAAGGTGTTGTGGAGAAATGCATACCCTCAACTTCATGTGGGACGTAACTTGGAAAGGGCCACGAATGAGAACAGAATGGAGGTGCCTTAAAAAGGTAAACATTGAGCTACCATATGATCCGGCAGGCCCAATCCTCCACCTATAATCTAAGAAGAAAGAATTGGAAAGACACAGGCAGGCAAATCTGCATGGCACATTATTACGATAGCCAAGATATGGAAGTAACCAAAAAGTCCACCAACAGATGGGTGGACAAAGAAGAACTCCTCCATGTACAGATGGAATATTCGCTAGTGAAAAAAATGAAACAATGCAATTTGCAGCACCATACATGAGCCTAGACATAATCACGCCACCTGTAGTAAGTGAGAAAGCAAAAGACACATATCCTATCATATCACTTTTAGGAGTTACTTAAAAATTGATAAAAATGAAGATATTTCCACAGAGAAAGGCAATCACAGATTCATTAAAATACTTATGGTTCACCAAATAGAAAGGGATGAGGACTGGATACATTACCATATTGGGGTTAACAGAGATATACAAACCATGTGAAATATATAATCACCAAAGACGTACGGAAGACCAGGAGAAGACTACTCAACATTGTGTCATAACCTACATGGGAAAAGGATGCGAGGAAGAATAGATACACGTATATGTGTGAAAGAACCACATCTTCCACACCAAGAACAAACAAACCATTGTAATCAAATTTGCTGGGATAAAAAATAAAAAGTAAATTACAATTATGAACAAGAAGTAATGAGACATAAACATAAAGTGCTTTTTTCCTGGCACATTCCATTCGAATTTACAACCTAGAACACCACTTCTATTAAGGCTCTGTTTCCCCAGTTACCAAATTTGGTAAAGGAGAAATGCTGCCACCTTGTGGCCGTTTCCTGCAAGAGCAGCTTTAAACTCACAGCTAATGGTCACTTAACATTCACAAGGACTCAGGGCTGTAAAGGACACCTGCCCTAAAAAATTGTGCTGAAGTAGGGAATGGACAAAAAAATTCAAAACAGGCAAATGTTTCAAGATGAGAGTATGAAGACTTAAGTTTTACTCACGCTCTTTTAAAAAAAAAAAGGAAAATGGATAAAAGCTCAACCTCAGGGAGTGTTAGACCCATGCAATCTAATCTACAAAAAGTTTCAACTTAGACCAGTCGACTGACCATCAGCAAAAAGTCTACAAACAATAAATCCTGAAGGGGTTTTAGAGAACTGTGTCCCCTCTACCTGCAGGTGAGACGTAAAGGGGTAACAGCCAATAATGAGAAAAGAAAGGAGATGTGTTTAAAAGTAAAAATGGAGGTACCATTCAATCCAGCAGGCGCACCATTGGGCCTCTCACCTGAGAAGACAAGAATCGAGAAGACACAGGCCGCAAAAGCTGCAGTGCAGCCTTATTCACAATTGCCAAGACAGTGAAGCAATCAAAATATCCAACAAGAGGTGAATGGATAAAGAAGAAGTGGTCCATGTACACAATGGAATATTAGCCATGGAAAACAATGAACCATTGCTCTTTGAGGCACCACAAATGAGTCTGGAGATAATCACGAAACATGAGGTAACTCGGAAACCAAAGACCTGTATTCTATGATATCACTTATAGGCGTTATCTAATAACTGACACAAATGAATATATTTCCACAGAGAAAGACACTCACAGACTTAGAAAACAAACTATGCTCATCTAAAAGGAAAGGTGGGGGGAATGGATAAGTTAAGATTAGTGTTGCTCTATGTATACAAACACATAGTATATACATATCTCAAAAAGACCGACCATGTAGCAAGGGAGGTCTGTGGAACCCTCTGTAACATTTTACATGGGAAGAGGATCTGTACTTGAATAGACATATATAATGTACAAATGAACCAGATTGTGTACACCTAGGACAAACAATATTCTAAGCTTTACCCCAATTAAAAAAAAATTAAAACCAAGAAGAAATAATGAGACATAAACTTATGGGGGTGTCTCCATGCACATTCCAATTTAATTTACAACCTAGGAACACGACTTCCAGAAAGGCTCTGCTGCCCTCGTAACCAGATTTGGGAGTGGAGAAATGCTGCCTACTTGAGGTCACTTCCCACAACAGCAGCTTTAAACCCATTGCTAAAGGTCACTAAATATTCACCAAACTTGCAGTTTGGGAAATGACACCTGCTCTCTAAAAAAATTCTGGGGTGGAAAATCGACCAAAATTTTCAAAATAGGGCAACCTTCCAAGAAGAAAATTTCAAGAGATATATTGTACTCCCAACCGTTTCCTTTTTTTTAACAGAAAAGTAAACGGTGGAGAAAAATGATGAGTTTTACGAATTTTCAAAGACATGCAAACCCAAATTACAAAAACCTATCAGCACACAGCAGCCAGTCGGGCCATTAGCATACATGCTGCAAACAATAAATGCTAAATCGATTGTGGAGAAAGGCATACCCTCGATTCTAAGGGAGACGTGGTAAGAGCCACTAATGAAAACACAAAGAAGGTGCTTGGAAAAGGGAAACACGGTGCTACCAGTCAATCAGTCACACCCACTGCTGGGCCTATCACCTGAGAAAATGAGAATCAAAAAGTCACAGGCTGGCCATGCTGCACTCCAACAATATTTACCATAGCCAACACTTGGAAGCAATGAAAATGTCCATCAACCGAGGAATGCGCAAAGTAGAAGTGGTCCACGTGCACACTGGGAAATTACTCCAATAAAAACTAAAAATAAAATTTAAAAATCCAACAAAAGTAAGGAGACATCAGCTTGTGTGGGTTTGTCCGGGCACACTCCACTCTAATTTATAACCGAGAAACACCACAGGCCACAAGGGCTTTTCCCTAGTTACCATGGTGGGGGCATAGAAAGGCTGCCGCCCTCTGGCATTTACCTGCAAAAGCAGCTTTAAAGCCTGTGCTAATGGTCATTTCATAGGAACAAGTACTGCAGAACTGTAAATGAAACCTGCCCTCAAAATGTCTTGAGGGAGGTAATGGCCAAAACATTTCAAAATGTGACACATACTTTAAGAGAACACTTTGAAGAACTAAGGGGTAATCACAGGGTGAAAAATAAAAAGGACATGCCTTAAAGCTCAATTTCAACGGATTATGAGGCACATGCGAATTCAACCACAAAGAGGTACCAGCTCACACTTGTCAGAATAACCATCAGCAAGGAAACTACAAACAATAAATGCTGAAGGTGTTGTGGAGAAATGCATACCCTCAACTTCATGTGGGACGTAACTTGGAAAGGGCCACGAATGAGAACAGAATGGAGGTGCCTTAAAAAGGTAAACATTGAGCTACCATATGATCCGGCAGGCCCAATCCTCCACCTATAATCTAAGAAGAAAGAATTGGAAAGACACAGGCAGGCAAATCTGCATGGCACATTATTACGATAGCCAAGATATGGAAGTAAACAAAAAGTCCACCAACAGATGGGTGGACAAAGAAGAACTCCTCCATGTACAGATGGAATATTCGCTAGTGAAAAAAATGAAACAATGCAATTTGCAGCACCATACATGAGCCTAGACATAATCACGCCACCTGTAGTAAGTGAGAAAGCAAAAGACACATATCCTATCATATCACTTTTAGGAGTTACTTAAAAATTGATAAAAATGAAGATATTTCCACAGAGAAAGGCAATCACAGATTCATTAAAATACTTATGGTTCACCAAATAGAAAGGGATGAGGACTGGATACATTACCATATTGGGGTTAACAGAGATATACAAACCATGTGAAATATATAATCACCAAAGACGTACGGAAGACCAGGAGAAGACTACTCAACATTGTGTCATAACCTACATGGGAAAAGGATGCGAGGAAGAATAGATACACGTATATGTGTGAAAGAACCACATCTTCCACACCAAGAACAAACAAACCATTGTAATCAAATTTGCTGGGATAAAAAATAAAAAGTAAATTACAATTATGAACAAGAAGTAATGAGACATAAACATAAAGTGCTTTTTTCCTGGCACATTCCATTCGAATTTACAACCTAGAACACCACTTCTATTAAGGCTCTGTTTCCCCAGTTACCAAATTTGGTAAAGGAGAAATGCTGCCACCTTGTGGCCGTTTCCTGCAAGAGCAGCTTTAAACTCACAGCTAATGGTCACTTAACATTCACAAGGACTCAGGGCTGTAAAGGACACCTGCCCTAAAAAATTGTGCTGAAGTAGGGAATGGACAAAAAAATTCAAAACAGGCAAATGTTTCAAGATGAGAGTATGAAGACTTAAGTTTTACTCACGCTCTTTTAAAAAAAAAAAGGAAAATGGATAAAAGCTCAACCTCAGGGAGTGTTAGACCCATGCAATCTAATCTACAAAAAGTTTCAACTTAGACCAGTCGACTGACCATCAGCAAAAAGTCTACAAACAATAAATCCTGAAGGGGTTTTAGAGAACTGTGTCCCCTCTACCTGCAGGTGAGACGTAAAGGGGTAACAGCCAATAATGAGAAAAGAAAGGAGATGTGTTTAAAAGTAAAAATGGAGGTACCATTCAATCCAGCAGGCGCACCATTGGGCCTCTCACCTGAGAAGACAAGAATCGAGAAGACACAGGCCGCAAAAGCTGCAGTGCAGCCTTATTCACAATTGCCAAGACAGTGAAGCAATCAAAATATCCAACAAGAGGTGAATGGATAAAGAAGAAGTGGTCCATGTACACAATGGAATATTAGCCATGGAAAACAATGAACCATTGCTCTTTGAGGCACCACAAATGAGTCTGGAGATAATCACGAAACATGAGGTAACTCGGAAACCAAAGACCTGTATTCTATGATATCACTTATAGGCGTTATCTAATAACTGACACAAATGAATATATTTCCACAGAGAAAGACACTCACAGACTTAGAAAACAAACTATGCTCATCTAAAAGGAAAGGTGGGGGGAATGGATAAGTTAAGATTAGTGTTGCTCTATGTATACAAACACATAGTATATACATATCTCAAAAAGACCGACCATGTAGCAAGGGAGGTCTGTGGAACCCTCTGTAACATTTTACATGGGAAGAGGATCTGTACTTGAATAGACATATATAATGTACAAATGAACCAGATTGTGTACACCTAGGACAAACAATATTCTAAGCTTTACCCCAATTAAAAAAAAATTAAAACCAAGAAGAAATAATGAGACATAAACTTATGGGGGTGTCTCCATGCACATTCCAATTTAATTTACAACCTAGGAACACGACTTCCAGAAAGGCTCTGCTGCCCTCGTAACCAGATTTGGGAGTGGAGAAATGCTGCCTACTTGAGGTCACTTCCCACAACAGCAGCTTTAAACCCATTGCTAAAGGTCACTAAATATTCACCAAACTTGCAGTTTGGGAAATGACACCTGCTCTCTAAAAAAATTCTGGGGTGGAAAATCGACCAAAATTTTCAAAATAGGGCAACCTTCCAAGAAGAAAATTTCAAGAGATATATTGTACTCCCAACCGTTTCCCTTTTTTTAACAGAAAAGTAAACGGTGGAGAAAAATGATGAGTTTTACGAATTTTCAAAGACATGCAAACCCAAATTACAAAAACCTATCAGCACACAGCAGCCAGTCGGGCCATTAGCATACATGCTGCAAACAATAAATGCTAAATCGATTGTGGAGAAATGCATACCCTCGATTCTAAGGGAGACGTGGTAAGAGCCACTAATGAAAACACAAAGAAGGTGCTTGGAAAAGGGAAACACGGTGCTACCAGTCAATCAGTCACACCCACTGCTGGGCCTATCACCTGAGAAAATGAGAATCAAAGAGTCACAGGCTGGCCATCCTGCACTCCAAAAATATTTAACATAGCCAACACTTGGAAGCAATGAAAATGTCCATCAACCGAGGAATGCGCAAAGTAGAAGTGGTCCACGTGCACACTGTGAAATTACTCCAATAAAAACTAAAAATTAAATTTAAAAATCCAACAAAAGTAAGGAGACATCAGCTTGTGTGGGTTTGTCCGGGCACACTCCACTCTAATTTATAACCGAGAAACACCACAGGCCACAAGGGCTTTTCCCTAGTTACCATGGTGGGGGCATAGAAAGGCTGCCGCCCTCTGGCATTTACCTGAAAAAGCAGCTTGAAAGCCTGTGGTAATGGTCATTTCATAGGAACAAGTACTGCAGAACTGTAAATGAAACCTGCCCTCAAAATGTCTTGAGGGAGGTAATGGCCAAAACATTTCAAAATGTGACACATACTTTAAGAGAACACTTTGAAGAACTAAGGGGTAATCACAGGGTGAAAAATAAAAAGGACATGCCTTAAAGCTCAATTTCAACGGATTATGAGGCACATGCGAATTCAACCACAAAGAGGTACCAGCTCACACTTGTCAGAATAACCATCAGCAAGGAAAGTACAAACAATAAATGCTGAAGGTGTTGTGGAGAAATGCATACCCCCAACTTCAAGTGGGACGTAACTTGGAAAGGGCCACGAATGAGAACAGAATGGAGGTGCCTTAAAAAGGTAAACATTGAGCTACCATATGATCCAGCAGGCCCACTCCTCGACCTATAATCTAAGAAGAGAGAATTGGAAAGACACAGGCAGGCAAATCTGCATGGCACAGTATTACAATAGCCAAGATATGGAAGTAACCAAAAAGTCCACCAACAGATGGGTGGACAAAGAAGAACTCCTCCATGTACAGATGGAATATTCGCTTTTGTAAAAAATGAAACAATGTCATTTGCAGCACCACAGATGAGTCTAGACATAATCACGCCACCTGTAGTAAGTGAGAAAGCAAAAGACACATATCCTATCATATCACTTTTAGGAGTTACTTAAAAATTGATACCAATGAAGATATTTCCACAGAGAAACGCAATCACAGATTCATTAAAAAAATCTTATGGTTCACCAAATAGAAAGGGATGAGGATTGGATACATTACCATATTTGGGGTTAACAGAGATATACAAACCATGTGAAATATATAATCACCAAAGACGTACGGAAGACCAGGAGAAGACTACTCAACATTGTGTCATAACCTACATGGGAAAAGCATGCGAGGAAGAATAGATACACGTATATGTGTGAAAGAACCACATCTTCCACACCTACAACAAACAAAGCATTGTAATCAAATTTGCTGGGATAAAAAATAAAAGTAAATTACAATTATGAACAAGAACTAATGAGACATAAACATAAAGTGCTTTTTTCTTGGCACATTCCATTCGAATTTACAACCTAGAACACCACTTCCATTAAGGCCCGTTTTCCCCAGTTACCAAATTTGGTAAAGGAGAAATGCTGCCACCTTGTGGCCGTTTCCGGCAAGAGCAGCTTTAAAGTCACAGCTAATGGTCACTTAACATTCACAAGGACTCAGGGCTGTAAAGGACACCTGCCCTAAGAAATTGTGCTGAAGTAGGGAATGGACAAAAATATTCAAAACAGGCAAATGTTTCAAGAAGAGAGTATGAAGAGTTAAGTTTTACTCACGCCCTTTAAAAAAAAAAAGGAAAATGGATAAAAGCTCAACCTCAGGGAGTGTTAGACCCATGCAATCTAATCTACAAAAAGTTTCAACTTAGACCAGTCGACTGACCATCAGCAAAATCTCTACAAACAATAAATGCTGACGGGGTTTTTAAGAACTGTGTCCCCTCTACCTGCTGGTGAGACGTAAAGGGGTAACAGCCAATAATGAGAACAGAAAGGAGCTGTGTTTAAAAGTAAAAATGGAGGTAACATTCAATCCAGCAGGCGCACCATTGGGCCTCTCACCTGAGAAGACAAGAATCGAGAAGACACAGGCCGCAAAAGCTGCAGTGCAGCCTTATTCAAAATAGCCAAGACAGTGAAGCAATCAAAATATCCAACAAGAGGTGAATGGATAAAGAAGAAGTCGTCCATGTACACAATGGAATATTAGCCATGGAAAACAATGAACCATTGCTCTTTGAGGCACCACAAATGAGTCTGGAGATAATCACGAAACATGAGGTAACTCGGAAACCAAAGACCTGTATTCTATGATATCACTTATAGGCGTTATCTAATAACTGACACAAATGAATATATTTCCACAGAGAAAGACACTCACAGACTTAGAAAACAAACTATGCTCATCTAAAAGGAAAGGTGGGGGGAATGGATAAGTTAAGATTAGTGTTGCTCTATGTATACAAACACATAGTATATACATATCTCAAAAAGACCGACCATGGAGCAAGGGAGGTCTGTGGAACCCTCTGTAACATTTTACATGGGAAGAGGATCTGTTCTTGAATAGACATATATAATGTACAAATGAACCAGATTGTGTACACCTAGGACAAACAATATTCGAAGCTTTACCCCAATTAAAAAAAAAATTTTTAAAACCAAGAAGAAATAATGAGACATAAACTTATGGGGGTTTCTCCATGCACATTCCAATTTAATTTACGACCTAGGAACACGACTTCCAGAAAGGCTCTGCTGCCCTAGTGCCCAGATTTGGGAGTGGAGAAATGCTGCCTGCTTGAGGCCACTTCCCACAGCAGCAGCTTTAAACCCATTGCTAAAGGTCACTAAATATTCACCAAACTTGCAGTTCGGGAAATGACACCTGCTCTCTAAAAAAATTCTGTGGTGGAAAATCGACCAAAATTTTCAAAATAGGGCAACCTTCCAAGAAGAAAATTTCAAGAGATATATTGTACTCCCAACCGTTTCATTTTTTTTAACAGAAAAGTAAACGGTGGAGAAAAATGATGAGTTTTACGAATTTTCAAAGACATGCAAACCCAAATTACAAAAACCTATCAGCACACAGCAGCCAGTCGGGCCATTAGCATACATGCTGCAAACAATAAACGCTAAATCAATTGTGGAGAAATGCATACCCTCGATTCTAAGGGAGACGTGGTAAGAGCCACTAATGAAAACACAAAGAAGGTGCTTTGAAAAGGGAAACACTGTGCTACCACTCAATCAGTCACACCCACTGCTGGGCCTATCACCTGAGAAAATGAGAATCAAAAATTCACAGGCTGGCCATCCTGCACTCCAACAATATTTACCATAGCCAACACTTGGAAGCAATGAAAATGTCCATCAACCGAGGAATGCGCAAAGTAGAAGTGGTCCACGTGCACACTGGGAAATTACTCCAATAAAAACTAAAAATAAAATTTAAAAATCCAACAGAAGTAAGGAGACATCAGCTTGTGTGGGTTTGTCTGGGCACAATCCACTCTAATTTATAACCGAGAAACACCACAGGCCGCAAGGGCTTTTCCCTAGTTACCATGGTGGGGACATAGAAAGGCTGCCGCCCTCTGGCATTTACCTGCAAAAGCAGCTTTAAAGCCTCTGCTAATGGTCATTTCATAGGAACAAGTACTGCAGAACTGTAAATGAAACCTGCCCTCAAAATGTCTTGAGGGAGGTAATGGCCAAAACATTTCAAAATGTGACACATATTTTAAGAGATCACTTTGAAGAACTAAGGAGTAATCACAGCTTGAAAAATAAAATGGACATGCCTTAAAGCTCAATTTCAACGGATAATGAGGCACATGCGAATTCAACCACAAAGAGGTATCAGCTCACACTTGTCAGAATAACCATCAGCAAGGAAACTACAAACAATAAATGCTGAAGGTGTTGTGGAGAAATGCATACCCTCAACTTCAAGTGGGACGTAACTTGAAAAGGGCCACGAATGAGAACAGAATGGAGGTGCCTTAAAAAGGTAAACATTGAGCTACCATATGATCCAGCAGGCCCACTCCTCCACCTATAATCTAAGAAGAAAGAATTGGAAAGACACAGGCAGGCAAATCTGCATGGCACATTATTACGATAGCCAAGATATGGAAGTAACCAAAAAGTCCACCAACAGATGGGTGGACAAAGAAGAACTCCTCCATGTACAGATGGAATATTCGCTAGTGAAAAAAATGAAACAATGCAATTTGCAGCACCATACATGAGCCTAGACATAATCACGCCACCTGTAGTAAGTGAGAAAGCAAAAGACACATATCCTATCATATCACTTTTAGGAGTTACTTAAAAATTGATAAAAATGAAGATATTTCCACAGAGAAAGGCAATCACAGATTCATTAAAATACTTATGGTTCACCAAATAGAAAGGGATGAGGACTGGATACATTACCATATTGGGGTTAACAGAGATATACAAAGCATGTGAAATATATAATCACCAAAGACGTACGGAAGACCAGGAGAAGACTACTCAACATTGTGTCATAACCTACATGGGAAAAGGATGCGAGGAAGAATAGATACACGTATATGTGTGAAAGAACCACATCTTCCACACCAAGAACAAACAAACCATTGTAATCAAATTTGCTGGGATAAAAAATAAAAAGTAAATTACAATTATGAACAAGAAGTAATGAGACATAAACATAAAGTGTTTTTTTCCTGGCACATTCCATTCGAATTTACAACCTAGAACACCACTTCTATTAAGGCTCTGTTTCCCCAGTTACCAAATTTGGTAAAGGAGAAATGCTGCCACCTTGTGGCCGTTTCCTGCAAGAGCAGCTTTAAACTCACAGCTAATGGTCACTTAACATTCACAAGGACTCAGGGCTGTAAAGGACACCTGCCCTAAAAAATTGTGCTGAAGTAGGGAATGGACAAAAAAATTCAAAACAGGCAAATGTTTCAAGATGAGAGTATGAAGACTTAAGTTTTACTCACGCTCTTTAAAAAAAAAAAAGGAAAATGGATAAAAGCTCAACCTCAGGGAGTGTTAGACCCATGCAATCTAATCTACAAAAAGTTTCAACTTAGACCAGTCGACTGACCATCAGCAAAAAGTCTACAAACAATAAATCCTGAAGGGGTTTTAGAGAACTGTGTCCCCTCTACCTGCAGGTGAGACGTAAAGGGGTAACAGCCAATAATGAGAAAAGAAAGGAGATGTGTTTAAAAGTAAAAATGGAGGTACCATTCAATCCAGCAGGCGCACCATTGGGCCTCTCACCTGAGAAGACAAGAATCGAGAAGACACAGGCCGCAAAAGCTGCAGTGCAGCCTTATTCACAATAGCCAAGACAGTGAAGCAATCAAAATATCCAACAAGAGGTGAATGGATAAAGAAGAAGTGGTCCATGTACACAATGGAATATTAGCCATGGAAAACAATGAACCATTGCTCTTTGAGACACCACAAATGAGTCTGGAGATAATCACGAAACATGAGGTAACTCGGAAACCAAAGACCTGTATTCTATGATATCACTTATAGGCGTTATCTAATAACTGACACAAATGAATATATTTCCACAGAGAAAGACACTCACAGACTTAGAAAACAAACTATGCTCATCTAAAAGGAAAGGTGGGGGGAATGGATAAGTTAAGATTAGTGTTGCTCTATGCATACAAACACATAGTATATACATATCTCAAAAAGACCGACCATGTAGCAAGGGAGGTCTGTGGAACCCTCTGTAACATTTTACATGGGAAGAGGATCTGTACTTGAATAGACATATATAATGTACAAATGAACCAGATTGTGTACACCTAGGACAAACAATATTCTAAGCATTACCCCAATTAAAAAAAAATTAAAACCAAGAAGAAATAATGAGACATAAACTTATGGGGGTTTCTCCATGCACATTCCAATTTAATTTACAACCTAGGAACACGACTTCCAGAAAGGCTCTGCTGCCCTCGTAACCAGATTTGGGAGTGGAGAAATGCTGCCTGCTTGAGGTCACTTCCCACAACAGCAGCTTTAAACCCATTGCTAAAGGTCACTAAATATTCACCAAACTTGCAGTTTGGGAAATGACACCTGCTCTCTAAAAAAATTCTGGGGTGGAAAATCGACCAAAATTTTCAAAATAGGGCAACCTTCCAAGAAGAAAATTTCAAGAGATATATTGTACTCCCAACCGTTTCCTTTTTTTTAACAGAAAAGTAAACGGTGGAGAAAAATGATGAGTTTTACGAATTTTCAAAGACATGCAAACCCAAATTACAAAAACCTATCAGCACACAGCAGCCAGTCGGGCCATTAGCATGCATGCTGCAAACAATAAATGCTAAATCGATTGTGGAGAAATGCATACCCTCGATTCTAAGGGAGACGTGGTAAGAGCCACTAATGAAAACACAAAGAAGGTGCTTGGAAAAGGGAAACACGGTGCTACCAGTCAATCAGTCACACCCACTGCTGGGCCTATCACCTGAGAAAATGAGAATCAAAGAGTCACAGGCTGGCCATCCTGCACTCCAAAAATATTTAACATAGCCAACACTTGGAAGCAATGAAAATGTCCATCAACCGAGGAATGCGCAAAGTAGAAGTGGTCCACGTGCACACTGTGAAATTACTCCAATAAAAACTAAAAATTAAATTTAAAAATCCAACAAAAGTAAGGAGACATCAGCTTGTGTGGGTTTGTCCGGGCACACTCCACTCTAATTTATAACCGAGAAACACCACAGGCCACAAGGGCTTTTCCCTAGTTACCATGGTGGGGGCATAGAAAGGCTGCCGCCCTCTGGCATTTACCTGAAAAAGCAGCTTGAAAGCCTGTGGTAATGGTCATTTCATAGGAACAAGTACTGCAGAACTGTAAATGAAACCTGCCCTCAAAATGTCTTGAGGGAGGTAATGGCCAAAACATTTCAAAATGTGAAACATACTTTAAGAGAACACTTTGAAGAACTAAGGGGTAATCACAGGGTGAAAAATAAAAAGGACATGCCTTAAAGCTCAATTTCAACGGATTATGAGGCACATGCGAATTCAACCACAAAGAGGTACCAGCTCACACTTGTCAGAATAACCATCAGCAAGGAAAGTACAAACAATAAATGCTGAAGGTGTTGTGGAGAAATGCATACCCCCAACTTCAAGTGGGACGTAACTTGGAAAGGGCCACGAATGAGAACAGAATGGAGGTGCCTTAAAAAGGTAAACATTGAGCTACCATATGATCCAGCAGGCCCACTCCTCGACCTATAATCTAAGAAGAGAGAATTGGAAAGACACAGGCAGGCAAATCTGCATGGCACAGTATTACAATAGCCAAGATATGGAAGTAACCAAAAAGTCCACCAACAGATGGGTGGACAAAGAAGAACTCCTCCATGTACAGATGGAATATTCGCTTTTGTAAAAAATGAAACAATGTCATTTGCAGCACCACAGATGAGTCTAGACATAATCACGCCACCTGTAGTAAGTGAGAAAGCAAAAGACACATATCCTATCATATCACTTTTAGGAGTTACTTAAAAATTGATACCAATGAAGATATTTCCACAGAGAAACGCAATCACAGATTCATTAAAAAAATCTTATGGTTCACCAAATAGAAAGGGATGAGGATTGGATACATTACCATTTTGGGGTTAACAGAGATATACAAACCATGTGAAATATATAATCACCAAAGACGTACGGAAGACCAGGAGAAGACTACTCAACATTGTGTCATAACCTACATGGGAAAAGCATGCGAGGAAGAATAGATACACGTATATGTGTGAAAGAACCACATCTTCCACACCTACAACAAACAAAGCATTGTAATCAAATTTGCTGGGATAAAAAATAAAAGTAAATTACAATTATGAACAAGAAGTAATGAGACATAAACATAAAGTGCTTTTTTCTTGGCACATTCCATTCGAATTTACAACCTAGAACACCACTTCCATTAAGGCCCTTTTTCCCCAGTTACCAAATTTGGTAAAGGAGAAATGCTGCCACCTTGTGGCCGTTTCCGGCAAGAGCAGCTTTAAAGTCACAGCTAATGGTCACTTAACATTCACAAGGACTCAGGGCTGTAAAGGACACCTGCCCTAAAAAATTGTGCTGAAGTAGGGAATGGACAAAAAAATTCAAAACAGGCAAATGTTTCAAGAAGAGAGTATGAAGAGTTAAGTTTTACTCACGCCCTTTAAAAAAAAAAAGGAAAATGGATAAAAGCTCAACCTCAGGGAGTGTTAGACCCATGCAATCTAATCTACAAAAAGTTTCAACATAGACCAGTCGACTGACCATCAGCAAAATCTCTACAAACAATAAATGCTGACGGGGTTTTTAAGAACTGTGTCCCCTCTACCTGCTGGTGAGACGTAAAGGGGTAACAGCCAATAATGAGAACAGAAAGGAGCTGTGTTTAAAAGTAAAAATGGAGGTAACATTCAATCCAGCAGGCGCACCATTGGGCCTCTCACCTGAGAAGACAAGAATCGAGAAGACACTGGCCGCAAAAGCTGCAGTGCAGCCTTATTCACAATAGCCAAGACAGTGAAGCAATCAAAATATCCAACAAGAGGTGAATGGATAAAGAAGAAGTCGTCCATGTACACAATGGAATATTAGCCATGGAAAACAATGAACCATTGCTCTTTGAGGCACCACAAATGAGTCTGGAGATAATCACGAAACATGAGGTAACTCGGAAACCAAAGACCTGTATTCTATGATATCACTTATAGGCGTTATCTAATAACTGACACTAATGAATATATTTCCACAGAGAAAGACACTCACAGACTTAGAAAACAAACTCTGCTCATCTAAAAGGAAAGGTGGGGGGAATGGATAAGTTAAGATTAGTGTTGCTCTATGTATACAAACACATAGTATATACATATCTCAAAAAGACCGACCATGGAGCAAGGGAGGTCTGTGGAACCCTCTGTAACATTTTACATGGGAAGAGGATCTGTACTTGAATAGACATATATAATGTACAAATGAACCAGATTGTGTACACCTAGGACAAACAATATTCGAAGCTTTACCCCAATTAAAAAAAAAATTTTTAAAACCAAGAAGAAATAATGAGACATAAACTTATGGGGTTTTCTCCATGCACATTCCAATTTAATTTACGACCTAGGAACACGACTTCCAGAAAGGCTCTGCTGCCCTAGTGCCCAGATTTGGGAGTGGAGAAATGCTGCCTGCTTGAGGCCACTTCCCACAGCAGCAGCTTTAAACCCATTGCTAAAGGTCACTAAATATTCACCAAACTTGAAGTTCGGGAAATGACACCTGCTCTCTAAAAAAATTCTGTGGTGGAAAATCGACCAAAATTTTCAAAATAGGGCAACCTTCCAAGAAGAAAATTTCAAGAGATATATTGTACTCCCAACCGTTTCATTTTTTTTAACAGAAAAGTAAACGGTGGAGAAAAATGATGAGTTTTACGAATTTTCAAAGACATGCAAACCCAAATTACAAAAACCTATCAGCACACAGCAGCCAGTCGGGCCATTAGCATACATGCTGCAAACAATAAACGCTAAATCAATTGTGGAGAAATGCATACCCTCGATTCTAAGGGAGACGTGGTAAGAGCCACTAATGAAAACACAAAGAAGGTGCTTTGAAAAGGGAAACACTGTGCTACCAGTCAATCAGTCACACCCACTGCTGGGCCTATCACCTGAGAAAATGAGAATCAAAAATTCACAGGCTGGCCATCCTGCACTCCAACAATATTTACCATAGCCAACACTTGGAAGCAATGAAAATGTCCATCAACCGAGGAATGCGCAAAGTAGAAGTGGTCCACGTGCACACTGGGAAATTACTCCAATAAAAACTAAAAATAAAATTTAAAAATCCAACAAAAGTAAGGAGACATCAGCTTGTGTGGGTTTGTCTGGGCACAATCCACTCTAATTTATAACCGAGAAACACCACAGGCCGCAAGGGCTTTTCCCTAGTTACCATGGTGGGGACATAGAAAGGCTGCCGCCCTCTGGCATTTACCTGCAAAAGCAGCTTTAAAGCCTGTGCTAATGGTCATTTCATAGGAACAAGTACTGCAGAACTGTAAATGAAACCTGCCCTCAAAATGTCTTGAGGGAGGTAATGGCCAAAACATTTCAAAATGTGACACATATTTTAAGAGATCACTTTGAAGAACTAAGGAGTAATCACAGCTTGAAAAATAAAATGGACATGCCTTAAAGCTCAATTTCAACGGATAATGAGGCACATGCGAATTCAACCACAAAGAGGTATCAGCTCACACTTGTCAGAATAACCATCAGCAAGGAAACTACAAACAATAAATGCTGAAGGTGTTGTGGAGAAATGCATACCCTCAACTTCAAGTGGGACGTAACTTGAAAAGGGCCACGAATGAGAACAGAATGGAGGTGCCTTAAAAAGGTAAACATTGAGCTACCATATGATCCAGCAGGCCCACTCCTCCACCTATAATCTAAGAAGAAAGAATTGGAAAGACACAGGCAGGCAAATCTGCATGGCACATTATTACGATAGCCAAGATATGGAAGTAACCAAAAAGTCCACCAACAGATGGGTGGACAAAGAAGAACTCCTCCATGTACAGATGGAATATTCGCTAGTGAAAAAAATGAAACAATGCAATTTGCAGCACCATACATGAGCCTAGACATAATCACGCCACCTGTAGTAAGTGAGAAAGCAAAAGACACATATCCTATCATATCACTTTTAGGAGTTACTTAAAAATTGATAAAAATGAAGATATTTCCACAGAGAAAGGCAATCACTGATTCATTAAAATACTTATGGTTCACCAAATAGAAAGGGATGAGGACTGGATACATTACCATATTGGGGTTAACAGAGATATACAAAGCATGTGAAATATATAATCACCAAAGACGTACGGAAGACCAGGAGAAGACTACTCAACATTGTGTCATAACCTACATGGGAAAAGGATGCGAGGAAGAATAGATACACGTATATGTGTGAAAGAACCACATCTTCCACACCAAGAACAAACAAACCATTGTAATCAAATTTGCTGGGATAAAAAATAAAAAGTAAATTACAATTATGAACAATAAGTAATGAGACATAAACATAAAGTGCTTTTTTCCTGGCACATTCCATTCGAATTTACAACCTAGAACACCACTTCTATTAAGGCTCTGTTTCCCCAGTTACCAAATTTGGTAAAGGAGAAATGCTGCCACCTTGTGGCCGTTTCCTGCAAGAGCAGCTTTAAACTCACAGCTAATGGTCACTTAACATTCACAAGGACTCAGGGCTGTAAAGGACACCTGCCCTAAAAAATTGTGCTGAAGTAGGGAATGGACAAAAAAATTCAAAACAGGCAAATGTTTCAAGATGAGAGTATGAAGACTTAAGTTTTACTCACGCTCTTTTAAAAAAAAAAGGAAAATGGATAAAAGCTCAACCTCAGGGAGTGTTAGACCCATGCAATCTAATCTACAAAAAGTTTCAACTTAGACCAGTCGACTGACCATCAGCAAAAGTCTACAAACAATAAATCCTGAAGGGGTTTTAGAGAACTGTGTCCCCTCTACCTGCAGGTGAGACGTAAAGGGGTAACAGCCAATAATGAGAAAAGAAAGGAGATGTGTTTAAAAGTAAAAATGGAGGTACCATTCAATCCAGCAGGCGCACCATTGGGCCTCTCACCTGAGAAGACAAGAATCGAGAAGACACAGGCCGCAAAAGCTGCAGTGCAGCCTTATTCACAATTGCCAAGACAGTGAAGCAATCAAAATATCCAACAAGAGGTGAATGGATAAAGAAGAAGTGGTCCATGTACACAATGGAATATTAGCCATGGAAAACAATGAACCATTGCTCTTTGAGGCACCACAAATGAGTCTGGAGATAATCACGAAACATGAGGTAACTCGGAAACCAAAGACCTGTATTCTATGATATCACTTATAGGCGTTATCTAATAACTGACACAAATGAATATATTTCCACAGAGAAAGACACTCACAGACTTAGAAAACAAACTATGCTCATCTAAAAGGAAAGGTGGGGGGAATGGATAAGTTAAGATTAGTGTTGCTCTATGTATACAAACACATAGTATATACATATCTCAAAAAGACCGACCATGTAGCAAGGGAGGTCTGTGGAACCCTCTGTAACATTTTACATGGGAAGAGGATCTGTACTTGAATAGACATATATAATGTACAAATGAACCAGATTGTGTACACCTAGGACAAACAATATTCTAAGCTTTACCCCAATTAAAAAAAAATTAAAATCAAGAAGAAATAATGAGACATAAACTTATGGGGGTGTCTCCATGCACATTCCAATTTAATTTACAACCTAGGAACACGACTTCCAGAAAGGCTCTGCTGCCCTCGTAACCAGATTTGGGAGTGGAGAAATGCTGCCTGCTTGAGGTCACTTCCCACAACAGCAGCTTTAAACCCATTGCTAAAGGTCACTAAATATTCACCAAACTTGCAGTTTGGGAAATGACACCTGCTCTCTAAAAAAATTCTGGGGTGGAAAATCGACCAAAATTTTCAAAATAGGGCAACCTTCCAAGAAGAAAATTTCAAGAGATATATTGTACTCCCAACCGTTTCCTTTTTTTTAACAGAAAAGTAAACGGTGGAGAAAAATGATGAGTTTTACGAATTTTCAAAGACATGCAAACCCAAATTACAAAAACCTATCAGCACACAGCAGCCAGTCGGGCCATTAGCATACATGCTGCAAACAATAAATGCTAAATCGATTGTGGAGAAATGCATACCCTCGATTCTAAGGGAGACGTGGTAAGAGCCACTAATGAAAACACAAAGAAGGTGCTTGGAAAAGGGAAACACGGTGCTACCAGTCAATCAGTCACACCCACTGCTGGGCCTATCACCTGAGAAAATGAGAATCAAAGAGTCACAGGCTGGCCATCCTGCACTCCAAAAATATTTAACATAGCCAACACTTGGAAGCAATGAAAATGTCCATCAACCGAGGAATGCGCAAAGTAGAAGTGGTCCACGTGCACACTGTGAAATTACTCCAATAAAAACTAAAAATTAAATTTAAAAATCCAACAAAAGTAAGGAGACATCAGCTTGTGTGGGTTTGTCCGGGCACACTCCACTCTAATTTATAACCGAGAAACACCACAGGCCACAAGGGCTTTTCCCTAGTTACCATGGTGGGGGCATAGAAAGGCTGCCGCCCTCTGGCATTTACCTGCAAAAGCAGCTTTAAAGCCTGTGGTAATGGTCATTTCATAGGAACAAGTACTGCAGAACTGTAAATGAAACCTGCCCTCAAAATGTCTTGAGGGAGGTAATGGCCAAAACATTTCAAAATGTGACACATACTTTAAGAGAACACTTTGAAGAACTAAGGGGTAATCACAGGGTGAAAAATAAAAAGGACATGCCTTAAAGCTCAATTTCAACGGATTATGAGGCACATGCGAATTCAACCACAAAGAGGTACCAGCTCACACTTGTCAGAATAACCATCAGCAAGGAAAGTACAAACAATAAATGCTGAAGGTGTTGTGGAGAAATGCATACCCCCAACTTCAAGTGGGACGTAACTTGGAAAGGACCACGAATGAGAACAGAATGGAGGTGCCTTAAAAAGGTAAACATTGAGCTACCATATGATCCAGCAGGCCCACTCCTCGACCTATAATCTAAGAAGAGAGAATTGGAAAGACACAGGCAGGCAAATCTGCATGGCACAGTATTACAATAGCCAAGATATGGAAGTAACCAAAAAGTCCACCAACAGATGGGTGGACAAAGAAGAACTCCTCCATGTACAGATGGAATATTCGCTTTTGTAAAAAATGAAACAATGTCATTTGCAGCACCACAGATGAGTCTAGACATAATCACGCCACCTGTAGTAAGTGAGAAAGCAAAAGACACATATCCTATCATATCACTTTTAGGAGTTACTTAAAAATTGATACCAATGAAGATATTTCCACAGAGAAACGCAATCACAGATTCATTAAAAAAATCTTATGGTTCACCAAATAGAAAGGGATGAGGATTGGATACATTACCATATTTGGGGTTAACAGAGATATACAAACCATGTGAAATATATAATCACCAAAGACGTACGGAAGACCAGGAGAAGACTACTCAACATTGTGTCATAACCTACATGGGAAAAGCATGCGAGGAAGAATAGATACACGTATATGTGTGAAAGAACCACATCTTCCACACCTACAACAAACAAAGCATTGTAATCAAATTTGCTGGGATAAAAAATAAAAGTAAATTACAATTATGAACAAGAACTAATGAGACATAAACATAAAGTGCTTTTTTCTTGGCACATTCCATTCGAATTTACAACCTAGAACACCACTTCCATTAAGGCCCGTTTTCCCCAGTTACCAAATTTGGTAAAGGAGAAATGCTGCCACCTTGTGGCCGTTTCCGGCAAGAGCAGCTTTAAAGTCACAGCTAATGGTCACTTAACATTCACAAGGACTCAGGGCTGTAAAGGACACCTGCCCTAAGAAATTGTGCTGAAGTAGGGAATGGACAAAAATATTCAAAACAGGCAAATGTTTCAAGAAGAGAGTATGAAGAGTTAAGTTTTACTCACGCCCTTTAAAAAAAAAAAGGAAAATGGATAAAAGCTCAACCTCAGGGAGTGTTAGACCCATGCAATCTAATCTACAAAAAGTTTCAACTTAGACCAGTCGACTGACCATCAGCAAAATCTCTACAAACAATAAATGCTGACGGGGTTTTTAAGAACTGTGTCCCCTCTACCTGCTGGTGAGACGTAAAGGGGTAACAGCCAATAATGAGAACAGAAAGGAGCTGTGTTTAAAAGTAAAAATGGAGGTAACATTCAATCCAGCAGGCGCACCATTGGGCCTCTCACCTGAGAAGACAAGAATCGAGAAGACACAGGCCGCAAAAGCTGCAGTGCAGCCTTATTCACAATAGCCAAGACAGTGAAGCAATCAAAATATCCAACAAGAGGTGAATGGATAAAGAAGAAGTCGTCCATGTACACAATGGAATATTAGCCATGGAAAACAATGAACCATTGCTCTTTGAGGCACCACAAATGAGTCTGGAGATAATCACGAAACATGAGGTAACTCGGAAACCAAAGACCTGTATTCTATGATATCACTTATAGGCGTTATCTAATAACTGACACTAATGAATATATTTCCACAGAGAAAGACACTCACAGACTTAGAAAACAAACTATGCTCATCTAAAAGGAAAGGTGGGGGGAATGGATAAGTTAAGATTAGTGTTGCTCTATGTATACAAACACATAGTATATACATATCTCAAAAAGACCGACCATGGAGCAAGGGAGGTCTGTGGAACCCTCTGTAACATTTTACATGGGAAGAGGATCTGTTCTTGAATAGACATATATAATGTACAAATGAACCAGATTGTGTACACCTAGGACAAACAATATTCGAAGCTTTACCCCAATTAAAAAAAAAATTTTTAAAACCAAGAAGAAATAATGAGACATAAACTTATGGGGGTTTCTCCATGCACATTCCAATTTAATTTACGACCTAGGAACACGACTTCCAGAAAGGCTCTGCTGCCCTAGTGCCCAGATTTGGGAGTGGAGAAATGCTGCCTGCTTGAGGCCACTTCCCACAGCAGCAGCTTTAAACCCATTGCTAAAGGTCACTAAATATTCACCAAACTTGCAGTTCGGGAAATGACACCTGCTCTCTAAAAAAATTCTGTGGTGGAAAATCGACCAAAATTTTCAAAATAGGGCAACCTTCCAAGAAGAAAATTTCAAGAGATATATTGTACTCCCAACCGTTTCATTTTTTTTAACAGAAAAGTAAACGGTGGAGAAAAATGATGAGTTTTACGAATTTTCAAAGACATGCAAACCCAAATTACAAAAACCTATCAGCACACAGCAGCCAGTCGGGCCATTAGCATACATGCTGCAAACAATAAACGCTAAATCAATTGTGGAGAAATGCATACCCTCGATTCTAAGGGAGACGTGGTAAGAGCCACTAATGAAAACACAAAGAAGGTGCTTTGAAAAGGGAAACACTGTGCTACCACTCAATCAGTCACACCCACTGCTGGGCCTATCACCTGAGAAAATGAGAATCAAAAATTCACAGGCTGGCCATCCTGCACTCCAACAATATTTACCATAGCCAACACTTGGAAGCAATGAAAATGTCCATCAACCGAGGAATGCGCAAAGTAGAAGTGGTCCACGTGCACACTGGGAAATTACTCCAATAAAAACTAAAAATAAAATTTAAAAATCCAACAGAAGTAAGGAGACATCAGCTTGTGTGGGTTTGTCTGGGCACAATCCACTCTAATTTATAACCGAGAAACACCACAGGCCGCAAGGGCTTTTCCCTAGTTACCATGGTGGGGACATAGAAAGGCTGCCGCCCTCTGGCATTTACCTGCAAAAGCAGCTTTAAAGCCTCTGCTAATGGTCATTTCATAGGAACAAGTACTGCAGAACTGTAAATGAAACCTGCCCTCAAAATGTCTTGAGGGAGGTAATGGCCAAAACATTTCAAAATGTGACACATATTTTAAGAGATCACTTTGAAGAACTAAGGAGTAATCACAGCTTGAAAAATAAAATGGACATGCCTTAAAGCTCAATTTCAACGGATAATGAGGCACATGCGAATTCAACCACAAAGAGGTATCAGCTCACACTTGTCAGAATAACCATCAGCAAGGAAACTACAAACAATAAATGCTGAAGGTGTTGTGGAGAAATGCATACCCTCAACTTCAAGTGGGACGTAACTTGAAAAGGGCCACGAATGAGAACAGAATGGAGGTGCCTTAAAAAGGTAAACATTGAGCTACCATATGATCCAGCAGGCCCACTCCTCCACCTATAATCTAAGAAGAAAGAATTGGAAAGACACAGGCAGGCAAATCTGCATGGCACATTATTACGATAGCCAAGATATGGAAGTAACCAAAAAGTCCACCAACAGATGGGTGGACAAAGAAGAACTCCTCCATGTACAGATGGAATATTCGCTAGTGAAAAAAATGAAACAATGCAATTTGCAGCACCATACATGAGCCTAGACATAATCACGCCACCTGTAGTAAGTGAGAAAGCAAAAGACACATATCCTATCATATCACTTTTAGGAGTTACTTAAAAATTGATAAAAATGAAGATATTTCCACAGAGAAAGGCAATCACAGATTCATTAAAATACTTATGGTTCACCAAATAGAAAGGGATGAGGACTGGATACATTACCATATTGGGGTTAACAGAGATATACAAAGCATGTGAAATATATAATCACCAAAGACGTACGGAAGACCAGGAGAAGACTACTCAACATTGTGTCATAACCTACATGGGAAAAGGATGCGAGGAAGAATAGATACACGTATATGTGTGAAAGAACCACATCTTCCACACCAAGAACAAACAAACCATTGTAATCAAATTTGCTGGGATAAAAAATAAAAAGTAAATTACAATTATGAACAAGAAGTAATGAGACATAAACATAAAGTGTTTTTTTCCTGGCACATTCCATTCGAATTTACAACCTAGAACACCACTTCTATTAAGGCTCTGTTTCCCCAGTTACCAAATTTGGTAAAGGAGAAATGCTGCCACCTTGTGGCCGTTTCCTGCAAGAGCAGCTTTAAACTCACAGCTAATGGTCACTTAACATTCACAAGGACTCAGGGCTGTAAAGGACACCTGCCCTAAAAAATTGTGCTGAAGTAGGGAATGGACAAAAAAATTCAAAACAGGCAAATGTTTCAAGATGAGAGTATGAAGACTTAAGTTTTACTCACGCTCTTTAAAAAAAAAAAAGGAAAATGGATAAAAGCTCAACCTCAGGGAGTGTTAGACCCATGCAATCTAATCTACAAAAAGTTTCAACTTAGACCAGTCGACTGACCATCAGCAAAAAGTCTACAAACAATAAATCCTGAAGGGGTTTTAGAGAACTGTGTCCCCTCTACCTGCAGGTGAGACGTAAAGGGGTAACAGCCAATAATGAGAAAAGAAAGGAGATGTGTTTAAAAGTAAAAATGGAGGTACCATTCAATCCAGCAGGCGCACCATTGGGCCTCTCACCTGAGAAGACAAGAATCGAGAAGACACAGGCCGCAAAAGCTGCAGTGCAGCCTTATTCACAATAGCCAAGACAGTGAAGCAATCAAAATATCCAACAAGAGGTGAATGGATAAAGAAGAAGTGGTCCATGTACACAATGGAATATTAGCCATGGAAAACAATGAACCATTGCTCTTTGAGACACCACAAATGAGTCTGGAGATAATCACGAAACATGAGGTAACTCGGAAACCAAAGACCTGTATTCTATGATATCACTTATAGGCGTTATCTAATAACTGACACAAATGAATATATTTCCACAGAGAAAGACACTCACAGACTTAGAAAACAAACTATGCTCATCTAAAAGGAAAGGTGGGGGGAATGGATAAGTTAAGATTAGTGTTGCTCTATGTATACAAACACATAGTATATACATATCTCAAAAAGACCGACCATGTAGCAAGGGAGGTCTGTGGAACCCTCTGTAACATTTTACATGGGAAGAGGATCTGTACTTGAATAGACATATATAATGTACAAATGAACCAGATTGTGTACACCTAGGACAAACAATATTCTAAGCATTACCCCAATTAAAAAAAAATTAAAACCAAGAAGAAATAATGAGACATAAACTTATGGGGGTTTCTCCATGCACATTCCAATTTAATTTACAACCTAGGAACACGACTTCCAGAAAGGCTCTGCTGCCCTCGTAACCAGATTTGGGAGTGGAGAAATGCTGCCTGCTTGAGGTCACTTCCCACAACAGCAGCTTTAAACCCATTGCTAAAGGTCACTAAATATTCACCAAACTTGCAGTTTGGGAAATGACACCTGCTCTCTAAAAAAATTCTGGGGTGGAAAATCGACCAAAATTTTCAAAATAGGGCAACCTTCCAAGAAGAAAATTTCAAGAGATATATTGTACTCCCAACCGTTTCCTTTTTTTTAACAGAAAAGTAAACGGTGGAGAAAAATGATGAGTTTTACGAATTTTCAAAGACATGCAAACCCAAATTACAAAAACCTATCAGCACACAGCAGCCAGTCGGGCCATTAGCATGCATGCTGCAAACAATAAATGCTAAATCGATTGTGGAGAAATGCATACCCTCGATTCTAAGGGAGACGTGGTAAGAGCCACTAATGAAAACACAAAGAAGGTGCTTGGAAAAGGGAAACACGGTGCTACCAGTCAATCAGTCACACCCACTGCTGGGCCTATCACCTGAGAAAATGAGAATCAAAGAGTCACAGGCTGGCCATCCTGCACTCCAAAAATATTTAACATAGCCAACACTTGGAAGCAATGAAAATGTCCATCAACCGAGGAATGCGCAAAGTAGAAGTGGTCCACGTGCACACTGTGAAATTACTCCAATAAAAACTAAAAATTAAATTTAAAAATCCAACAAAAGTAAGGAGACATCAGCTTGTGTGGGTTTGTCCGGGCACACTCCACTCTAATTTATAACCGAGAAACACCACAGGCCACAAGGGCTTTTCCCTAGTTACCATGGTGGGGGCATAGAAAGGCTGCCGCCCTCTGGCATTTACCTGAAAAAGCAGCTTGAAAGCCTGTGGTAATGGTCATTTCATAGGAACAAGTACTGCAGAACTGTAAATGAAACCTGCCCTCAAAATGTCTTGAGGGAGGTAATGGCCAAAACATTTCAAAATGTGAAACATACTTTAAGAGAACACTTTGAAGAACTAAGGGGTAATCACAGGGTGAAAAATAAAAAGGACATGCCTTAAAGCTCAATTTCAACGGATTATGAGGCACATGCGAATTCAACCACAAAGAGGTACCAGCTCACACTTGTCAGAATAACCATCAGCAAGGAAAGTACAAACAATAAATGCTGAAGGTGTTGTGGAGAAATGCATACCCCCAACTTCAAGTGGGACGTAACTTGGAAAGGGCCACGAATGAGAACAGAATGGAGGTGCCTTAAAAAGGTAAACATTGAGCTACCATATGATCCAGCAGGCCCACTCCTCGACCTATAATCTAAGAAGAGAGAATTGGAAAGACACAGGCAGGCAAATCTGCATGGCACAGTATTACAATAGCCAAGATATGGAAGTAACCAAAAAGTCCACCAACAGATGGGTGGACAAAGAAGAACTCCTCCATGTACAGATGGAATATTCGCTTTTGTAAAAAATGAAACAATGTCATTTGCAGCACCACAGATGAGTCTAGACATAATCACGCCACCTGTAGTAAGTGAGAAAGCAAAAGACACATATCCTATCATATCACTTTTAGGAGTTACTTAAAAATTGATACCAATGAAGATATTTCCACAGAGAAACGCAATCACAGATTCATTAAAAAAATCTTATGGTTCACCAAATAGAAAGGGATGAGGATTGGATACATTACCATTTTGGGGTTAACAGAGATATACAAACCATGTGAAATATATAATCACCAAAGACGTACGGAAGACCAGGAGAAGACTACTCAACATTGTGTCATAACCTACATGGGAAAAGCATGCGAGGAAGAATAGATACACGTATATGTGTGAAAGAACCACATCTTCCACACCTACAACAAACAAAGCATTGTAATCAAATTTGCTGGGATAAAAAATAAAAGTAAATTACAATTATGAACAAGAAGTAATGAGACATAAACATAAAGTGCTTTTTTCTTGGCACATTCCATTCGAATTTACAACCTAGAACACCACTTCCATTAAGGCCCTTTTTCCCCAGTTACCAAATTTGGTAAAGGAGAAATGCTGCCACCTTGTGGCCGTTTCCGGCAAGAGCAGCTTTAAAGTCACAGCTAATGGTCACTTAACATTCACAAGGACTCAGGGCTGTAAAGGACACCTGCCCTAAAAAATTGTGCTGAAGTAGGGAATGGACAAAAAAATTCAAAACAGGCAAATGTTTCAAGAAGAGAGTATGAAGAGTTAAGTTTTACTCACGCCCTTTAAAAAAAAAAAGGAAAATGGATAAAAGCTCAACCTCAGGGAGTGTTAGACCCATGCAATCTAATCTACAAAAAGTTTCAACATAGACCAGTCGACTGACCATCAGCAAAATCTCTACAAACAATAAATGCTGACGGGGTTTTTAAGAACTGTGTCCCCTCTACCTGCTGGTGAGACGTAAAGGGGTAACAGCCAATAATGAGAACAGAAAGGAGCTGTGTTTAAAAGTAAAAATGGAGGTAACATTCAATCCAGCAGGCGCACCATTGGGCCTCTCACCTGAGAAGACAAGAATCGAGAAGACACTGGCCGCAAAAGCTGCAGTGCAGCCTTATTCACAATAGCCAAGACAGTGAAGCAATCAAAATATCCAACAAGAGGTGAATGGATAAAGAAGAAGTCGTCCATGTACACAATGGAATATTAGCCATGGAAAACAATGAACCATTGCTCTTTGAGGCACCACAAATGAGTCTGGAGATAATCACGAAACATGAGGTAACTCGGAAACCAAAGACCTGTATTCTATGATATCACTTATAGGCGTTATCTAATAACTGACACTAATGAATATATTTCCACAGAGAAAGACACTCACAGACTTAGAAAACAAACTCTGCTCATCTAAAAGGAAAGGTGGGGGGAATGGATAAGTTAAGATTAGTGTTGCTCTATGTATACAAACACATAGTATATACATATCTCAAAAAGACCGACCATGGAGCAAGGGAGGTCTGTGGAACCCTCTGTAACATTTTACATGGGAAGAGGATCTGTACTTGAATAGACATATATAATGTACAAATGAACCAGATTGTGTACACCTAGGACAAACAATATTCGAAGCTTTACCCCAATTAAAAAAAAAATTTTTAAAACCAAGAAGAAATAATGAGACATAAACTTATGGGGTTTTCTCCATGCACATTCCAATTTAATTTACGACCTAGGAACACGACTTCCAGAAAGGCTCTGCTGCCCTAGTGCCCAGATTTGGGAGTGGAGAAATGCTGCCTGCTTGAGGCCACTTCCCACAGCAGCAGCTTTAAACCCATTGCTAAAGGTCACTAAATATTCACCAAACTTGAAGTTCGGGAAATGACACCTGCTCTCTAAAAAAATTCTGTGGTGGAAAATCGACCAAAATTTTCAAAATAGGGCAACCTTCCAAGAAGAAAATTTCAAGAGATATATTGTACTCCCAACCGTTTCATTTTTTTTAACAGAAAAGTAAACGGTGGAGAAAAATGATGAGTTTTACGAATTTTCAAAGACATGCAAACCCAAATTACAAAAACCTATCAGCACACAGCAGCCAGTCGGGCCATTAGCATACATGCTGCAAACAATAAACGCTAAATCAATTGTGGAGAAATGCATACCCTCGATTCTAAGGGAGACGTGGTAAGAGCCACTAATGAAAACACAAAGAAGGTGCTTTGAAAAGGGAAACACTGTGCTACCAGTCAATCAGTCACACCCACTGCTGGGCCTATCACCTGAGAAAATGAGAATCAAAAATTCACAGGCTGGCCATCCTGCACTCCAACAATATTTACCATAGCCAACACTTGGAAGCAATGAAAATGTCCATCAACCGAGGAATGCGCAAAGTAGAAGTGGTCCACGTGCACACTGGGAAATTACTCCAATAAAAACTAAAAATAAAATTTAAAAATCCAACAAAAGTAAGGAGACATCAGCTTGTGTGGGTTTGTCTGGGCACAATCCACTCTAATTTATAACCGAGAAACACCACAGGCCGCAAGGGCTTTTCCCTAGTTACCATGGTGGGGACATAGAAAGGCTGCCGCCCTCTGGCATTTACCTGCAAAAGCAGCTTTAAAGCCTGTGCTAATGGTCATTTCATAGGAACAAGTACTGCAGAACTGTAAATGAAACCTGCCCTCAAAATGTCTTGAGGGAGGTAATGGCCAAAACATTTCAAAATGTGACACATATTTTAAGAGATCACTTTGAAGAACTAAGGAGTAATCACAGCTTGAAAAATAAAATGGACATGCCTTAAAGCTCAATTTCAACGGATAATGAGGCACATGCGAATTCAACCACAAAGAGGTATCAGCTCACACTTGTCAGAATAACCATCAGCAAGGAAACTACAAACAATAAATGCTGAAGGTGTTGTGGAGAAATGCATACCCTCAACTTCAAGTGGGACGTAACTTGAAAAGGGCCACGAATGAGAACAGAATGGAGGTGCCTTAAAAAGGTAAACATTGAGCTACCATATGATCCAGCAGGCCCACTCCTCCACCTATAATCTAAGAAGAAAGAATTGGAAAGACACAGGCAGGCAAATCTGCATGGCACATTATTACGATAGCCAAGATATGGAAGTAACCAAAAAGTCCACCAACAGATGGGTGGACAAAGAAGAACTCCTCCATGTACAGATGGAATATTCGCTAGTGAAAAAAATGAAACAATGCAATTTGCAGCACCATACATGAGCCTAGACATAATCACGCCACCTGTAGTAAGTGAGAAAGCAAAAGACACATATCCTATCATATCACTTTTAGGAGTTACTTAAAAATTGATAAAAATGAAGATATTTCCACAGAGAAAGGCAATCACAGATTCATTAAAATACTTATGGTTCACCAAATAGAAAGGGATGAGGACTGGATACATTACCATATTGGGGTTAACAGAGATATACAAAGCATGTGAAATATATAATCACCAAAGACGTACGGAAGACCAGGAGAAGACTACTCAACATTGTGTCATAACCTACATGGGAAAAGGATGCGAGGAAGAATAGATACACGTATATGTGTGAAAGAACCACATCTTCCACACCAAGAACAAACAAACCATTGTAATCAAATTTGCTGGGATAAAAAATAAAAAGTAAATTACAATTATGAACAATAAGTAATGAGACATAAACATAAAGTGCTTTTTTCCTGGCACATTCCATTCGAATTTACAACCTAGAACACCACTTCTATTAAGGCTCTGTTTCCCCAGTTACCAAATTTGGTAAAGGAGAAATGCTGCCACCTTGTGGCCGTTTCCTGCAAGAGCAGCTTTAAACTCACAGCTAATGGTCACTTAACATTCACAAGGACTCAGGGCTGTAAAGGACACCTGCCCTAAAAAATTGTGCTGAAGTAGGGAATGGACAAAAAAATTCAAAACAGGCAAATGTTTCAAGATGAGAGTATGAAGACTTAAGTTTTACTCACGCTCTTTTAAAAAAAAAAAGGAAAATGGATAAAAGCTCAACCTCAGGGAGTGTTAGACCCATGCAATCTAATCTACAAAAAGTTTCAACTTAGACCAGTCGACTGACCATCAGCAAAAAGTCTACAAACAATAAATCCTGAAGGGGTTTTAGAGAACTGTGTCCCCTCTACCTGCAGGTGAGACGTAAAGGGGTAACAGCCAATAATGAGAAAAGAAAGGAGATGTGTTTAAAAGTAAAAATGGAGGTACCATTCAATCCAGCAGGCGCACCATTGGGCCTCTCACCTGAGAAGACAAGAATCGAGAAGACACAGGCCGCAAAAGCTGCAGTGCAGCCTTATTCACAATTGCCAAGACAGTGAAGCAATCAAAATATCCAACAAGAGGTGAATGGATAAAGAAGAAGTGGTCCATGTACACAATGGAATATTAGCCATGGAAAACAATGAACCATTGCTCTTTGAGGCACCACAAATGAGTCTGGAGATAATCACGAAACATGAGGTAACTCGGAAACCAAAGACCTGTATTCTATGATATCACTTATAGGCGTTATCTAATAACTGACACAAATGAATATATTTCCACAGAGAAAGACACTCACAGACTTAGAAAACAAACTATGCTCATCTAAAAGGAAAGGTGGGGGGAATGGATAAGTTAAGATTAGTGTTGCTCTATGTATACAAACACATAGTATATACATATCTCAAAAAGACCGACCATGTAGCAAGGGAGGTCTGTGGAACCCTCTGTAACATTTTACATGGGAAGAGGATCTGTACTTGAATAGACATATATAATGTACAAATGAACCAGATTGTGTACACCTAGGACAAACAATATTCTAAGCTTTACCCCAATTAAAAAAAAATTAAAATCAAGAAGAAATAATGAGACATAAACTTATGGGGGTGTCTCCATGCACATTCCAATTTAATTTACAACCTAGGAACACGACTTCCAGAAAGGCTCTGCTGCCCTCGTAACCAGATTTGGGAGTGGAGAAATGCTGCCTGCTTGAGGTCACTTCCCACAACAGCAGCTTTAAACCCATTGCTAAAGGTCACTAAATATTCACCAAACTTGCAGTTTGGGAAATGACACCTGCTCTCTAAAAAAATTCTGGGGTGGAAAATCGACCAAAATTTTCAAAATAGGGCAACCTTCCAAGAAGAAAATTTCAAGAGATATATTGTACTCCCAACCGTTTCCTTTTTTTTAACAGAAAAGTAAACGGTGGAGAAAAATGATGAGTTTTACGAATTTTCAAAGACATGCAAACCCAAATTACAAAAACCTATCAGCACACAGCAGCCAGTCGGGCCATTAGCATACATGCTGCAAACAATAAATGCTAAATCGATTGTGGAGAAATGCATACCCTCGATTCTAAGGGAGACGTGGTAAGAGCCACTAATGAAAACACAAAGAAGGTGCTTGGAAAAGGGAAACACGGTGCTACCAGTCAATCAGTCACACCCACTGCTGGGCCTATCACCTGAGAAAATGAGAATCAAAGAGTCACAGGCTGGCCATCCTGCACTCCAAAAATATTTAACATAGCCAACACTTGGAAGCAATGAAAATGTCCATCAACCGAGGAATGCGCAAAGTAGAAGTGGTCCACGTGCACACTGTGAAATTACTCCAATAAAAACTAAAAATTAAATTTAAAAATCCAACAAAAGTAAGGAGACATCAGCTTGTGTGGGTTTGTCCGGGCACACTCCACTCTAATTTATAACCGAGAAACACCACAGGCCACAAGGGCTTTTCCCTAGTTACCATGGTGGGGGCATAGAAAGGCTGCCGCCCTCTGGCATTTACCTGCAAAAGCAGCTTTAAAGCCTGTGGTAATGGTCATTTCATAGGAACAAGTACTGCAGAACTGTAAATGAAACCTGCCCTCAAAATGTCTTGAGGGAGGTAATGGCCAAAACATTTCAAAATGTGACACATACTTTAAGAGAACACTTTGAAGAACTAAGGGGTAATCACAGGGTGAAAAATAAAAAGGACATGCCTTAAAGCTCAATTTCAACGGATTATGAGGCACATGCGAATTCAACCACAAAGAGGTACCAGCTCACACTTGTCAGAATAACCATCAGCAAGGAAAGTACAAACAATAAATGCTGAAGGTGTTGTGGAGAAATGCATACCCCCAACTTCAAGTGGGACGTAACTTGGAAAGGACCACGAATGAGAACAGAATGGAGGTGCCTTAAAAAGGTAAACATTGAGCTACCATATGATCCAGCAGGCCCACTCCTCGACCTATAATCTAAGAAGAGAGAATTGGAAAGACACAGGCAGGCAAATCTGCATGGCACAGTATTACAATAGCCAAGATATGGAAGTAACCAAAAAGTCCACCAACAGATGGGTGGACAAAGAAGAACTCCTCCATGTACAGATGGAATATTCGCTTTTGTAAAAAATGAAACAATGTCATTTGCAGCACCACAGATGAGTCTAGACATAATCACGCCACCTGTAGTAAGTGAGAAAGCAAAAGACACATATCCTATCATATCACTTTTAGGAGTTACTTAAAAATTGATACCAATGAAGATATTTCCACAGAGAAACGCAATCACAGATTCATTAAAAAAATCTTATGGTTCACCAAATAGAAAGGGATGAGGATTGGATACATTACCATATTTGGGGTTAACAGAGATATACAAACCATGTGAAATATATAATCACCAAAGACGTACGGAAGACCAGGAGAAGACTACTCAACATTGTGTCATAACCTACATGGGAAAAGCATGCGAGGAAGAATAGATACACGTATATGTGTGAAAGAACCACATCTTCCACACCTACAACAAACAAAGCATTGTAATCAAATTTGCTGGGATAAAAAATAAAAGTAAATTACAATTATGAACAAGAACTAATGAGACATAAACATAAAGTGCTTTTTTCTTGGCACATTCCATTCGAATTTACAACCTAGAACACCACTTCCATTAAGGCCCGTTTTCCCCAGTTACCAAATTTGGTAAAGGAGAAATGCTGCCACCTTGTGGCCGTTTCCGGCAAGAGCAGCTTTAAAGTCACAGCTAATGGTCACTTAACATTCACAAGGACTCAGGGCTGTAAAGGACACCTGCCCTAAGAAATTGTGCTGAAGTAGGGAATGGACAAAAATATTCAAAACAGGCAAATGTTTCAAGAAGAGAGTATGAAGAGTTAAGTTTTACTCACGCCCTTTAAAAAAAAAAAGGAAAATGGATAAAAGCTCAACCTCAGGGAGTGTTAGACCCATGCAATCTAATCTACAAAAAGTTTCAACTTAGACCAGTCGACTGACCATCAGCAAAATCTCTACAAACAATAAATGCTGACGGGGTTTTTAAGAACTGTGTCCCCTCTACCTGCTGGTGAGACGTAAAGGGGTAACAGCCAATAATGAGAACAGAAAGGAGCTGTGTTTAAAAGTAAAAATGGAGGTAACATTCAATCCAGCAGGCGCACCATTGGGCCTCTCACCTGAGAAGACAAGAATCGAGAAGACACAGGCCGCAAAAGCTGCAGTGCAGCCTTATTCACAATAGCCAAGACAGTGAAGCAATCAAAATATCCAACAAGAGGTGAATGGATAAAGAAGAAGTCGTCCATGTACACAATGGAATATTAGCCATGGAAAACAATGAACCATTGCTCTTTGAGGCACCACAAATGAGTCTGGAGATAATCACGAAACATGAGGTAACTCGGAAACCAAAGACCTGTATTCTATGATATCACTTATAGGCGTTATCTAATAACTGACACTAATGAATATATTTCCACAGAGAAAGACACTCACAGACTTAGAAAACAAACTATGCTCATCTAAAAGGAAAGGTGGGGGGAATGGATAAGTTAAGATTAGTGTTGCTCTATGTATACAAACACATAGTATATACATATCTCAAAAAGACCGACCATGGAGCAAGGGAGGTCTGTGGAACCCTCTGTAACATTTTACATGGGAAGAGGATCTGTTCTTGAATAGACATATATAATGTACAAATGAACCAGATTGTGTACACCTAGGACAAACAATATTCGAAGCTTTACCCCAATTAAAAAAAAAATTTTTAAAACCAAGAAGAAATAATGAGACATAAACTTATGGGGGTTTCTCCATGCACATTCCAATTTAATTTACGACCTAGGAACACGACTTCCAGAAAGGCTCTGCTGCCCTAGTGCCCAGATTTGGGAGTGGAGAAATGCTGCCTGCTTGAGGCCACTTCCCACAGCAGCAGCTTTAAACCCATTGCTAAAGGTCACTAAATATTCACCAAACTTGCAGTTCGGGAAATGACACCTGCTCTCTAAAAAAATTCTGTGGTGGAAAATCGACCAAAATTTTCAAAATAGGGCAACCTTCCAAGAAGAAAATTTCAAGAGATATATTGTACTCCCAACCGTTTCATTTTTTTTAACAGAAAAGTAAACGGTGGAGAAAAATGATGAGTTTTACGAATTTTCAAAGACATGCAAACCCAAATTACAAAAACCTATCAGCACACAGCAGCCAGTCGGGCCATTAGCATACATGCTGCAAACAATAAACGCTAAATCAATTGTGGAGAAATGCATACCCTCGATTCTAAGGGAGACGTGGTAAGAGCCACTAATGAAAACACAAAGAAGGTGCTTTGAAAAGGGAAACACTGTGCTACCACTCAATCAGTCACACCCACTGCTGGGCCTATCACCTGAGAAAATGAGAATCAAAAATTCACAGGCTGGCCATCCTGCACTCCAACAATATTTACCATAGCCAACACTTGGAAGCAATGAAAATGTCCATCAACCGAGGAATGCGCAAAGTAGAAGTGGTCCACGTGCACACTGGGAAATTACTCCAATAAAAACTAAAAATAAAATTTAAAAATCCAACAAAAGTAAGGAGACATCAGCTTGTGTGGGTTTGTCTGGGCACAATCCACTCTAATTTATAACCGAGAAACACCACAGGCCGCAAGGGCTTTTCCCTAGTTACCATGGTGGGGACATAGAAAGGCTGCCGCCCTCTGGCATTTACCTGCAAAAGCAGCTTTAAAGCCTCTGCTAATGGTCATTTCATAGGAACAAGTACTGCAGAACTGTAAATGAAACCTGCCCTCAAAATGTCTTGAGGGAGGTAATGGCCAAAACATTTCAAAATGTGACACATATTTTAAGAGATCACTTTGAAGAACTAAGGAGTAATCACAGCTTGAAAAATAAAATGGACATGCCTTAAAGCTCAATTTCAACGGATAATGAGGCACATGCGAATTCAACCACAAAGAGGTATCAGCTCACACTTGTCAGAATAACCATCAGCAAGGAAACTACAAACAATAAATGCTGAAGGTGTTGTGGAGAAATGCATACCCTCAACTTCAAGTGGGACGTAACTTGAAAAGGGCCACGAATGAGAACAGAATGGAGGTGCCTTAAAAAGGTAAACATTGAGCTACCATATGATCCAGCAGGCCCACTCCTCCACCTATAATCTAAGAAGAAAGAATTGGAAAGACACAGGCAGGCAAATCTGCATGGCACATTATTACGATAGCCAAGATATGGAAGTAACCAAAAAGTCCACCAACAGATGGGTGGACAAAGAAGAACTCCTCCATGTACAGATGGAATATTCGCTAGTGAAAAAAATGAAACAATGCAATTTGCAGCACCATACATGAGCCTAGACATAATCACGCCACCTGTAGTAAGTGAGAAAGCAAAAGACACATATCCTATCATATCACTTTTAGGAGTTACTTAAAAATTGATAAAAATGAAGATATTTCCACAGAGAAAGGCAATCACAGATTCATTAAAATACTTATGGTTCACCAAATAGAAAGGGATGAGGACTGGATACATTACCATATTGGGGTTAACAGAGATATACAAAGCATGTGAAATATATAATCACCAAAGACGTACGGAAGACCAGGAGAAGACTACTCAACATTGTGTCATAACCTACATGGGAAAAGGATGCGAGGAAGAATAGATACACGTATATGTGTGAAAGAACCACATCTTCCACACCAAGAACAAACAAACCATTGTAATCAAATTTGCTGGGATAAAAAATAAAAAGTAAATTACAATTATGAACAAGAAGTAATGAGACATAAACATAAAGTGTTTTTTTCCTGGCACATTCCATTCGAATTTACAACCTAGAACACCACTTCTATTAAGGCTCTGTTTCCCCAGTTACCAAATTTGGTAAAGGAGAAATGCTGCCACCTTGTGGCCGTTTCCTGCAAGAGCAGCTTTAAACTCACAGCTAATGGTCACTTAACATTCACAAGGACTCAGGGCTGTAAAGGACACCTGCCCTAAAAAATTGTGCTGAAGTAGGGAATGGACAAAAAAATTCAAAACAGGCAAATGTTTCAAGATGAGAGTATGAAGACTTAAGTTTTACTCACGCTCTTTTAAAAAAAAAAAGGAAAATGGATAAAAGCTCAACCTCAGGGAGTGTTAGACCCATGCAATCTAATCTACAAAAAGTTTCAACTTAGACCAGTCGACTGACCATCAGCAAAAAGTCTACAAACAATAAATCCTGAAGGGGTTTTAGAGAACTGTGTCCCCTCTACCTGCAGGTGAGACGTAAAGGGGTAACAGCCAATAATGAGAAAAGAAAGGAGATGTGTTTAAAAGTAAAAATGGAGGTACCATTCAATCCAGCAGGCGCACCATTGGGCCTCTCACCTGAGAAGACAAGAATCGAGAAGACACAGGCCGCAAAAGCTGCAGTGCAGCCTTATTCACAATAGCCAAGACAGTGAAGCAATCAAAATATCCAACAAGAGGTGAATGGATAAAGAAGAAGTGGTCCATATACACAATGGAATATTAGCCATGGAAAACAATGAACCATTGCTCTTTGAGGCACCACAAATGAGTCTGGAGATAATCACGAAACATGAGGTAACTCGGAAACCAAAGACCTGTATTCTATGATATCACTTATAGGCGTTATCTAATAACTGACACAAATGAATATATTTCCACAGAGAAAGACACTCACAGACTTAGAAAACAAACTATGCTCATCTAAAAGGAAAGGTGGGGGGAATGGATAAGTTAAGATTAGTGTTGCTCTATGTATACAAACACATAGTATATACATATCTCAAAAAGACCGACCATGTAGCAAGGGAGGTCTGTGGAACCCTCTGTAACATTTTACATGGGAAGAGGATCTGTACTTGAATAGACATATATAATGTACAAATGAACCAGATTGTGTACACCTAGGACAAACAATATTCTAAGCTTTACCCCAATTAAAAAAAAATTAAAACCAAGAAGAAATAATGAGACATAAACTTATGGGGTTTTCTCCATGCACATTCCAATTTAATTTACAACCTAGGAACACGACTTCCAGAAAGGCTCTGCTGCCCTCGTAACCAGATTTGGGAGTGGAGAAATGCTGCCTGCTTGAGGTCACTTCCCACAACAGCAGCTTTAAACCCATTGCTAAAGGTCACTAAATATTCACCAAACTTGCAGTTTGGGAAATGACACCTGCTCTCTAAAAAAATTCTGGGGTGGAAAATCGACCAAAATTTTCAAAATAGGGCAACCTTCCAAGAAGAAAATTTCAAGAGATATATTGTACTCCCAACCGTTTCCTTTTTTTTAACAGAAAAGTAAACGGTGGAGAAAAATGATGAGTTTTACGAATTTTCAAAGACATGCAAACCCAAATTACAAAAACCTATCAGCACACAGCAGCCAGTCGGGCCATTAGCATACATGCTGCAAACAATAAATGCTAAATCGATTGTGGAGAAATGCATACCCTCGATTCTAAGGGAGACGTGGTAAGAGCCACTAATGAAAACACAAAGAAGGTGCTTGGAAAAGGGAAACACGGTGCTACCAGTCAATCAGTCACACCCACTGCTGGGCCTATCACCTGAGAAAATGAGAATCAAAGAGTCACAGGCTGGCCATCCTGCACTCCAAAAATATTTAACATAGCCAACACTTGGAAGCAATGAAAATGTCCATCAACCGAGGAATGCGCAAAGTAGAAGTGGTCCACGTGCACACTGTGAAATTACTCCAATAAAAACTAAAAATTAAATTTAAAAATCCAACAAAATTAAGGAGACATCAGCTTGTGTGGGTTTGTCCGGGCACACTCCACTCTAATTTTAACCGAGAAACACCACAGGCCACAAGGGCTTTTCCCTAGTTACCATGGTGGGGGCATAGAAAGGCTGCCGCCCTCTGGCATTTACCTGAAAAAGCAGCTTTAAAGCCTGTGGTAATGGTCATTTCATAGGAACAAGTACTGCAGAACTGTAAATGAAACCTGCCCTCAAAATGTCTTGAGGGAGGTAATGGCCAAAACATTTCAAAATGTGACACATACTTTAAGAGAACACTTTGAAGAACTAAGGGGTAATCACAGGGTGAAAAATAAAAAGGACATGCCTTAAAGCTCAATTTCAACGGATTATGAGGCACATGCGAATTCAACCACAAAGAGGTACCAGCTCACACTTGTCAGAATAACCATCAGCAAGGAAAGTACAAACAATAAATGCTGAAGGTGTTGTGGAGAAATGCATACCCCCAACTTCAAGTGGGACGTAACTTGGAAAGGGCCACGAATGAGAACAGAATGGAGGTGCCTTAAAAAGGTAAACATTGAGCTACCATATGATCCAGCAGGCCCACTCCTCGACCTATAATCTAAGAAGAGAGAATTGGAAAGACACAGGCAGGCAAATCTGCATGGCACAGTATTACAATAGCCAAGATATGGAAGTAACCAAAAAGTCCACCAACAGATGGGTGGACAAAGAAGAACTCCTCCATGTACAGATGGAATATTCGCTTTTGTAAAAAATGAAACAATGTCATTTGCAGCACCACAGATGAGTCTAGACATAATCACGCCACCTGTAGTAAGTGAGAAAGCAAAAGACACATATCCTATCATATCACTTTTAGGAGTTACTTAAAAATTGATACCAATGAAGATATTTCCACAGAGAAACGCAATCACAGATTCATTAAAAAAAATCTTATGGTTCACCAAATAGAAAGGGATGAGGATTGGATACATTACCATTTTGGGGTTAACAGAGATATACAAACCATGTGAAATATATAATCACCAAAGACGTACGGAAGACCAGGAGAAGACTACTCAACATTGTGTCATAACCTACATGGGAAAAGCATGCGAGGAAGAATAGATACACGTATATGTGTGAAAGAACCACATCTTCCACACCTACAACAAACAAAGCATTGTAATCAAATTTGCTGGGATAAAAAATAAAAGTAAATTACAATTATGAACAAGAAGTAATGAGACATAAACATAAAGTGCTTTTTTCCTGGCACATTCCATTCGAATTTACAACCTAGAACACCACTTCCATTAAGGCCCTTTTTCCCCAGTTACCAAAATTGGTAAAGGAGAAATGCTGCCACCTTGTGGCCGTTTCCGGCAAGAGCAGCTTTAAAGTCACAGCTAATGGTCACTTAACATTCACAAGGACTCAGGGCTGTAAAGGACACCTGCCCTAAAAAATTGTGCTGAAGTAGGGAATGGACAAAAAAATTCAAAACAGGCAAATGTTTCAAGAAGAGAGTATGAAGAGTTAAGTTTTACTCACGCCTTTTAAAAAAAAAAAGGAAAATGGATAAAAGCTCAACCTCAGGGAGTGTTAGACCCATGCAATCTAATCTACAAAAAGTTTCAACTTAGACCAGTCGACTGACCATCAGCAAAATCTCTACAAACAATAAATGCTGACGGGGTTTTTAAGAACTGTGTCCCCTCTACCTGCTGGTGAGACGTAAAGGTGTAACAGCCAATAATGAGAACAGAAAGGAGCTGTGTTTAAAAGTAAAAATGGAGGTAACATTCAATCCAGCAGGCGCACCATTGGGCCTCTCACCTGAGAAGACAAGAATCGAGAAGACACAGGCCGCAAAAGCTGCAGTGCAGCCTTATTCACAATAGCCAAGACAGTGAAGCAATCAAAATATCCAACAAGAGGTGAATGGATAAAGAAGAAGTCGTCCATGTACACAATGGAATATTAGCCATGGAAAACAATGAACCATTGCTCTTTGAGGCACCACAAATGAGTCTGGAGATAATCACGAAACATGAGGTAACTCGGAAACCAAAGACCTGTATTCTATGATATCACTTATAGGCGTTATCTAATAACTGACACTAATGAATATATTTCCACAGAGAAAGACACTCACAGACTTAGAAAACAAACTATGCTCATCTAAAAGGAAAGGTGGGGGGAATGGTTAAGTTAAGATTAGTGTTGCTCTATGTATACAAACACATAGTATATACATATCTCAAAAAGACCGACCATGGAGCAAGGGAGGTCTGTGGAACCCTCTGTAACATTTTACATGGGAAGAGGATCTGTACTTGAATAGACATATATAATGTACAAATGAACCAGATTGTGTACACCTAGGACAAACAATATTCGAAGCTTTACCCCAATTAAAAAAAAAAATTTAAAACCAAGAAGAAATAATGAGACATAAACTTATGGGGGTTTCTCCATGCACATTCCAATTTAATTTACGACCTAGGAACACGACTTCCAGAAAGGCTCTGCTGCCCTAGTGCCCAGATTTGGGAGTGGAGAAATGCTGCCTGCTTGAGGCCACTTCCCACAGCAGCAGCTTTAATCCCATTGCTAAAGGTCACTAAATATTCACCAAACTTGCAGTTCGGGAAATGACACCTGCTCTCTAAAAAAATTCTGGGGTGGAAAATCGACCAAAAATTTCAAAATAGGGCAACCTTCCAAGAATATAGTTTCAAGAGATATATTGTACTCCCAATTGTTTCCTTTTTTTTAACAGAAAAGAAAACGGTGGAGAAAAATGATGAGTTTTATGAATTTTCAAAGACATGCAAACCCAAATTACAAAACCCTATCAGCACACAGCAGCCAGTCGGGCCATTAGCATAAATGCAGCAAACAATAAATGCTAAATCGATTGTGGAGAAATGCATACCCTCGATTCTAAGGGGGACTTGGTAAGAGCCATTAATGAAAACACAAAGAAGGTGCTTTGAAAAGGGAAACACGGTGCTACCAGTCAATCAGTCACACCCACTGCTGGGCTTATCACCTGAGAAAATGAGAATCAAAAAGTCACAGGCTGGCAATCCTGCACTCCAACAATATTTACCATAGCCAACACTTGGAAGCAATGAAAATGTCCATCAACCGAGGAATGCGCAAAGTAGAAGTGGTCCACGTGCACACTGGGAAATTACTCCAATAAAAACTAAAAATTAAATTTAAAAATCCAACAAAAGTAAGGAGACATGAGCTTGTGTGGGTTTGTCCGGGCACACTCCACTCTAAATTATAACCGAGAAACACCACAGGCCACAAGGGCTTTTCCGTAGTTACCATGGTGGGAACATAGAAAGGCTGCCGCCCTCTGGCATTTACCTGCAAAAGCAGCTTTAAAGCCTGTGCTAATGGTCATTTCATAGGAACAAGTACTGCAGAACTGTAAATGAAACCTGCCCTCAAAATGTCTTGAGGGAGGTAATGGCCAAAACATTTCAAAATGTGACACATACTTTAAGAGAACACTTTGAAGAACTAAGGGGTAATCACAGGTTGAAAAATAAAAAGGACATGCCTTAAAGCTCAATTTCACCGGATTATGAGGTACATGGTAATTCAACCACAAAGAGGTATCAGCTCACACTTGTCAGAATAACCATCAGCAAGGAAACTACAAACAATAAATGCTGAAGGTGTTGTGGAGAAATGCATACCCTCAACTTCAAGTGGGACGTAACTTTGAAAGGGCCACGAATGACAGCATAATGGAGGTGCCTTAAAAAGGTAAACATTGAGCTACCATATGATCCAGCAGGCCCACTCCTCGACCTATAATCTAAGAAGAGACAATTGGAAAGACACAGGCAGGCAAATCTGCATGGCACATTATTACAATAGCCAGGATATGGAAGTAACCAAAAAGTCCACCAACAGATGGGTGGACAAAGAAGCACTCCTGCATGTACAGATGGAATATTCGCTAGTGAAAAAAATGAAACAATGCCATTTGCAGCACCATACATGAGTCTAGACGTAATCAGGCCACCTGTAGTAAGTGAGAAAGCAAAAGACACATATCCTATCATATCACTTTTAGGAGTTACTTAAAAATTGATACCAATGAAGATATTTCCACAGAGAAAGGCAATCACAGATTCATTAAAAAACTTATGGTTCACCAAATAGAAACGGATGAGGATTGGATACATTACCATATTGGGGTTAACAGAGATATACAAACCATATTAAATATATAACCACCAAAGACGTACGGAAGACCAGGAGAAGACTACTCAACATTATGTCATAACCCTACATGGGAAAAGGATGTGAGGAAGAATAGATACATGTATATGTGTGAAAGAACCACATCTTGCACACCTAGAACAAACAAACCATTGTAATCAAATTTGCTGGGATAAAAAATAAAAGTAAATTAGAAATATGAACAAGAAGTAATGAGACATAAACTTAAAGGACTTTTTCCTGGCACATTCCATTCTAATATACAACCTAGGAAACCACTTCGATTAAGGCTCTGTTTCCCTAGTAACCATATTTGGTAAAGGAGAAATGCTGCCACCTTGTGGCCGTTTCTTGCAAGAGCAGCTTTAAACTCACAGCTAATGGTCACTTAACATTCACAAGGACTCAGGGCTGTAAAGGACACTTGCTCTAAAAATTTGTGCTGAAGTAGGGAATGGACAAAAAAATTCAAAACAGGCAAATGTTTCAAGAAGAGATTATGAAGAGTTATGTGTTACTCACAATCTTTTTTCAAAAAAGGAAAATGGATAAAAGCTCAACCTCAGGGAGTGTTAGACGCATTCAATCTAATCTACAAAAAGTTTCAACTTAGACCAGTCGACTGACCATCAGCAAAAAGTCCACAAACAATAAATCCTGAAGGGGTTTTAGAGAACTGTGTACCCTCACCTGCTGGTGAGACGTAAAGGGGTAACAGCCAATAATGAGAACAGAAAGGAGCTGTGTTTAAAAGTAAAAACGGACGTACCATTCAATTCAGCAGGCGCACCATTGGACCTCTCACCTGAGAAGACAAGAATCGAGAAGACACAGGCCGCAAAAGCTGCAGTGCAGCCTTATTCACAATAGCCAAGACAGTGAAGCAATCAAAATGTCCAACAACAGGTGAATGGATAAAGAAGAAGTGGTCCATGTACACAATGGAATATTAGCCATGGAAAACAATGAACCATTGCTCTTTGAGGCACCACAAATGAGTCTGGAGATAATCACGAATAATGAGGTAACACGGAAACCAAAGACCTGTATTCTATGATATCACTTATAGGCGTTATCTAATAACTGAACACAAATGAATATATTTCCACAGAGAAAGACACTCACAGACTTCGAAAACAAACTATGCTCATCTAAAAGGAAAGGTGGGGGGAATGGATAAATTAAGATTAGTGTTGCTATATCTATACAAACACATATTATATACATATCTCAAAAAGACCGACCATGTAGCAAGTGAGGTCTGTGGAACCCTCTGTAACATTTTACATGGGAAGAGGATCTGTACTTGCATAGACATATATAATGTACAAATGAACCAGATTGTGTACACCTAGGACAAACAATATTCGAAGCTTTACCCCAATTAAAACACTTTTAAAAACCAAGAAGAAATAATGACACATAAACGTATGGGGGTTTCGCCATGCACATTCCAATGTAATTTACAACCTTGGAACACGACTTCCAGAAAGGCTCTGCTGGCCTAGTACCCAGATTTGGGAATGGAGAAATGCTGCCTCTTTGAGGACACTTCCCACAACAGCAGCTTTAAACCCATTGCTAAAGGTCACTAAATTTTCACCAAACTTGCAGTTCGGGAAATGACACCTGCTCTCTAAAAAAACTCTGGGGTGGAAAAACGACCAAAAAATTTAAAAGAGGGCAACCTTCCAAGAAGATAATTTCAAGAGTTATATTGTACTCCCAATTGTTTCCTTTTTTTAAGAGAAAAGAAAAAGGCGGAGAAAAATTGTCAGTTTTACGAATTTTCAAAGACATACAAACCCAAATTACAAAACCCTATCAGCTCACAGCTGGCAGAAGGGCCATTAGCATAAATGCTGCAAACAATAAACGCTGAAGCGATTGTGGAGAAATCCGTACCCTCGATTCTAAGGGGGACGTGGTAAGTGCCACTAATGAAAACACAAAGAAGGTGCTTTGAGAAGGGAAACACGGTGCTACCAGTCAATCACACCCACTGCTGGGCCTATCACCTGTGAAAATGAGAATCAAAAAGTCACAGGCTGGCAATCCTGCACTCCAACAATATTTACCATAGCCAACGCTTGGAAGCAATGAAAATGTCCATCAACCGAGGAATGCACAAAGTAGTAGTGGTCCACGTACACGGTGGAAAATTACTCCAATAAAAAATAAAAATTAAATTTAAAAATCCAACAAAAGTAAGGAGACATCAGCTTGTGTGGGTTTGTCCGGGCACACTCCACTCTAATTTATAACCGAGAAACACCACAGGCCGCAAGGGCTTTTCCCTATTTACCAGGGTGGGGAACATAGAAAGGCTGCCACCGTCTGTCAGTTACCTGCAACAGCAGCTTTAAAGCCTGAGCTAATGATCATTTCCTAGGAACAAGTACTGCAGGACTGTAAATGAAACCTGCCCTCAAAATGTCTTGAGGGAGGTAATGGCCAAAACATGTCAAAATTTGATACATACTTTAAGAGAACACTTTGAAGAACTCAGGGGTAATCACAGCTTGAAAAATAAAAGGGACATGCCTTAAAGCTGAATTTCAACGGATTATGAGGCACATGCGAATTCAACCACAAAGAGGTATCAGCTCACACTTGTCAAAATAACCATCCGCAAGAATAGTACAAACAATAAATGCTGAAGTTGTTGTGGAGGAATGCATACCCTCAACTTTAAGTGGGAAGTAACTTGGAAATAGCCACTAAAGAGAACAGAATGGAGGTGCCTTATAAATGTTAACATTGAGCTACCTTATGACCCAGCAATCCCACTACTGGGTATACACCCAGAGAAAACCATAATTCAAAAATACACATGCACCCGAATGTTTATTACAGCACTATTTACAATAGCCAGGTCATGGAAGCAACCTAAATGCCCATCAACAGACGAATGGATAAAGAAGTTGTGGTACATATATAGAATGGAATATTACTCAGCCACAAAAAGGAACCAAATTGAGTCATTAGTTGAGACGTGGATGGATCTAGAGACTGTCATACAGAGTGAAGTAAGTCAGAAAGAGAAAAACAAATATCGTATATTAACGCAGGTATGTGGAACCTAGAAAATTGGTACAGATGAGCCAGTTTGCAGGGCAGAAGTTGAGACACAGATGTAGAGCACAGACATATGGACACCAAGGGAGGGAAAATGCGGTGGGGTGGGGATGGTGTTGTGCTGAATTGGGCGATTGGGATTGACATGTATACACTGATGTGTATAAAATTGATGACTGATAAGAACCTGCAGTATAAAAAAAGAAACAAAACAACTAATACTAAACTTTCATTCGGTTATTTGTATGGAAGTATGTTAATATAAATGTTTCAGACATTACATGAACTTTCTAAAAATCTTATATGTTCTGGTATAATGTTATAATTCATAATCCTAGTTATTACTTTAAAATGTATATCTCAGAAATAACTAATTTTCTTGTCAACTGCATTATTATAAACTTTCATCAAATCTTTAACCGTGGTCATTTTTAAGTCTTTTGTCATTTACAGACAGTTCTGGGTGTACTCTGATGCTTTTGCAAATATGTTCCTATAAAAGGGTTTCACCTTCATGAAATTCATGGAAAAGATTCTGACAAGTACAGGTTTCTGGTAACTCTACTGTACTGCTGAACTGAATGAATAAGCATTTTCAGAACTCTAATGATAAAACTAATGAACTCATAAAAGTGCTAACAAAAGATCAAGATGAAAAAAAATTAATTACATGGGACTGAGTGAACTGATGACGATAAGTATAATTTTTGTTACTTTCTGTTTGAATTAAAAAAAATCCCACAAGGACTCAGAGGCAAAAAATATACAAATCAATTTTCACTGCAAAGTAAAGCAGCTGCTACAGTGAAGGATTACTGGACTGAATGTCAATATTATGACATAGTATGAGTGTGTTTCATGTTTGGTAATTGCAATCACTGTTGCTTTTGTTGTGATCATCCATGTACAATGCTTGATGTCAGTCTATTTATCTCTTATAAAAATAAAATACAGTGTGTGTGTTTGGAAAAAAAAAACGAATAAGAACTAATGAGACATAAACTTATGGGGATTTCTCCTGGCAAACTCCATTCTAATTTACAACCTAAGACAACGACTTCCAGAAAGGCTCTGCTGCCCTAGTACCTAGATTGGGGAATGGCGAAATGCTGCCTCCTTTTGGCCGTTTCCCACAAAAGAAGCTTTAAACCCACTGCAAACGGTCACTAAATATTCACCAACTTGCAGTTCTGTAAATGACACCTGCCCTCCAAAAAAATTCTGGGGTCAAAAATCGAACAAAAAATTCAAAAAGGGCAACCTTTGAAGAAGATAATTTCAAGAGGTATATTGTGCTCACAGATTTTTCTTTTGATAAAAGAAAAAGATGTGGAAAAATGATGAATTTTAGGAATTTTGAAAGATATGCAAACCCAAATTACAAATACCTATCAGATCACAGCAGTCAGAATGGCCATCAGCAAAAATGGTGCAATCAATAAATGATGAAGCGATTGTGGAGAAATGCGTACCCTCGGTTCTAAGGGCGACGTTGTAAAAGCCACTAATAAAAACACATTGGAGGTGCTTTGAAAAGGGAAACATTGAGCTACCAGTCAATCAATCACAACCACTGCTGGCCCTATCACCAGAGAAAATGAGAATCAAAAAGTCACAGGCTGGCAATCCTTCACTCCAGCAATATTTACCATAGCCAACACTTGGAAGCAATGAAAATGTCCATCAACCGAGGAATGCACCAAGAAGAAGTGGTCCATGTACACAATGGAATATTACTCCAATACTAAATATAAATTAAATTAAAAAAAAAAACAAACAAAAGTAAGGAGACATCAGCATTTGTGGGTTTATCCGGGCACATTGCACTCTAATTTATAACGGAGGAACACCACAGGCCGGAAGGTCTGTTTCCCTAGTTACAAGAGTGGGGAACGTAGAAAGGCTGCCGCCCTCTGGCCATTACCTGCAAAAGCAGCTTTAAAGCCTGTGCTAATGGTCACTTCATATGAACAAGTAATGCAGGGCTGTAAATGAAAACTGCCCTCAAAATGTCTCGAGGGAGGTAATGGCCAAAAATTTTCAAAATGTGACACATACTTTAAGAAAACACCTTGAAGAACTAAGCTGTAATCACTGTTTGATAAATAAAAAGGACATGCTTTAAAGCTCAATTTCAACAGATTATGGGACACATGCAAATTCAACCACAAAGGGGTATCAGCTCACACCTGTCAGAATAACCTTCAGCAAGAAAACTACAAACAATAAATACTGAAGGTGTTTTGGAGAAATGCATACCCTCAACTTTAAGTTGGACGTAACCTGGAAAGAGCCACTAATGAGAACTGAATTGTGGTGCCTTTAAAACGTACACACTGAGTTACCATATGATACAGCAAGCCCACTCCTTGGACTATAACATAAGAAGATAGAACTGGAAAGACACAGACAAGCAAATGTGTATTGCAGCAGTATTACAATAGCCAAGACATGGAGACAACCAAAAAGTCCATCAAGAGGTGCATGGCCAAAGAAGAACTGGTACACGTACAGATGGAATATTAGCCAGGGAAAAAAATAAAACAATGCCATTTGCAGCACCATGTATGATTCTTGAGGTAATCAGGCAAATTGTACTAAGTCAGAACGCAAAAGACACATATCCTATAATATCACTTATAGGTCTTAGCTAAAAATTGATACCAATGAAGATATTTCCACAGAGAAATGCAATCACAGATTCACTAAACTAACTTATGGTTCACCAAATGGAAAGGTGTGAGGATTGGACACATTAGGATATTGGAGTTAACATAGATATAGAAACAAATGTGAAATGTGTAATCACCAAAGACCTACGTAATACCAAAAGAAGATTACTCAACATTGTATCATAACCTACATGGGAAAATGATCCAAAGAAGAATAGATATATGTATATGTTTAAAAGAACCACATCTTGCACACCTAGAAGAAACAAAACATTTTAATCAAATTTGCTGTGATAAAAAATAAAAATTAAATTAAAAAAAGAACAAGAAGTAATGAGAAATAAACTTAAGGGGCTTTTTGCTGGCACATTGCATTCTAATTTACAACCATAACATGACTTCCATTAAGGCTCTGTCATCACTAATAAAGCAGCTTTATAATCAATGTTGAAGGTAGCTTAAAAGAAGTCTCACTAATTATTGATAGTATCAAGAAAACAAAGAAAAGTAAAAATCTCACTGCAAAAAGTATGCATAGAGTAAGTCAAGGTAGATCAAACACTTATTAAACTTCTGTAAAGAATAAAAGACAACAGTAGTATGTTTTTTTAAAAAGAGAGGGCCCAAATAAATCTGAAATGAAAGAGATGATATTACAACAGACCCCACAGAAATACAAAGTATCCTAAGATACACACAGGGTAACTCAGGGCTCAGATTGGACAGAGCCCACTCTCCAGTCCCCTGTACATGACTTACAGGAGCCTCAGGAACTGAGGAGGGGGTCCCTGAGGAGAGGCTCAAGATAGAATATGGTAGGCATTAACATGGCTCCATTCACCTTAAACATGCCTGAACTACATTCACACGAGATGATTTTGTCCTGTATGTACATTGACACCTCTAGTTTGGAACTGCAGATCTTTGGCTTCACCACCTCTACTGAGAGCATTAGCTTCACCTGCTGTGGACCGTCTCCTATAGGATTTCTAGAACCACAAAGCATCGAAGCTTCACAGGACCCAGAGTCTGTGCGACTCCACGCAGAGTCTCAGAGTCTCAACTCCACTCAGATACTCCACTCTTGGAGGGCACACACAAAGTAGTGAGCACATCAGAACCCAGGGGAAGGAGCAGTGACCCCATAGGAGGATGAGCAGAACTACCTGATAGTTTTAGAGGGTCTCCTGCAGAGGCAGGTGGTAGCTGTGGGTGTGGCTCACCGTGAGGACAACGACACTGGCAGCAGAAGTTCTGGGAAATACTCCTTGGTGTGAGCCCTCCCAGAGTCCGCCATTAACCCCACCAAGAGCAAGGTAGGCTCCAGTGCTGGGTTACCTCAGGTGAAACTACCAACAGGGAGGGAACCCAGCCCCATGCATCAGCAGATAAGTGGATTAAACTTTTTATTAAAGTTTTATTTAATCTGCAGACAAGCAGATTAAAGCTTTGCCCACCAAAGCAACACCCAGCTCTACCCACCACCAGTCCCTCCCATCAGGAAGCTTGCACAAGCCTCTAAGATAGACTCATCCACTGGAGAGCAGACAGCAGAAGCAAGAAGAACTACAATTCTGCAGCCTGTGGAAGGAAAACCACATTCACAGAAAGATAGACAAAATGAAAAGGCAGAGGACTTTATACCAGATTAAGGAACAAGATAAAACCCTAGGGAAAAAAACGAAATGAGGTGGAGATAGGGAACCTTCCAGAAAAAGAATTCAGAATAATGATAGTGAACATGATCCAAGACCTTGGCAAAAGAATGGAGGCAAAGATCGAGAAGATGCAAGAAATGCTTAACAAAGATCTAGAAGAATTAAGGAGCAAACACCTAGAAGAATTAAAGAACAAACAAACAGAGGTGAACAATATAATAACTGAAATGAAAAATACACTAGAAGGAATCAGTAGCAGAATAACTGTGGCAGAAGAACGGATAAGTGACCTGGAAGACAGAAAGGTGGAAATCACTGCCATGGAACAGAATAAAGAAAAATAATGAAAATAAATGAAGACACCCTAAGAGTCCTCTGGGACAACATTAAACGCAACAACATTCACATCATAGGGGTCCCAGAAGGAGAAGAGAGAGAGAAAGGACCCGAGAATACATTTGAAGAGATTATAGTCGAAAACTTCCTAGCATGGGAAAAGAAATAGCCACCCAAGTCCAGGAAGTGCAGAGAGTCCCAGTCAGGATAAATCAAAGGAGAAAAATGCCAAGACACATAGTAACCAAATTGACAAAAATTGAAGACAAAGAAAAATTATTGAAAGCAACAAGGGAAAAATGACAAATAACATACAAGGGAACTCCCATAAGGATAACAGCTGATTTCTCAGCAGAAAATCTACAAGCCAGAAGGGAGTGGCATAAATTTAAAGTGATGAAAGGGAAGAACCTACAACCAAGAGTACTCCACCCAGCAAGGATATCATTCAGATTTGACAGAGAAATCATAAGCCCTACAGACAAGCAAAAGCTAAGAGAATTCAGCACCATGAAACCAGTTCTACACCAAATGCTAAAGGAACTTCTCTAAGTAGGAAACACAAGAGAAGAAAAGGACCCACCAAGACAAACCCATAACAATTAAGAAAATAGTAATAGGAACATACATATCAATAATTACCTTAAACGTGAATGGACTAAATGTTCCAACCAAAAGACACAGGCTCTCTGAATGGATACAAAAACAAGACCCATATATATGCTGTCTACAAGAGACCCATTTCAGACCTAGGGACACATACAGACTGAAAGTGAGGCGATGGAAAAATATATTCTATGCAAATGAAAATCAAAAGAAAGCTGGAGTAGCAATACTCATATCAGATAAAATAGACTTTAAAATAAAGAATGTTACAAGAGACAAGGAAAGACACTGCATAATGGTCAAGGGATCAATCCAAGAAGAAGATATAACAATTATAAATATATATGTGCCCAACATAGGAGCACCTCAATACATAAGGCAACTGCTAACAGCTATAAAAGAGGAAATCAACAGTAACACAATAATAGCAGGGGACTTTAACAGCTCACTTACACCAGTGGAGATCATCCAGACAGAAAATTAATAAGGAAACACAAGCTTTAAATGACACAATAGACCAGATATAGTTAATTGATATTTATAGGACATTCCATTCAAAAACAGCAGATTACACGTTCTTCTCAACTGCACACGGAACATTCTCCAGGATAGATCACATCTTGGGTCACAAATAAAGCCTCAGTAAATTTAAGAAAACTGAAATCATATCAAGCAGCTGTTCCGACCACAATGCTATGAGATTAGAAATCAATAACAGGGACAAAACCGTAAAAAACACAAACACATGGAGGCTAAACAATACGTTACTAAATAACCAAGAGATCACTGAAGAAATCAAAGAGGAAATCAAAAACTACCTAGAGACAAATGACAACAAAAACACAATGATCCAAAACCTATGGGATGCAGCAAAAGCAGTTCTAAGAGGGAAGTTTATAGCAAAACAAGCCTACCTCAAGAAACAAGAAAAATCTCAAATAAACAATCTATCCTTACACCTAGAGGAACTAGAGAAAGAAGAACAAAACCCAAAGTTAGTAGAATGAAAGAAATCATAAAGATCAAAGCAGAAATAAATGAAATAGAAGCAAAGAAAATGAAAGCAAAGATCAATAAAACTAAAAGCCGGTTCTTTGAGAAGATAAACAAAAATGATAAACCTTTAGCCAGACTCAAGAAAAAGAGGGAGAGGAATCAAATCAACAAAATTAGAAGTGAAAATGAGAAGTTACAACAGACACCGCAGGAATACAAAGCATCCTAAGAGACTACTACAAGCAACTCTATGCCAACAAAATGGACAACCTGGAAGAAATGGCCAAATTCTTAAAAAGGGATAACCTTCCAAGACTGAACCAGGAAGAAATAGAAAATATGAACAAACCTACCACAAGCAATGAAATTGAAACTGTGATTAAAAATCTTCCAACAAACAAAAGTCCAGAACCAGATGGCATCACAGGTGAATTCTGTCAAACATTTAGAGAAGAGCTAACACCCAACCTTCTCAAATTCTTCAAAACAATTGCAGGGGAAGGAACACTCCCAAACTCATTCTATGAGACCACCGTCACCCTGATACCAAAACCAGACAAAGATACTACAAGGAAAGAAAATTATAGACCAATATCACTGATGAATATAGATGTAAAAATCCTCAACAAAATACTAGCAAACAGAATCGAACAACACATTAAAAGGATCATACACCATGATCAAGTGGGGTTTATCCCAGGGATGCAAGGATTCTTCAATATACACAAATCAATGTGATACACCATATTAACAAATTGTAGAATAAAACCATATGATCATCTCAATAGATGCAGGAAAAGATTTTGAAAAAATTCAACACCCATTTATGATAAAAACTCTGCAGAGTGTGGGCATAGAGGGAAACTACCTCAACATAATAAAGGCCATATATGACAAACCCACAGCAAACATCATTCTCAACGATGAAAAACTGAAAACGTTTCCTCTAAGATCAGGAACAAGACGAGGATGTCCACTCTCACCACTACTATTCAACATAGTTTTGGAAGTCCTAGCCATGGCAATCAGAGAAGAAAAAGAAATAAAAGAAATACAAAAAGGAAAAGAAGAAGTAAAATTGTCACTGTTTGCAGATGACATCATATCATAGATAGAGAATCCTAAAGATGCCACCAGACAACCACTGGAGCTAATCAATGAATTTGGTAAAGTTGCAGGATACAAAATTAATGCACAGAAATTGCTTGCATTCCTATACACTAACAATGAAAGAACAGAAAGAGAAATTAAGGAAACAATCCCATTACCACTGCAACAAATATAAAATACCTAGGAATAAACCTACCTAAGGAAGTAAAAGACCTGTACTCAGAAAACTATAAGACACTGATGAAAGAAATCAAAGATGATATAAACAGATGGAGACATATACCATGTTCTTGGATTAGAAGAATCAATATTGTGAAAATGACTATACTACTCAAAGCAATCTACAGATTCAATGCAATCCCTATCAAAATACCTTTGGCATTTTCTACAGAACTAGAAAAAAAAAATCTTAAAATTTGTAGGGAGACACAAAAGACCCCGGATAGCCAAAGCAGTCTTGAGGGGAAAAAAAAAGAGCTGGAGGAATCAGACTTCCAGACTTCAGACTATATTACAAAGCTACAGTAATCAAGATAATATGGTACTGGCACAAAAACAGAAATATAGATCAATAGAACAGGATAGAAAGCACAGAGATAAACCCACATACCTACGGTCCACTAATCTATGACAAAGGAGGCAAGGGTATACAATGGAGAAAAGACAGTGTCTTCAGTAAGTGGTGCTGGGAAAACTGGACAGCTACATGTAAAAGAATGAAATTAGAACACTCCCTAACACCATACACAAAAATAAACTCAAAATGGATTAGAGACTTAAATGTAAGACCAGCCACTATAAAACTCTTAGAGGAAAACATAAGCAGAACAGTCTATGACATAAATCACAGCAAGATCCTTTTTGACCCACCTCCTAGAGAAATGGAAATAAAAACAAAAATAAAAAAATGGGACTTAATGAAATTTAAAATCTTTTGCACAGCAAAGGAAAACATAAGCAAAATGAAAAGACAACCATCAGAATGGGAGAAAATATTTTCAAATGAAGCAAATGGCAAAGGATTAACCTCCAAAAAGCAGCTCCTGTAGCTCAATATCACAAAACCAAACAACCCAATCCAAAAATGGGCAGAAGACCTAAATAGACATTTCTCCAAAGAGGATATACAGGTTGCCAACAAACACATGAAAGGATGTTGAACATCACTAATTATTAGAGAAATGCAAATCAAAACTACAATGAGGTATCACCTCACACCAGTCAGAATGGCCATCATCAAAAAATCTACCAACAATAAATGCTGGAGAGGCATTTATTGGAGAAAAGGGAACCCTCTTGCACTGTTGGTGGGAATGTAAATTGATATAGCTACTAGGGAGAACGGTATGGGGGTTCCTTAAAAACTAAAAATAGAACAACCGTACAACCCAGCAATCCCACTACTGGACATTTACCCTGAGAAAACCATAATTCAAAAAGAGTCATGTACCACAATGTTCATTGTAGCTCTATTTACAATAGCCAGGACATGGAAGCAACCTAAGTGTCCATCAGCAGATAACTGGATAAAGAAGATGTGGCACATATATACAATGGAACATTATTCAGCCATAAAAAGAAACGAAACTGAGTTATTTGTAGTGAGGTGGATGGATCTAGGGTCTGTCCTACAGAGTGAAGTAAGTCAGAAAGAGAAAAACAAATACCGTATGCTAACACATATATATGGAATCTAAAAGAAAAAAAAGTTTATGAAGAACCTAGGGGCAGGAAAGGATTAAGGACACAGACGTAGAGAAAGGACTTGAGGACACGGGGAGGGGGAAGGGTAAGCTGGGACAAAGTGAGAGAGTGGTATGGACATATATACACTACCAAATGTAAAATTGATAGCTACTGGGAAGCAGTCACATAGCACAGGGAGATCAGCTCGGTGCTTTGTGACCACCTAAAGGGGTGGGATAAGGGAGTGAGAGGGAGGTGCAAGAGGGAGGGGATATGGTGTTATATGTATACGTATAGCTGATTCACTTTTTTATACAGCAGAAATTAACACACAATTGTAAAGCAATTATACTCCAATAAAGATGTAAAAGGAAAAAAAAAAAGAAAGCCCAGAGATAAACCTACACACCTATGGTCCACTAATCTATGACAAAGGAGGCAAGGATATACAATGGAGAAAAGACAGTCTCTTCAATAAGTGGTGCTGGGAAAAATGGACAGCTACATGTAAAAGAATGAAATTAGAACACTCCCTAACACCATACACAAAAATAAACTCAAAATAGATTAGAGACCGAAATGTAAGACCAGACACTATAAAACTCTTAGAGGAAAACATAGGAAGAATACTCTTTGACAAAAATCACAACAAGATCTTTTTTGATCCACCTACTAGAGTAATGGAATAAAAAACAAAAATAAACAAATGGGAGCAAATGAAACCTAAAAGCTTTTGCAAAGCAAAGGAAACTACAAACAAGACGAAAAGACAACCTCAGAATGGGAGAAAATATTTGCAAACGAATCAATGGACAAAGGATTAATCTCCAATATATATAAACAGCACATGCAGCTCAACAGTAAAAAAAACAAACAACCCAATCCAAAAATGGGCAGATTACGTAAATAGACATCTGTCCCCAGAAGACATACAGATGGCCAAGAAGCACATGAAAAGCTGCTCAACATCACTAATTATTAGAGAAATATAAACCAAAACTACAATGAGGTATCACCTCACACAAGTTAGAATGGGCATCATCAGAAAATCTACAAACAACAAATGCTGGAGAGGGTGTGGAGAAAAGGGAACCCTCTTACACTATTTGTGGGGATGTAAATTGATACAGTCACTATGGAGAACAGTATGGAGGTTCCTTAAAAAACTAAAAATAGAATTACCATATGACCCAGCAATCCCACTACTGGGCATATACCCAGAGAAAACCATAATTCAAAAAGATATTCACACAATGTTCTTTGCAGCACTATTTACAATAGCCAGGTCATGGAAGCAACCTAAATGCCCATAGACAGACGAATGGAAAAGATGTGGTACATATATAAAATGGAATATTACTCAGCCATAAAAAGGAACGAAATTGGGTCATTTGTAGAGACGTGGATAGATCTAGAGACTGTCATACAGAGTGAAGTAAGTCAGAAAGAGAAAAACAAATACCATATTTAAGCGCATACATGTGGAACCTAGAAAAATGGTACAGATGAACCAGTTTGCAAGGCAGAAATAGAGACACAGATGTAGAGAACAAATGTACGGACACCAAGGGGGGAAAGTGGCAGGGTGGTGGTGGTGGGATGAATTGCGAGCCTGGGATTGACATATATACACTTATATGTATAAAATAGATAACCAATAAGAACCTGCTGTATAAAAAAATGAATAAAATTAAAAAAATAAAACATAAATTATATTTTAAAAAAAAAACAAAAAAAGTTATTTCCTTCCCATAGACGTATTTATATGAATGAATTATTTCCATGCTTATATCTATAAATACAAAAAGAGGAATAAAACCTACCTTGAACCAAAAAAGAAAAAAAAAAAAAACAGAACCCACTGGTCATACAGAGGAAAACCCTATCAGGGCACTTGCTCCAGTGGTAAACAACTCTGAAGTTGGTCAGAGGTGGGGAATCGTCTCCCATGCAGCCAGCAGCTCCCCCGCAAGGAGCGTCCTCATTGCAAAGCTGGGGGACCGTGAGGAGGCGTCTCTGAGGAAACGTGAGCTGAGCCCCAGGCCAGCTGCTGCTGAACTTTTCCCACCCTTCCCAGGTAAAACACCTGAATGTGTGCAAAGACTTTAAAGCCTAGAGGAAGGGGCTTGGAGTCACACCAGCGACAGCACGCAGGACAACTTGGTGCCTGCAGGTCAGCCAGGATGGTCCTGGCCCCAGGCGCTCTTCTGGAAGCTTTCCATTTCCCTGCCTGAGGTACCCCTCCTGTCCCGGCCCCCACTGCTTTTTTCCTTCCTCACCTCTGCCCGGGTAGAAATTCCAGCAGCAGGTGTGGGTGACACATCCTCTTCTTTAGCAGGTGGCAGCCCGGCAACTCCTGCAGAAAGTCCAGCAGAGCCCCACTCACACGGGGCCACTCATAGAGCCCTGGGCGCTACTCCCTCCCACCAGCACAACCCCGAGACTGCTGACGGGGCAGAGAATATGGCGTCAGGCACAGCTGCAGAGGGTTTTGCTGCCTGGAGGGGTGTTTATATTGACCCCAACACAGGCACACCTGGGAAGGGCTGGCCGGCAGGGTCAGGCTGCCCAGGTCAGCCAATCCTCGCCCCTCAGGGGCTCAGAGTTGCAGAAAATGGGCTTTGCTGCACCGGCCAGGTCCAAGGAACAGATGTAGGGTCCCGAGAGTCAGGATAGACAAGGGGCGGCAGCCCTGGCTTGTTTTCTAATCATTTTATCTGGTCCATGAGTGGGAGACAACTTCAAGAAGACCCTCTCCTAATGAGAGGAACCCAGGAGTCAGGGAGAGGAGGGGTGGTGGATGGAGACAGAGGCCTGGTGCCCCGGCTGCAGTGGAAGCCCCTGGAAGACCAGGCGGAGGGAGGCCACACAGAGAGAAGCCTAGGGTCACAGACCTGTCGGAGCTGACGTTTGTTAGTCCAAGCCCTGCTCTGAGGTGCTCTGTGTCAGGTCTGAGCGACAGGTGTGCTGGGGGTGCTCTGCAATGAGGGCTATGTGCACGGTTCCTGTGTGCCCAGCCCTGCTGGGGTACCTGTCCAGGGGAGCTCCATATCCAGGGAGGGGCCTGCCCACGAGAGCCCCGTGAGCTGCCTGGTACCTGCCCAGGTGAGCTCCATATCCTGGGAGGGGCTTGACCACGAGAGCCCCGTGGGCTGCTGCGTACCTGCCCAGGTGAGCTCCATATCCTGGGAGGGGCCTGCCCACGAGAGCCCCGTGGGCTGCTGGGTACCTGCCCAGGTGAGCTCCATATCCAGGGAGGGGCCTGCCCACGAGAGCCCCGTGGGCTGCTGGGTACCTACCCAGGTGAGCTCCATATCCTGGGAGGGGCCTGCCCACGAGAGCCCCGTGGGCTGCTGGGTACCTGCCCAGGTGAGCTCCATATCCAGGGAGGGGCCTGCCCACGAGAGCCCCGTGGGCTGCTGGGTACCTGCCCAGGTGAGCTCCATATCCTGGGAGGGGCCTGACAATGAGAGCCCCATGGGCTGCTGGGTACCTGCACAGGTGAGCACCATATCTTGGGAGGGGCCTGACCATGAGAGCCCCATGGGCTGCTGCGTACCTGCCCAGGTGAGCTCCATATCCTGGGAGGGGCTTGACCACGAGAGCCCCGTGGGCTGCTGGGTACCTGCCCAGGTGAGCTCCATATCCTGGGAGGGGCCTGCCCACGAGAGCCCCGTGGGCTGCTGGGTACCTGCCCAGGTGAGCTCCATATCCAGGGAGGGGCCTGCCCACGAGAGCCCCGTGGGCTGCTGGGTACCTACCCAGGTGAGCTCCATATCCTGGGAGGGGCCTGCCCACGAGAGCCCCGTGGGCTGCTGGGTACCTGCCCAGGTGAGCTCCATATCCTGGGAGGGGCCTGACAATGAGAGCCCCATGGGCTGCTGGGTACCTGCACAGGTGAGCACCATATCTTGGGAGGGGCCTGACCATGAGAGCCCCATGGGCTGCTGCGTACCTGCCCAGGTGAGTTCCATATCCTGGGAGGGGCCTGACCATGAGAGCCCCGTGGGCTGCTGGGGACCTGGTAAAGGACGCCAGGACAGTCAGTGAAGCCACAGAGGATATACATCCAGTAGTTCCTAATTCCTATACCCTGCTGGTAATTCTACCATCCACCAGGACATGGTATTATGTATTAGACTTGAATGATGCCTTCTTCTGTATTCCATTAGTCCCAGAGTCACAAGAAATTTTGGCTATGAGTGGCAGGACTCAACGTACAACAAAAACAATACTGCTGGGCCGTCCTGCCCCAGGGGTTCAAAAATTCCCACACCATCTTTGGGGAAACGTTAGCTAAAGCCCTAAAAGATCTACCTCGGGAGAAGGGAACCCTCCTTCAATATGCAGATGACATTCTGATCGCCAGCCCTACTAAGGAGGCCTCTGGACTACCTAGCCAATAAAAGATAGAAGGTGTCCAAGAAAAAGGCTCAAATATCACAGACTAAGGTGACCTGCCTGGGCTTCATTGTCACAGAAGATCGGAGAAGCCCATCCCAGGAAAGGGAAGAAGCCATTTGCAGCTTCACCCTTCCTAAAACTAGAAGACAGCTTAGGGGTTCCTGGGGAGACCGGGGTTTGCTGCATCTGGATCCCTAACTACAGTCTAATAACTGGGCCTCTATATGAAACACTGAGAGGAAAAGATGATGATCCTTTTGAATAGAATCCAGAAGCGGCCTTTCAAGAAAGGAAAGAGCAGTCAATTCAGACCCTTGCCCTGGACCTCCCTAATTTAGCTAAACCCTTTGACCTTTACATTCTTGGTCGAAGGTGAATCGCCCTTGGAGTATTAGTGCAAAAACTGGGACCACTTGAAATGGAACCATGCAAGAATGCCCTCCAGGCATTGGTCAGCCACCCCATCCGACCAGGATACTGGGGGTATCTAAAAACCTGGAAATGAGCAGCCCGCAAGGCCAGCTCCCTCCTAAGGGAAAAGGACGCCACTTGGTGTTCCTAACCACCCACCATGCCCTGAAGTTGCAGGGATTGCTCCGTGGGCACAATGACCTCGATTGAGGAGGCCCTCTAACTCCAACCTCCAGAGAGACAACCTGGGGCAACGGGCCCCCATGACGACTCGTGTGACCATCACTTGACCTGGAGCTTCTCTCAGAAAACCACAAGAGTGTGCCCCAAAAGAACAGACTATTGCTTGCAGGACTTACTGCACCCAGAGCGGAGCTAATAAACTTGGCAGGGGAACCCTAAATAACGCTGCCACCATAGAAAAGCCTACAGACGCCACTGTGACGGCGACCAATGAGACCAGATGTACTCCTGGCTACTTCAAAAGGCCGTTGACTGAGTGGCCGTCATGGTCCTGGATCACCACCGGCCCTGGACTGTCTGGGAGTTGAGCAGGCAAGGCTCTGACACCTGGTGCTGTTTGTACATTAATTCAGTGGCCTAACTGAAGAAAGTGCAGACTACTGGTCAGAGCATCTAGGCTGGCAGAAACCGTCAGCCTAAGGGGGCCGAACCAATGTGGAGCAGGGTAAAACCGGCCCCCCCAGCGTCCCTGCGCATCTCTTTCCTGGACCCTTAAAGGTCATTAGAATCTATAAAACTTCCAACGCTGGTGCTCAGGCAGACGAGCAGTGAGGGAGGAGGCCTGGGGACAATCAACCTCACCTGGAGGCAGCTGGGGAGAAGTCGTGCCCCTCTCCCCGGGTATGAGGACACCCAACTCAGCACGAAGCATTTACAGAAGAGGTGTCTGCACCCTCAGCGCCCCAAGAATGTGGAATGGGACAAGAGGCAGAGGAGGGGTTTGTCACCGGCAAAGGCCATTAAAAATTCCTGGGAAATAAAAATAGAATCTGGGCAATAAAATAAAGTCTAACCTTTTTTTTCCTTTGTGCTTTTTCTAATTTCACTTGTTCCTAGGTTTCCACAGGCAGAGGTCCCACACCCGGCACTTCAGACCCGATTTCCTAGTGCAAGATGGCTGGGCCGACACCTCAGCTCTCCAGGCCCCGTGCAGACTCCGCCACATAGGGCCTGAGCTCCAGCCAACCCGGCCCTCGAGAGCTCCGCCCCATCCCTCCCGCTGACGCTGACGGGATCCCTACACAGCAGCCCGGCCCACAGCCCGCGGGGGAGCGCACGCTCTCACCTCTCCATTCTCTGATCAAACTATAAAGTTTTCCTTTGCTTCTGAACCAAACTCAGTCTCGATCTGTTGGCTCCAATGACACTGGGCAGGAGGACCCTTGTTGGGGCCCACTCTGCAGGATCAGTAACAGAATTTGAGAACATTGTAACTTCAAAGAATAGATGCGTGAGCCAAACTGTTATTAACATAGAGCAGTGTATAAGGCTCGTGTAAAATAAGATGTTTCTAACACTTCCATTTGATATTTCCATCACTTTATTATAAGCAAGTTCAGTGGAGGGGTTTGTCGTATTTGTCAGGTCAACATTAGAGAAATGCAGTGATTTCTTTCCAAGGATGTGGATCTACTAATCTTGGCTGAAGGTTCAATCTTGTTTTGAATGATTTTCCGTTGAAAATGATACCTCTCTTTCAGCTCCTGGATTTCTGCGAAGTATAAAATCTTATATAGTTTATTACCAAAGGGTAAAGGTGGGAGGAGAGATAAATTAACAGTTTCGGATTAACATATACACACTTCTATGTATAACATATATCATCAACAAGGAACTACTGTATAGCACAGGGAACTATACTCAATATTTTGTAATAACCCCTAAGGGGAAATAATCTGAAAAACAATAGATATCTATATCGACATCATGTATCAACTACAGATAAAAAGGAACCTAAAGGAGGCCGATGCCGAGCGTTTCTGACCCTGAAGGCTTCACTCACCTAAATTTCCGACTCTGCTTACGACCCAAGACCCTTAATGAACATCCATGTACCAGTGGCTTAAAAATTCGCAAGATTGGGGTTCGGGGAGACACATTTGGAAAAATCCCTGGCGTTCTCCTTACATACATGGGAACTTTCCTACAGCTAAAACATGCCAGTGACACCCAGAAGATGGTACACGGTTGGATCAGGAAGATTTTGGAAAAGGCACCTCATCTCTTAATCTCATGGTGGTCGAGTTCACCCCACCAGCCTCTTTCCTAACAATCTCCCCACTTGAGGATGTCAGCACCTTCTATGTCCTCTTGCACAGAGTTCGGAATTTGTCCACAGGATGAAGGGGAAGGAGGAGAAACAATGAGAGACAAGCCCTAGATGTTGGGACAGGCAAAAGTCACTCTAATTTCCAATCAGGAAGAAGAATTAAGCAAAGGCTTCGCCTGCCGCCCGAAACCACAGTAGGGGCAGAAGCACACCACCGGTTTTGCGGCCAGCTCCCAAAAAAGCGAGTTGACAAATGAAGCTCAGGAAACTTCAATTCACAAAACTGCAGAATTATAAATTATGACTCTCCAAGCAAGCCGGAAATGCAAATCAGCAATACAAAGAAGTCTCACTTCCGATCGGTCAAAGGGGACCATGCTGAAAAAAGTGTAAAAACCAGAAATGCAGGACAGGCCATGGAGAAAAGGGAGCCTTGTTAGGCTGATGGGGGGGATGTAAACTGCCAACGGCCACTCTGTAGAAGTGTATGGTGTTTCCTAAAACATCTAAGAAACACAGCTAGAGAGCATAGGGCACTTCCACTCATGGGCGTATAAATTGGGAAATCTAAAAATCAACAAGACACGGGCACCCCAAAGTTTAGGGCTGCTCTGTTAACAAGAACCTCCAATTCGGTACACCTTAAATATCCCAGGAAAGAGAAAAATGTATAAAGAAGTTGTGGAACTTATGTACAATGGAATATCACTCAGCCATGTAATAAATGTTATAAGGCTACTAGCAGCATGCTTACTGGATTTACGTACGACGTTTAGAAGTGAAATAAGTCATACAGAAAAAGACACTTATCATAAGATATCACTTATAGAGGGAATGTAAAAATCGCTACACAGGACCTGTACTACAAAACAGAATAGAGCCACACATTTACAGAACACACCATGGCTGCTTAACGGAAAGGTGAGGTGGGGTGAGGCATGAAACAAGGGTTTCAAATTAGCGCAGATAGCGTTCCATAAACCACATATGTAACAGAGAAGCCCTATTCCTTGCTCAGTGAACTGGACTCCAAACCCCCTATTCAACGCACAAAAAATATATCTGACTAGTAAGAATCTTAAAACCTATGTATTGATATCTCTCTGTAAGTGAATCAAGTGGGTGTAAAACGGTATAAACACAGCACTGAAAAGCAGCTAAACCCCATTATAAAAATAAATTTCAAAAAAAAATAAAACAACAAAGACATTGAAAGAGAGAGAAATTCTTAAAGAGATCGTTCAGGGGCTTTGAAGCAACATGGATTGACCATATCTAGACCCACAGCTGGATTAGACATAAGGCTGGAAACTCTTGTGGCTGAGAGGATTGGTGAGATTGGGTGAGCAAACGAAGACACTTTAAAGTAATACTGCGTGGTACCCATTCCATTTGTTCCAAATCTCCAGGTTCAAGGGAATCATCCTACAGGGAAAACATGCATGGGAAACCCAGAGGATGATACACCGTGTGATCTGGAAAGGTTTCTAAAATGTACCTCATTTCACATCTCCTGATGCTCGGGTTCCCCCCATCCAGCAGCTTCACTAGCAATCTCCCCACTTGGAGAATCAGCACCTTTAACCTATTGTTCCATACAGGTTGCAATTTGTCCTGAGGATGAACTGGATGAGGGGGAACCCATGAGAGACTAGCTCTAGGTGTTGGGACAGGCACACGTCACTCTAATTTCCCATCAGGAAGAAGAATTAATGACAGGCTCAGCCTGCCCCATGGAACCAGAATAGTGCCTGAAGCAATCCTGCGGTTTTGCAGCCAGCTCCCAAAAAAGCCATTTGAAAAATGTAGCTCAGGGTCACTGTAATTCACAAACTTGCAGGGTTATAAATGACAACTCTCATCCAAGAATATACTAAGGGGAGGCAACGAACAGTATTTGAAAGCAAGGCAGAATTGCAGGAAACAGATTGCAGGAGGAAGATACGAATCGTCTTTAAAGCACATGAAAAGCGGGAAAACGTCGACAATGATGAACTTGGCCAAAAAAGGGCGTATGCGTTTTTTCCTGAATATATTTAGGAAAAAAACGCATACGCCCTTTTTGGCCAACCAAGCAACCCGGAAAGGAAAATCAGCACTACAAAGAAGTCTCACTTCCAATAGGTCAAAAGGGCCGTCCTAAAAAAGTGTAAAAAACAGACATGCAGGCAGGACAGGCCAGGGAGAAAAGGGAGCCTTGTTAGGCTGACGGGCGGGATGAAAACTGCCAATGGTCACTCGGATATGGTGTTTCCTGAAACATCTAAAAAAACACAGCTAGAGAGCATAGGGCACTTCCACTCATAGGTGTATACAATGGGAAATCTAAAAAATCAACAAGACAAGGGCACCCCAAAGTTTAGGGCTGCTCTGTTTACAAGAACCTCCACTTCAGTACCTCTTAAATATCCCAGGAAAGAGAAAAATGGATAAAGAAGTTGTGGTACTTACGTATAATGGAATATGACTCAGCCATGAAATCAATGTCATAAGACTAGTAGAAGAAGGCTGAGTGGATTTACGTACGATGTGTCTAAGTGAAATAAGTCACACAGAAAAAGGCACTTATCATAAGATATAACTTATAGAGGTAATGTAAAAATCGCTACACATGACCTGTACTGCAAAACAGAACAGAGTCACACATTTAGAAAACAAACTATGGCTGTTTAACAGGAAACGTGAGGTGGCGTGAGACATAAAACAAGGGTTTGAAATTAGCACAGATAGCGTTCCATAAACCACAATTGTAGCAGACAAGCCCTACTCCTTTCTAAGTGAACTGGACTCTACACACCCTATTCAAGGCACAAGAATATATCTGACTAGTAAGAATCTTAAAACATATGTATTGATATAGCTTTGTAAGTTAATTAAGTGGGTGTAAAGCGGCATAAACACAGCAGTGAAAATCAGCTAAACACAGTTACAAAAAAAAAAACCCAACAAAGAGAGTGAAAGAGGGAGAAATTCGTACATATTTCTTTCAGGGTCAGTGAAGCAACCTGGACTGACCATATCTAGACCCACAGCTGGATTAGACATAAGGCTGGAGACTCTTGGGGCTGAGAGGATTGGTGAGGTTGGGTGAGGAAACACAGACCCTTTAAAGTAATACTGTGTGGTACCCATTCTAAGGGTCCCAAATCTCCAGGTTCAAGGGAATCTTCCTACAGTGAAAAAATGCATGGGAAACTTAGTGGATGGTATACAGTGTGACCGGGAAAGGTTTCTGAAACGCACCACATTTCTCATCTCCTTGTGCTCGGGTTCGCCATTCCAGCCGCTTTAGTAACAATCTCCCTACGGGAGAATCAGCACCTTTAACTTCCTGTCTCGTACGGGTTGCAATTTGTTCTTAGGATGAATGGGAAGAGGGGGAACCAATGAGAGACTAGCTCTAGGTGTTGGGACAGGCACACGTCACTCTATTTTCCCATCAGAAAGAAGACTTAACCACAGGCTCAGCCTGACCCCGGAACCAGAATAGGGCCTGAAGCAATCCTGCGGTTATGTGGCCAGCTCCGAAAAAAGCGAGTTGAAAAATGGAGCTCAGGGGCACTGCAATTCACTAACCTGCAGAGTTATAAATGATCACTCTCGTCGACAAATATATTGAGGGGAGGCAATGAAGACGATTTGAAAGCAAGGCAACATTGCAGGAAACAGATTTCAGGAGGTAGATTCGAATCGCATTTAAAGCACATGAAAAACGGCAAAACATCGACAATGCTGCACTTGGCCGAAAAGGGCGTATGCGTTTTTTCCTGAATATATTCAGGAAAAAACGCATACGCCCTTTTTGGCCAACCAAGCAAGCCGGACAGGCTAATCAGTACTAAAAAGAAGGCTCGCTTCCATCGGTCAAAAGGGCCATGCTGAATAAAGTGTCAAAACCAGAAATGCAGGACAGGCCATGGAGAAACGGGAGCCTTGCTACGCTGATGGGCGGGATGTAAATTGCCAACAGCCACTCTGGAGAGGTGTACGGTGTGTCCTGAAACATCTGAAAAACTCAGCTTAGAGAGCATAGGGCACTTCCACTCATGGGCGTATAAATTGGGAAAACTAAAAATCAGCAAGACACAGGCACCCCAAAGTTTAGGGCTGCTCTGTTGACAAGAACCTCCACTTCGTTACAACTTAAATATCCCAGGAAAGAGATAAATGGATAAAGAAGTTGTGGTCCTTATGTACAATGGAATATCACTCAGCCATGAAATCAACGTCATAAGGCTAGTAGCAGCATGATGAGTGGATTTAGGTACGACGATTCTTCGTGAAATAAGTCACACAGAAAAAGTCACTTATCATAAGATATCACTTATAGAGGGAATGTAAAAACCGCTACACTTGAACTGAATTACAAAACAGAAGAGAGTCACAAGTTTAGAAAACACACTATGGCTGCTTAACGGGAAAGGTGAGGTGGGTTGATGTATAAAACAAGGGTTTCAAATTAGCTCAGATACCGTTCCATAAACCCAATATGCAATAGACAAGACCTACTCCTTGCTCAGTGAACGGGACTCAGCACCCCCTATTCACCGCCCAAGAATATATCTGACTAGTAAGAATCTTAAAACCTATGTGTTGATATCTCTCTGTAAGTGACTCAAGTGGGTGTGAAGCGGCATAAACACAGCAGTGAAAAGCAGCTAAACCCCATTATAAAAATCAATTACTTTTAAAAACCCGTGAAACAAAGACAGTGAAAGAGAGAGAAATTCTTACAAAATTCGTTCAGGGGCTGTGATGCCACCTGGATTGGCCATATCTAGACCCACAGCTGATTGAGACATAAAGGTGGACACTCTTGGGGCTGAGAGGCTTGGTGAGGTTGGGTGAGCAAACGCAGACCCTTTAAAGTAATACTGCGTGGTACCCATCCCATGGGTCCCAAATCTCCAGGTTCAAGGGCATCTTCCTACATCGAAAACATGCATGAGAAACCCAGAAGATGGTACACCGTGTGATCGGGAAAGGTTTCTAAAACGCACCTCATTTCTCATCTCCTTGTGCTCGGGTTCGTCATTGCAGCCGCTTTCCTAGCAATCTCCCTCCTTGGAGAATCAGCACCTTTAACCTCCTGTTCCGAACAGGTTGCAATTTGTCCTGAGGATGAACGGGAAGTGGGGGAACCAATGAGAGACTAGCCCTAGGTCTTGCGACAGGCACTGCTCACTGTATTTTCCCATCAGGAAGAAGAATTCACCACAGGCTCAGCCTGCCGCCCGGAAGCAGAATAGGGCCTGAAGCAATCCTGCGCTTTTGCGGCCAGCTCCCAAGAAAGCGAGTTGAAAAATGGAGCTCAGGGGCACTGCAATTCCCAAACCTGCAGAGTTATAAATGATAACTCTCGTCCACAAATATATTGAGGGAAGGCAACGAAGAGGATTTGAATGCAAGGCAGAATAGCAGGAAACAGGTTTCAGGAGGGAGATTCGAATTGCCTTTAAAGCACAGGAAAAGCGGCAAAACCTCGACAATGATGCCCTTGGCCAAAAAGGGCGTATGTGATTTTCCTTAATATATTCAGGAAAAAACGCATACGCACTTTTTGGCCAACCAAGCAACCTGGAAAGGCAAATCAGCGCTACAAAGAAGTCTCGCTTCCCATCGGTCAAAAGGGCCATGCTGAATAAAGTGTCAAAACCAGAAATGCAGGACAGGCCATGGAGAAACGGGAGCCTTGCTACGCTGATGGGCGGGATGTAAATTGCCCACAGCCACTCTGGAGAAGTGTACGGTGTGTCCTGAAACATCTAAAAAACTCAGCTTAGAGAGCATAGGGCACTTCCACTCATGGGCGTACAAATTGGGAAAACTAAAAATCAGCAAGACACAGGCACCCCAAAGTTTAGGGCTGCTCTGTTGACAAGAACCTCTACTTCGTTACACCTTAAATATCCCAGGAAAGAGAAAAATGGATAAAGAAGTTGTGGTCCTTATGTACAATGGAATATCACTCAGCCATGAAATCTACGTCATAAGGCTCGTAGCAGCATGATGAGTGGATTTAGGTACGACGATTCTACGTGAAATCAGTCACACAGAAAAAGACACTTATCATAAGATATCACTTATAGAGTGAATGTAAAAACCGCTACACTTGAACTGAATTACAAAACAGAAGAGAGTCACACGTTTAGAAAACACACTATGGCTGCTTAACGGGAAAGGTGAGGTGGGGTGATGCATAAAACAAGGGTTTCAAATTAGCTCAGATACCGTTCCATAAACCCAATATGTAATAGACAAGACCTACTCCTTGCTCAGTGAACGGGACTCAGCACCCCCTATTCACCGCCCAAGAATATATCTGACTAGTAAGAATCTCAAAACCTATGTGTTGATATCTCTCTGTAAGTGACTCAAGTGGGTGTGAAGCGGCATAAACACAGCAGTGAAAAGCAGCTAAACCCCATTATAAAAATCAATTACTTTTTAAAACCCGTGAAGCAAAGACAGTGAAAGAGAGAGAAATTCTTACAAAATTCGTTCAGGGGCTGTGATGCCACCTGGGTTGACCATATCTAGACCCACAACTGATTGAGACATAAGGGTGGACACTCCTGGGGCTGAGAGCTTTGGTGAGGTTGGGTGAGCAAACGCAGACCCTTTAAAGTAATACTGCGTGGTACCCATCCCATGGGTCCCAAATCTCCAGGTTCAAGGGCACCTTCCTACATCGAAAACATGCATGAGAAACCCAGAAGATGGTACACCGTGTGATCGGGAAAGGTTTCTAAAACGCACCTCATTTCTCATCTCCTTGTGCTCGGGTTCGCCATTCCAGCCGCTTTCCTAGCAATCTCCCTCCTTGGAGAATCAGCACCTTTAACCTCCTGTTCCGTACAGGTTGCAATTTGTCCTGAGGAGGAACGGGAAGAGGGGGAACCAATGAGAGACTAGCTCTAGGTCTTGGGACAGGCACAGCTCACTCTATTTTCCCATCAGGAAGAAGAATTAACCACAGGCTCAGCCTGCCGCCCGGAACCAAAATAGGGCCTGAAGCAATCCTGCGCTTTTGCGGCCAGCTCCCAAGAAAGCGAGTTGAAAAATGGAGTTCAGGGGCACTGCAATTCACAAACCTGCAGAGTTATAAATGATAACTCTCGTCCACAAATATATTGAGGGAAGGCAACGAAGAGGATTTTAAAGCAAGGCAGAATTGCAGGAAACAGATTTCAGGAGGCAGATTCGAATCGCCTTTAAAGCACAGGACAAGGGGCAAAACCTCGACAATGATGCCCTTGGCCAAAAAGGGCGTATGCGTTTTTTCCTGAATATATTCAGGAAAAAACACATACGCCCTTTTTGGCCAACCAAGCAACCTGGAAAGGCAAATCAGCGCTACAAAGAAGTCTCGCTTCCCATCGGTCAAAAGGGCCATGCTGAATAAAGTGTCAAAACCAGAAATGCAGGACAGGCCATGGAGAAACGGGAGCCTTGCTACGCTGATGGGCGGGATGTAAATTGCCCACAGCCACTCTGGAGAAGTGTACGGTGTGTCTTGAAACATCTAAAAAACTCAGCTTAGAGAGCATAGGGCACTTCCACTCATGGGCGTACAAATTGGGAAAACTAAAAATCAGCAAGACACAGGCACCCCAAAGTTTAGGGCTGCTCTGTTGACAAGAACCTCTACTTCGTTACACCTAAAATATCCCAGGAAAGAGAAAAATGGATAAAGAAGTTGTGGTCCTTATGTACAATGGAATATCACTCAGCCATTAAATCTACGTCATAAGGCTAGTAGCAGCAAGATGAGTGGATTTAGTTACGACGATTGTACGTGAAATATGTCACACAGAAAAAGACACTTATCATAAGATATCACTTATAGAGGGAATGTAAAAACCGCTACACTTGAACTGAATTACAAAACAGAATAGAGTCACACGTTTAGAAAACACACGATGGCTGCTTAACGGAAAAGTGAGGTGGGGTGATGCATAAAACAAGGGTTTCAAATTAGCTCAGATACCGTTCCATAAACCCAATATGTAATAGACAAGACCGACTCCTTGCTCAGTGAACGGGACTCAGCACCCCCTATTCACCGCCCAAGAATATATCTGACTAGTAAGAATCTTAAAACCTATGTGTTGATATCTCTCTGTAAGTGACTCAAGTGGGTGTGAAGCGGCATAAACACAGCAGTGAAAAGCAGCTAAACCCCATTATAAAAATCAATTACTTTTAAAAACCCGTGAAGCAAAGACAGTGAAAGAGAGAGAAATTCTTACAAAATTCGTTCAGGGGCTGTGATGCCACCTGGATTGACCATATCTATACCCACAGCTGATTGAGACATAAGGGTGGACCCCTTTGGGGGCTTAGAGGTTTGGTGAGGTTGGGTGAGCAAACGCAGACCCTTTAAAGTAATACTGCGTGGTACCCATCCCATGGGTCCCAAATCTCCAGGTTCAAAGGCATCATCCTACATCAAAAACATGCATGAGAAACCCAGAAGATGGTACACCGTGTGATCGGGAAAGGTTTCTAAAACGCACCTCATTTCTCATCTCCTTCTGCTCGGGTTCGCCATTCCAGCCGCTTTCCTAGCAATCTCCCTCCTTGGAGAATCAGCACCTTTAACCTCCTGTTCCGTACAGGTTGCAATTTGTCCTGAGGAGGAACGGGAAGAGGGGGAACCAATGAGAGACTAGCTCTAGGTCTTGGGACAGGCACAGCTCACTCTATTTTCCCATCAGGAAGAAGAATTAACCACAGGCTCAGCCTGCCGCCCGGAAGGAGAATAGGGCCTGAAGCAATCCTGCGCTTTTGCGGCCAGCTCCCAAGAAAGCGAGTTGAAAAATGGAGCTCAGGGGCACTGCAATTCACAAACCTGCAGAGTTATAAATGATAACTCTCGTCCACAAATATATTGAGGGAAGGCAACGAAGAGGATTTGGAAGCAAGGCAGAATTGCAGGAAACAGGTTTCAGGAGGGAGATTCGAATCGCCTTTAAAGCACAGGAAAAGCGGCAAAACCTCGACAATGATGCCCTTGGCCAAAAAGGGCGTATGCGTTTTTTCCTGAATATATTCAGGAAAAAACGCATACGCCCTTTTTGACCAACCAAGCAACCTGCAAAGGCAAATCAGCGCTACAAAGATGTCTCGATCCCATCGGTCAAAAGGGCCATGCTGAATAAAGTGTCAAAACCAGAAATGCAGGACAGGCCATGGAGAAATGGGAACCTTGCTACGCTGATGGGCGGGATGTAAATTGGCAACAGCAACTCTGGAGAGGTGTACGGTGTGTGTTGAAACATCTAAAATACTCAGCTTAGAGAGCATAGGGCACTTCCACTCGTGGGCGTATAAATTGGGAAAACTAAAAATCAGCAAGACACAGGCACCCCAAAGTTTAGGGCTGCTCTGTTGACAAGAACCTCTACTTCGTTACACCTTAAATATCCCAGGAAAGAGAAAAATGGATAAAGAAGTTGTGGTCCTTATGTACAATGGAATATCACTCAGCCATGAAATCTACGTCATAAGGCTCGTAGCAGCATGATGAGTGGATTTAGTTACGACGATTCTACGTGAAATATGTCACACAGAAAAAGACACTTATCATAAGATATCACTTATAGAGGGAATGTAAAAACCGCTACACTTGAACTGAATTACAAAACAGAAGAGAGTCACACGTTTAGAAAACACACTATGGCTGCTTAACGGGAAAGGTGAGGTGGGGTGATGCATAAAACAAGGGTTTCAAATTAGCTCAGATACCGTTCCATAAACCCAATATGTAATAGACAAGACCTACTCCTTGCTCAGTGAACGGGATTCAGCACCCCCTATTCACCGCCCAAGAATATATCTGACTAGTAAGAATCTTAAAACCTATGTGTTGATATTTCTCTGTAAGGGACTCAAGTGGGTGTAAAGCGGCATAAACACAGCAGTGAAAAGCAGCTAAACCCCATTATAAAAATCAATTACTTTTAAAAACCCGTGAAGCAAAGACAGTGAAAGAGAGAGAAATTCTTACAAAATTCGTTCAGGGGCTGTGATGCCACCTGGATTGACCATATCTAGACCCACAGCTGATTGAGACATAAGGGTGGACACTCCTGGGGCTGAGAGGTTTGGTGAGGTTGGGTGAGCAAACGCAGACCCTTTAAAGTAATACTGCGTCGTACCCATCCCATGGGTCCCAAATCTCCAGGTTCAAGGGCACCTTCGTACATCGAAAACATGCATGAGAAACCCAGAAGATGGTACACCGTGTGATCGGGAAAGGTTTCTAAAACGCACCTCATTTCTCATCTCCTTGTGCTCGGGTTCGCCATTCCAGCCGCTTTCCTAGCAATCTCCCTCCTTGGAGAATCAGCAACTTTAACCTCCTGTTCCGTACAGGTTGCAATTTGTCCTGAGGAGGAACGGCAAGAGGGGGAACCAATGAGAGACTAGCTCTAGGTCTTGGGACAGGCACGGCTCACTCTATTTTCCCATCAGGAAGAAGAATTAACCACAGGCTCAGCCTGCCGCCCGGAACAAAAATAGGGCCTGAAGCAATCCTGCGCTTTTGCGGCCAGCTCCCAAGAAAGCGAGTTGAAAAATGGAGCTCAGGGGCACTGCAATTCACAAACCTGCAGAGTTATAAATGATAACTCTCGTCCACAAATATATTGAGGGAAGGCAACGAAGAGAATTTGAAAGCAAGGCAGAATTGCAAGAAACAGATTTCAGGAGGCAGATTCGAATCGCCTTTAAAGCACAGGGAAAGCGGCAAAACCTCGACAATGATGCCCTTGGCCAAAAAGAGCGTATGCGTTTTTTCCTGTATATATTCAGGAAAAAACGCATATACTCTTTTTGGCCAACCAATCAACCTGCAAAGGCAAATCAGTGCTACAAAGAAGTCTCGCTTCCCATCGGTCAAAAGGGCCATGCTGAATAAAGTGTCAAAACCAGCAATGCAGGACAGGCCATGGAGAAACGGGAGCCTTGCTACGCTGATGGGCGGGATGTAAATTGCCAACAGCCACTCTGGAGAGGTGTACGGTGTGTCTTGAAACATCTAAAAAACTCAGCTTAGCGAGCATAGGGCACTTCCACTCATGGGCGTATAAATTGGGAAAACTAAAAATCAGCAAGACACAGGCACCCCAAAGTTTAGGGCTGCTCTGTTGACAAGAACCTCCACTTCGTTACACCTTAAATATCCCAGGAAAGAGAAAAATGGATAAAGAAGTTGTGGTCCTTATGTACAATGGAATATCACTCAGCCATGAAATCTACGTCATAAGGCTCGTAGCAGCATGATGAGTGGATTTAGGTACGACGATTCTACGTGAAATCAGTCACACAGAAAAAGACACTTATCATAAGATATCACTTATAGAGTGAATGTAAAAACCGCTACACTTGAACTGAATTACAAAACAGAAGAGAGTCACACGTTTAGAAAACACACTATGGCTGCTTAACGGGAAAGGTGAGGTGGGGTGATGCATAAAACAAGGGTTTCAAATTAGCTCAGATACCGTTCCATAAACCCAATATGTAATAGACAAGACCTACTCCTTGCTCAGTGAACGGGACTCAACACCCCCTATTCACCGCCCAAGAATATATCTGAGTAGTAAGAATCTTAAAACCTATGTGTTGATATCTCTCTGTAAGTGACTCAAGTGGGTGTGAAGCGGCATAAACACAGCAGTGAAAAGCAGCTAAACCCCATTATAAAAATCAATTACTTTTAAAAACCCGTGAAGCAAAGACAGTGAAAGAGAGAGAAATTCTTACAAAATTCGTTCAGGGGCTGTGATGCCACCTGGGTTGACCATATCTAGACCCACAACTGATTGAGACATAAGGGTGGACACTCCTGGGGCTGAGAGCTTTGGTGAGGTTGGGTGAGCAAACGCAGACCATTTAAAGTAATACTGCGTGGAACCCATCCCATGGGTCCCAAATCTCCAGGTTCAAGGGCACCTTCCTACATCGAAAACATGCATGAGAAACCCAGAAGATGGTACACCGTGTGATCGGGAAAGGTTTCTAAAACGCACCTCATTTCTCATCTCCTTGTGCTCGGGTTCGCCATTCCAGCCGCTTTCCTAGCAATCTCCCTCCTTGGAGAATCAGCACCTTTAACCTCCTGTTCCGTACAGGTTGCAATTTGTCCTGAGGAGGAACGGGAAGAGGGGGAACCAATGAGAGACTAGCTCTAGGTCTTGGGACAGGCACAGCTCACTCTATTTTCCCATCAGGAAGAAGAATTAACCACAGGCTCAGCCTGCCGCCCGGAAGCAGAATAGGGCCTGAAGCAATCCTGCGCTTTTGCGGCCAGCTCCCAAGAAAGCGAGTTGAAAAATGGAGCTCAGGGGCACTGCAATTCACAAACCTGCAGAGTTATAAATGATAACTCTCGTCAACAAATATATTGAGGGAAGGCAACGAAGAGGATTTGAATGCAAGGCAGAATTGCAGGAAACAGGTTTCAGGAGGGAGATTCGAATTGCCTTTAAAGCACAGGAAAAGCGGCAAAACCTCGACAATGATGCCCTTGGCCAAAAAGGGCGTATGTGATTTTCCTTAATATATTCAGGAAAAAACGCATACGCCCTTTTTGGCCAACCAAGCAACCTGGAAAGGCAAATCAGCGCTACAAAGATGTCTCGCTTCCCATCGGTCAAAAGGGCCATGCTGAATAAAGTGTCAAAACCAGAAATGCAGGACAGGCCATGGAGAAATGGGAACCTTGCTACGCTGATGGGCGGGATGTAAATTGGCAACAGCAACTCTGGAGAGGTGTACGGTGTGTGTTGAAACATCTAAAATACTCAGCTTAGAGAGCATAGGGCACTTCCACTCGTGGGCGTATAAATTGGGAAAACTAAAAATCAGCAAGACACAGGCACCCCAAAGTTTAGGGCTGCTCTGTTGACAAGAACCTCTACTTCGTTACACCTTAAATATCCCAGGAAAGAGAAAAATGGATAAAGAAGTTGTGGTCCTTATGTACAATGGAATATCACTCAGCCATGAAATCTACGTCATAAGGCTCGTAGCAGCATGATGAGTGGATTTAGGTACGACGATTCTACGTGAAATAAGTCACACAGAAAAAGACACTTATCATAAGATATCACTTATAGAGGGAATGTAAAAACCGCTACACTTGAACTGAATTACAAAACAGAAGAGAGTCACACGTTTAGAAAACACGCTATGGCTGCTTAACGGGAAAGGTGAGGTGGGGTGATGCATAAAACAAGGGTTTCAAATTAGCTCAGATACCGTTCCATAAACTCAATATGTAATAGACAAGACCTACTCCTTGCTCAGTGAACGGGACTCAGCACCCCCTATTCACCGCCCAAGAATATATCTGACTAGTAAGAATCTTAAAACCTATGTATTGAAATCTCTCTGTAAGTGACTCAAGTGGGTGTAAAGCGGCATACACACAGCAGTGAAAAGCACCTAAACCCCATTATAAAAATCAATTACTTTTAAAAACCCGTGAAGCAAAGACAGTGAAAGAGAGAGAAATTCTTACAAAATTCGTTCAGGGGCTGTGATGCCACCTGGATTGACCATATCTAGACCCACAGCTGATTGAGACATAAGGGTGGACACTCCTGGGGCTGAGAGGTTTGGTAAGGTTGGGTGAGCAAACGCAGACCCTTTAAAGTAATACTGCGTCGTACCCATCCCATGGGTCCCAAATCTCCAGGTTCAAGGGCACCTTCCTACATCGAAAACATGCATGAGAAACCCAGAAGATGGTACACCGTGTGATCGGGAAAGGTTTCTAAAACGCACCTCATTTCTCATCTCCTTGTGCTCGGGTTCGCCATTCCAGCCGCTTTCCTAGCAATCTCCCTCCTTGGAGAATCAGCACCTTTAACCTCCTGTTCCGTACAGGTTGCAATTTGTCCTGAGGAGCAACGGGAAGAGGGGGAACCAATGAGAGACTAGCTCTAGGTCTTGGGACAGGCACAGCTCACTCTATTTTCCCATCAGGAAGAAGAATTAACCACAGGCTCAGCCTGCCGCCCGGAACCAAAATAGGGCCTGAAGCAATCCTGCGCTTTTGCGGCCATCTCCCAAGAAAGCGAGTTGAAAAATGGAGCTCAAGGGCACTGCAATTCACAAACCTGCAGAGTTATAAATGATAACTCTCGTCCACAAATATATTGAGGGAAGGCAACGAAGAGGATTTGAAAGCATGCAGATTTGCAAGAAACAGATTTCAGGAGGCAGATTCGAATCGCCTTTAAAGCACAGGGAAAGCGGCAAAACCTCGACAATGATGCCCTTGGCCAAAAAGGGCGTATGCGTTTTTTCCTGAATATATTCAGGAAAAAACACATACGCCCTTTTTGGCCAACCAAGCAACCTGGAAAGGCAAATCAGCGCTACAAAGAAGTCTCGCTTCCCATCGGTCAAAAGGGCCATGCTGAATAAAGTGTCAAAACCAGAAATGCAGGACAGGCCATGGAGAAACGGGAGCCTTGCTACGCTGATGGGCGGGATGTAAATTGCCCACAGCCACTCTGGAGAAGTGTACGGTGTGTCTTGAAACATCTAAAAAACTCAGCTTAGAGAGCATAGGGCACTTCCACTCATGGGCGTACAAATTGGGAAAACTAAAAATCAGCAAGACACAGGCACCCCAAAGTTTAGGGCTGCTCTGTTGACAAGAACCTCTACTTCGTTACACCTAAAATATCCCAGGAAAGAGAAAAATGGATAAAGAAGTTGTGGTCCTTATGTACAATGGAATATCACTCAGCCATTAAATCTACGTCATAAGGCTAGTAGCAGCAAGATGAGTGGATTTAGTTACGACGATTGTACGTGAAATATGTCACACAGAAAAAGACACTTATCATAAGATATCACTTATAGAGGGAATGTAAAAACCGCTACACTTGAACTGAATTACAAAACAGAATAGAGTCACACGTTTAGAAAACACACGATGGCTGCTTAACGGAAAAGTGAGGTGGGGTGATGCATAAAACAAGGGTTTCAAATTAGCTCAGATACCGTTCCATAAACCCAATATGTAATAGACAAGACCGACTCCTTGCTCAGTGAACGGGACTCAGCACCCCCTATTCACCGCCCAAGAATATATCTGACTAGTAAGAATCTTAAAACCTATGTGTTGATATCTCTCTGTAAGTGACTCAAGTGGGTGTGAAGCGGCATAAACACAGCAGTGAAAAGCAGCTAAACCCCATTATAAAAATCAATTACTTTTAAAAACCCGTGAAGCAAAGACAGTGAAAGAGAGAGAAATTCTTACAAAATTCGTTCAGGGGCTGTGATGCCACCTGGATTGACCATATCTATACCCACAGCTGATTGAGACATAAGGGTGGACCCCTTTGGGGGCTTAGAGGTTTGGTGAGGTTGGGTGAGCAAACGCAGACCCTTTAAAGTAATACTGCGTGGTACCCATCCCATGGGTCCCAAATCTCCAGGTTCAAAGGCATCATCCTACATCAAAAACATGCATGAGAAACCCAGAAGATGGTACACCGTGTGATCGGGAAAGGTTTCTAAAACGCACCTCATTTCTCATCTCCTTCTGCTCGGGTTCGCCATTCCAGCCGCTTTCCTAGCAATCTCCCTCCTTGGAGAATCAGCACCTTTAACCTCCTGTTCCGTACAGGTTGCAATTTGTCCTGAGGAGGAACGGGAAGAGGGGGAACCAATGAGAGACTAGCTCTAGGTCTTGGGACAGGCACAGCTCACTCTATTTTCCCATCAGGAAGAAGAATTAACCACAGGCTCAGCCTGCCGCCCGGAAGGAGAATAGGGCCTGAAGCAATCCTGCGCTTTTGCGGCCAGCTCCCAAGAAAGCGAGTTGAAAAATGGAGCTCAGGGGCACTGCAATTCACAAACCTGCAGAGTTATAAATGATAACTCTCGTCCACAAATATATTGAGGGAAGGCAACGAAGAGGATTTGGAAGCAAGGCAGAATTGCAGGAAACAGGTTTCAGGAGGGAGATTCGAATCGCCTTTAAAGCACAGGAAAAGCGGCAAAACCTCGACAATGATGCCCTTGGCCAAAAAGGGCGTATGCGTTTTTTCCTGAATATATTCAGGAAAAAACGCATACGCCCTTTTTGACCAACCAAGCAACCTGCAAAGGCAAATCAGCGCTACAAAGATGTCTCGATCCCATCGGTCAAAAGGGCCATGCTGAATAAAGTGTCAAAACCAGAAATGCAGGACAGGCCATGGAGAAATGGGAACCTTGCTACGCTGATGGGCGGGATGTAAATTGGCAACAGCAACTCTGGAGAGGTGTACGGTGTGTGTTGAAACATCTAAAATACTCAGCTTAGAGAGCATAGGGCACTTCCACTCGTGGGCGTATAAATTGGGAAAACTAAAAATCAGCAAGACACAGGCACCCCAAAGTTTAGGGCTGCTCTGTTGACAAGAACCTCTACTTCGTTACACCTTAAATATCCCAGGAAAGAGAAAAATGGATAAAGAAGTTGTGGTCCTTATGTACAATGGAATATCACTCAGCCATGAAATCTACGTCATAAGGCTCGTAGCAGCATGATGAGTGGATTTAGGTACGACGATTCTACGTGAAATAAGTCACACAGAAAAAGACACTTATCATAAGATATCACTTATAGAGGGAATGTAAAAACCGCTACACTTGAACTGAATTACAAAACAGAAGAGAGTCACACGTTTAGAAAACACGCTATGGCTGCTTAACGGGAAAGGTGAGGTGGGGTGATGCATAAAACAAGGGTTTCAAATTAGCTCAGATACCGTTCCATAAACTCAATATGTAATAGACAAGACCTACTCCTTGCTCAGTGAACGGGACTCAGCACCCCCTATTCACCGCCCAAGAATATATCTGACTAGTAAGAATCTTAAAACCTATGTATTGAAATCTCTCTGTAAGTGACTCAAGTGGGTGTAAAGCGGCATACACACAGCAGTGAAAAGCACCTAAACCCCATTATAAAAATCAATTACTTTTAAAAACCCGTGAAGCAAAGACAGTGAAAGAGAGAGAAATTCTTACAAAATTCGTTCAGGGGCTGTGATGCCACCTGGATTGACCATATCTAGACCCACAGCTGATTGAGACATAAGGGTGGACACTCCTGGGGCTGAGAGGTTTGGTAAGGTTGGGTGAGCAAACGCAGACCCTTTAAAGTAATACTGCGTCGTACCCATCCCATGGGTCCCAAATCTCCAGGTTCAAGGGCACCTTCCTACATCGAAAACATGCATGAGAAACCCAGAAGATGGTACACCGTGTGATCGGGAAAGGTTTCTAAAACGCACCTCATTTCTCATCTCCTTGTGCTCGGGTTCGCCATTCCAGCCGCTTTCCTAGCAATCTCCCTCCTTGGAGAATCAGCACCTTTAACCTCCTGTTCCGTACAGGTTGCAATTTGTCCTGAGGAGCAACGGGAAGAGGGGGAACCAATGAGAGACTAGCTCTAGGTCTTGGGACAGGCACAGCTCACTCTATTTTCCCATCAGGAAGAAGAATTAACCACAGGCTCAGCCTGCCGCCCGGAACCAAAATAGGGCCTGAAGCAATCCTGCGCTTTTGCGGCCATCTCCCAAGAAAGCGAGTTGAAAAATGGAGCTCAAGGGCACTGCAATTCACAAACCTGCAGAGTTATAAATGATAACTCTCGTCCACAAATATATTGAGGGAAGGCAACGAAGAGGATTTGAAAGCATGCAGATTTGCAAGAAACAGATTTCAGGAGGCAGATTCGAATCGCCTTTAAAGCACAGGGAAAGCGGCAAAACCTCGACAATGATGCCCTTGGCCAAAAAGGGCGTATGCGTTTTTTCCTGAATATATTCAGGAAAAAACACATACGCCCTTTTTGGCCAACCAAGCAACCTGGAAAGGCAAATCAGCGCTACAAAGAAGTCTCGCTTCCCATCGGTCAAAAGGGCCATGCTGAATAAAGTGTCAAAACCAGAAATGCAGGACAGGCCATGGAGAAACGGGAGCCTTGCTACGCTGATGGGCGGGATGTAAATTGCCCACAGCCACTCTGGAGAAGTGTACGGTGTGTCTTGAAACATCTAAAAAACTCAGCTTAGAGAGCATAGGGCACTTCCACTCATGGGCGTACAAATTGGGAAAACTAAAAATCAGCAAGACACAGGCACCCCAAAGTTTAGGGCTGCTCTGTTGACAAGAACCTCTACTTCGTTACACCTAAAATATCCCAGGAAAGAGAAAAATGGATAAAGAAGTTGTGGTCCTTATGTACAATGGAATATCACTCAGCCATTAAATCTACGTCATAAGGCTAGTAGCAGCAAGATGAGTGGATTTAGTTACGACGATTGTACGTGAAATATGTCACACAGAAAAAGACACTTATCATAAGATATCACTTATAGAGGGAATGTAAAAACCGCTACACTTGAACTGAATTACAAAACAGAATAGAGTCACACGTTTAGAAAACACACGATGGCTGCTTAACGGAAAAGTGAGGTGGGGTGATGCATAAAACAAGGGTTTCAAATTAGCTCAGATACCGTTCCATAAACCCAATATGTAATAGACAAGACCGACTCCTTGCTCAGTGAACGGGACTCAGCACCCCCTATTCACCGCCCAAGAATATATCTGACTAGTAAGAATCTTAAAACCTATGTGTTGATATCTCTCTGTAAGTGACTCAAGTGGGTGTGAAGCGGCATAAACACAGCAGTGAAAAGCAGCTAAACCCCATTATAAAAATCAATTACTTTTAAAAACCCGTGAAGCAAAGACAGTGAAAGAGAGAGAAATTCTTACAAAATTCGTTCAGGGGCTGTGATGCCACCTGGATTGACCATATCTATACCCACAGCTGATTGAGACATAAGGGTGGACCCCTTTGGGGGCTTAGAGGTTTGGTGAGGTTGGGTGAGCAAACGCAGACCCTTTAAAGTAATACTGCGTGGTACCCATCCCATGGGTCCCAAATCTCCAGGTTCAAAGGCATCATCCTACATCAAAAACATGCATGAGAAACCCAGAAGATGGTACACCGTGTGATCGGGAAAGGTTTCTAAAACGCACCTCATTTCTCATCTCCTTCTGCTCGGGTTCGCCATTCCAGCCGCTTTCCTAGCAATCTCCCTCCTTGGAGAATCAGCACCTTTAACCTCCTGTTCCGTACAGGTTGCAATTTGTCCTGAGGAGGAACGGGAAGAGGGGGAACCAATGAGAGACTAGCTCTAGGTCTTGGGACAGGCACAGCTCACTCTATTTTCCCATCAGGAAGAAGAATTAACCACAGGCTCAGCCTGCCGCCCGGAAGGAGAATAGGGCCTGAAGCAATCCTGCGCTTTTGCGGCCAGCTCCCAAGAAAGCGAGTTGAAAAATGGAGCTCAGGGGCACTGCAATTCACAAACCTGCAGAGTTATAAATGATAACTCTCGTCCACAAATATATTGAGGGAAGGCAACGAAGAGGATTTGGAAGCAAGGCAGAATTGCAGGAAACAGGTTTCAGGAGGGAGATTCGAATCGCCTTTAAAGCACAGGAAAAGCGGCAAAACCTCGACAATGATGCCCTTGGCCAAAAAGGGCGTATGCGTTTTTTCCTGAATATATTCAGGAAAAAACGCATACGCCCTTTTTGACCAACCAAGCAACCTGCAAAGGCAAATCAGCGCTACAAAGATGTCTCGATCCCATCGGTCAAAAGGGCCATGCTGAATAAAGTGTCAAAACCAGAAATGCAGGACAGGCCATGGAGAAATGGGAACCTTGCTACGCTGATGGGCGGGATGTAAATTGGCAACAGCAACTCTGGAGAGGTGTACGGTGTGTGTTGAAACATCTAAAATACTCAGCTTAGAGAGCATAGGGCACTTCCACTCGTGGGCGTATAAATTGGGAAAACTAAAAATCAGCAAGACACAGGCACCCCAAAGTTTAGGGCTGCTCTGTTGACAAGAACCTCTACTTCGTTACACCTTAAATATCCCAGGAAAGAGAAAAATGGATAAAGAAGTTGTGGTCCTTATGTACAATGGAATATCACTCAGCCATGAAATCTACGTCATAAGGCTCGTAGCAGCATGATGAGTGGATTTAGTTACGACGATTCTACGTGAAATATGTCACACAGAAAAAGACACTTATCATAAGATATCACTTATAGAGGGAATGTAAAAACCGCTACACTTGAACTGAATTACAAAACAGAAGAGAGTCACACGTTTAGAAAACACACTATGGCTGCTTAACGGGAAAGGTGAGGTGGGGTGATGCATAAAACAAGGGTTTCAAATTAGCTCAGATACCGTTCCATAAACCCAATATGTAATAGACAAGACCTACTCCTTGCTCAGTGAACGGGATTCAGCACCCCCTATTCACCGCCCAAGAATATATCTGACTAGTAAGAATCTTAAAACCTATGTGTTGATATCTCTCTGTAAGGGACTCAAGTGGGTGTAAAGCGGCATAAACACAGCAGTGAAAAGCAGCTAAACCCCATTATAAAAATCAATTACTTTTAAAAACCCGTGAAGCAAAGACAGTGAAAGAGAGAGAAATTCTTACAAAATTCGTTCAGGGGCTGTGATGCCACCTGGATTGACCATATCTAGACCCACAGCTGATTGAGACATAAGGGTGGACACTCCTGGGGCTGAGAGGTTTGGTGAGGTTGGGTGAGCAAACGCAGACCCTTTAAAGTAATACTGCGTCGTACCCATCCCATGGGTCCCAAATCTCCAGGTTCAAGGGCACCTTCGTACATCGAAAACATGCATGAGAAACCCAGAAGATGGTACACCGTGTGATCGGGAAAGGTTTCTAAAACGCACCTCATTTCTCATCTCCTTGTGCTCGGGTTCGCCATTCCAGCCGCTTTCCTAGCAATCTCCCTCCTTGGAGAATCAGCAACTTTAACCTCCTGTTCCGTACAGGTTGCAATTTGTCCTGAGGAGGAACGGCAAGAGGGGGAACCAATGAGAGACTAGCTCTAGGTCTTGGGACAGGCACGGCTCACTCTATTTTCCCATCAGGAAGAAGAATTAACCACAGGCTCAGCCTGCCGCCCGGAACAAAAATAGGGCCTGAAGCAATCCTGCGCTTTTGCGGCCAGCTCCCAAGAAAGCGAGTTGAAAAATGGAGCTCAGGGGCACTGCAATTCACAAACCTGCAGAGTTATAAATGATAACTCTCGTCCACAAATATATTGAGGGAAGGCAACGAAGAGAATTTGAAAGCAAGGCAGAATTGCAAGAAACAGATTTCAGGAGGCAGATTCGAATCGCCTTTAAAGCACAGGGAAAGCGGCAAAACCTCGACAATGATGCCCTTGGCCAAAAAGAGCGTATGCGTTTTTTCCTGTATATATTCAGGAAAAAACGCATATACTCTTTTTGGCCAACCAATCAACCTGCAAAGGCAAATCAGTGCTACAAAGAAGTCTCGCTTCCCATCGGTCAAAAGGGCCATGCTGAATAAAGTGTCAAAACCAGCAATGCAGGACAGGCCATGGAGAAACGGGAGCCTTGCTACGCTGATGGGCGGGATGTAAATTGCCAACAGCCACTCTGGAGAGGTGTACGGTGTGTCTTGAAACATCTAAAAAACTCAGCTTAGCGAGCATAGGGCACTTCCACTCATGGGCGTATAAATTGGGAAAACTAAAAATCAGCAAGACACAGGCACCCCAAAGTTTAGGGCTGCTCTGTTGACAAGAACCTCCACTTCGTTACACCTTAAATATCCCAGGAAAGAGAAAAATGGATAAAGAAGTTGTGGTCCTTATGTACAATGGAATATCACTCAGCCATGAAATCTACGTCATAAGGCTCGTAGCAGCATGATGAGTGGATTTAGGTACGACGATTCTACGTGAAATCAGTCACACAGAAAAAGACACTTATCATAAGATATCACTTATAGAGTGAATGTAAAAACCGCTACACTTGAACTGAATTACAAAACAGAAGAGAGTCACACGTTTAGAAAACACACTATGGCTGCTTAACGGGAAAGGTGAGGTGGGGTGATGCATAAAACAAGGGTTTCAAATTAGCTCAGATACCGTTCCATAAACCCAATATGTAATAGACAAGACCTACTCCTTGCTCAGTGAACGGGACTCAACACCCCCTATTCACCGCCCAAGAATATATCTGAGTAGTAAGAATCTTAAAACCTATGTGTTGATATCTCTCTGTAAGTGACTCAAGTGGGTGTGAAGCGGCATAAACACAGCAGTGAAAAGCAGCTAAACCCCATTATAAAAATCAATTACTTTTAAAAACCCGTGAAGCAAAGACAGTGAAAGAGAGAGAAATTCTTACAAAATTCGTTCAGGGGCTGTGATGCCACCTGGGTTGACCATATCTAGACCCACAACTGATTGAGACATAAGGGTGGACACTCCTGGGGCTGAGAGCTTTGGTGAGGTTGGGTGAGCAAACGCAGACCATTTAAAGTAATACTGCGTGGAACCCATCCCATGGGTCCCAAATCTCCAGGTTCAAGGGCACCTTCCTACATCGAAAACATGCATGAGAAACCCAGAAGATGGTACACCGTGTGATCGGGAAAGGTTTCTAAAACGCACCTCATTTCTCATCTCCTTGTGCTCGGGTTCGCCATTCCAGCCGCTTTCCTAGCAATCTCCCTCCTTGGAGAATCAGCACCTTTAACCTCCTGTTCCGTACAGGTTGCAATTTGTCCTGAGGAGGAACGGGAAGAGGGGGAACCAATGAGAGACTAGCTCTAGGTCTTGGGACAGGCACAGCTCACTCTATTTTCCCATCAGGAAGAAGAATTAACCACAGGCTCAGCCTGCCGCCCGGAAGCAGAATAGGGCCTGAAGCAATCCTGCGCTTTTGCGGCCAGCTCCCAAGAAAGCGAGTTGAAAAATGGAGCTCAGGGGCACTGCAATTCACAAACCTGCAGAGTTATAAATGATAACTCTCGTCAACAAATATATTGAGGGAAGGCAACGAAGAGGATTTGAATGCAAGGCAGAATTGCAGGAAACAGGTTTCAGGAGGGAGATTCGAATTGCCTTTAAAGCACAGGAAAAGCGGCAAAACCTCGACAATGATGCCCTTGGCCAAAAAGGGCGTATGTGATTTTCCTTAATATATTCAGGAAAAAACGCATACGCCCTTTTTGGCCAACCAAGCAACCTGGAAAGGCAAATCAGCGCTACAAAGATGTCTCGCTTCCCATCGGTCAAAAGGGCCATGCTGAATAAAGTGTCAAAACCAGAAATGCAGGACAGGCCATGGAGAAATGGGAACCTTGCTACGCTGATGGGCGGGATGTAAATTGGCAACAGCAACTCTGGAGAGGTGTACGGTGTGTGTTGAAACATCTAAAATACTCAGCTTAGAGAGCATAGGGCACTTCCACTCGTGGGCGTATAAATTGGGAAAACTAAAAATCAGCAAGACACAGGCACCCCAAAGTTTAGGGCTGCTCTGTTGACAAGAACCTCTACTTCGTTACACCTTAAATATCCCAGGAAAGAGAAAAATGGATAAAGAAGTTGTGGTCCTTATGTACAATGGAATATCACTCAGCCATGAAATCTACGTCATAAGGCTCGTAGCAGCATGATGAGTGGATTTAGGTACGACGATTCTACGTGAAATAAGTCACACAGAAAAAGACACTTATCATAAGATATCACTTATAGAGGGAATGTAAAAACCGCTACACTTGAACTGAATTACAAAACAGAAGAGAGTCACACGTTTAGAAAACACGCTATGGCTGCTTAACGGGAAAGGTGAGGTGGGGTGATGCATAAAACAAGGGTTTCAAATTAGCTCAGATACCGTTCCATAAACTCAATATGTAATAGACAAGACCTACTCCTTGCTCAGTGAACGGGACTCAGCACCCCCTATTCACCGCCCAAGAATATATCTGACTAGTAAGAATCTTAAAACCTATGTATTGAAATCTCTCTGTAAGTGACTCAAGTGGGTGTAAAGCGGCATACACACAGCAGTGAAAAGCACCTAAACCCCATTATAAAAATCAATTACTTTTAAAAACCCGTGAAGCAAAGACAGTGAAAGAGAGAGAAATTCTTACAAAATTCGTTCAGGGGCTGTGATGCCACCTGGATTGACCATATCTAGACCCACAGCTGATTGAGACATAAGGGTGGACACTCCTGGGGCTGAGAGGTTTGGTAAGGTTGGGTGAGCAAACGCAGACCCTTTAAAGTAATACTGCGTCGTACCCATCCCATGGGTCCCAAATCTCCAGGTTCAAGGGCACCTTCCTACATCGAAAACATGCATGAGAAACCCAGAAGATGGTACACCGTGTGATCGGGAAAGGTTTCTAAAACGCACCTCATTTCTCATCTCCTTGTGCTCGGGTTCGCCATTCCAGCCGCTTTCCTAGCAATCTCCCTCCTTGGAGAATCAGCACCTTTAACCTCCTGTTCCGTACAGGTTGCAATTTGTCCTGAGGAGCAACGGGAAGAGGGGGAACCAATGAGAGACTAGCTCTAGGTCTTGGGACAGGCACAGCTCACTCTATTTTCCCATCAGGAAGAAGAATTAACCACAGGCTCAGCCTGCCGCCCGGAACCAAAATAGGGCCTGAAGCAATCCTGCGCTTTTGCGGCCATCTCCCAAGAAAGCGAGTTGAAAAATGGAGCTCAAGGGCACTGCAATTCACAAACCTGCAGAGTTATAAATGATAACTCTCGTCCACAAATATATTGAGGGAAGGCAACGAAGAGGATTTGAAAGCATGCAGATTTGCAAGAAACAGATTTCAGGAGGCAGATTCGAATCGCCTTTAAAGCACAGGGAAAGCGGCAAAACCTCGACAATGATGCCCTTGGCCAAAAAGGGCGTATGCGTTTTTTCCTGAATATATTCAGGAAAAAACGCATACACTCTTTTTGGCCAACCAATCAACCTGCAAAGGCAAATCAGTGCTACAAAGAAGTCTCGCTTCCCATCGGTCAAAAGGGCCATGCTGAATAAAGTGTCAAAACCAGCAATGCAGGACAGGCCATGGAGAAACGGGAGCCTTGCTACGCTGATGGGCGGGATGTAAATTGCCAACAGCCACTCTGGAGAGGTGTACGGTGGGTCTTGAAACATCTAAAAAACTCAGCTTAGCGAGCATAGGGCACTTCCACTCATGGGCGTATAAATTGGGAAAACTAAAAATCAGCAAGACACAGGCACCCCAAAGTTTAGGGCTGCTCTGTTGACAAGAACCTCCACTTCGTTACACCTTAAATATCCCAGGAAAGAGAAAAATGGATAAAGAAGTTGTGGTCCTTATGTACAATGGAATATCACTCAGCCATGAAATCTACGTCATAAGGCTCGTAGCAGCATGATGAGTGGATTTAGGTACGACGATTCTACGTGAAATCAGTCACACAGAAAAAGACACTTATCATAAGATATCACTTATAGAGTGAATGTAAAAACCGCTACACTTGAACTGAATTACAAAACAGAAGAGAGTCACACGTTTAGAAAACACACTATGGCTGCTTAACGGGAAAGGTGAGGTGGGGTGATGCATAAAACAAGGGTTTCAAATTAGCTCAGATACCGTTCCATAAACCCAATATGTAATAGACAAGACCTACTCCTTGCTCAGTGAACGGGACTCAACACCCCCTATTCACCGCCCAAGAATATATCTGACTAGTAAGAATCTTAAAACCTATGTGTTGATATCTCTCTGTAAGTGACTCAAGTGGGTGTGAAGCGGCATAAACACAGCAGTGAAAAGCAGCTAAACCCCATTATAAAAATCAATTACTTTTAAAAACCCGTGAAGCAAAGACAGTGAAAGAGAGAGAAATTCTTACAAAATTCGTTCAGGGGCTGTGATGCCACCAGGGTTGACCATATCTAGACCCACAACTGATTGAGACATAAGGGTGGACACTCCTGGGGCTGAGAGCTTTGGTGAGGTTGGGTGAGCAAACGCAGACCATTTAAAGTAATACTGCGTGGAACCCATCCCATGGGTCCCAAATCTCCAGGTTCAAGGGCACCTTCCTACATCGAAAACATGCATGAGAAACCCAGAAGATGGTACACCGTGTGATCGGGAAAGGTTTCTAAAACGCACCTCATTTCTCATCTCCTTGTGCTCGGGTTCGCCATTCCAGCCGCTTTCCTAGCAATCTCCCTCCTTGGAGAATCAGCACCTTTAACCTCCTGTTCCGTACAGGTGGCAATTTGTCCTGAGGAGGAACGGGAAGAGGGGGAACCAATGAGAGACTAGCTCTAGGTCTTGCGACAGGCACAGCTCACTCTATTTTCCCATCAGGAAGAAGAATTAACCACAGGCTCAGCCTGCCGCCCGGAAGCAGAATAGGGCCTGAAGCAATCCTGCGCTTTTGCGGCCATCTCCCAAGAAAGCGAGTTGAAAAATGGAGCTCAGGGGCACTGCAATTCACAAACCTGCAGAGTTATAAATGATAACTCTCATCCACAAATATATTGAGGGAAGGCAACGAAGAGGATTTGAATGCAAGGCAGAATTGCAGGAAACAGGTTTCAGGAGGGAGATTCGAATTGCCTTTAAAGCACAGGAAAAGCGGCAAAACCTCGACAATGATGCCCTTGGCCAAAAAGGGCGTATGTGATTTTCCTTAATATATTCAGGAAAAAACGCATACGCCCTTTTTGGCCAACCAAGCAACCTGGAAAGGCAAATCAGCGCTACAAAGAAGTCTCGCTTCCCATCGGTCAAAAGGGCCATGCTGAATAAAGTGTCAAAACCAGAAATGCAGGACAGGCCATGGAGAAACGGGAGCTTTGCTACGCTGATTGGCGGGATGTAAATTGCCCACAGCCACTCTGGAGAAGTGTACGGTGTGTCCTGAAACATCTAAAAAACTCAGCTTAGAGAGCATAGGGCACTTCCACTCATAGGCGTACAAATTGGGAAAACTAAAAATCAGCAAGACACAGGCACCCCAAAGTTTAGGGCTGCTCTGTTGACAAGAACCTCCACTTCGTTACACCTTAAGTATCCCAGGAAAGAGAAAAATGGATAAAGAAGTTGTGGTCCTTATGTACAATGGAATATCACTCAGCCATGAAATCTACGTCATAAGGCTCGTAGCAGCATGATGATTGGATTTAGGTACGACGATTCTACGTGAAATAAGTCACACAGAAAAAGACACTTATCATAAGATATCACTTATAGAGGGAATGTAAAAACCGCTACACTTGAACTGAATTACAAAACAGAAGAGAGTCACACGTTTAGAAAACACACTATGGCTGCTTAACGGAAAAGTGAGGTGGGGTGATGCATAAAACAAGGGTTTCAAATTAGCTCAGATACCGTTCCATAAACCCAATATGTAATAGACATGACCTACTCCTTGCTCAGTGAACGGGACTCAGCACCCCCTATTCACCGCCCAAGAATATATCTGACTAGTAAGAATCTTAAAACCTATGTGTTGATATCTCTCTGTAAGTGACTCAAGTGGGTGTAAAGCGGCATACACACAGCAGTGAAAAGCACCTAAACCCCATTATAAAAATCAATTACTTTTAAAAACCCGTGAAGCAAAGACAGTGAAAGAGAGAGAAATTCTTACAAAATTCGTTCAGGGGCTGTGATGCCACCTGGATTGACCATATCTATACCCACAGCTGATTGAGACATACGGGTGGACCCCTTTGGGGGCTTAGAGGTTTGGTGAGGTTGGGTGAGCAAACGCAGACCCTTTAAAGTAATACTGCGTGGTACCCATCCCATGGGTCCCAAATCTCCAGGTTCAAAGGCATCATCCTACATCAAAAACATGCATGAGAAACCCAGAAGATGGTACACCGTGTGATCGGGAAAGGTTTCTAAAACGCACCTCATTTCTCATCTCCTTGTGCTCGGGTTCGCCATTCCAGCCGCTTTCCTAGCAATCTCCCTCCTTGGAGAATCAGCACCTTTAACCTCCTGTTCCGTACAGGTTGCAATTTGTCCTGAGGAGGAACGGGAAGAGGGGGAACCAATGAGAGACTAGCTCTAGGTCTTGGGACAGGCACAGCTCACTCTATTTTCCCATCAGGAAGAAGAATTAACCACAGGCTCAGCCTGCCGCCCGGAAGCAGAATAGGGCCTGAAGCAATCCTGCGCTTTTGCGGCCAGCTCCCAAGAAAGCGAGTTGAAAAATGGAGCTCAGGGGCACTGCAATTCACAAACCTGCAGAGTTATAAATGATAACTCTCGTCCACAAATATATTGAGGGAAGGCAACGAAGAGGATTTGAATGCAAGGCAGAATTGCAGGAAACAGGTTTCAGGAGGGAGATTCGAATTGCCTTTAAAGCACAGGAAAAGCGGCAAAACCTCGACAATGATGCCCTTGGCCAAAAAGGGCGTATGTGATTTTCCTTAATATATTCAGGAAAAAACGCATACGCCCTTTTTGGCCAACCAAGCAACCTGGAAAGGCAAATCAGCGCTACAAAGATGTCTCGCTTCCCATCGGTCAAAAGGGCCATGCTGAATAAAGTGTCAAAACCAGAAATGCAGGACAGGCCATGGAGAAATGGGAACCTTGCTACGCTGATGGGCGGGATGTAAATTGGCAACAGCAACTCTGGAGAGGTGTACGGTGTGTGTTGAAACATCTAAAATACTCAGCTTAGAGAGCATAGGGCACTTCCACTCGTGGGCGTATAAATTGGGAAAACTAAAAATCAGCAAGACACAGGCACCCCAAAGTTTAGGGCTGCTCTGTTGACAAGAACCTCTACTTCGTTACACCTTAAATATCCCAGGAAAGAGAAAAATGGATAAAGAAGTTGTGGTCCTTATGTACAATGGAATATCACTCAGCCATGAAATCTACGTCATAAGGCTCGTAGCAGCATGATGAGTGGATTTAGGTACGACGATTCTACGTGAAATAAGTCACACAGAAAAAGACACTTATCATAAGATATCACTTATAGAGGGAATGTAAAAACCGCTACACTTGAACTGAATTACAAAACAGAAGAGAGTCACACGTTTAGAAAACACGCTATGGCTGCTTAACGGGAAAGGTGAGGTGGGGTGATGCATAAAACAAGGGTTTCAAATTAGCTCAGATACCGTTCCATAAACTCAATATGTAATAGACAAGACCTACTCCTTGCTCAGTGAACGGGACTCAGCACCCCCTATTCACCGCCCAAGAATATATCTGACTAGTAAGAATCTTAAAACCTATGTATTGAAATCTCTCTGTAAGTGACTCAAGTGGGTGTAAAGCGGCATACACACAGCAGTGAAAAGCACCTAAACCCCATTATAAAAATCAATTACTTTTGAAAACCCGTGAAGCAAAGACAGTGAAAGAGAGAGAAATTCTTACAAAATTCGTTCAGGGGCTGTGATGCCACCTGGATTGACCATATCTAGACCCACAGCTGATTGAGACATAAGGGTGGACACTCCTGGGGCTGAGAGGTTTGGTAAGGTTGGGTGAGCAAACGCAGACCCTTTAAAGTAATACTGCGTCGTACCCATCCCATGGGTCCCAAATCTCCAGGTTCAAGGGCACCTTCCTACATCGAAAACATGCATGAGAAACCCAGAAGATGGTACACCGTGTGATCGGGAAAGGTTTCTAAAACGCACCTCATTTCTCATCTCCTTGTGCTCGGGTTCGCCATTCCAGCCGCTTTCCTAGCAATCTCCCTCCTTGGAGAATCAGCACCTTTAACCTCCTGTTCCGTACAGGTTGCAATTTGTCCTGAGGAGGAACGGGAAGAGGGGGAACCAATGAGAGACTAGCTCTAGGTCTTGGGACAGGCACAGATCACTCTATTTTCCCATCAGGAAGAAGAATTAACCACAGGCTCAGCCTGCCGCCCGGAACCAAAATAGGGCCTGAAGCAATCCTGCGCTTTTGCGGCCAGCTCCCAAGAAAGCGAGTTGAAAAATGGAGCTCAAGGGCACTGCAATTCACAAACCTGCAGAGTTATAAATGATAACTCTCGTCCACAAATATATTGAGGGAAGGCAACGAAGAGGATTTGAAAGCAAGGCAGAATTGCAAGAAACAGATTTCAGGAGGCAGATTCGAATCGCCTTTAAAGCACAGGGAAAGCGGCAAAACCTCGACAATGATGCCCTTGGCCAAAAAGGGCGTATGCGTTTTTTCCTGAATATATTCAGGAAAAAACGCATACACTCTTTTTGGCCAACCAATCAACCTGCAAAGGCAAATCAGTGCTACAAAGAAGTCTCGCTTCCCATCGGTCAAAAGGGCCATGCTGAATAAAGTGTCAAAACCAGCAATGCAGGACAGGCCATGGAGAAACGGGAGCCTTGCTACGCTGATGGGCGGGATGTAAATTGCCAACAGCCACTCTGGAGAGGTGTACGGTGTGTCTTGAAACATCTAAAAAACTCAGCTTAGCGAGCATAGGGCACTTCCACTCATGGGCGTATAAATTGGGAAAACTAAAAATCAGCAAGACACAGGCACCCCAAAGTTTAGGGCTGCTCTGTTGACAAGAACCTCCACTTCGTTACACCTTAAATATCCCAGGAAAGAGAAAAATGGATAAAGAAGTTGTGGTCCTTATGTACAATGGAATATCACTCAGACATGAAATCTACGTCATAAGGCTCGTAGCAGCATGATGAGTGGATTTAGGTACGACGATTCTACGTGAAATCAGTCACACAGAAAAAGACACTTATCATAAGATATCACTTATAGAGTGAATGTAAAAACCGCTACACTTGAACTGAATTACAAAACAGAAGAGAGTCACACGTTTAGAAAACACACTATGGCTGCTTAACGGGAAAGGTGAGGTGGGGTGATGCATAAAACAAGGGTTTCAAATTAGCTCAGATACCGTTCCATAAACCCAATATGTAATAGACAAGACCTACTCCTTGCTCAGTGAACGGGACTCAACACCCCCTATTCACCGCCCAAGAATATATCTGACTAGTAAGAATCTTAAAACCTATGTGTTGATATCTCTCTGTAAGTGACTCAAGTGGGTGTGAAGCGGCATAAACACAGCAGTGAAAAGCAGCTAAACCCCATTATAAAAATCAATTACTTTTAAAAACCCGTGAAGCAAAGACAGTGAAAGAGAGAGAAATTCTTACAAAATTCGTTCAGGGGCTGTGATGCCACCAGGGTTGACCATATCTATACCCACAACTGATTGAGACATAAGGGTGGACACTCCTGGGGCTGAGAGCTTTGGTGAGGTTGGGTGAGCAAACGCAGACCATTTAAAGTAATACTGCGTGGAACCCATCCCATGGGTCCCAAATCTCCAGGTTCAAGGGCACCTTCCTACATCGAAAACATGCATGAGAAACCCAGAAGATGGTACACCGTGTGATCGGGAAAGGTTTCTAAAACGCACCTCATTTCTCATCTCCTTCTGCTCGGGTTCGCCATTCCAGCCGCTTTCCTAGCAATCTCCCTCCTTGGAGAATCAGCACCTTTAACCTCCTGTTCCGTACAGGTGGCAATTTGTCCTGAGGAGGAACGGGAAGAGGGGGAACCAATGAGAGACTAGCTCTAGGTCTTGCGACAGGCACAGCTCACTCTATTTTCCCATCAGGAAGAAGAATTAACCACAGGCTCAGCCTGCCGCCCGGAAGCAGAATAGGGCCTGAAGCAATCCTGCGCTTTTGCGGCCATCTCCCAAGAAAGCGAGTTGAAAAATGGAGCTCAGGGGCACTGCAATTCACAAACCTGCAGAGTTATAAATGATAACTCTCATCCACAAATATATTGAGGGAAGGCAACGAAGAGGATTTGAATGCAAGGCAGAATTGCAGGAAACAGGTTTCAGGAGGGAGATTCGAATTGCCTTTAAAGCACAGGAAAAGCGGCAAAACCTCGACAATGATGCCCTTGGCCAAAAAGGGCGTATGTGATTTTCCTTAATATATTCAGGAAAAAACGCATACGCCCTTTTTGGCCAACCAAGCAACCTGGAAAGGCAAATCAGCGCTACAAAGAAGTCTCGCTTCCCATCGGTCAAAAGGGCCATGCTGAATAAAGTGTCAAAACCAGAAATGCAGGACAGGCCATGGAGAAACGGGAGCTTTGCTACGCTGATTGGCGGGATGTAAATTGGCAACAGCAACTCTGGAGAAGTGTACGGTGTGTCCTGAAACATCTAAAAAACTCAGCTTAGAGAGCATAGGGCACTTCCACTCATGGGCGTACAAATTGGGAAAACTAAAAATCAGCAAGACACAGGCACCCCAAAGTTTAGGGCTGCTCTGTTGACAAGAACCTCCACTTCGTTACACCTTAAATATCCCAGGAAAGAGAAAAATGGATAAAGAAGTTGTGGTCCTTATGTACAATGGAATATCACTCAGCCATGAAATCTACGTCATAAGGCTCGTAGCAGCATGATGAGTGGATTTAGGTACGACGATTCTACGTGAAATAAGTCACACAGAAAAAGACACTTATCATAAGATATCACTTATAGAGGGAATGTAAAAACCGCTACACTTGAACTGAATTACAAAACAGAAGAGAGTCACACGTTTAGAAAACACACTATGGCTGCTTAACGGAAAAGTGAGGTGGGGTGATGCATAAAACAAGGGTTTCAAATTAGCTCAGATACCGTTCCATAAACCCAATATGTAATAGACATGACCTACTCTTTGCTCAGTGAACGGGACTCAGCACCCCCTATTCACCGCCCAAGAATATATCTGACTAGTAAGAATCTTAAAACCTATGTGTTGATATCTCTCTGTAAGTGACTCAAGTGGGTGTAAAGCGGCATACACACAGCAGTGAAAAGCACCTAAACCCCATTATAAAAATCAATTACTTTTAAAAACCCGTGAAGCAAAGACAGTGAAAGAGAGAGAAATTCTTACAAAATTCGTTCAGGGGCTGTGATGCCACCTGGATTGACCATATCTAGACCCACAGCTGATTGAGACATAAGGGTGGACACTCCTGGGGCTGAGAGGTTTGGTAAGGTTGGGTGAGCAAACGCAGACCCTTTAAAGTAATACTGCGTCGTACCCATCCCATGGGTCCCAAATCTCCAGGTTCAAGGGCACCTTCCTACATCGAAAACATGCATGAGAAACCCAGAAGATGGTACACCGTGTGATCGGGAAAGGTTTCTAAAACGCACCTCATTTCTCATCTCCTTGTGCTCGGGTTCGCCATTCCAGCCGCTTTCCTAGCAATCTCCCTCCTTGGAGAATCAGCACCTTTAACCTCCTGTTCCGTACAGGTTGCAATTTGTCCTGAGGAGGAACGGGAAGAGGGGGAACCAATGAGAGACTAGCTCTAGGTCTTGGGACAGGCACAGATCACTCTATTTTCCCATCAGGAAGAAGAATTAACCACAGGCTCAGCCTGCCGCCCGGAACCAAAATAGGGCCTGAAGCAATCCTGCGCTTTTGCGGCCAGCTCCCAAGAAAGCGAGTTGAAAAATGGAGCTCAAGGGCACTGCAATTCACAAACCTGCAGAGTTATAAATGATAACTCTCGTCCACAAATATATTGAGGGAAGGCAACGAAGAGGATTTGAAAGCAAGGCAGAATTGCAAGAAACAGATTTCAGGAGGCAGATTCGAATCGCCTTTAAAGCACAGGGAAAGCGGCAAAACCTCGACAATGATGCCCTTGGCCAAAAAGGGCGTATGCGTTTTTTCCTGAATATATTCAGGAAAAAACGCATACACTCTTTTTGGCCAACCAATCAACCTGCAAAGGCAAATCAGTGCTACAAAGAAGTCTCGCTTCCCATCGGTCAAAAGGGCCATGCTGAATAAAGTGTCAAAACCAGCAATGCAGGACAGGCCATGGAGAAACGGGAGCCTTGCTACGCTGATGGGCGGGATGTAAATTGCCAACAGCCACTCTGGAGAGGTGTACGGTGTGTCTTGAAACATCTAAAAAACTCAGCTTAGCGAGCATAGGGCACTTCCACTCATGGGCGTATAAATTGGGAAAACTAAAAATCAGCAAGACACAGGCACCCCAAAGTTTAGGGCTGCTCTGTTGACAAGAACCTCCACTTCGTTACACCTTAAATATCCCAGGAAAGAGAAAAATGGATAAAGAAGTTGTGGTCCTTATGTACAATGGAATATCACTCAGACATGAAATCTACGTCATAAGGCTCGTAGCAGCATGATGAGTGGATTTAGGTACGACGATTCTACGTGAAATCAGTCACACAGAAAAAGACACTTATCATAAGATATCACTTATAGAGTGAATGTAAAAACCGCTACACTTGAACTGAATTACAAAACAGAAGAGAGTCACACGTTTAGAAAACACACTATGGCTGCTTAACGGGAAAGGTGAGGTGGGGTGATGCATAAAACAAGGGTTTCAAATTAGCTCAGATACCGTTCCATAAACCCAATATGTAATAGACAAGACCTACTCCTTGCTCAGTGAACGGGACTCAACACCCCCTATTCAACGCCCAAGAATATATCTGACTAGTAAGAATCTTAAAACCTATGTGTTGATATCTCTCTGTAAGTGACTCAAGTGGGTGTGAAGCGGCATAAACACAGCAGTGAAAAGCAGCTAAACCCCATTATAAAAATCAATTACTTTTAAAAACCCGTGAAGCAAAGACAGTGAAAGAGAGAGAAATTCTTACAAAATTCGTTCAGGGGCTGTGATGCCACCAGGGTTGACCATATCTATACCCACAACTGATTGAGACATAAGGGTGGACACTCCTGGGGCTGAGAGCTTTGGTGAGGTTGGGTGAGCAAACGCAGACCATTTAAAGTAATACTGCGTGGAACCCATCCCATGGGTCCCAAATCTCCAGGTTCAAGGGCACCTTCCTACATCGAAAACATGCATGAGAAACCCAGAAGATGGTACACCGTGTGATCGGGAAAGGTTTCTAAAACGCACCTCATTTCTCATCTCCTTCTGCTCGGGTTCGCCATTCCAGCCGCTTTCCTAGCAATCTCCCTCCTTGGAGAATCAGCACCTTTAACCTCCTGTTCCGTACAGGTGGCAATTTGTCCTGAGGAGGAACGGGAAGAGGGGGAACCAATGAGAGACTAGCTCTAGGTCTTGCGACAGGCACAGCTCACTCTATTTTCCCATCAGGAAGAAGAATTAACCACAGGCTCAGCCTGCCGCCCGGAAGCAGAATAGGGCCTGAAGCAATCCTGCGCTTTTGCGGCCATCTCCCAAGAAAGCGAGTTGAAAAATGGAGCTCAGGGGCACTGCAATTCACAAACCTGCAGAGTTATAAATGATAACTCTCATCCACAAATATATTGAGGGAAGGCAACGAAGAGGATTTGAATGCAAGGCAGAATTGCAGGAAACAGGTTTCAGGAGGGAGATTCGAATTGCCTTTAAAGCACAGGAAAAGCGGCAAAACCTCGACAATGATGCCCTTGGCCAAAAAGGGCGTATGTGATTTTCCTTAATATATTCAGGAAAAAACGCATACGCCCTTTTTGGCCAACCAAGCAACCTGGAAAGGCAAATCAGCGCTACAAAGAAGTCTCGCTTCCCATCGGTCAAAAGGGCCATGCTGAATAAAGTGTCAAAACCAGAAATGCAGGACAGGCCATGGAGAAACGGGAGCTTTGCTACGCTGATTGGCGGGATGTAAATTGGCAACAGCAACTCTGGAGAAGTGTACGGTGTGTCCTGAAACATCTAAAAAACTCAGCTTAGAGAGCATAGGGCACTTCCACTCATGGGCGTACAAATTGGGAAAACTAAAAATCAGCAAGACACAGGCACCCCAAAGTTTAGGGCTGCTCTGTTGACAAGAACCTCCACTTCGTTACACCTTAAATATCCCAGGAAAGAGAAAAATGGATAAAGAAGTTGTGGTCCTTATGTACAATGGAATATCACTCAGCCATGAAATCTACGTCATAAGGCTCGTAGCAGCATGATGAGTGGATTTAGGTACGACGATTCTACGTGAAATAAGTCACACAGAAAAAGACACTTATCATAAGATATCACTTATAGAGGGAATGTAAAAACCGCTACACTTGAACTGAATTACAAAACAGAAGAGAGTCACACGTTTAGAAAACACACTATGGCTGCTTAACGGAAAAGTGAGGTGGGGTGATGCATAAAACAAGGGTTTCAAATTAGCTCAGATACCGTTCCATAAACCCAATATGTAATAGACATGACCTACTCTTTGCTCAGTGAACGGGACTCAGCACCCCCTATTCACCGCCCAAGAATATATCTGACTAGTAAGAATCTTAAAACCTATGTGTTGATATCTCTCTGTAAGTGACTCAAGTGGGTGTAAAGCGGCATACACACAGCAGTGAAAAGCACCTAAACCCCATTATAAAAATCAATTACTTTTAAAAACCCGTGAAGCAAAGACAGTGAAAGAGAGAGAAATTCTTACAAAATTCGTTCAGGGGCTGTGATGCCACCTGGATTGACCATATCTATACCCACAGCTGATTGAGACATAAGGGTGGACCCCTTTGGGGGCTTAGATGTTTGGTGAGGTTGGGTGAGCAAACGCAGACCCTTTAAAGTAATACTGCGTGGTACCCATCCCATGGGTCCCAAATCTCCAGGTTCAAAGGCATCATCCTACATCAAAAACATGCATGAGAAACCCAGAAGATGGTACACCGTGTGATCGGGAAAGGTTTCTAAAACGCACCTCATTTCTCATCTCCTTGTGCTCGGGTTCGCCATTCCAGCCGCTTTCCTAGCAATCTCCCTCCTTGGAGAATCAGCACCTATAACCTCCTGTTCCGTACAGGTTGCAATTTGTCCTGAGGAGGAACGGGAAGAGGGGGAACCAATGAGAGACTAGCTCTAGGTCTTGGGACAGGCACAGCTCACTCTATTTTCCCATCAGGAAGAAGAATTAACCACAGGCTCAGCCTGCCGCCCGGAAGGAGAATAGGGCCTGAAGCAATCCTGCGCTTTTGCGGCCAGCTCCCAAGAAAGCAAGTTGAAAAATGGAGCTCAGGGGCACTGCAATTCACAAACCTGCAGAGTTATAAATGATACCTCTCGTCCACAAATATATTGAGGGAAGGCAACGAAGAGGATTTGGAATCAAGGCAGAATTGCAGGAAACAGGTTTCAGGAGGGAGATTCGAATCGCCTTTAAAGCACAGGGAAAGCGGCAAAACCTCGACAATGATGCCCTTGGCCAAAAAGGGCGTATGCGTTTTTTCCTGAATATATTCAGGAAAAAACGCATACGCCCTTTTTGGCCAACCAAGCAACCTGCAAAGGCAAATCAGCGCTACAAAGATGTCTCGCTTCCCATCGGTCAAAAGGGCCATGCTGAATAAAGTGTCAAAACCAGAAATGCAGGACAGGCCATGGAGAAATGGGAACCTTGCTACGCTGATGGGCGGGATGTAAATTGGCAACAGCAACTCTGGAGAGGTGTACGGTGTGTGTTGAAACATCTAAAATACTCAGCTTAGAGAGCATAGGACACTTCCACTCGTGGGCATATAAATTGGGAAAACTAAAAATCAGCAAGACACAGGCACCCCAAAGTTTAGGGCTGCTCTGTTGACAAGAACCTCTACTTCATTACACCTTAAATATCCCAGGAAAGAGAAAAATGGATAAAGAAGTTGTGGTCCTTATGTACAATGGAATATCACTCAGCCATGAAATCTACGTCATAAGGCTCGTATCAGCATGATGAGTGGATTTAGGTACGACGATTCTACGTGAAATAAGTCACACAGAAAAAGACACTTATCATAAGATATCACTTATAGAGGGAATGTAAAAACCGCTACACTTGAACTGAATTACAAAACAGAAGAGAGTCACACGTTTAGAAAACACACTATGGCTGCTTAACGGGAAAGGTGAGGTGGGGTGATGCATAAAACAAGGGTTTCAAATTAGCTCAGATACCGTTCCATAAACTCAATATGTAATAGACAAGACCTACTCCTTGCTCAGTGAACGGGACTCAACACCCCCTATTCACCGCCCAAGAATATATCTGACTAGTAAGAATCTTAAAACCTATGGGTTGATATCTCTCTGTAAGTGACTCAAGTGGGTGTGAAGCGGCATAAACACAGCAGTGAAAAGCAGCTAAACCCCATTATAAAAATCAATTACTTTTAAAAACCCGTGAAGCAAAGACAGTGAAAGAGAGAGAAATTCTTACAAAATTCGTTCAGGGGCTGTGATGCCACCTGGGTTGACCATATCTAGACCCACAACTGATTGAGACATAAGGGTGGACACTCCTGGGGCTGAGAGCTTTGGTGAGGTTGGGTGAGCAAACGCAGACCATTTAAAGTAATACTGCGTGGAACCCATCCCATGGGTCCCAAATCTCCAGGTTCAAGGGCACCTTCCTACATCGAAAACATGCATGAGAAACCCAGAAGATGGTACACCGTGTGATCGGGAAAGGTTTCTAAAACGCACCTCATTTCTCATCTCCTTCTGCTCGGGTTCGCCATTCCAGCCGCTTTCCTAGCAATCTCCCTCCTTGGAGAATCAGCACCTTTAACCTCCTGTTCCGTACAGGTGGCAATTTGTCCTGAGGAGGAACGGGAAGAGGGGGAACCAATGAGAGACTAGCTCTAGGTCTTGCGACAGGCACAGCTCACTCTATTTTCCCATCAGGAAGAAGAATTAACCACAGGCTCAGCCTGCCGCCCGGAAGCAGAATAGGGCCTGAAGCAATCCTGCGCTTTTGCGGCCAGCTCCCAAGAAAGCGAGTTGAAAAATGGAGCTCAGGGGCACTGCAATTCACAAACCTGCAGAGTTATAAATGATAACTCTCGTCCACAAATATATTGAGGGAAGGCAACGAAGAGGATTTGAATGCAAGGCAGAATTGCAGGAAACAGGTTTCAGGAGGGAGATTCGAATTGCCTTTAAAGCACAGGAAAAGCGGCAAAACCTCGACAATGATGCCCTTGGCCAAAAAGGGCGTATGTGATTTTCCTTAATATATTCAGGAAAAAACGCATACGCCCTTTTTGGCCAACCAAGCAACCTGGAAAGGCAAATCAGCGCTACAAAGAAGTCTCGCTTCCCATCGGTCAAAAGGGCCATGCTGAATAAAGTGTCAAAACCAGAAATGCAGGACAGGCCATGGAGAAACGGGAGCCTTGCTACGCTGATGGGCGGGATGTAAATTGCCCACAGCCACTCTGGAGAAGTGTACGGTGTGTCCTGAAACATCTAAAAAACTCAGCTTAGAGAGCATAGGGCACATCCACTCATGGGCGTACAAATTGGGAAAACTAAAAATCAGCAAGACACAGGCACCCCAAAGTTTAGGGCTGCTCTGTTGACAAGAACCTCCACTTCGTTACACCTTAAATATCCCAGGAAAGAGAAAAATGGATAAAGAAGTTGTGGTCCTTATGTACAATGGAATATCACTCAGCCATGAAATCTACGTCATAAGGCTCGTAGCAGCATGATGAGTGGATTTAGGTACGACGATTCTACGTGAAATAAGTCACACAGAAAAAGACACTTATCATAAGATATCACTTATAGAGGGAATGTAAAAACCGCTACACTTGAACTGAATTACAAAACAGAAGAGAGTCACACGTTTAGAAAACACACTATGGCTGCTTAACGGAAAAGTGAGGTGGGGTGATGCATAAAACAAGGGTTTCAAATTAGCTCAGATACCGTTCCATAAACCCAATATGTAATAGACAAGACCTACTCCTTGCTCAGTGAACGGGACTCAGCACCCCCTATTCACCGCCCAAGAATATATCTGACTAGTAAGAATCTTAAAACCTATGTATTGAAATCTCTCTGTAAGTGACTCAAGTGGGTGTAAAGCGGCATACACACAGCAGTGAAAAGCACCTAAACCCCATTATAAAAATCAATTACTTTTAAAAACCCGTGAAGCAAAGACAGTGAAAGAGAGAGAAATTCTTACAAAATTCGTTCAGGGGCTGTGATGCCACCTGGATTGACCATATCTAGACCCACAGCTGATTGAGACATAAGGGTGGACACTCCTGGGGCTGAGAGGTTTGGTGAGGTTGGGTGAGCAAACGCAGACCCTTTAAAGTAATACTGCGTCGTACCCATCCCATGGGTCCCAAATCTCCAGGTTCAAGGGCACCTTCCTACATCGAAAACATGCATGAGAAACCCAGAAGATGGTACACCGTGTGATCGGGAAAGGTTTCTAAAACGCACCTCATTTCTCATCTCCTTGTGCTCGGGTTCGCCATTCCAGCCGCTTTCCTAGCAATCTCCCTCCTTGGAGAATCAGCACCTTTAACCTCCTGTTCCGTACAGGTTGCAATTTGTCCTGAGGAGGAACGGGAAGAGGGGGAACCAATGAGAGACTAGCTCTAGGTCTTGGGACAGGCACAGCTCACTCTATTTTCCCATCAGGAAGAAGAATTAACCACAGGCTCAGCCTGCCGCCCGGAACCAAAATAGGGCCTGAAGCAATCCTGCGCTTTTGCGGCCAGCTCCCAAGAAAGCGAGTTGAAAAATAGAGCTCAAGGGCACTGCAATTCACACACCTGCAGAGTCATAAATGATAACTCTCGTCCACAAATATATTGAGGGAAGGCAACGAAGAGGATTTGAAAGCAAGGCAGAATTGAAAGAAACAGATTTCAGGAGGCAGATTCGAATCACCTTTAAAGCACAGGGAAAGGGGCAAAACCTCGACAATGATGCCCTTGGCCAAAAAGGGCGTATGCGTTTTTTCCTGAATATATTCAGGAAAAAACGCATACACTCTTTTTGGCCAACCAATCAACCTGCAAAGGCAAATCAGTGTTACAAAGAAGTCTCGCTTCCCATCGGTCAAAAGGGCCATGCTGAATAAAGTGTCAAAACCAGCAATGCAGGACAGGCCATGGAGAAACGGGAGCCTTGCTACGCTGATGGGCGGCATGTAAATTGCCAACAGCCACTCTGGAGAGGTGTACGGTGTGTCTTGAAACATCTAAAAAACTCAGCTTAGCGAGCATAGGGCACTTCCACTCATGGGCGTATAAATTGGGAAAACTAAAAATCAGCAAGACACAGGCACCCCAAAGTTTAGGGCTGCTCTGTTGACAAGAACCTCCACTTCGTTACACCTTAAATATCCCAGGAAAGAGAAAAATGGATAAAGAAGTTGTGGTCCTTATGTACAATGGAATATCACTCAGCCATGAAATCTACGTCATAAGGCTCGTAGCAGCATGATGAGTGGATTTAGGTACGACGATTCTACGTGAAATCAGTCACACAGAAAAAGACACTTATCATAAGATATCACTTATAGAGTGAATGTAAAAACCGCTACACTTGAACTGAATTACAAAACAGAAGAGAGTCACACGTTTAGAAAACACACTATGGCTGCTTAACGGGAAAGGTGAGGTGGGGTGATGCATAAAACAAGGGTTTCAAATTAGCTCAGATACCGTTCCATAAACCCAATATGTAATAGACAAGACCTACTCCTTGCTCAGTGAACGGGACTCAACACCCCCTATTCACCGCCCAAGAATATATCTGACTAGTAAGAATCTTAAAACCTATGTGTTGATATCTCTCTGTAAGTGACTCAAGTGGGTGTGAAGCGGCATAAACACAGCAGTGAAAAGCAGCTAAACCCCATTATAAAAATCAATTACTTTTGAAAACCCGTGAAGCAAAGACAGTGAAAGAGAGAGAAATTCTTACAAAATTCGTTCAGGGGCTGTGATGCCACCTGGATTGACCATATCTAGACCCACAGCTGATTGAGACATAAGGGTGGACACTCCTGGGGCTGAGAGGTTTGGTAAGGTTGGGTGAGCAAACGCAGACCCTTTAAAGTAATACTGCGTCGTACCCATCCCATGGGTCCCAAATCTCCAGGTTCAAGGGCACCTTCCTACATCGAAAACATGCATGAGAAACCCAGAAGATGGTACACCGTGTGATCGGGAAAGGTTTCTAAAACGCACCTCATTTCTCATCTCCTTGTGCTCGGGTTCGCCATTCCAGCCGCTTTCCTAGCAATCTCCCTCCTTGGAGAATCAGCACCTTTAACCTCCTGTTCCGTACAGGTTGCAATTTGTCCTGAGGAGGAACGGGAAGAGGGGGAACCAATGAGAGACTAGCTCTAGGTCTTGGGACAGGCACAGATCACTCTATTTTCCCATCAGGAAGAAGAATTAACCACAGGCTCAGCCTGCCGCCCGGAACCAAAATAGGGCCTGAAGCAATCCTGCGCTTTTGCGGCCAGCTCCCAAGAAAGCGAGTTGAAAAATGGAGCTCAAGGGCACTGCAATTCACAAACCTGCAGAGTTATAAATGATAACTCTCGTCCACAAATATATTGAGGGAAGGCAACGAAGAGGATTTGAAAGCAAGGCAGAATTGCAAGAAACAGATTTCAGGAGGCAGATTCGAATCGCCTTTAAAGCACAGGGAAAGCGGCAAAACCTCGACAATGATGCCCTTGGCCAAAAAGGGCGTATGCGTTTTTTCCTGAATATATTCAGGAAAAAACGCATACACTCTTTTTGGCCAACCAATCAACCTGCAAAGGCAAATCAGTGCTACAAAGAAGTCTCGCTTCCCATCGGTCAAAAGGGCCATGCTGAATAAAGTGTCAAAACCAGCAATGCAGGACAGGCCATGGAGAAACGGGAGCCTTGCTACGCTGATGGGCGGGATGTAAATTGCCAACAGCCACTCTGGAGAGGTGTACGGTGTGTCTTGAAACATCTAAAAAACTCAGCTTAGCGAGCATAGGGCACTTCCACTCATGGGCGTATAAATTGGGAAAACTAAAAATCAGCAAGACACAGGCACCCCAAAGTTTAGGGCTGCTCTGTTGACAAGAACCTCCACTTCGTTACACCTTAAATATCCCAGGAAAGAGAAAAATGGATAAAGAAGTTGTGGTCCTTATGTACAATGGAATATCACTCAGACATGAAATCTACGTCATAAGGCTCGTAGCAGCATGATGAGTGGATTTAGGTACGACGATTCTACGTGAAATCAGTCACACAGAAAAAGACACTTATCATAAGATATCACTTATAGAGTGAATGTAAAAACCGCTACACTTGAACTGAATTACAAAACAGAAGAGAGTCACACGTTTAGAAAACACACTATGGCTGCTTAACGGGAAAGGTGAGGTGGGGTGATGCATAAAACAAGGGTTTCAAATTAGCTCAGATACCGTTCCATAAACCCAATATGTAATAGACAAGACCTACTCCTTGCTCAGTGAACGGGACTCAACACCCCCTATTCACCGCCCAAGAATATATCTGACTAGTAAGAATCTTAAAACCTATGTGTTGATATCTCTCTGTAAGTGACTCAAGTGGGTGTGAAGCGGCATAAACACAGCAGTGAAAAGCAGCTAAACCCCATTATAAAAATCAATTACTTTTAAAAACCCGTGAAGCAAAGACAGTGAAAGAGAGAGAAATTCTTACAAAATTCGTTCAGGGGCTGTGATGCCACCAGGGTTGACCATATCTATACCCACAACTGATTGAGACATAAGGGTGGACACTCCTGGGGCTGAGAGCTTTGGTGAGGTTGGGTGAGCAAACGCAGACCATTTAAAGTAATACTGCGTGGAACCCATCCCATGGGTCCCAAATCTCCAGGTTCAAGGGCACCTTCCTACATCGAAAACATGCATGAGAAACCCAGAAGATGGTACACCGTGTGATCGGGAAAGGTTTCTAAAACGCACCTCATTTCTCATCTCCTTCTGCTCGGGTTCGCCATTCCAGCCGCTTTCCTAGCAATCTCCCTCCTTGGAGAATCAGCACCTTTAACCTCCTGTTCCGTACAGGTGGCAATTTGTCCTGAGGAGGAACGGGAAGAGGGGGAACCAATGAGAGACTAGCTCTAGGTCTTGCGACAGGCACAGCTCACTCTATTTTCCCATCAGGAAGAAGAATTAACCACAGGCTCAGCCTGCCGCCCGGAAGCAGAATAGGGCCTGAAGCAATCCTGCGCTTTTGCGGCCATCTCCCAAGAAAGCGAGTTGAAAAATGGAGCTCAGGGGCACTGCAATTCACAAACCTGCAGAGTTATAAATGATAACTCTCATCCACAAATATATTGAGGGAAGGCAACGAAGAGGATTTGAATGCAAGGCAGAATTGCAGGAAACAGGTTTCAGGAGGGAGATTCGAATTGCCTTTAAAGCACAGGAAAAGCGGCAAAACCTCGACAATGATGCCCTTGGCCAAAAAGGGCGTATGTGATTTTCCTTAATATATTCAGGAAAAAACGCATACGCCCTTTTTGGCCAACCAAGCAACCTGGAAAGGCAAATCAGCGCTACAAAGAAGTCTCGCTTCCCATCGGTCAAAAGGGCCATGCTGAATAAAGTGTCAAAACCAGAAATGCAGGACAGGCCATGGAGAAACGGGAGCTTTGCTACGCTGATTGGCGGGATGTAAATTGGCAACAGCAACTCTGGAGAAGTGTACGGTGTGTCCTGAAACATCTAAAAAACTCAGCTTAGAGAGCATAGGGCACTTCCACTCATGGGCGTACAAATTGGGAAAACTAAAAATCAGCAAGACACAGGCACCCCAAAGTTTAGGGCTGCTCTGTTGACAAGAACCTCCACTTCGTTACACCTTAAATATCCCAGGAAAGAGAAAAATGGATAAAGAAGTTGTGGTCCTTATGTACAATGGAATATCACTCAGCCATGAAATCTACGTCATAAGGCTCGTAGCAGCATGATGAGTGGATTTAGGTACGACGATTCTACGTGAAATAAGTCACACAGAAAAAGACACTTATCATAAGATATCACTTATAGAGGGAATGTAAAAACCGCTACACTTGAACTGAATTACAAAACAGAAGAGAGTCACACGTTTAGAAAACACACTATGGCTGCTTAACGGAAAAGTGAGGTGGGGTGATGCATAAAACAAGGGTTTCAAATTAGCTCAGATACCGTTCCATAAACCCAATATGTAATAGACATGACCTACTCTTTGCTCAGTGAACGGGACTCAGCACCCCCTATTCACCGCCCAAGAATATATCTGACTAGTAAGAATCTTAAAACCTATGTGTTGATATCTCTCTGTAAGTGACTCAAGTGGGTGTAAAGCGGCATACACACAGCAGTGAAAAGCACCTAAACCCCATTATAAAAATCAATTACTTTTAAAAACCCGTGAAGCAAAGACAGTGAAAGAGAGAGAAATTCTTACAAAATTCGTTCAGGGGCTGTGATGCCACCTGGATTGACCATATCTAGACCCACAGCTGATTGAGACATAAGGGTGGACACTCCTGGGGCTGAGAGGTTTGGTAAGGTTGGGTGAGCAAACGCAGACCCTTTAAAGTAATACTGCGTCGTACCCATCCCATGGGTCCCAAATCTCCAGGTTCAAGGGCACCTTCCTACATCGAAAACATGCATGAGAAACCCAGAAGATGGTACACCGTGTGATCGGGAAAGGTTTCTAAAACGCACCTCATTTCTCATCTCCTTGTGCTCGGGTTCGCCATTCCAGCCGCTTTCCTAGCAATCTCCCTCCTTGGAGAATCAGCACCTTTAACCTCCTGTTCCGTACAGGTTGCAATTTGTCCTGAGGAGGAACGGGAAGAGGGGGAACCAATGAGAGACTAGCTCTAGGTCTTGGGACAGGCACAGATCACTCTATTTTCCCATCAGGAAGAAGAATTAACCACAGGCTCAGCCTGCCGCCCGGAACCAAAATAGGGCCTGAAGCAATCCTGCGCTTTTGCGGCCAGCTCCCAAGAAAGCGAGTTGAAAAATGGAGCTCAAGGGCACTGCAATTCACAAACCTGCAGAGTTATAAATGATAACTCTCGTCCACAAATATATTGAGGGAAGGCAACGAAGAGGATTTGAAAGCAAGGCAGAATTGCAAGAAACAGATTTCAGGAGGCAGATTCGAATCGCCTTTAAAGCACAGGGAAAGCGGCAAAACCTCGACAATGATGCCCTTGGCCAAAAAGGGCGTATGCGTTTTTTCCTGAATATATTCAGGAAAAAACGCATACACTCTTTTTGGCCAACCAATCAACCTGCAAAGGCAAATCAGTGCTACAAAGAAGTCTCGCTTCCCATCGGTCAAAAGGGCCATGCTGAATAAAGTGTCAAAACCAGCAATGCAGGACAGGCCATGGAGAAACGGGAGCCTTGCTACGCTGATGGGCGGGATGTAAATTGCCAACAGCCACTCTGGAGAGGTGTACGGTGTGTCTTGAAACATCTAAAAAACTCAGCTTAGCGAGCATAGGGCACTTCCACTCATGGGCGTATAAATTGGGAAAACTAAAAATCAGCAAGACACAGGCACCCCAAAGTTTAGGGCTGCTCTGTTGACAAGAACCTCCACTTCGTTACACCTTAAATATCCCAGGAAAGAGAAAAATGGATAAAGAAGTTGTGGTCCTTATGTACAATGGAATATCACTCAGACATGAAATCTACGTCATAAGGCTCGTAGCAGCATGATGAGTGGATTTAGGTACGACGATTCTACGTGAAATCAGTCACACAGAAAAAGACACTTATCATAAGATATCACTTATAGAGTGAATGTAAAAACCGCTACACTTGAACTGAATTACAAAACAGAAGAGAGTCACACGTTTAGAAAACACACTATGGCTGCTTAACGGGAAAGGTGAGGTGGGGTGATGCATAAAACAAGGGTTTCAAATTAGCTCAGATACCGTTCCATAAACCCAATATGTAATAGACAAGACCTACTCCTTGCTCAGTGAACGGGACTCAACACCCCCTATTCACCGCCCAAGAATATATCTGACTAGTAAGAATCTTAAAACCTATGTGTTGATATCTCTCTGTAAGTGACTCAAGTGGGTGTGAAGCGGCATAAACACAGCAGTGAAAAGCAGCTAAACCCCATTATAAAAATCAATTACTTTTAAAAACCCGTGAAGCAAAGACAGTGAAAGAGAGAGAAATTCTTACAAAATTCGTTCAGGGGCTGTGATGCCACCAGGGTTGACCATATCTATACCCACAACTGATTGAGACATAAGGGTGGACACTCCTGGGGCTGAGAGCTTTGGTGAGGTTGGGTGAGCAAACGCAGACCATTTAAAGTAATACTGCGTGGAACCCATCCCATGGGTCCCAAATCTCCAGGTTCAAGGGCACCTTCCTACATCGAAAACATGCATGAGAAACCCAGAAGATGGTACACCGTGTGATCGGGAAAGGTTTCTAAAACGCACCTCATTTCTCATCTCCTTCTGCTCGGGTTCGCCATTCCAGCCGCTTTCCTAGCAATCTCCCTCCTTGGAGAATCAGCACCTTTAACCTCCTGTTCCGTACAGGTGGCAATTTGTCCTGAGGAGGAACGGGAAGAGGGGGAACCAATGAGAGACTAGCTCTAGGTCTTGCGACAGGCACAGCTCACTCTATTTTCCCATCAGGAAGAAGAATTAACCACAGGCTCAGCCTGCCGCCCGGAAGCAGAATAGGGCCTGAAGCAATCCTGCGCTTTTGCGGCCATCTCCCAAGAAAGCGAGTTGAAAAATGGAGCTCAGGGGCACTGCAATTCACAAACCTGCAGAGTTATAAATGATAACTCTCATCCACAAATATATTGAGGGAAGGCAACGAAGAGGATTTGAATGCAAGGCAGAATTGCAGGAAACAGGTTTCAGGAGGGAGATTCGAATTGCCTTTAAAGCACAGGAAAAGCGGCAAAACCTCGACAATGATGCCCTTGGCCAAAAAGGGCGTATGTGATTTTCCTTAATATATTCAGGAAAAAACGCATACGCCCTTTTTGGCCAACCAAGCAACCTGGAAAGGCAAATCAGCGCTACAAAGAAGTCTCGCTTCCCATCGGTCAAAAGGGCCATGCTGAATAAAGTGTCAAAACCAGAAATGCAGGACAGGCCATGGAGAAACGGGAGCTTTGCTACGCTGATTGGCGGGATGTAAATTGGCAACAGCAACTCTGGAGAAGTGTACGGTGTGTCCTGAAACATCTAAAAAACTCAGCTTAGAGAGCATAGGGCACTTCCACTCATGGGCGTACAAATTGGGAAAACTAAAAATCAGCAAGACACAGGCACCCCAAAGTTTAGGGCTGCTCTGTTGACAAGAACCTCCACTTCGTTACACCTTAAATATCCCAGGAAAGAGAAAAATGGATAAAGAAGTTGTGGTCCTTATGTACAATGGAATATCACTCAGCCATGAAATCTACGTCATAAGGCTCGTAGCAGCATGATGAGTGGATTTAGGTACGACGATTCTACGTGAAATAAGTCACACAGAAAAAGACACTTATCATAAGATATCACTTATAGAGGGAATGTAAAAACCGCTACACTTGAACTGAATTACAAAACAGAAGAGAGTCACACGTTTAGAAAACACACTATGGCTGCTTAACGGAAAAGTGAGGTGGGGTGATGCATAAAACAAGGGTTTCAAATTAGCTCAGATACCGTTCCATAAACCCAATATGTAATAGACATGACCTACTCTTTGCTCAGTGAACGGGACTCAGCACCCCCTATTCACCGCCCAAGAATATATCTGACTAGTAAGAATCTTAAAACCTATGTGTTGATATCTCTCTGTAAGTGACTCAAGTGGGTGTAAAGCGGCATACACACAGCAGTGAAAAGCACCTAAACCCCATTATAAAAATCAATTACTTTTAAAAACCCGTGAAGCAAAGACAGTGAAAGAGAGAGAAATTCTTACAAAATTCGTTCAGGGGCTGTGATGCCACCTGGATTGACCATATCTATACCCACAGCTGATTGAGACATAAGGGTGGACCCCTTTGGGGGCTTAGATGTTTGGTGAGGTTGGGTGAGCAAACGCAGACCCTTTAAAGTAATACTGCGTGGTACCCATCCCATGGGTCCCAAATCTCCAGGTTCAAAGGCATCATCCTACATCAAAAACATGCATGAGAAACCCAGAAGATGGTACACCGTGTGATCGGGAAAGGTTTCTAAAACGCACCTCATTTCTCATCTCCTTGTGCTCGGGTTCGCCATTCCAGCCGCTTTCCTAGCAATCTCCCTCCTTGGAGAATCAGCACCTATAACCTCCTGTTCCGTACAGGTTGCAATTTGTCCTGAGGAGGAACGGGAAGAGGGGGAACCAATGAGAGACTAGCTCTAGGTCTTGGGACAGGCACAGCTCACTCTATTTTCCCATCAGGAAGAAGAATTAACCACAGGCTCAGCCTGCCGCCCGGAAGGAGAATAGGGCCTGAAGCAATCCTGCGCTTTTGCGGCCAGCTCCCAAGAAAGCAAGTTGAAAAATGGAGCTCAGGGGCACTGCAATTCACAAACCTGCAGAGTTATAAATGATACCTCTCGTCCACAAATATATTGAGGGAAGGCAACGAAGAGGATTTGGAATCAAGGCAGAATTGCAGGAAACAGGTTTCAGGAGGGAGATTCGAATCGCCTTTAAAGCACAGGGAAAGCGGCAAAACCTCGACAATGATGCCCTTGGCCAAAAAGGGCGTATGCGTTTTTTCCTGAATATATTCAGGAAAAAACGCATACGCCCTTTTTGGCCAACCAAGCAACCTGCAAAGGCAAATCAGCGCTACAAAGATGTCTCGCTTCCCATCGGTCAAAAGGGCCATGCTGAATAAAGTGTCAAAACCAGAAATGCAGGACAGGCCATGGAGAAATGGGAACCTTGCTACGCTGATGGGCGGGATGTAAATTGGCAACAGCAACTCTGGAGAGGTGTACGGTGTGTGTTGAAACATCTAAAATACTCAGCTTAGAGAGCATAGGACACTTCCACTCGTGGGCATATAAATTGGGAAAACTAAAAATCAGCAAGACACAGGCACCCCAAAGTTTAGGGCTGCTCTGTTGACAAGAACCTCTACTTCATTACACCTTAAATATCCCAGGAAAGAGAAAAATGGATAAAGAAGTTGTGGTCCTTATGTACAATGGAATATCACTCAGCCATGAAATCTACGTCATAAGGCTCGTATCAGCATGATGAGTGGATTTAGGTACGACGATTCTACGTGAAATAAGTCACACAGAAAAAGACACTTATCATAAGATATCACTTATAGAGGGAATGTAAAAACCGCTACACTTGAACTGAATTACAAAACAGAAGAGAGTCACACGTTTAGAAAACACACTATGGCTGCTTAACGGGAAAGGTGAGGTGGGGTGATGCATAAAACAAGGGTTTCAAATTAGCTCAGATACCGTTCCATAAACTCAATATGTAATAGACAAGACCTACTCCTTGCTCAGTGAACGGGACTCAACACCCCCTATTCACCGCCCAAGAATATATCTGACTAGTAAGAATCTTAAAACCTATGGGTTGATATCTCTCTGTAAGTGACTCAAGTGGGTGTGAAGCGGCATAAACACAGCAGTGAAAAGCAGCTAAACCCCATTATAAAAATCAATTACTTTTAAAAACCCGTGAAGCAAAGACAGTGAAAGAGAGAGAAATTCTTACAAAATTCGTTCAGGGGCTGTGATGCCACCTGGGTTGACCATATCTAGACCCACAACTGATTGAGACATAAGGGTGGACACTCCTGGGGCTGAGAGCTTTGGTGAGGTTGGGTGAGCAAACGCAGACCATTTAAAGTAATACTGCGTGGAACCCATCCCATGGGTCCCAAATCTCCAGGTTCAAGGGCACCTTCCTACATCGAAAACATGCATGAGAAACCCAGAAGATGGTACACCGTGTGATCGGGAAAGGTTTCTAAAACGCACCTCATTTCTCATCTCCTTCTGCTCGGGTTCGCCATTCCAGCCGCTTTCCTAGCAATCTCCCTCCTTGGAGAATCAGCACCTTTAACCTCCTGTTCCGTACAGGTGGCAATTTGTCCTGAGGAGGAACGGGAAGAGGGGGAACCAATGAGAGACTAGCTCTAGGTCTTGCGACAGGCACAGCTCACTCTATTTTCCCATCAGGAAGAAGAATTAACCACAGGCTCAGCCTGCCGCCCGGAAGCAGAATAGGGCCTGAAGCAATCCTGCGCTTTTGCGGCCAGCTCCCAAGAAAGCGAGTTGAAAAATGGAGCTCAGGGGCACTGCAATTCACAAACCTGCAGAGTTATAAATGATAACTCTCGTCCACAAATATATTGAGGGAAGGCAACGAAGAGGATTTGAATGCAAGGCAGAATTGCAGGAAACAGGTTTCAGGAGGGAGATTCGAATTGCCTTTAAAGCACAGGAAAAGCGGCAAAACCTCGACAATGATGCCCTTGGCCAAAAAGGGCGTATGTGATTTTCCTTAATATATTCAGGAAAAAACGCATACGCCCTTTTTGGCCAACCAAGCAACCTGGAAAGGCAAATCAGCGCTACAAAGAAGTCTCGCTTCCCATCGGTCAAAAGGGCCATGCTGAATAAAGTGTCAAAACCAGAAATGCAGGACAGGCCATGGAGAAACGGGAGCCTTGCTACGCTGATGGGCGGGATGTAAATTGCCCACAGCCACTCTGGAGAAGTGTACGGTGTGTCCTGAAACATCTAAAAAACTCAGCTTAGAGAGCATAGGGCACATCCACTCATGGGCGTACAAATTGGGAAAACTAAAAATCAGCAAGACACAGGCACCCCAAAGTTTAGGGCTGCTCTGTTGACAAGAACCTCCACTTCGTTACACCTTAAATATCCCAGGAAAGAGAAAAATGGATAAAGAAGTTGTGGTCCTTATGTACAATGGAATATCACTCAGCCATGAAATCTACGTCATAAGGCTCGTAGCAGCATGATGAGTGGATTTAGGTACGACGATTCTACGTGAAATAAGTCACACAGAAAAAGACACTTATCATAAGATATCACTTATAGAGGGAATGTAAAAACCGCTACACTTGAACTGAATTACAAAACAGAAGAGAGTCACACGTTTAGAAAACACACTATGGCTGCTTAACGGAAAAGTGAGGTGGGGTGATGCATAAAACAAGGGTTTCAAATTAGCTCAGATACCGTTCCATAAACCCAATATGTAATAGACAAGACCTACTCCTTGCTCAGTGAACGGGACTCAGCACCCCCTATTCACCGCCCAAGAATATATCTGACTAGTAAGAATCTTAAAACCTATGTATTGAAATCTCTCTGTAAGTGACTCAAGTGGGTGTAAAGCGGCATACACACAGCAGTGAAAAGCACCTAAACCCCATTATAAAAATCAATTACTTTTAAAAACCCGTGAAGCAAAGACAGTGAAAGAGAGAGAAATTCTTACAAAATTCGTTCAGGGGCTGTGATGCCACCTGGATTGACCATATCTAGACCCACAGCTGATTGAGACATAAGGGTGGACACTCCTGGGGCTGAGAGGTTTGGTGAGGTTGGGTGAGCAAACGCAGACCCTTTAAAGTAATACTGCGTCGTACCCATCCCATGGGTCCCAAATCTCCAGGTTCAAGGGCACCTTCCTACATCGAAAACATGCATGAGAAACCCAGAAGATGGTACACCGTGTGATCGGGAAAGGTTTCTAAAACGCACCTCATTTCTCATCTCCTTGTGCTCGGGTTCGCCATTCCAGCCGCTTTCCTAGCAATCTCCCTCCTTGGAGAATCAGCACCTTTAACCTCCTGTTCCGTACAGGTTGCAATTTGTCCTGAGGAGGAACGGGAAGAGGGGGAACCAATGAGAGACTAGCTCTAGGTCTTGGGACAGGCACAGCTCACTCTATTTTCCCATCAGGAAGAAGAATTAACCACAGGCTCAGCCTGCCGCCCGGAACCAAAATAGGGCCTGAAGCAATCCTGCGCTTTTGCGGCCAGCTCCCAAGAAAGCGAGTTGAAAAATAGAGCTCAAGGGCACTGCAATTCACACACCTGCAGAGTCATAAATGATAACTCTCGTCCACAAATATATTGAGGGAAGGCAACGAAGAGGATTTGAAAGCAAGGCAGAATTGAAAGAAACAGATTTCAGGAGGCAGATTCGAATCACCTTTAAAGCACAGGGAAAGGGGCAAAACCTCGACAATGATGCCCTTGGCCAAAAAGGGCGTATGCGTTTTTTCCTGAATATATTCAGGAAAAAACGCATACACTCTTTTTGGCCAACCAATCAACCTGCAAAGGCAAATCAGTGTTACAAAGAAGTCTCGCTTCCCATCGGTCAAAAGGGCCATGCTGAATAAAGTGTCAAAACCAGCAATGCAGGACAGGCCATGGAGAAACGGGAGCCTTGCTACGCTGATGGGCGGCATGTAAATTGCCAACAGCCACTCTGGAGAGGTGTACGGTGTGTCTTGAAACATCTAAAAAACTCAGCTTAGCGAGCATAGGGCACTTCCACTCATGGGCGTATAAATTGGGAAAACTAAAAATCAGCAAGACACAGGCACCCCAAAGTTTAGGGCTGCTCTGTTGACAAGAACCTCCACTTCGTTACACCTTAAATATCCCAGGAAAGAGAAAAATGGATAAAGAAGTTGTGGTCCTTATGTACAATGGAATATCACTCAGCCATGAAATCTACGTCATAAGGCTCGTAGCAGCATGATGAGTGGATTTAGGTACGACGATTCTACGTGAAATCAGTCACACAGAAAAAGACACTTATCATAAGATATCACTTATAGAGTGAATGTAAAAACCGCTACACTTGAACTGAATTACAAAACAGAAGAGAGTCACACGTTTAGAAAACACACTATGGCTGCTTAACGGGAAAGGTGAGGTGGGGTGATGCATAAAACAAGGGTTTCAAATTAGCTCAGATACCGTTCCATAAACCCAATATGTAATAGACAAGACCTACTCCTTGCTCAGTGAACGGGACTCAACACCCCCTATTCACCGCCCAAGAATATATCTGACTAGTAAGAATCTTAAAACCTATGTGTTGATATCTCTCTGTAAGTGACTCAAGTGGGTGTGAAGCGGCATAAACACAGCAGTGAAAAGCAGCTAAACCCCATTATAAAAATCAATTACTTTTAAAAACCCGTGAAGCAAAGACAGTGAAAGAGAGAGAAATTCTTACAAAATTCGTTCAGGGGCTGTGATGCCACCTGGGTTGACCATATCTAGACCCACAACTGATTGAGACATAAGGGTGGACACTCCTGGGGCTGAGAGCTTTGGTGAGGTTGGGTGAGCAAACACAGACCATTTAAAGTAATACTGCGTGGAACCCATCCCATGGGTCCCAAATCTCCAGGTTCAAGGGCACCTTCCTACATCGAAAACATGCATGAGAAACCCAGAAGATGGTACACCGTGTGATCGGGAAAGGTTTCTAAAACGCACCTCATTTCTCATCTCCTTCTGCTCGGGTTCGCCATTCCAGCCGCTTTCCTAGCAATCTCCCTCCTTGGAGAATCAGCACCTTTAACCTCCTGTTCCGTACAGGTGGCAATTTGTCCTGAGGAGGAACGGGAAGAGGGGGAACCAATGAGAGACTAGCTCTAGGTCTTGCGACAGGCACAGCTCACTCTATTTTCCCATCAGGAAGAAGAATTAACCACAGGCTCAGCCTGCCGCCCGGAAGCAGAATAGGGCCTGAAGCAATCCTGCGCTTTTGCGGCCAGCTCCCAAGAAAGCGAGTTGAAAAATGGAGCTCAGGGGCACTGCAATTCCCAAACCTGCAGAGTTATAAATGATAACTCTCGTCCACAAATATATTGAGGGAAGGCAACGAAGAGGATTTGAATGCAAGGCAGAATTGCAGGAAACAGGTTTCAGGAGGGAGATTCGAATTGCCTTTAAAGCACAGGAAAAGCGGCAAAACCTCGACAATGATGCCCTTGGCCAAAAAGGGCGTATGTGATTTTCCTTAATATATTCAGGAAAAAACGCATACGCCCTTTTTGGCCAACCAAGCAACCTGGAAAGGCAAATCAGCGCTACAAAGAAGTCTCGCTTCCCATCGGTCAAAAGGGCCATGCTGAATAAAGTGTCAAAACCAGAAATGCAGGACAGGCCATGGAGAAACGGGAGCCTTGCTACGCTGATGGGCGGGATGTAAATTGCCCACAGCCACTCTGGAGAAGTGTACGGTGTGTCCTGAAACATCTAAAAAACTCAGCTTAGAGAGCATAGGGCACATCCACTCATGGGCGTACAAATTGGGAAAACTAAAAATCAGCAAGACACAGGCACCCCAAAGTTTAGGGCTGCTCTGTTGACAAGAACCTCCACTTCGTTACACCTTAAATATCCCAGGAAAGAGAAAAATGGATAAAGAAGTTGTGGTCCTTATGTACAATGGAATATCACTCAGCCATGAAATCTACGTCATAAGGCTCGTAGCAGCATGATGAGTGGATTTAGGTACGACGATTCTACGTGAAATAAGTCACACAGAAAAAGACACTTATCATAAGATATCACTTATAGAGGGAATGTAAAAACCGCTACACTTGAACTGAATTACAAAACAGAAGAGAGTCACACGTTTAGAAAACACACTATGGCTGCTTAACGGAAAAGTGAGGTGGGGTGATGCATAAAACAAGGGTTTCAAATTAGCTCAGATACCGTTCCATAAACCCAATATGTAATAGACAAGACCTACTCCTTGCTCAGTGAACGGGACTCAGCACCCCCTATTCACCGCCCAAGAATATATCTGACTTGTAAGAATCTTAAAACCTATGTATTGAAATCTCTCTGTAAGTGACTCAAGTGGGTGTAAAGCGGCATACACACAGCAGTGAAAAGCACCTAAACCCCATTATAAAAATCAATTACTTTTAAAAACCCGTGAAGCAAAGACAGTGAAAGAGAGAGAAATTCTTACAAAATTCGTTCAGGGGCTGTGATGCCACCTGGATTGACCATATCTAGACCCACAGCTGATTGAGACATAAGGGTGGACACTCCTGGGGCTGAGAGGTTTGGTGAGGTTGGGTGAGCAAACGCAGACCCTTTAAAGTAATACTGCGTCGTACCCATCCCATGGGTCCCAAATCTCCAGGTTCAAGGGCACCTTCCTACATCGAAAACATGCATGAGAAACCCAGAAGATGGTACACCGTGTGATCGGGAAAGGTTTCTAAAACGCACCTCATTTCTCATCTCCTTGTGCTCGGGTTCGCCATTCCAGCCGCTTTCCTAGCAATCTCCCTCCTTGGAGAATCAGCACCTTTAACCTCCTGTTCCGTACAGGTTGCAATTTGTCCTGAGGAGGAACGGGAAGAGGGGGAACCAATGAGAGACTAGCTCTAGGTCTTGGGACAGGCACAGCTCACTCTATTTTCCCATCAGGAAGAAGAATTAACCACAGGCTCAGCCTGCCGCCCGGAACCAAAATAGGGCCTGAAGCAATCCTGCGCTTTTGCGGCCAGCTCCCAAGAAAGCGAGTTGAAAAATGGAGCTCAAGGGCACTGCAATTCACACACCTGCAGAGTCATAAATGATAACTCTCGTCCACAAATATATTGAGGGAAGGCAACGAAGAGGATTTGAAAGCAAGGCAGAATTGAAAGAAACAGATTTCAGGAGGCAGATTCGAATCGCCTTTAAAGCACAGGGAAAGGGGCAAAACCTCGACAATGATGCCCTTGGCCAAAAAGGGCGTATGCGTTTTTTCCTGAATATATTCAGGAAAAAACGCATACACTCTTTTTGGCCAACCAATCAACCTGCAAAGGCAAATCAGTGCTACAAAGAAGTCTCGCTTCCCATCGGTCAAAAGGGCCATGCTGAATAAAGTGTCAAAACCAGCAATGCAGGACAGGCCATGGAGAAACGGGAGCCTTGCTACGCTGATGGGCGGCATGTAAATTGCCAACAGCCACTCTGGAGAGGTGTACGGTGTGTCTTGAAACATCTAAAAAACTCAGCTTAGCGAGCATAGGGCACTTCCACTCATGGGCGTATAAATTGGGAAAACTAAAAATCAGCAAGACACAGGCACCCCAAAGTTTAGGGCTGCTCTGTTGACAAGAACCTCCACTTCGTTACACCTTAAATATCCCAGGAAAGAGAAAAATGGATAAAGAAGTTGTGGTCCTTATGTACAATGGAATATCACTCAGCCATGAAATCTACGTCATAAGGCTCGTAGCAGCATGATGAGTGGATTTAGGTACGACGATTCTACGTGAAATCAGTCACACAGAAAAAGACACTTATCATAAGATATCACTTATAGAGTGAATGTAAAAACCGCTACACTTGAACTGAATTACAAAACAGAAGAGAGTCACACGTTTAGAAAACACACTATGGCTGCTTAACGGGAAAGGTGAGGTGGGGTGATGCATAAAACAAGGGTTTCAAATTAGCTCAGATACCGTTCCATAAACCCAATATGTAATAGACAAGACCTACTCCTTGCTCAGTGAACGGGACTCAACACCCCCTATTCACCGCCCAAGAATATATCTGACTAGTAAGAATCTTAAAACCTATGTGTTGATATCTCTCTGTAAGTGACTCAAGTGGGTGTGAAGCGGCATAAACACAGCAGTGAAAAGCAGCTAAACCCCATTATAAAAATCAATTACTTTTAAAAACCCGTGAAGCAAAGACAGTGAAAGAGAGAGAAATTCTTACAAAATTCGTTCAGGGGCTGTGATGCCACCTGGGTTGACCATATCTAGACCCACAACTGATTGAGACATAAGGGTGGACACTCCTGGGGCTGAGAGCTTTGGTGAGGTTGGGTGAGCAAACACAGACCATTTAAAGTAATACTGCGTGGAACCCATCCCATGGGTCCCAAATCTCCAGGTTCAAGGGCACCTTCCTACATCGAAAACATGCATGAGAAACCCAGAAGATGGTACACCGTGTGATCGGGAAAGGTTTCTAAAACGCACCTCATTTCTCATCTCCTTCTGCTCGGGTTCGCCATTCCAGCCGCTTTCCTAGCAATCTCCCTCCTTGGAGAATCAGCACCTTTAACCTCCTGTTCCGTACAGGTGGCAATTTGTCCTGAGGAGGAACGGGAAGAGGGGGAACCAATGAGAGACTAGCTCTAGGTCTTGCGACAGGCACAGCTCACTCTATTTTCCCATCAGGAAGAAGAATTAACCACAGGCTCAGCCTGCCGCCCGGAAGCAGAATAGGGCCTGAAGCAATCCTGCGCTTTTGCGGCCAGCTCCCAAGAAAGCGAGTTGAAAAATGGAGCTCAGGGGCACTGCAATTCCCAAACCTGCAGAGTTATAAATGATAACTCTCGTCCACAAATATATTGAGGGAAGGCAACGAAGAGGATTTGAATGCAAGGCAGAATTGCAGGAAACAGGTTTCAGGAGGGAGATTCGAATTGCCTTTAAAGCACAGGAAAAGCGGCAAAACCTCGACAATGATGCCCTTGGCCAAAAAGGGCGTATGTGATTTTCCTTAATATATTCAGGAAAAAACGCATACGCCCTTTTTGGCCAACCAAGCAACCTGGAAAGGCAAATCAGCGCTACAAAGAAGTCTCGCTTCCCATCGGTCAAAAGGGCCATGCTGAATAAAGTGTCAAAACCAGAAATGCAGGACAGGCCATGGAGAAACGGGAGCCTTGCTACGCTGATGGGCGGGATGTAAATTGCCCACAGCCACTCTGGAGAAGTGTACGGTGTGTCCTGAAACATCTAAAAAACTCAGCTTAGAGAGCATAGGGCACATCCACTCATGGGCGTACAAATTGGGAAAACTAAAAATCAGCAAGACACAGGCACCCCAAAGTTTAGGGCTGCTCTGTTGACAAGAACCTCCACTTCGTTACACCTTAAATATCCCAGGAAAGAGAAAAATGGATAAAGAAGTTGTGGTCCTTATGTACAATGGAATATCACTCAGCCATGAAATCTACGTCATAAGGCTCGTAGCAGCATGATGAGTGGATTTAGGTACGACGATTCTACGTGAAATAAGTCACACAGAAAAAGACACTTATCATAAGATATCACTTATAGAGGGAATGTAAAAACCGCTACACTTGAAATGAATTACAAAACAGAAGAGAGTCACACGTTTAGAAAACACACTATGGCTGCTTAACGGAAAAGTGATGTGGGGTGATGCATAAAACAAGGGTTTCAAATTAGCTCAGATACCGTTCCATAAACCCAATATGTAATAGACAAGACCTACTCCTTGCTCAGTGAACGGGACTCAGCACCCCCTATTCACCGCCCAAGAATATATCTGACTAGTAAGAATCTTAATACCTATGTGTTGATATCTCTCTGTAAGTGACTCAAGTGGGTGTAAAGCGGCATAAACACAGCAGTGAAAAGCAGCTAAACCCCATTATAAAAATCAATTACTTTTAAAAACCCGTGAAGCAAAGACAGTGAAAGAGAGAGAAATTCTTACAAAATTCGTTCAGGGGCTGTGATGCCACCTGGATTGACCATATCTATACCCACAGCTGATTGAGACATAAGGGTGGACCCCTTTGGGGGCTTAGAGGTTTGGTGAGGTTGGGTGAGCAAACGCAGACCCTTTAAAGTAATACTGCGTGGTACCCATCCCATGGGTCCCAAATCTCCAGGTTCAAAGGCATCATCCTACATCAAAAACATGCATGAGAAACCCAGAAGATGGTACACCGTGTGATCGGGAAAGGTTTCTAAAACGCACCTCATTTCTCATCTCCTTGTGCTCGGGTTCGCCATTCCAGCCGCTTTCCTAGCAATCTCCCTCCTTGGAGAATCAGCACCTTTAACCTCCTGTTCCGTACAGGTTGCAATTTGTCCTGAGGAGGAACGGGAAGAGGGGGAACCAATGAGAGACTAGCTCTAGGTCTTGGGACAGGCACAGCTCACTCTATTTTCCCATCAGGAAGAAGAATTAACCACAGGCTCAGCCTGCCGCCCGGAAGGAGAATAGGGCCTGAAGCAATCCTGCGCTTTTGCGGCCAGCTCCCAAGAAAGCGAGTTGAAAAATGGAGCTCAGGGGCACTGCAATTCACAAACCTGCAGAGTTATAAATGATAACTCTCGTCCACAAATATATTGAGGGAAGGCAACGAAGAGGATTTGGAAGCAAGGCAGAATTGCAGGAAACAGGTTTCAGGAGGGAGATTCGAATCGCCTTTAAAGCACAGGGAAAGCGGCAAAACCTCGACAATGATGCCCTTGGCCAAAAAGGGCGTATGCGTTTTTTCCTGAATATATTCAGGAAAAAACGCATACGCCCTTTTTGGCCAACCAAGCAACCTGCAAAGGCAAATCAGCGCTACAAAGATGTCTCGCTTCCCATCGGTCAAAAGGGCCATGCTGAATAAAGTGTCAAAACCAGAAATGCAGGACAGGCCATGGAGAAACGGGAGCCTTGCTACGCTGATGGGCGGGATGTAAATTGCCCACAGCCACTCTGGAGAAGTGTACGGTGTGTCCTGAAACATCTAAAAAACTCAGCTTAGAGAGCATAGGGCACATCCACTCATGGGCGTACAAATTGGGAAAACTAAAAATCAGCAAGACACAGGCACCCCAAAGTTTAGGGCTGCTCTGTTGACAAGAACCTCCACTTCGTTACACCTTAAATATCCCAGGAAAGAGAAAAATGGATAAAGAAGTTGTGGTCCTTATGTACAATGGAATATCACTCAGCCATGAAATCTACGTCATAAGGCTCGTAGCAGCATGATGAGTGGATTTAGGTACGACGATTCTACGTGAAATAAGTCACACAGAAAAAGACACTTATCATAAGATATCACTTATAGAGGGAATGTAAAAACCGCTACACTTGAAATGAATTACAAAACAGAAGAGAGTCACACGTTTAGAAAACACACTATGGCTGCTTAACGGAAAAGTGATGTGGGGTGATGCATAAAACAAGGGTTTCAAATTAGCTCAGATACCGTTCCATAAACCCAATATGTAATAGACAAGACCTACTCCTTGCTCAGTGAACGGGACTCAGCACCCCCTATTCACCGCCCAAGAATATATCTGACTAGTAAGAATCTTAATACCTATGTGTTGATATCTCTCTGTAAGTGACTCAAGTGGGTGTAAAGCGGCATAAACACAGCAGTGAAAAGCAGCTAAACCCCATTATAAAAATCAATTACTTTTAAAAACCCGTGAAGCAAAGACAGTGAAAGAGAGAGAAATTCTTACAAAATTCGTTCAGGGGCTGTGATGCCACCTGGATTGACCATATCTATACCCACAGCTGATTGAGACATAAGGGTGGACCCCTTTGGGGGCTTAGAGGTTTGGTGAGGTTGGGTGAGCAAACGCAGACCCTTTAAAGTAATACTGCGTGGTACCCATCCCATGGGTCCCAAATCTCCAGGTTCAAAGGCATCATCCTACATCAAAAACATGCATGAGAAACCCAGAAGATGGTACACCGTGTGATCGGGAAAGGTTTCTAAAACGCACCTCATTTCTCATCTCCTTGTGCTCGGGTTCGCCATTCCAGCCGCTTTCCTAGCAATCTCCCTCCTTGGAGAATCAGCACCTTTAACCTCCTGTTCCGTACAGGTTGCAATTTGTCCTGAGGAGGAACGGGAAGAGGGGGAACCAATGAGAGACTAGCTCTAGGTCTTGGGACAGGCACAGCTCACTCTATTTTCCCATCAGGAAGAAGAATTAACCACAGGCTCAGCCTGCCGCCCGGAAGGAGAATAGGGCCTGAAGCAATCCTGCGCTTTTGCGGCCAGCTCCCAAGAAAGCGAGTTGAAAAATGGAGCTCAGGGGCACTGCAATTCACAAACCTGCAGAGTTATAAATGATAACTCTCGTCCACAAATATATTGAGGGAAGGCAACGAAGAGGATTTGGAAGCAAGGCAGAATTGCAGGAAACAGGTTTCAGGAGGGAGATTCGAATCGCCTTTAAAGCACAGGGAAAGCGGCAAAACCTCGACAATGATGCCCTTGGCCAAAAAGGGCGTATGCGTTTTTTCCTGAATATATTCAGGAAAAAACGCATACGCCCTTTTTGGCCAACCAAGCAACCTGCAAAGGCAAATCAGCGCTACAAAGATGTCTCGCTTCCCATCGGTCAAAAGGGCCATGCTGAATAAAGTGTCAAAACCAGAAATGCAGGACAGGCCATGGAGAAATGGGAAACTTGCTACGCTGATGGGCGGGATGTAAATTGGCAACAGCAACTCTGGAGAGGTGTACGGTGTGTGTTGAAACATCTAAAATACTCAGCTTAGAGAGCATAGGGCACTTCCACTCGTGGGCGTATAAATTGGGAAAACTAAAAATCAGCAAGACACAGGCACCCCAAAGTTTAGGGCTGCTCTGTTGACAAGAACCTCTACTTCGTTACACCTTAAATATCCCAGGAAAGAGAAAAATGGATAAAGAAGTTGTGGTCCTTATGTACAATGGAATATCACTCAGCCATGAAATCTACGTCATAAGGCTCGTAGCAGCATGATGAGTGGATTTAGGTACGACGATTCTACGTGAAATAAGTCACACAGAAAAAGACACTTATCATATGATATCACTTATAGAGGGAATGTAAAAACCGCTACACTTGAACTGAATTACAAAACAGAAGAGAGTCACACGTTTAGAAAACACGCTATGGCTGCTTAACGGGAAAGGTGAGGTGGGGTGATGCATAAAACAAGGGTTTCAAATTAGCTCAGATACCGTTCCATAAACTCAATATGTAATAGACAAGACCTACTCCTTGCTCAGTGAACGGGACTCAGCACCCCCTACTCACCGCCCAAGAATATATCTGACTAGTAAGAATCTTAAAACCTATGTATTGAAATCTCTCTGTAAGTGACTCAAGTGGGTGTAAAGCGGCATACACACAGCAGTGAAAAGCACCTAAACCCCATTATAAAAATCAATTACTTTTAAAAACCCGTGAAGCAAAGACAGTGAAAGAGAGAGAAATTCTTACAAAATTCGTTCAGGGGCTGTGATGCCACCTGGATTGACCATATCTAGACCCACAGCTGATTGAGGCATAAGGGTGGACACTCCTGGGGCTGAGAGGTTTGGTGAGGTTGGGTGAGCAAACGCAGACCCTTTAAATTAATACTGCGAGGAACCCATCCCATGGGTCCCAAATCTCCAGGTTCAAGGACACCTTCCTACATCGAAAACATGCATGAGAAACCCAGAAGATGGTACACCGTGTGATCGGGAAAGGTTTCTAAAACGCACCTCATTTCTCATCTCCTTCTGCTCGGGTTCGCCATTCCAGCCGCTTTCCTAGCAATCTCCCTCCTTGGAGAATCAGCACCTTTAACCTCCTGTTCCGTACAGGTGGCAATTTGTCCTGAGGAGGAACGGGAAGAGGGGGAACCAATGAGAGACTAGCTCTAGGTCTTGGGACAGGCACAGCTCTCTCTATTTTCCCATCAGGAAGAAGAATTAACCACAGGCTCAGCCTGCCGCCCGGAAGGAGAATAGGGCCTGAAGCAATCCTGCGCTTTTGCGGCCAGCTCCCAAGAAAGCGAGTTGAAAAATGGAGCTCAGGGGCACTGCAATTCACAAACCTGCAGAGTTATAAATGATAACTCTCGTCCACAAATATATTGAGGGAAGGCAACGAAGAGGATTTGGAAGCAAGGCAGAATTGCAGGAAACAGGTTTCAGGAGGGAGATTCGAATCGCCTTTAAAGCACAGGGAAAGCGGCAAAACCTCGACAATGATGCCCTTGGCCAAAAAGGGCGTATGCGTTTTTTCCTGAATATATTCAGGAAAAAACGCATACGCCCTTTTTGGCCAACCAAGCAACCTGCAAAGGCAAATAAGCGCTACAAAGATGTCTCGCTTCCCATCGGTCAAAAGGGCCATGCTGAATAAAGTGTCAAAACCAGAAATGCAGGACAGGCCATGGAGAAATGGGAACCTTGCTACGCTGATGGGCGGGATGTAAATTGGCAACAGCAACTCTGGAGAGGTGTACGGTGTGTGTTGAAACATCTAAAATACTCAGCTTAGAGAGCATAGGGCACTTCCACTCGTGGGCGTATAAATTGGGAAAACTAAAAATCAGCAAGACACAGGCACCCCAAAGTTTAGGGCTGCTCTGTTGACAAGAACCTCTACTTCGTTACACCTTAAATATCCCAGGAAAGAGAAAAATGGATAAAGAAGTTGTGGTCCTTATGTACAATGGAATATCACTCAGCCATGAAATCTACGTCATAAGGCTCGTAGCAGCATGATGAGTGGATTTAGGTACGACGATTCTACGTGAAATAAGTCACACAGAAAAAGACACTTATCATAAGATATCACTTATAGAGGGAATGTAAAAACCGCTACACTTGAACTGAATTACAAAACAGAAGAGAGTCACACGTTTAGAAAACACGCTATGGCTGCTTAACCGGAAAGGTGAGGTGGGGTGATGCATAAAACAAGGGTTTCAAATTAGCTCAGATACCGTTCCATAAACTCAATATGTAATAGACAAGACCTACTCCTTGCTCAGTGAACGGGACTCAGCACCCCCTATTCACCGCCCAAGAATATATCTGACTAGTAAGAATCTTAAAACCTATGTATTGAAATCTCTCTGTAAGTGACTCAAGTGGGTGTAAAGCAGCATACACACAGCAGTGAAAAGCACCTAAACCCCATTATAAAAATCAATTACTTTTAAAAACCCGTGAAGCAAAGACAGTGAAAGAGAGAGAAATTCTTACAAAATTCGTTCAGGGGCTGTGATGCCACCTGGATTGACCATATCTAGACCCACAGCTGATTGAGACATAAGGGTGGACACTCCTGGGGCTGAGAGGTTTGGTGAGGTTCTGTGAGCAAACGCAGACCCTTTAAAGTAATACTGCGTGGAACCCATCCCATGGGTCCCAAATCTCCAGGTTCAAGGGCACCTTCCTACATCGAAAACATGCATGAGAAACCCAGAAGATGGTACACCGTGTGATCGGGAAAGGTTTCTAAAACGCACCTCATTTCTCATCTCCTTGTGCTCGGGTTCGCCATTCCAGCCGCTTTCCTAGCAATCTCCCTCCTTGGAGAATCAGCACCTTTAACCTCCTGATCCGTACAGGTTGCAATTTGTCCTGAGGAGGAACGGGAAGAGGGGGAACCAATGAGAGACTAGCTCTAGGTCTTGGGACAGGCACAGCTCACTCTATTTTCCCATCAGGAAGAAGAATTAACCACAGGCTCAGCCTGCCGCCCGGAACCAAAATAGGGCCTGAAGCAATCCTGCGCTTTTGCGGCCAGCTCCCAAGAAAGCGAGTTGAAAAATGGAGCTCAGGGGCACTGCAATTCACAAACCTGCAGAGTTATAAATGATAACTCTCGTCCACAAATATATTGAGGGAAGGCAACGAAGAGGATTTGAAAGCAAGGCAGAATTGAAAGAAACAGATTTCAGGAGGCAGATTCGAATCGCCTTTAAAGCACAGGGAAAGGGGCAAAACCTCGACAATGATGCCCTTGGCCAAAAAGGGCGTATGCGTTTTTTCCTGAATATATTCAGGAAAAAACGCATACACTCTTTTTGGCCAACCAATCAACCTGCAAAGGCAAATCAGTGTTACAAAGAAGTCTCGCTTCCCATCGGTCAAAAGGGCCATGCTGAATAAAGTGTCAAAACCAGCAATGCAGGACAGGCCATGGAGAAACGGGAGCCTTGCTACGCTGATGGGCGGCATGTAAATTGCCAACAGCCACTCTGGAGAGGTGTACGGTGTGTCTTGAAACATCTAAAAAACTCAGCTTAGCGAGCATAGGGCACTTCCACTCATGGGCGTATAAATTGGGAAAACTAAAAATCAGCAAGACACAGGCACCCCGAAGTTTAGGGCTGCTCTGTTGACAAGAACCTCCACTTCGTTACACCTTAAATATCCCAGGAAAGAGAAAAATGGATAAAGAAGTTGTGGTCCTTATGTACAATGGAATATCACTCAGCCATGAAATCTACGTCATAAGGCTCGTAGCAGCATGATGAGTGGATTTAGGTACGACGATTCTACGTGAAATCAGTCACACAGAAAAAGACACTTATCATAAGATATCACTTATAGAGTGAATGTAAAAACTGCTACACTTGAACTGAATTACAAAACAGAAGAGAGTCACACGTTTAGAAAACACACTATGGCTGCTTAACGGGAAAGGTGAGGTGGGGTGATGCATAAAACAAGGGTTTCAAATTAGCTCAGATACCGTTCCATAAACCCAATATGTAATAGACAAGACCTACTCCTTGCTCAGTGAACGGGACTCAACACCCCCTATTCACCGCCCAAGAATATATCTGACTAGTAAGAATCTTAAAACCTATGGGTTGATATCTCTCTGTAAGTGACTCAAGTGGGTGTGAAGCGGCATAAACACAGCAGTGAAAAGCAGCTAAACCCCATTATAAAAATCAATTACTTTTAAAAACCCGTGAAGCAAAGACAGTGAAAGAGAGAGAAATTCTTACAAAATTCGTTCAGGGGCTGTGATGCCACCTGGGTTGACCATATCTAGACCCACAACTGATTGAGACATAAGGGTGGACACTCCTGGGGCTGAGAGCTTTGGTGAGGTTGGGTGAGCAAACGCAGACCATTTAAAGTAATACTGCGTGGAACCCATCCCATGGGTCCCAAATCTCCAGGTTCAAGGGCACCTTCCTACATCGAAAACATGCATGAGAAACCCAGAAGATGGTACACCGTGTGATCGGGAAAGGTTTCTAAAACGCACCTCATTTCTCATCTCCTTCTGCTCGGGTTCGCCATTCCAGCCGCTTTCCTAGCAATCTCCCTCCTTGGAGAATCAGCACCTTTAACCTCCTGTTCCGTACAGGTGGCAATTTGTCCTGAGGAGGAACGGGAAGAGGGGGAACCAATGAGAGACTAGCTCTAGGTCTTGCGACAGGCACAGCTCACTCTATTTTCCCATCAGGAAGAAGAATTAACCACAGGCTCAGCCTGCCGCCCGGAAGCAGAATAGGGCCTGAAGCAATCCTGCGCTTTTGCGGCCAGCTCCCAAGAAAGCGAGTTGAAAAATGGAGCTCAGGGGCACTGCAATTCCCAAACCTGCAGAGTTATAAATGATAACTCTCGTCCACAAATATATTGAGGGAAGGCAACGAAGAGGATTTGAATGCAAGGCAGAATTGCAGGAAACAGGTTTCAGGAGGGAGATTCGAATTGCCTTTAAAGCACAGGAAAAGCGGCAAAACCTCGACAATGATGCCCTTGGCCAAAAAGGGCGTATGTGATTTTCCTTAATATATTCAGGAAAAAACGCATACGCCCTTTTTGGCCAACCAAGCAACCTGGAAAGGCAAATCAGCGCTACAAAGAAGTCTCGCTTCCCATCGGTCAAAAGGGCCATGCTGAATAAAGTGTCAAAACCAGAAATGCAGGACAGGCCATGGAGAAACGGGAGCCTTGCTACGCTGATGGGCGGGATGTAAATTGCCCACAGCCACTCTGGAGAAGTGTACGGTGTGTCCTGAAACATCTAAAAAACTCAGCTTAGAGAGCATAGGGCACATCCACTCATGGGCGTACAAATTGGGAAAACTAAAAATCAGCAAGACACAGGCACCCCAAAGTTTAGGGCTGCTCTGTTGACAAGAACCTCCACTTCGTTACACCTTAAATATCCCAGGAAAGAGAAAAATGGATAAAGAAGTTGTGGTCCTTATGTACAATGGAATATCACTCAGCCATGAAATCTACGTCATAAGGCTCGTAGCAGCATGATGAGCGGATTTAGGTACGACGATTCTACGTGAAATAAGTCACACAGAAAAAGACACTTATCATAAGATATCACTTATAGAGGGAATGTAAAAACCGCTACACTTGAACTGAATTACAAAACAGAAGAGAGTCACACGTTTAGAAAACACACTATGGCTGCTTAACGGAAAAGTGATGTGGGGTGATGCATAAAACAAGGGTTTCAAATTAGCTCAGATACCATTCCATAAACCCAATATGTAATAGACAAGACCTACTCCTTGCTCAGTGAACGGGACTCAGCACCCCCTATTCACCGCCCAAGAATATATCTGACTAGTAAGAATCTTAAAACCTATGTATTGAAATCTCTCTGTAAGTGACTCAAGTGGGTGTAAAGCGGCATACACACAGCAGTGAAAAGCACCTAAACCCCATTATAAAAATCAATTACTTTTAAAAACCCGTGAAGCAAAGACAGTGAAAGAGAGAGAAATTCTTACAAAATTCGTTCAGGGGCTGTGATGCCACCTGGATTGACCATATCTAGACCCACAGCTGATTGAGACATAAGGGTGGACACTCCTGGGGCTGAGAGGTTTGGTGAGGTTGGGTGAGCAAACGCAGACCCTTTAAAGTAATACTGCGTCGTACCCATCCCATGGGTCCCAAATCTCCAGGTTCAAGGGCACCTTCCTACATCGAAAACATGCATGAGAAACCCAGAAGATGGTACACCGTGTGATCGGGAAAGGTTTCTAAAACGCACCTCATTTCTCATCTCCTTGTGCTCGGGTTTGCCATTCCAGCCGCTTTCCTAGCAATCTCCCTCCTTGGAGAATCAGCACCTTTAACCTCCTGTTCCGTACAGGTTGCAATTTGTCCTGAGGAGGAACGGGAAGACGGGGAACCAATGAGAGACTAGCTCTAGGTCTTGGGACAGGCACAGCTCACTCTATTTTCCCATCAGGAAGAAGAATTAACCACAGGCTCAGCCTGCCGCCCGGAACCAAAATAGGGCCTGAAGCAATCCTGCGCTTTTGCGGCCAGCTCCCAAGAAAGCGAGTTGAAAAATGGAGCTCAAGGGCACTGCAATTCACAAACCTGCAGAGTTATAAATGATAACTCTCGTCCACAAATATATTGAGGGAAGGCAACGAAGAGGATTTGAAAGCAAGGCAGAATTGAAAGAAACAGATTTCAGGAGGCAGATTCGAATCGCCTTTAAAGCACAGGGAAAGGGGCAAAACCTCGACAATGATGCCCTTGGCCAAAAAGGGCGTATGCGTTTTTTCCTGAATATATTCAGGAAAAAACGCATACACTCTTTTTGGCCAACCAATCAACCTGCAAAGGCAAATCAGTGTTACAAAGAAGTCTCGCTTCCCATCGGTCAAAAGGGCCATGCTGAATAAAGTGTCAAAACCAGCAATGCAGGACAGGCCATGGAGAAACGGGAGCCTTGCTACGCTGATGGGCGGCATGTAAATTGCCAACAGCCACTCTGGAGAGGTGTACGGTGTGTCTTGAAACATCTAAAAAACTCAGCTTAGCGAGCATAGGGCACTTCCACTCATGGGCGTATAAATTGGGAAAACTAAAAATCAGCAAGACACAGGCACCCCGAAGTTTAGGGCTGCTCTGTTGACAAGAACCTCCACTTCGTTACACCTTAAATATCCCAGGAAAGAGAAAAATGGATAAAGAAGTTGTGGTCCTTATGTACAATGGAATATCACTCAGCCATGAAATCTACGTCATAAGGCTCGTAGCAGCATGATGAGTGGATTTAGGTACGACGATTCTACGTGAAATCAGTCACACAGAAAAAGACACTTATCATAAGATATCACTTATAGAGTGAATGTAAAAACTGCTACACTTGAACTGAATTACAAAACAGAAGAGAGTCACACGTTTAGAAAACACACTATGGCTGCTTAACGGGAAAGGTGAGGTGGGGTGATGCATAAAACAAGGGTTTCAAATTAGCTCAGATACCGTTCCATAAACCCAATATGTAATAGACAAGACCTACTCCTTGCTCAGTGAACGGGACTCAACACCCCCTATTCACCGCCCAAGAATATATCTGACTAGTAAGAATCTTAAAACCTATGGGTTGATATCTCTCTGTAAGTGACTCAAGTGGGTGTGAAGCGGCATAAACACAGCAGTGAAAAGCAGCTAAACCCCATTATAAAAATCAATTACTTTTAAAAACCCGTGAAGCAAAGACAGTGAAAGAGAGAGAAATTCTTACAAAATTCGTTCAGGGGCTGTGATGCCACCTGGGTTGACCATATCTAGACCCACAACTGATTGAGACATAAGGGTGGACACTCCTGGGGCTGAGAGCTTTGGTGAGGTTGGGTGAGCAAACGCAGACCATTTAAAGTAATACTGCGTGGAACCCATCCCATGGGTCCCAAATCTCCAGGTTCAAGGGCACCTTCCTACATCGAAAACATGCATGAGAAACCCAGAAGATGGTACACCGTGTGATCGGGAAAGGTTTCTAAAACGCACCTCATTTCTCATCTCCTTCTGCTCGGGTTCGCCATTCCAGCCGCTTTCCTAGCAATCTCCCTCCTTGGAGAATCAGCACCTTTAACCTCCTGTTCCGTACAGGTTGCAATTTGTCCTGAGGAGGAACGGGAAGAGGGGGAACCAATGAGAGACTAGCTCTAGGTCTTGCGACAGGCACAGCTCACTCTATTTTCCCATCAGGAAGAAGAATTAACCACAGGCTCAGCCTGCCGCCCGGAAGCAGAATAGGGCCTGAAGCAATCCTGCGCTTTTGCGGCCAGCTCCCAAGAAAGCGAGTTGAAAAATGGAGCTCTGGGGCACTGCAATTCCCAAACCTGCAGAGTTATAAATGATAACTCTCGTCCACAAATATATTGAGGGAAGGCAACGAAGAGGATTCGAATGCAAGGCAGAATTGCAGGAAACAGGTTTCAGGAGGGAGATTCGAATTGCCTTTAAAGCACAGGAAAAGCGGCAAAACCTCGACAATGATGCCCTTGGCCAAAAAGGGCGTATGTGATTTTCCTTAATATATTCAGGAAAAAACGCATACGCCCTTTTTGGCCAACCAAGCAACCTGGAAAGGCAAATCAGCGCTACAAAGAAGTCTCGCTTCCCATCGGTCAAAAGGGCCATGCTGAATAAAGTGTCAAAACCAGAAATGCAGGACAGGCCATGGAGAAACGGGAGCCTTGCTACGCTGATGGGCGGGATGTAAATTGCCCACAGCCACTCTGGAGAAGTGTACGGTGTGTCCTGAAACATCTAAAAAACTCAGCTTAGAGAGCATAGGGCACATCCACTCATGGGCGTACAAATTGGGAAAACTAAAAATCAGCAAGACACAGGCACCCCAAAGTTTAGGGCTGCTCTGTTGACAAGATCCTCCACTTCGTTACACCTTAAATATCCCAGGAAAGAGAAAAATGGATAAAGAAGTTGTGGTCCTTATGTACAATGGAATATCACTCAGCCATGAAATCTACGTCATAAGGCTCGTAGCAGCATGATGAGTGGATTTAGGTACGACGATTCTACGTGAAATAAGTCACACAGGAAAAGACACTTATCATAAGATATCACTTATAGAGGGAATGTAAAAACCGCTACACTTGAACTGAATTACAAAACAGAAGAGAGTCACACGTTTAGAAAACACACTATGGCTGCTTAACGGAAAAGTGATGTGGGGTGATGCATAAAACAAGGGTTTCAAATTAGCTCAGATACCGTTCCATAAACCCAATATGTAATAGACAAGACCTACTCCTTGCTCAGTGAACGGGACTCAGCACCCCCTATTCACCGCCCAAGAATATATCTGACTAGTAAGAATCTTAAAACCTATGTATTGAAATCTCTCTGTAAGTGACTCAAGTGGGTGTAAAGCGGCATACACACAGCAGTGAAAAGCACCTAAACCCCATTATAAAAATCAATTTCTTTTAAAAACCCGTGAAGCAAAGACAGTGAAAGAGAGAGAAATTCTTACAAAATTCGTTCAGGGGCTGTGATGCCACCTGGATTGACCATATCTAGACCCACAGCTGATTGAGACATAAGGGTGGACACTCCTGGGGCTGAGAGGTTTGGTGAGGTTGGGTGAGCAAACGCAGACCCTTTAAAGTAATACTGCGTCGTACCCATCCCATGGGTCCCAAATCTCCAGGTTCAAGGGCACCTTCCTACATCGAAAACATGCATGAGAAACCCAGAAGATGGTACACCGTGTGATCGGGAAAGGTTTCTAAAACGCACCTCATTTCTCATCTCCTTGTGCTCGGGTTCGCCATTCCAGCCGCTTTCCTAGCAATCTCCCTCCTTGGAGAATCAGCACCTTTAACCTCCTGTTCCGTACAGGTTGCAATTTGTCCTGAGGAGGAACGGGAAGAGGGGGAACCAATGAGAGACTAGCTCTAGGTCTTGGGACAGGCACAGCTCACTCTATTTTCCCATCAGGAAGAAGAATTAACCACAGGCTCAGCCTGCCGCCCGGAACCAAAATAGGGCCTGAAGCAATCCTGCGCTTTTGCGGCCAGCTCCCAAGAAAGCGAGTTGAAAAATGGAGCTCAAGGGCACTGCAATTCCCAAACCTGCAGAGTTATAAATGATAACTCTCGTCCACAAATATATTGAGGGAAGGCAACGAAGAGGATTTGAAAGCAAGGCAGAATTGAAAGAAACAGATTTCAGGAGGCAGATTCGAATCGCCTTTAAAGCACAGGGAAAGGGGCAAAACCTCGACAATGATGCCCTTGGCCAAAAAGGGCGTATGCGTTTTTTCCTGAATATATTCAGGAAAAAACGCATACACTCTTTTTGGCCAACCAATCAACCTGCAAAGGCAAATCAGTGTTACAAAGAAGTCTCGCTTCCCATCGGTCAAAAGGGCCATGCTGAATAAAGTGTCAAAACCAGCAATGCAGGACAGGCCATGGAGAAACGGGAGCCTTGCTACGCTGATGGGCGGCATGTAAATTGCCAACAGCCACTCTGGAGAGGTGTACGGTGTGTCTTGAAACATCTAAAAAACTCAGCTTAGCGAGCATAGGGCACTTCCACTCATGGGCGTATAAATTGGGAAAACTAAAAATCAGCAAGACACAGGCACCCCGAAGTTTAGGGCTGCTCTGTTGACAAGAACCTCCACTTCGTTACACCTTAAATATCCCAGGAAAGAGAAAAATGGATAAAGAAGTTGTGGTCCTTATGTACAATGGAATATCACTCAGCCATGAAATCTACGTCATAAGGCTCGTAGCAGCATGATGAGTGGATTTAGGTACGACGATTCTACGTGAAATCAGTCACACAGAAAAAGACACTTATCATAAGATATCACTTATAGAGTGAATGTAAAAACTGCTACACTTGAACTGAATTACAAAACAGAAGAGAGTCACACGTTTAGAAAACACACTATGGCTGCTTAACGGGAAAGGTGAGGTGGGGTGATGCATAAAACAAGGGTTTCAAATTAGCTCAGATACCGTTCCATAAACCCAATATGTAATAGACAAGACCTACTCCTTGCTCAGTGAACGGGACTCAACACCCCCTATTCACCGCCCAAGAATATATCTGACTAGTAAGAATCTTAAAACCTATGGGTTGATATCTCTCTGTAAGTGACTCAAGTGGGTGTGAAGCGGCATAAACACAGCAGTGAAAAGCAGCTAAACCCCATTATAAAAATCAATTACTTTTAAAAACCCGTGAAGCAAAGACAGTGAAAGAGAGAGAAATTCTTACAAAATTCGTTCAGGGGCTGTGATGCCACCTGGGTTGACCATATCTAGACCCACAACTGATTGAGACATAAGGGTGGACACTCCTGGGGCTGAGAGCTTTGGTGAGGTTGGGTGAGCAAACGCAGACCATTTAAAGTAATACTGCGTGGAACCCATCCCATGGGTCCCAAATCTCCAGGTTCAAGGGCACCTTCCTACATCGAAAACATGCATGAGAAACCCAGAAGATGGTACACCGTGTGATCGGGAAAGGTTTCTAAAACGCACCTCATTTCTCATCTCCTTCTGCTCGGGTTCGCCATTCCAGCCGCTTTCCTAGCAATCTCCCTCCTTGGAGAATCAGCACCTTTAACCTCCTGTTCCGTACAGGTGGCAATTTGTCCTGAGGAGGAACGGGAAGAGGGGGAACCAATGAGAGACTAGCTCTAGGTCTTGCGACAGGCACAGCTCACTCTATTTTCCCATCAGGAAGAAGAATTAACCACAGGCTCAGCCTGCCGCCCGGAAGCAGAATAGGGCCTGAAGCAATCCTGCGCTTTTGCGGCCAGCTCCCAAGAAAGCGAGTTGAAAAATGGAGCTCAGGGGCACTGCAATTCCCAAACCTGCAGAGTTATAAATGATAACTCTCGTCCACAAATATATTGAGGGAAGGCAACGAAGAGGATTTGAATGCAAGGCAGAATTGCAGGAAACAGGTTTCAGGAGGGAGATTCGAATTGCCTTTAAAGCACAGGAAAAGCGGCAAAACCTCGACAATGATGCCCTTGGCCAAAAAGGGCGTATGTGATTTTCCTTAATATATTCAGGAAAAAACGCATACGCCCTTTTTGGCCAACCAAGCAACCTGGAAAGGCAAATCAGCGCTACAAAGAAGTCTCGCTTCCCATCGGTCAAAAGGGCCATGCTGAATAAAGTGTCAAAACCAGAAATGCAGGACAGGCCATGGAGAAACGGGAGCCTTGCTACGCTGATGGGCGGGATGTAAATTGCCCACAGCCACTCTGGAGAAGTGTACGGTGTGTCCTGAAACATCTAAAAAACTCAGCTTAGAGAGCATAGGGCACATCCACTCATGGGCGTACAAATTGGGAAAACTAAAAATCAGCAAGACACAGGCACCCCAAAGTTTAGGGCTGCTCTGTTGACAAGAACCTCCACTTCGTTACACCTTAAATATCCCAGGAAAGAGAAAAATGGATAAAGAAGTTGTGGTCCTTATGTACAATGGAATATCACTCAGCCATGAAATCTACGTCATAAGGCTCGTAGCAGCATGATGAGTGGATTTAGGTACGACGATTCTACGTGAAATAAGTCACACAGAAAAAGACACTTATCATAAGATATCACTTATAGAGGGAATGTAAAAACCGCTACACTTGAACTGAATTACAAAACAGAAGAGAGTCACACGTTTAGAAAACACACTATGGCTGCTTAACGGAAAAGTGATGTGGGGTGATGCATAAAACAAGGGTTTCAAATTAGCTCAGATACCGTTCCATAAACCCAATATGTAATAGACAAGACCTACTCCTTGCTCAGTGAACGGGACTCAGCACCCCCTATTCACCGCCCAAGAATATATCTGACTAGTAAGAATCTTAAAACCTATGTATTGAAATCTCTCTGTAAGTGACTCAAGTGGGTGTAAAGCGGCATACACACAGCAGTGAAAAGCACCTAAACCCCATTATAAAAATCAATTACTTTTAAAAACCCGTGAAGCAAAGACAGTGAAAGAGAGAGAAATTCTTACAAAATTCGTTCAGGGGCTGTGATGCCACCTGGATTGACCATATCTAGACCCACAGCTGATTGAGACATAAGGGTGGACACTCCTGGGGCTGAGAGGTTTGGTGAGGTTGGGTGAGCAAACGCAGACCCTTTAAAGTAATACTGCGTCGTACCCATCCCATGGGTCCCAAATCTCCAGGTTCAAGGGCACCTTCCTACATCGAAAACATGCATGAGAAACCCAGAAGATGGTACACCGTGTGATCGGGAAAGGTTTCTAAAACGCACCTCATTTCTCATGTCCTTGTGCTCGGGTTCGCCATTCCAGCCGCTTTCCTAGCAATCTCCCTCCTTGGAGAATCAGCACCTTTAACCTCCTGTTCCGTACAGGTTGCAATTTGTCCTGAGGAGGAACGGGAAGAGGGGGAACCAATGAGAGACTAGCTCTAGGTCTTGGGACAGGCACAGCTCACTCTATTTTCCCATCAGGAAGAAGAATTAACCACAGGCTCAGCCTGCCGCCCGGAACCAAAATAGGGCCTGAAGCAATCCTGCGCTTTTGCGGCCAGCTCCCAAGAAAGCGAGTTGAAAAATGGAGCTCAAGGGCACTGCAATTCACAAACCTGCAGAGTTATAAATGATAACTCTCGTCCACAAATATATTGAGGGAAGGCAACGAAGAGGATTTGAAAGCAAGGCAGAATTGAAAGAAACAGATTTCAGGAGGCAGATTTGAATCGCCTTTAAAGCACAGGGAAAGGGGCAAAACCTCGACAATGATGCCCTTGGCCAAAAAGGGCGTATGCGTTTTTTCCTGAATATATTCAGGAAAAAACGCATACACTCTTTTTGGCCAACCAATCAACCTGCAAAGGCAAATCAGTGTTACAAAGAAGTCTCGCTTCCCATCGGTCAAAAGGGCCATGCTGAATAAAGTGTCAAAACCAGCAATGCAGGACAGGCCATGGAGAAACGGGAGCCTTGCTACGCTGATGGGCGGCATGTAAATTGCCAACAGCCACTCTGGAGAGGTGTACGGTGTGTCTTGAAACATCTAAAAAACTCAGCTTAGCGAGCATAGGGCACTTCCACTCATGGGCGTATAAATTGGGAAAACTAAAAATCAGCAAGACACAGGCACCCCAAAGTTTAGGGCTGCTCTGTTGACAAGAACCTCCACTTCGTTACACCTTAAATATCCCAGGAAAGAGAAAAATGGATAAAGAAGTTGTGGTCCTTATGTACAATGGAATATCACTCAGCCATGAAATCTACGTCATAAGGCTCGTAGCAGCATGATGAGTGGATTTAGGTACGACGATTCTACGTGAAATCAGTCACACAGAAAAAGACACTTATCATAAGATATCACTTATAGAGTGAATGTAAAAACCGCTACACTTGAACTGAATTACAAAACAGAAGAGAGTCACACGTTTAGAAAACACACTATGGCTGCTTAACGGGAAAGGTGAGGTGGGGTGATGCATAAAACAAGGGTTTCAAATTAGCTCAGATACCGTTCCATAAACCCAATATGTAATAGACAAGACCTACTCCTTGCTCAGTGAACGGGACTCAACACCCCCTATTCACCGCCCAAGAATATATCTGACTAGTAAGAATCTTAAAACCTATGTGTTGATATCTCTCTGTAAGTGACTCAAGTGGGTGTGAAGCGGCATAAACACAGCAGTGAAAAGCAGCTAAACCCCATTATAAAAATCAATTACTTTTAAAAACCCGTGAAGCAAAGACAGTGAAAGAGAGAGAAATTCTTACAAAATTCGTTCAGGGGCTGTGATGCCACCTGGGTTGACCATATCTAGACCCACAACTGATTGAGACATAAGGGTGGACACTCCTGGGGCTGAGAGCTTTGGTGAGGTTGGGTGAGCAAACGCAGACCATTTAAAGTAATACTGCGTGGAACCCATCCCATGGGTCCCAAATCTCCAGGTTCAAGGGCACCTTCCTACATCGAAAACATGCATGAGAAACCCAGAAGATGGTACACCGTGTGATCGGGAAAGGTTTCTAAAACGCACCTCATTTCTCATCTCCTTCTGCTCGGGTTCGCCATTCCAGCCGCTTTCCTAGCAATCTCCCTCCTTGGAGAATCAGCACCTTTAACCTCCTGTTCCGTACAGGTGGCAATTTGTCCTGAGGAGGAACGGGAAGAGGGGGAACCAATGAGAGACTAGCTCTAGGTCTTGCGACAGGCACAGCTCACTCTATTTTCCCATCAGGAAGAAGAATTAACCACAGGCTCAGCCTGCCGCCCGGAAGCAGAATAGGGCCTGAAGCAATCCTGCGCTTTTGCGGCCAGCTCCCAAGAAAGCGAGTTGAAAAATGGAGCTCTGGGGCACTGCAATTCCCAAACCTGCAGAGTTATAAATGATAACTCTCGTCCACAAATATATTGAGGGAAGGCAACGAAGAGGATTTGAATGCAAGGCAGAATTGCAGGAAACAGGTTTCAGGAGGGAGATTCGAATTGCCTTTAAAGCACAGGAAAAGCGGCAAAACCTCGACAATGATGCCCTTGGCCAAAAAGGGCGTATGTGATTTTCCTTAATATATTCAGGAAAAAACGCATACGCCCTTTTTGGCCAACCAAGCAACCTGGAAAGGCAAATCAGCGCTACAAAGAAGTCTCGCTTCCCATCGGTCAAAAGGGCCATGCTGAATAAAGTGTCAAAACCAGAAATGCAGGACAGGCCATGGAGAAACGGGAGCCTTGCTACGCTGATGGACGGGATGTAAATTGCCCACAGCCACTCTGGAGAAGTGTACGGTGTGTCCTGAAACATCTAAAAAACTCAGATTAGAGAGCATAGGGCACATCCACTCATGGGCGTACAAATTGGGAAAACTAAAAATCAGCAAGACACAGGCACCCCAAAGTTTAGGGCTGCTCTGTTGACAAGATCCTCCACTTCGTTACACCTTAAATATCCCAGGAAAGAGAAAAATGGATAAAGAAGTTGTGGTCCTTATGTACAATGGAATATCACTCAGCCATGAAATCTACGTCATAAGGCTCGTAGCAGCATGATGAGTGGATTTAGGTACGACGATTCTACGTGAAATAAGTCACACAGAAAAAGACACTTATCATAAGATATCACTTATAGAGGGAATGTAAAAACCGCTACACTTGAACTGAATTACAAAACAGAAGAGAGTCACACGTTTAGAAAACACACTATGGCTGCTTAACGGAAAAGTGATGTGGGGTGATGCATAAAACAAGGGTTTCAAATTAGCTCAGATACCGTTCCATAAACCCAATATGTAATAGACAAGACCTACTCCTTGCTCAGTGAACGGGACTCAGCACCCCCTATTCACCGCCCAAGAATATATCTGACTAGTAAGAATCTTAAAACCTATGTATTGAAATCTCTCTGTAAGTGACTCAAGTGGGTGTAAAGCGGCATACACACAGCAGTGAAAAGCACCTAAACCCCATTATAAAAATCAATTACTTTTAAAAACCCGTGAAGCAAAGACCGTGAAAGAGAGAGAAATTCTTACAAAATTCGTTCAGGGGCTGTGATGCCACCTGGATTGACCATATCTAGACCCACAGCTGATTGAGACATAAGGGTGGACACTCCTGGGGCTGAGAGGTTTGGTGAGGTTGGGTGAGCAAACGCAGACCCTTTAAAGTAATACTGCGTGGAACCCATCCCATGGGTCCCAAATCTCCAGGTTCAAGGGCACCTTCCTACATCGAAAACATGCATGAGAAACCCGGAAGATGGTACACCGTGTGATCGGGAAAGGTTTCTAAAACGCACCTCATTTCTCATCTCCTTGTGCTCGGGTTCGCCATTCCAGCCGCTTTCCTAGCAATCTCCCTCCTTGGAGAATCAGCACCTTTAACCTCCTGTTCCGTACAGGTTGCAATTTGTCCTGAGGAGGAACGGGAAGAGGGGGAACCAATGAGAGACTAGCTCTAGGTCTTGGGACAGGCACAGCTCACTCTATTTTCCCATCAGGAAGAAGAATTAACCACAGGCTCAGCCTGCCGCCCGGAACCAAAATAGGGCCTGAAGCAATCCTGCGCTTTTGCGGCCAGCTCCCAAGAAAGCGAGTTGAAAAATGGAGCTCAGGGGCACTGCAATTCACAAACCTGCAGAGTTATAAATGATAACTCTCGTCCACAAATATATTGAGGGAAGGCAACGAAGAGGATTTGAATGCAAGGCAGAATTGAAAGAAACAGATTTCAGGAGGCAGATTCGAATCGCCTTTAAAGCACAGGGAAAGGGGCAAAACCTCGACAATGATGCCCTTGGCCAAAAAGGGCGTATGCGTTTTTTCCTGAATATATTCAGGAAAAAACGCATACACTCTTTTTGGCCAACCAATCAACCTGCAAAGGCAAATCAGTGTTACAAAGAAGTCTCGCTTCCCATCGGTCAAAAGGGCCATGCTGAATAAAGTGTCAAAACCAGCAATGCAGGACAGGCCATGGAGAAATGGGAGCCTTGCTACGCTGATGGGCGGCATGTAAATTGCCAACAGCCACTCTGGAGAGGTGTACGGTGTGTCTTGAAACGTCTAAAAAACTCAGCTTAGCGAGCATAGGGCACTTCCACTCATGGGCGTATAAATTGGGAAAACTAAAAATCAGCAAGACACAGGCACCCCAAAGTTTAGGGCTGCTCTGTTGACAAGAACCTCCACTTCGTTACACCTTAAATATCCCAGGAAAGAGAAAAATGGATAAAGAAGTTGTGGTCCTTATGTACAATGGAATATCACTCAGCCATGAAATCTACGTCATAAGGCTCGTAGCAGCATGATGAGTGGATTTAGGTACGACGATTCTACGTGAAATCAGTCACACAGAAAAAGACACTTATCATAAGATATCACTTATAGAGTGAATGTAAAAACCGCTACACTTGAACTGAATTACAAAACAGAAGAGAGTCACACGTTTAGAAAACACACTATGGCTGCTTAACGGGAAAGGTGAGGTGGGGTGATGCATAAAACAAGGGTTTCAAATTAGCTCAGATACCGTTCCATAAACCCAATATGTAATAGACAAGACCTACTCTTTGCTCAGTGAACGGGACTCAACACCCCCTATTCACCGCCCAAGAATATATCTGACTAGTAAGAATCTTAAAACCTATGTGTTGATATCTCTCTGTAAGTGACTCAAGTGGGTGTGAAGCGGCATAAACACAGCAGTGAAAAGCAGCTAAACCCCATTATAAAAATCAATTACTTTTAAAAACCCGTGAAGCAAAGACAGTGAAAGAGAGAGAAATTCTTACAAAATTCGTTCAGGGGCTGTGATGCCACCTGGGTTGACCATATCTAGACCCACAACTGATTGAGACATAAGGGTGGACACTCCTGGGGCTGAGAGCTTTGGTGAGGTTGGGTGAGCAAACGCAGACCATTTAAAGTAATACTGCGTGGAACCCATCCCATGGGTCCCAAATCTCCAGGTTCAAGGGCACCTTCCTACATCGAAAACATGCATGAGAAACCCAGAAGATGGTACACCGTGTGATCGGGAAAGGTTTCTAAAACGCACCTCATTTCTCATCTCCTTCTGCTCGGGTTCGCCATTCCAGCCGCTTTCCTAGCAATCTCCCTCCTTGGAGAATCAGCACCTTTAACCTCCTGTTCCGTACAGGTGGCAATTTGTCCTGAGGAGGAACGGGAAGAGGGGGAACCAATGAGAGACTAGCTCTAGGTCTTGCGACAGGCACAGCTCACTCTATTTTCCCATCAGGAAGAAGAATTAACCACAGGCTCAGCCTGCCGCCCGGAAGCAGAATAGGGCCTGAAGCAATCCTGCGCTTTTGCGGCCAGCTCCCAAGAAAGCGAGTTGAAAAATGGAGCTCAGGGGCACTGCAATTCACAAACCTGCAGAGTTATAAATGATAACTCTCGTCCACAAATATATTGAGGGAAGGCAACGAAGAGGATTTGGAAGCAAGGCAGAATTGCAGGAAACAGGTTTCAGGAGGGAGATTCGAATCGCCTTTAAAGCACAGGGAAAGCGGCAAAACCTCGACAATGATGCCCTTGGCCAAAAAGGGCGTATGCGTTTTTTCCTGAATATATTCAGGAAAAAACGCATACGCCCTTTTTGGCCAACCAAGCAACCTGCAAAGGCAAATCAGCGCTACAAAGATGTCTCGCTTCCCATCGGTCAAAAGGGCCATGCTGAATAAAGTGTCAAAACCAGAAATGCAGGACAGGCCATGGAGAAACGGGAGCCTTGCTACGCTGATGGGCGGGATGTAAATTGGCAACAGCAACTCTGGAGAAGTGTACGGTGTGTGTTGAAACATCTAAAATACTCAGCTTAGAGAGCATAGGGCACTTCCACTCGTGGGCGTATAAATTGGGAAAACTAAAAATCAGCAAGACACAGGCACCGCAAAGTTTAGGGCTGCTCTGTTGACAAGAACCTCTACTTCGTTACACCTTAAATATCCCAGGAAAGAGAAAAATGGATAAAGAAGTTGTGGTCCTTATGTACAATGGAATATCACTCAGCCATGAAATCTACGTCATAAGGCTCGTAGCAGCATGATGAGTGGATTTAGGTACGACGATTCTACGTGAAATAAGTCACACAGAAAAAGACACTTATCATAAGATATCACTTATAGAGGGAATGTAAAAACCGCTACACTTGAACTGAATTACAAAACAGAAGAGAGTCACACGTTTAGAAAACACGCTATGGCTGCTTAACGGGAAAGGTGAGGTGGGGTGATGCATAAAACAAGGGTTTCAAATTAGCTCAGATACCGTTCCATAAACTCAATATGTAATAGACAAGACCTACTCCTTGCTCAGTGAACGGGACTCAGCACCCCCTATTCACCGCCCAAGAATATATCTGACTAGTAAGAATCTTAAAACCTATGTATTGAAATCTCTCTGTAAGTGACTCAAGTGGGTGTAAAGCGGCATACACACAGCAGTGAAAAGCACCTAAACCCCATTATAAAAATCAATTACTTTTAAAAACCCGTGAAGCAAAGACAGTGAAAGAGAGAGAAATTCTTACAAAATTCGTTCAGGGGCTGTGATGCCACCTGGATTGACCATATCTAGACCCACAGCTGATTGAGACATAAGGGTGGACACTCCTGGGGCTGAGAGGTTTGGTGAGGTTGGGTGAGCAAACGCAGACCCTTTAAAGTAATACTGCGAGGAACCCATCCCATGGGTCCCAAATCTCCAGGTTCAAGGACACCTTCCTACATCGAAAACATGCATGAGAAACCCAGAAGATGGTACACCGTGTGATCGGGAAAGGTTTCTAAAACGCACCTCATTTCTCATCTCCTTCTGCTCGGGTTCGCCATTCCAGCCGCTTTCCTAGCAATCTCCCTCCTTGGAGAATCAGCACCTTTAACCTCTTGTTCCGTACAGGTGGCAATTTGTCCTGAGGAGGAACGGGAAGAGGGGGAACCAATGAGAGACTAGCTCTAGGTCTTGCGACAGGCACAGCTCACTCTATTTTCCCATCAGGAAGAAGAATTAACCACAGGCTCAGCCTGCCGCCCGGAAGCAGAATAGGGCCTGAAGCAATCCTGCGCTTTTGCGGCCAGCTCCCAAGAAAGCGAGTTGAAAAATGGAGCTCTGGGGCACTGCAATTCCCAAACCTGCAGAGTTATAAATGATAACTCTCGTCCACAAATATATTGAGGGAAGGCAACGAAGAGGATTTGAATGCAAGGCAGAATTGCAGGAAACAGGTTTCAGGAGGGAGATTCGAATTGCCTTTAAAGCACAGGAAAAGCGGCAAAACCTCGACAATGATGCCCTTGGCCAAAAAGGGCGTATGTGATTTTCCTTAATATATTCAGGAAAAAACGCATACGCCCTTTTTGGCCAACCAAGCAACCTGGAAAGGCAAATCAGCGCTACAAAGAAGTCTCGCTTCCCATCGGTCAAAAGGGCCATGCTGAATAAAGTGTCAAAACCAGAAATGCAGGACAGGCCATGGAGAAACGGGAGCCTTGCTACGCTGATGGGCGGGATGTAAATTGCCCACAGCCACTCTGGAGAAGTGTACGGTGTGTCCTGAAACATCTAAAAAACTCAGCTTAGAGAGCATATGGCACATCCACTCATGGGCGTACAAATTGGGAAAACTAAAAATCAGCAAGACACAGGCACCCCAAAGTTTAGGGCTGCTCTGTTGACAAGAACCTCCACTTCGTTACACCTTAAATATCCCAGGAAAGAGAAAAATGGATAAAGAAGTTGTGGTCCTTATGTACAATGGAATATCACTCAGCCATGAAATCTACGTCATAAGGCTCGTAGCAGCATGATGAGTGGATTTAGGTACGACGATTCTACGTGAAATAAGTCACACAGAAAAAGACACTTATCATAAGATATCACTTATAGAGGGAATGTAAAAACCGCTACACTTGAACTGAATTACAAAACAGAAGAGAGTCACACGTTTAGAAAACACACTATGGCTGCTTAACGGAAAAGTGAGGTGGGGTGATGCATAAAACAAGGGTTTCAAATTAGCTCAGATACCGTTCCATAAACCCAATATGTAATAGACAAGACCTACTCCTTGCTCAGTGAACGGGACTCAGCACCCCCTATTCACCGCCCAAGAATATATCTGACTAGTAAGAATCTTAATACCTATGTGTTGATATCTCTCTGTAAGTGACTCAAGTGGGTGTAAAGCGGCATAAACACAGCAGTGAAAAGCAGCTAAACCCCATTATAAAAATCAATTACTTTTAAAAACCCGTGAAGCAAAGACAGTGAAAGAGAGAGAAATTCTTACAAAATTCGTTCAGGGGCTGTGATGCCACCTGGATTGACCATATCTAGACCCACAGCTGATTGAGACATAAGGGTGGACCCCTTTGGGGGCTTAGAGGTTTGGTGAGGTTGGGTGAGCAAACGCAGACCATTTAAAGTAATATTGCGTGGAACCCATCCCATGGGTCCCAAATCTCCAGGTTCAAGGGCACCTTCCTACATCGAAAACATGCATGAGAAACCCAGAAGTTGGTACACCGTGTGATCGGGAAAGGTTTCTAAAACGCACCTCATTTCTCATCTCCTTGTGCTCGGGTTCGCCATTCCAGCCGCTTTCCTAGCAATCTCCCTACTTGGAGAATCAGCACCTTTAACCTCCTGTTCCGTACAGGTTGCAATTTGTCCTGAGGAGGAACGGGAAGAGGGGGAACCAATGAGAGACTAGCTCTAGGTCTTGGGACAGGCACAGCTCACTCTATTTTCCCATCAGGAAGAAGAATTAACCACAGGCTCAGCCTGCCGCCCGGAAGGAGAATAGGGCCTGAAGCAATCCTGCGCTTTTGCGGCCAGCTCCCAAGAAAGCGAGTTGAATAATGGAGCTCAGGGGCACTGCAATTCACAAACCTGCAGAGTTATAAATGATAACTCTCGTCCACAAATATATTGAGGGAAGGCAACGAAGAGGATTTGGAAGCAAGGCAGAATTGCAGGAAACAGGTTTCAGGAGGGAGATTCGAATCGCCTTTAAAGCACAGGGAAAGCGGCAAAACCTCGACAATGATGCCCTTGGCCAAAAAGGGCGTATGCGTTTTTTCCTGAATATATTCAGGAAAAAACGCATACGCCCTTTTTGGCCAACCAAGCAACCTGCAAAGGCAAATCAGCGCTACAAAGATGTCTCGCTTCCCCATCGGTCAAAAGGGCCATGCTGAATAAAGTGTCAAAACCAGAAATGCAGGACAGGCCATGGAGAAACGGGAACCTTGCTACGCTGATGGGCGGGATGTAAATTGGCAACAGCAACTCTGGAGAGGTGTACGGTGTGTGTTGAAACATCTAAAATACTCAGCTTAGAGAGCATAGGGCACTTCCACTCGTGGGCGTATAAATTGGGAAAACTAAAAATCAGCAAGACACAGGCACCCCAAAGTTTAGGGCTGCTCTGTTGACAAGAACCTCTACTTCGTTACACCTTAAATATCCCAGGAAAGAGAAAAATGGATAAAGAAGTTGTGGTCCTTATGTACAATGGAATATCACTCAGCCATGAAATCTACGTCTTAAGGCTCGTAGCAGCATGATGAGTGGATTTAGGTACGACGATTCTACGTGAAATAAGTCACACAGAAAAAGACACTTATCATAAGATATCACTTATAGAGGGAATGTAAAAACCGCTACACTTGAACTGAATTACAAAACAGAAGAGAGTCACACGTTTAGAAAACACGCTATGGCTGCTTAACGGGAAAGGTGAGGTGGGGTGATGCATAAAACAAGGGTTTCAAATTAGCTCAGATACCGTTCCATAAACTCAATATGTAATAGACAAGACCTACTCCTTGCTCAGTGAACGGGACTCAGCACCCCCTATTCACCGCCCAAGAATATATCTGACTAGTAAGAATCTTAAAACCTATGTATTGAAATCTCTCTGTAAGTGACTCAAGTGGGTGTAAAGCGGCATACACACAGCAGTGAAAAGCACCTAAACCCCATTATAAAAATCAATTACTTTTAAAAACCCGTGAAGCAAAGACAGTGAAAGAGAGAGAAATTATTACAAAATTCGTTCAGGGGCTGTGATGCCACCTGGATTGACCATATCTAGACCCACAGCTGATTGAGACATAAGGGTGGACACTCCTGGGGCTGAGAGGTTTGGTGAGGTTGGGTGAGCAAACGCAGACCCTTTAAAGTAATACTGCGAGGAACCCATCCCATGGGTCCCAAATCTCCAGGTTCAAGGACACCTTCCTACATCGAAAACATGCATGAGAAACCCAGAAGATGGTACACCGTGTGATCGGGAAAGGTTTCTAAAACGCACCTCATTTCTCATCTCCTTCTGCTCGGGTTCGCCATTCCAGCCGCTTTCCTAGCAATCTCCCTCCTTGGAGAATCAGCACCTTTAACCTCCTGTTCCGTACAGGTGGCAATTTGTCCTGAGGAGGAACGGGAAGAGGGGGAACCAATGAGAGACTAGCTCTAGGTCTTGCGACAGGCACAGCTCACTCTATTTTCCCATCAGGAAGAAGAATTAACCACAGGCTCAGCCTGCCGCCCGGAAGCAGAATAGGGCCTGAAGCAATCCTGCGCTTTTGCGGCCAGCTCCCAAGAAAGCGAGTTGAAAAATGGAGCTCAGGGGCACTGCAATTCCCAAACCTGCAGAGTTATAAATGATAACTCTCGTCCACAAATATATTGAGGGAAGGCAACGAAGAGGATTTGAATGCAAGGCAGAATTGCAGGAAACAGGTTTCAGGAGGGAGATTCGAATTGCCTTTAAAGCACAGGAAAAGCGGCAAAACCTCGACAATGATGCCCTTGGCCAAAAAGGGCGTATGTGATTTTCCTTAATATATTCAGGAAAAAACGCATACGCCCTTTTTGGCCAACCAAGCAACCTGGAAAGGTAAATCAGCGCTACAAAGAAGTCTCGCTTCCCATCGGTCAAAAGGGCCATGCTGAATAAAGTGTCAAAACCAGAAATGCAGGACAGGCCATGGAGAAACGGGAGCCTTGCTACGCTGATGGGCGGGATGTAAATTGGCAACAGCAACTCTGGAGAAGTGTACGGTGTGTCCTGAAACATCTAAAAAACTCAGCTTAGAGAGCATAGGGCACTTCCACTCATGGGCGTACAAATTGGGAAAACTAAAAATCAGCAAGACACAGGCACCCCAAAGTTTAGGGCTGCTCTGTTGACAAGAACCTCCACTTCGTTACACCTTAAATATCCCAGGAAAGAGAAAAATGGATAAAGAAGTTGTGGTCCTTATGTACAATGGAATATCACTCAGCCATGAAATCTACGTCATAAGGCTCGTAGCAGCATGATGAGTGGATTTAGGTACGACGATTCTACGTGAAATAAGTCACACAGAAAAAGACACTTATCATAAGATATCACTTATAGAGGGAATGTAAAAACCGCTACACTTGAACTGAATTACAAAACAGAAGAGAGTCACACGTTTAGAAAACACACTATGGCTGCTTAACGGAAAAGTGAGGTGGGGTGATGCATAAAACAAGGGTTTCAAATTAGCTCAGATACCGTTCCATAAACCCAATATGTAATAGACAAGACCTACTCCTTGCTCAGTGAACGGGACTCAGCACCCCCTATTCACCGCCCAAGAATATATCTGACTAGTAAGAATCTTAAAACCTATGTGTTGATATCTCTCTGTAAGTGACTCAAGTGGGTGTAAAGCGGCATAAACACAGCAGTGAAAAGCAGCTAAACCCCATTATAAAAATCAATTACTTTTAAAAACCCGTGAAGCAAAGACAGTGAAAGAGAGAGAAATTCTTACAAAATTCGTTCAGGGGCTGTGATGCCACCTGGATTGACCATATCTATACCCACAGCTGATTGAGACATAAGGGTGGACCCCTTTGGGGGCTTAGAGGTTTGGTGAGGTTGGGTGAGCAAACGCAGACCCTTTAAAGTAATACTGCGTGGTACCCATCCCATGGGTCCCAAATCTCCAGGTTCAAAGGCATCATCCTACATCAAAAACATGCATGAGAAACCCAGAAGATGGTACACCGTGTGATCGGGAAAGGTTTCTAAAACGCACCTCATTTCTCATCTCCTTGTGCTCGGGTTCGCCATTCCAGCCGCTTTCCTAGCAATCTCCCTCCTTGGAGAATCAGCACCTTTAACCTCCTGTTCCGTACAGGTTGCAATTTGTCCTGAGGAGGAACGGGAAGAGGGGGAACCAATGAGAGACTAGCTCTAGGTCTTGGGACAGGCACAGCTCACTCTATTTTCCCATCAGGAAGAAGAATTAACCACAGGCTCAGCCTGCCGCCCGGAAGCAGAATAGGGCCTGAAGCAATCCTGCGCTTTTGCGGCCAGCTCCCAAGAAAGCGAGTTGAAAAATGGAGCTCAGGGGCACTGCAATTCACAAACCTGCAGAGTTATAAATGATAACTCTCGTCCACAAATATATTGAGGGAAGGCAACGAAGAGGATTTGGAAGCAAGGCAGAATTGCAGGAAACAGGTTTCAGGAGGGAGATTCGAATCGCCTTTAAAGCACAGGGAAAGCGGCAAAACCTCGACAATGATGCCCTTGGCCAAAAAGGGCGTATGCGTTTTTTCCTGAATATATTCAGGAAAAAACGCATACGCCCTTTTTGGCCAACCAAGCAACCTGCAAAGGCAAATCAGCGCTACAAAGATGTCTCGCTTCCCATCGGTCAAAAGGGCCATGCTGAATAAAGTGTCAAAACCAGAAATGCAGGACAGGCCATGGAGAAATGGGAACCTTGCTACGCTGATGGGCGGGATGTAAATTGGCAACAGCAACTCTGGAGAGGTGTACGGTGTGTGTTGAAACATCTAAAATACTCAGCTTAGAGAGCATAGGGCACTTCCACTCGTGGGCGTATAAATTGGGAAAACTAAAAATCAGCAAGACACAGGCACCCCAAAGTTTAGGGCTGCTCTGTTGACAAGAACCTCTACTTCGTTACACCTTAAATATCCCAGGAAAGAGAAAAATGGATAAAGAAGTTGTGGTCCTTATGTACAATGGAATATCACTCAGCCATGAAATCTACGTCTTAAGGCTCGTAGCAGCATGATGAGTGGATTTAGGTACGACGATTCTACGTGAAATAAGTCACACAGAAAAAGACACTTATCATAAGATATCACTTATAGAGGGAATGTAAAAACCGCTACACTTGAACTGAATTACAAAACAGAAGAGAGTCACACGTTTAGAAAACACGCTATGGCTGCTTAACGGGAAAGGTGAGGTGGGGTGATGCATAAAACAAGGGTTTCAAATTAGCTCAGATACCGTTCCATAAACTCAATATGTAATAGACAAGACCTACTCCTTGCTCAGTGAACGGGACTCAGCACCCCCTATTCACCGCCCAAGAATATATCTGACTAGTAAGAATCTTAAAACCTATGTATTGAAATCTCTCTGTAAGTGACTCAAGTGGGTGTAAAGCGGCATACACACAGCAGTGAAAAGCACCTAAACCCCATTATAAAAATCAATTACTTTTAAAAACCCGTGAAGCAAAGACAGTGAAAGAGAGAGAAATTCTTACAAAATTCGTTCAGGGGCTGTGATGCCACCTGGATTGACCATATCTAGACCCACAGCTGATTGAGACATAAGGGTGGACACTCCTGGGGCTGAGAGGTTTGGTGAGGTTGGGTGAGCAAACGCAGACCCTTTAAAGTAATACTGCGAGGAACCCATCCCATGGGTCCCAAATCTCCAGGTTCAAGGACACCTTCCTACATCGAAAACATGCATGAGAAACCCAGAAGATGGTACACCGTGTGATCGGGAAAGGTTTCTAAAACGCACCTCATTTCTCATCTCCTTCTGCTCGGGTTCGCCATTCCAGCCGCTTTCCTAGCAATCTCCCTCCTTGGAGAATCAGCACCTTTAACCTCCTGTTCCGTACAGGTGGCAATTTGTCCTGAGGAGGAACGGGAAGAGGGGGAACCAATGAGAGACTAGCTCTAGGTCTTGCGACAGGCACAGCTCACTCTATTTTCCCATCAGGAAGAAGAATTAACCACAGGCTCAGCCTGCCGCCCGGAAGCAGAATAGGGCCTGAAGCAATCCTGCGCTTTTGCGGCCAGCTCCCAAGAAAGCGAGTTGAAAAATGGAGCTCAGGGGCACTGCAATTCCCAAACCTGCAGAGTTATAAATGATAACTCTCGTCCACAAATATATTGAGGGAAGGCAATGAAGAGGATTTGAATGCAAGGCAGAATTGCAGGAAACAGGTTTCAGGAGGGAGATTCGAATTGCCTTTAAAGCACAGGAAAAGCGGCAAAACCTCGACAATGATGCCCTTGGCCAAAAAGGGCGTATGTGATTTTCCTTAATATATTCAGGAAAAAACGCATACGCCCTTTTTGGCCAACCAAGCAACCTGCAAAGGCAAATCAGCGCTACAAAGAAGTCTCGCTTCCCATCGGTCAAAAGGGCCATGCTGAATAAAGTGTCAAAACCAGAAATGCAGGACAGGCCATGGAGAAACGGGAGCCTTGCTACGCTGATGGGCGGGATGTAAATTGCCCACAGCCACTCTGGAGAAGTGTACGGTGTGTCCTGAAATATCTAAAAAACTCAGCTTAGAGAGCATAGGGCACTTCCACTCATGGGCGTACAAATTGGGAAAACTAAAAATCAGCAAGACACAGGCACCCCAAAGTTTAGGGCTGCTCTGTTGACAAGAACCTCCACTTCGTTACACCTTAAATATCCCAGGAAAGAGAAAAATGGATAAAGAAGTTGTGGTCCTTATGTACAATGGAATATCACTCAGCCATGAAATCTACGTCATAAGGCTCGTAGCAGCATGATGAGTGGATTTAGGTACGACGATTCTACGTGAAATAAGTCACACAGAAAAAGACACTTATCATAAGATATCACTTATAGAGGGAATGTAAAAACCGCTACACTTGAACTGAATTACAAAACAGAAGAGAGTCACACGTTTAGAAAACACACTATGGCTGCTTAACGGAAAAGTGAGGTGGGGTGATGCATAAAACAAGGGTTTCAAATTAGCTCAGATACCGTTCCATAAACCCAATATGTAATAGACAAGACCTACTCCTTGCTCAGTGAACGGGACTCAGCACCCCCTATTCACCGCCCAAGAATATATCTGACTAGTAAGAATCTTAAAACCTATGTGTTGATATCTCTCTGTAAGTGACTCAAGTGGGTGTAAAGCGGCATAAACACAGCAGTGAAAAGCAGCTAAACCCCATTATAAAAATCAATTACTTTTAAAAACCCGTGAAGCAAAGACAGTGAAAGAGAGAGAAATTCTTACAAAATTCGTTCAGGGGCTGTGATGCCACCTGGATTGACCATATCTATACCCACAGCTGATTGAGACATAAGGGTGGACCCCTTTGGGGGCTTAGAGGTTTGGTGAGGTTGGGTGAGCAAACGCAGACCCTTTAAAGTAATACTGCGTGGTACCCATCCCATGGGTCCCAAATCTCCAGGTTCAAAGGCATCATCCTACATCAAAAACATGCATGAGAAACCCAGAAGATGGTACAGCGTGTGATCGGGAAAGGTTTCTAAAACGCACCTCATTTCTCATCTCCTTGTGCTCGGGTTCGCCATTCCAGCCGCTTTCCTAGCAATCTCCCTCCTTGGAGAATCAGCACCTTTAACCTCCTGTTCCGTACAGGTGGCAATTTGTCCTGAGGAGGAACGGGAAGAGGGGGAACCAATGAGAGACTAGCTCTAGGTCTTGCGACAGGCACAGCTCACTCTATTTTCCCATCAGGAAGAAGAATTAACCACAGGCTCAGCCTGCCGCCCGGAAGCAGAATAGGGCCTGAAGCAATCCTGCGCTTTTGCGGCCAGCTCCCAAGAAAGCGAGTTGAAAAATGGAGCTCAGGGGCACTGCAATTCCCAAACCTGCAGAGTTATAAATGATAACTCTCGTCCACAAATATATTGAGGGAAGGCAATGAAGAGGATTTGAATGCAAGGCAGAATTGCAGGAAACAGGTTTCAGGAGGGAGATTCGAATTGCCTTTAAAGCACAGGAAAAGCGGCAAAACCTCGACAATGATGCCCTTGGCCAAAAAGGGCGTATGTGATTTTCCTTAATATATTCAGGAAAAAACGCATACGCCCTTTTTGGCCAACCAAGCAACCTGGAAAGGCAAATCAGCGCTACAAAGAAGTCTCGCTTCCCACCGGTCAAAAGGGCCATGCTGAATAAAGTGTCAAAACCAGAAATGCAGGACAGGCCATGGAGAAACGGGAGCCTTGCTACGCTGATGGGCGGGATGTAAATTGCCCACAGCCACTCTGGAGAAGTGTACGGTGTGTCCTGAAATATCTAAAAAACTCAGCTTAGAGAGCATAGGGCACTTCCACTCATGGGCATACAAATTGGGAAAACTAAAAATCAGCAAGACACAGGCACCCCAAAGTTTAGGGCTGCTCTGTTGACAAGAACCTCCACTTCGTTACACCTTAAATATCCCAGGAAAGAGAAAAATGGATAAAGAAGTTGTGGTCCTTATGTACAATGGAATATCACTCAGCCATGAAATCTACGTCATAAGGCTCGTAGCAGCATGATGAGTGATTTTAGGTACGACGATTCTACGTGAAATCAGTCACACAGAAAAAGACACTTATCATAAGATATCACTTATAGAGGGAATGTAAAAACCGCTACACTTGAACTGAATTACAAAACAGAAGAGAGTCACACGTTTAGAAAACACACTATGGCTGCTTAACGGAAAAGTGAGGTGGGGTGATGCATAAAACAAGGGTTTCAAATTAGCTCAGATACCGTTCCATAAACCCAATATGTAATAGACAAGACCTACTCCTTGCTCAGTGAACGGGACTCAGCACCCCCTATTCACCGCCCAAGAATATATCTGACTAGTAAGAATCTTAAAACCTATGTGTTGATATCTCTCTGTAAGTGACTCAAGTGGGTGTAAAGCGGCATAAACACAGCAGTGAAAAGCAGCTAAACCCCATTATAAAAATCAATTACTTTTAAAAACCCGTGAAGCAAAGACAGTGAAAGAGAGAGAAATTCTTACAAAATTCGTTCAGGGGCTGTGATGCCACCTGGATTGACCATATCTATACCCACAGCTGATTGAGACATAAGGGTGGACCCCTTTGGGGGCTTAGAGGTTTGGTGAGGTTGGGTGAGCAAACGCAGACCCTTTAAAGTAATACTGCGTGGTACCCATCCCATGGGTCCCAAATCTCCAGGTTCAAAGGCATCATCCTACATCAAAAACATGCATGAGAAACCCAGAAGATGGTACACCGTGTGATCGGGAAAGGTTTCTAAAACGCACCTCATTTCTCATCTCCTTGTGCTCGGGTTCGCCATTCCAGCCGCTTTCCTAGCAATCTCCCTCCTTGGAGAATCAGCACCTTTAACCTCCTGTTCCGTACAGGTTGCAATTTGTCCTGAGGAGGAACGGGAAGAGGGGGAACCAATGAGAGACTAGCTCTAGGTCTTGGGACAGGCACAGCTCACTCTATTTTCCCATCAGGAAGAAGAATTAACCACAGGCTCAGCCTGCCGCCCGGAAGGAGAATAGGGCCTGAAGCAATCCTGCGCTTTTGCGGCCAGCTCCCAAGAAAGCGAGTTGAAAAATGGAGCTCAGGGGCACTGCAATTCACAAACCTGCAGAGTTATAAATGATAACTCTCGTCCACAAATATATTGAGGGAAGGCAACGAAGAGGATTTGGAAGCAAGGCAGAATTGCAGGAAACAGGTTTCAGGAGGGAGATTCGAATCGCCTTTAAAGCACAGGGAAAGCGGCAAAACCTCGACAATGATGCCCTTGGCCAAAAAGGGCGTATGCGTTTTTTCCTGAATATATTCAGGAAAAAACGCATACGCCCTTTTTGGCCAACCAAGCAACCTGCAAAGGCAAATCAGCGCTACAAAGATGTCTCGCTTCCCATCGGTCAAAAGGGCCATGCTGAATAAAGTGTCAAAACCAGAAATGCAGGACAGGCCATGGAGAAATGGGAACCTTGCTACGCTGATGGGCGGGATGTAAATTGGCAACAGCAACTCTGGAGAGGTGTACGGTGTGTGTTGAAACATCTAAAATACTCAGCTTAGAGAGCATAGGGCACTTCCACTCGTGGGCGTATAAATTGGGAAAACTAAAAATCAGCAAGACACAGGCACCCCAAAGTTTAGGGCTGCTCTGTTGACAAGAACCTCTACTTCGTTACACCTTAAATATCCCAGGAAAGAGAAAAATGGATAAAGAAGTTGTGGTCCTTATGTACAATGGAATATCACTCAGCCATGAAATCTACGTCTTAAGGCTCGTAGCAGCATGATGAGTGGATTTAGGTACGACGATTCTACGTGAAATAAGTCACACAGAAAAAGACACTTATCATAAGATATCACTTATAGAGGGAATGTAAAAACCGCTACACTTGAACTGAATTACAAAACAGAAGAGAGTCACACGTTTAGAAAACACGCTATGGCTGCTTAACGGGAAAGGTGAGGTGGGGTGATGCATAAAACAAGGGTTTCAAATTAGCTCAGATACCGTTCCATAAACTCAATATGTAATAGACAAGACCTACTCCTTGCTCAGTGAACGGGACTCAGCACCCCCTATTCACCGCCCAAGAATATATCTGACTAGTAAGAATCTTAAAACCTATGTATTGAAATCTCTCTGTAAGTGACTCAAGTGGGTGTAAAGCGGCATACACACAGCAGTGAAAAGCACCTAAACCCCATTATAAAAATCAATTACTTTTTAAAACCCGTGAAGCAAAGACAGTGAAAGAGAGAGAAATTCTTACAAAATTCGTTCAGGGGCTGTGATGCCACCTGGATTGACCATATCTAGACCCACAGCTGATTGAGACATAAGGGTGGACACTCCTGGGGCTGAGAGGTTTGGTGAGGTTGGGTGAGCAAACGCAGACCCTTTAAAGTAATACTGCGAGGAACCCATCCCATGGGTCCCAAATCTCCAGGTTCAAGGACACCTTCCTACATCGAAAACATGCATGAGAAACCCAGAAGATGGTACACCGTGTGATCGGGAAAGGTTTCTAAAACGCACCTCATTTCTCATCTCCTTCTGCTCGGGTTCGCCATTCCAGCCGCTTTCCTAGCAATCTCCCTCCTTGGAGAATCAGCACCTTTAACCTCCTGTTCCGTACAGGTGGCAATTTGTCCTGAGGAGGAACGGGAAGAGGGGGAACCAATGAGAGACTAGCTCTAGGTCTTGCGACAGGCACAGCTCACTCTATTTTCCCATCAGGAAGAAGAATTAACCACAGGCTCAGCCTGCCGCCCGGAAGCAGAATAGGGCCTGAAGCAATCCTGCGCTTTTGCGGCCAGCTCCCAAGAAAGCGAGTTGAAAAATGGAGCTCAGGGGCACTGCAATTCCCAAACCTGCAGAGTTATAAATCATAACTCTCGTCCACAAATATATTGAGGGAAGGCAATGAAGAGGATTTGAATGCAAGGCAGAATTGCAGGAAACAGGTTTCAGGAGGGAGATTCGAATTGCCTTTAAAGCACAGGAAAAGCGGCAAAACCTCGACAATGATGCCCTTGGCCAAAAAGGGCGTATGTGATTTTCCTTAATATATTCAGGAAAAAACGCATACGCCCTTTTTGGCCAACCAAGCAACCTGGAAAGGCAAATCAGCGCTACAAAGAAGTCTCGCTTCCCATCGGTCAAAAGGGCCATGCTGAATAAAGTGTCAAAACCAGAAATGCAGGACAGGCCATGGAGAAACGGGAGCCTTGCTACGCTGATGGGCGGGATGTAAATTGCCCACAGCCACTCTGGAGAAGTGTACGGTGTGTCCTGAAATATCTAAAAAACTCAGCTTAGAGAGCATAGGGCACTTCCACTCATGGGCGTACAAATTGGGAAAACTAAAAATCAGCAAGACACAGGCACCCCAAAGTTTAGGGCTGCTCTGTTGACAAGAACCTCCACTTCGTTACACCTTAAATATCCCAGGAAAGAGAAAAATGGATAAAGAAGTTGTGGTCCTTATGTACAATGGAATATCACTCAGCCATGAAATCTACGTCATAAGGCTCGTAGCAGCATGATGAGTGGATTTAGGTACGACGATTCTACGTGAAATAAGTCACACAGAAAAAGACACTTATCATAAGATATCACTTATAGAGGGAATGTAAAAACCGCTACACTTGAACTGAATTACAAAACAGAAGAGAGTCACACGTTTAGAAAACACACTATGGCTGCTTAACGGAAAAGTGAGGTGGGGTGATGCATAAAACAAGGGTTTCAAATTAGCTCAGATACCGTTCCATAAACCCAATATGTAATAGACAAGACCTACTCCTTGCTCAGTGAACGGGACTCAGCACCCCCTATTCACCGCCCAAGAATATATCTGACTAGTAAGAATCTTAAAACCTATGTGTTGATATCTCTCTGTAAGTGACTCAAGTGGGTGTAAAGCGGCATAAACACAGCAGTGAAAAGCAGCTAAACCCCATTATAAAAATCAATTACTTTTAAAAACCCGTGAAGCAAAGACAGTGAAAGAGAGAGAAATTCTTACAAAATTCGTTCAGGGGCTGTGATGCCACCTGGATTGACCATATCTATACCCACAGCTGATTGAGACATAAGGGTGGACCCCTTTGGGGGCTTAGAGGTTTGGTGAGGTTGGGTGAGCAAACGCAGACCCTTTAAAGTAATACTGCGTGGTACCCATCCCATGGGTCCCAAATCTCCAGGTTCAAAGGCATCATCCTACATCAAAAACATGCATGAGAAACCCAGAAGATGGTACACCGTGTGATCGGGAAAGGTTTCTAAAACGCACCTCATTTCTCATCTCCTTGTGCTCGGGTTCGCCATTCCAGCCGCTTTCCTAGCAATCTCCCTCCTTGGAGAATCAGCACCTTTAACCTCCTGTTCCGTACAGGTTGCAATTTGTCCTGAGGAGGAACGGGAAGAGGGGGAACCAATGAGAGACTAGCTCTAGGTCTTGGGACAGGCACAGCTCTCTCTATTTTCCCATCAGGAAGAAGAATTAACCACAGGCTCAGCCTGCCGCCCGGAAGGAGAATAGGGCCTGAAGCAATCCTGCGCTTTTGCGGCCAGCTCCCAAGAAAGCGAGTTGAAAAATGGAGCTCAGGGGCACTGCAATTCACAAACCTGCAGAGTTATAAATGATAACTCTCGTCCACAAATATATTGAGGGAAGGCAACGAAGAGGATTTGGAAGCAAGGCAGAATTGCAGGAAACAGGTTTCAGGAGGGAGATTCGAATCGCCTTTAAAGCACAGGGAAAGCGGCAAAACCTCGACAATGATGCCCTTGGCCAAAAAGGGCGTATGCGTTTTTTCCTGAATATATTCAGGAAAAAACGCATACGCCCTTTTTGGCCAACCAAGCAACCTGCAAAGGCAAATCAGCGCTACAAAGATGTCTCGCTTCCCATCGGTCAAAAGGGCCATGCTGAATAAAGTGTCAAAACCAGAAATGCAGGACAGGCCATGGAGAAATGGGAACCTTGCTACGCTGATGGGCGGGATGTAAATTGGCAACAGCAACTCTGGAGAGGTGTACGGTGTGTGTTGAAACATCTAAAATACTCAGCTTAGAGAGCATAGGGCACTTCCACTCGTGGGCGTATAAATTGGGAAAACTAAAAATCAGCAAGACACAGGCACCCCAAAGTTTAGGGCTGCTCTGTTGACAAGAACCTCTACTTCGTTACACCTTAAATATCCCAGGAAAGAGAAAAATGGATAAAGAAGTTGTGGTCCTTATGTACAATGGAATATCACTCAGCCATGAAATCTACGTCATAAGGCTCGTAGCAGCATGATGAGTGGATTTAGGTACGACGATTCTACGTGAAATAAGTCACACAGAAAAAGACACTTATCATAAGATATCACTTATAGAGGGAATGTAAAAACCGCTACACTTGAACTGAATTACAAAACAGAAGAGAGTCACACGTTTAGAAAACACGCTATGGCTGCTTAACCGGAAAGGTGAGGTGGGGTGATGCATAAAACAAGGGTTTCAAATTAGCTCAGATACCGTTCCATAAACTCAATATGTAATAGACAAGACCTACTCCTTGCTCAGTGAACGGGACTCAGCACCCCCTATTCACCGCCCAAGAATATATCTGACTAGTAAGAATCTTAAAACCTATGTATTGAAATCTCTCTGTAAGTGACTCAAGTGGGTGTAAAGCGGCATACACACAGCAGTGAAAAGCACCTAAACCCCATTATAAAAATCAATTACTTTTAAAAACCCGTGAAGCAAAGACAGTGAAAGAGAGAGAAATTCTTACAAAATTCGTTCAGGGGCTGTGATGCCACCTGGATTGACCATATCTAGACCCACAGCTGATTGAGACATAAGGGTGGACACTCCTGGGGCTGAGAGGTTTGGTGAGGTTGGGTGAGCAAACGCAGACCCTTTAAAGTAATACTGCGAGGAACCCATCCCATGGGTCCCAAATCTCCAGGTTCAAGGACACCTTCCTACATCGAAAACATGCATGAGAAACCCAGAAGATGGTACACCGTGTGATCGGGAAAGGTTTCTAAAACGCACCTCATTTCTCATCTCCTTCTGCTCGGGTTCGCAATTCCAGCCGCTTTCCTAGCAATCTCCCTCCTTGGAGAATCAGCACCTTTAACCTCCTGTTCCGTACAGGTGGCAATTTGTCCTGAGGAGGAACGGGAAGAGGGGGAACCAATGAGAGACTAGCTCTAGGTCTTGCGACAGGCACAGCTCACTCTATTTTCCCATCAGGAAGAAGAATTAACCACAGGCTCAGCCTGCCGCCCGGAAGCAGAATAGGGCCTGAAGCAATCCTGCGCTTTTGCGGCCAGCTCCCAAGAAAGCGAGTTGAAAAATGGAGCTCAGGGGCACTGCAATTCCCAAACCTGCAGAGTTATAAATGATAACTCTCGTCCACAAATATATTGAGGGAAGGCAATGAAGAGGATTTGAATGCAAGGCAGAATTGCAGGAAACAGGTTTCAGGAGGGAGATTCGAATTGCCTTTAAAGCACAGGAAAAGCGGCAAAACCTCGACAATGATGCCCTTGGCCAAAAAGGGCGTATGTGATTTTCCTTAATATATCCAGGAAAAAACGCATACGCCCTTTTTGGCCAACCAAGCAACCTGGAAAGGCAAATCAGCGCTACAAAGAAGTCTCGCTTCCCATCGGTCAAAAGGGCCATGCTGAATAAAGTGTCAAAACCAGAAATGCAGGACAGGCCATGGAGAAACGGGAGCCTTGCTACGCTGATGGGCGGGATGTAAATTGCCCACAGCCACTCTGGAGAAGTGTACGGTGTGTCCTGAAATATCTAAAAAACTCAGCTTAGAGAGCATAGGGCACTTCCACTCATGGGCGTACAAATTGGGAAAACTAAAAATCAGCAAGACACAGGCACCCCAAAGTTTAGGGCTGCTTTGTTGACAAGAACCTCCACTTCGTTACACCTTAAATATCCCAGGAAAGAGAAAAATGGATAAAGAAGTTGTGGTCCTTATGTACAATGGAATATCACTCAGCCATGAAATCTACGTCATAAGGCTCGTAGCAGCATGATGAGTGGATTTAGGTACGACGATTCTACGTGAAATAAGTCACACAGAAAAAGACACTTATCATAAGATATCACTTATAGAGGGAATGTAAAAACCGCTACACTTGAACTGAATTACAAAACAGAAGAGAGTCACACGTTTAGAAAACACACTATGGCTGCTTAACGGAAAAGTGAGGTGGGGTGATGCATAAAACAAGGGTTTCAAATTAGCTCAGATACCGTTCCATAAACCCAATATGTAATAGACAAGACCTACTCCTTGCTCAGTGAACGGGACTCAGCACCCCCTATTCACCGCCCAAGAATATATCTGACTAGTAAGAATCTTAAAACCTATGTGTTGATATCTCTCTGTAAGTGACTCAAGTGGGTGTAAAGCGGCATAAACACAGCAGTGAAAAGCAGCTAAACCCCATTATAAAAATCAATTACTTTTAAAAACCCGTGAAGCAAAGACAGTGAAAGAGAGAGAAATTCTTACAAAATTCGTTCAGGGGCTGTGATGCCACCTGGATTGACCATATCTATACCCACAGCTGATTGAGACATAAGGGTGGACCCCTTTGGGGGCTTAGAGGTTTGGTGAGGTTGGGTGAGCAAACGCAGACCCTTTAAAGTAATACTGCGTGGTACCCATCCCATGGGTCCCAAATCTCCAGGTTCAAAGGCATCATCCTACATCAAAAACATGCATGAGAAACCCAGAAGATGGTACAGCGTGTGATCGGGAAAGGTTTCTAAAACGCACCTCATTTCTCATCTCCTTGTGCTCGGGTTCGCCATTCCAGCCGCTTTCCTAGCAATCTCCCTCCTTGGAGAATCAGCACCTTTAACCTCCTGTTCCGTACAGGTTGCAATTTGTCCTGAGGAGGAACGGGAAGAGGGGGAACCAATGAGAGACTAGCTCTAGGTCTTGGGACAGGCAGAGCTCTCTCTATTTTCCCATCAGGAAGAAGAATTAACCACAGGCTCAGCCTGCCGCCCGGAAGGAGAATAGGGCCTGAAGCAATCCTGCGCTTTTGCGGCCAGCTCCCAAGAAAGCGAGTTGAAAAATGGAGCTCAGGGGCACTGCAATTCACAAACCTGCAGAGTTATAAATGATAACTCTCGTCCACAAATATATTGAGGGAAGGCAACGAAGAGGATTTGGAAGCAAGGCAGAATTGCAGGAAACAGGTTTCAGGAGGGAGATTCGAATCGCCTTTAAAGCACAGGGAAAGCGGCAAAACCTCGACAATGATGCCCTTGGCCAAAAAGGGCGTATGCGTTTTTTCCTGAATATATTCAGGAAAAAACGCATACGCCCTTTTTGGCCAACCAAGCAACCTGCAAAGGCAAATCAGCGCTACAAAGATGTCTCGCTTCCCATCGGTCAAAAGGGCCATGCTGAATAAAGTGTCAAAACCAGAAATGCAGGACAGGCCATGGAGAAATGGGAACCTTGCTACGCTGATGGGCGGGATGTAAATTGGCAACAGCAACTCTGGAGAGGTGTACGGTGTGTGTTGAAACATCTAAAATACTCAGCTTAGAGAGCATAGGGCACTTCCACTCGTGGGCGTATAAATTGGGAAAACTAAAAATCAGCAAGACACAGGCACCCCAAAGTTTAGGGCTGCTCTGTTGACAAGAACCTCTACTTCGTTACACCTTAAATATCCCAGGAAAGAGAAAAATGGATAAAGAAGTTGTGGTCCTTATGTACAATGGAATATCACTCAGCCATGAAATCTACGTCATAAGGCTCGTAGCAGCATGATGAGTGGATTTAGGTACGACGATTCTACGTGAAATAAGTCACACAGAAAAAGACACTTATCATAAGATATCACTTATAGAGGGAATGTAAAAACCGCTACACTTGAACTGAATTACAAAATAGAAGAGAGTCACACGTTTAGAAAACACGCTATGGCTGCTTAACCGGAAAGGTGAGGTGGGGTGATGCATAAAACAAGGGTTTCAAATTAGCTCAGATACCGTTCCATAAACTCAATATGTAATAGACAAGACCTACTCCTTGCTCAGTGAACGGGACTCAGCACCCCCTATTCACCGCCCAAGAATATATCTGACTAGTAAGAATCTTAAAACCTATGTATTGAAATCTCTCTGTAAGTGACTCAAGTGGGTGTAAAGCAGCATACACACAGCAGTGAAAAGCACCTAAACCCCATTATAAAAATCAATTACTTTTAAAAACCCGTGAAGCAAAGACAGTGAAAGAGAGAGAAATTCTTACAAAATTCGTTCAGGGGCTGTGATGCCACCTGGATTGACCATATCTAGACCCACAGCTGATTGAGACATAAGGGTGGACACTCCTGGGGCTGAGAGGTTTGGTGAGGTTGGGTGAGCAAACGCAGACCCTTTAAAGTAATACTGCGTGGAACCCATCCCATGGGTCCCAAATCTCCAGGTTCAAGGGCACCTTCCTACATCGAAAACATGCATGAGAAACCCAGAAGATGGTACACCGTGTGATCGGGAAAGGTTTCTAAAACGCACCTCATTTCTCATCTCCTTGTGCTCGGGTTCGCCATTCCAGCCGCTTTCCTAGCAATCTCCCTCCTTGGAGAATCAGCACCTTTAACCTCCTGTTCCGTACAGGTTGCAATTTGTCCTGAGGAGGAACGGGAAGAGGGGGAACCAATGAGAGACTAGCTCTAGGTCTTGGGACAGGCACAGCTCACTCTATTTTCCCATCAGGAAGAAGAATTAACCACAGGCTCAGCCTGCCGCCCGGAACCAAAATAGGGCCTGAAGCAATCCTGCGCTTTTGCGGCCAGCTCCCAAGAAAGCGAGTTGAAAAATGGAGCTCAGGGGCACTGCAATTCACAAACCTGCAGAGTTATAAATGATAACTCTCGTCCACAAATATATTGAGGGAAGGCAACGAAGAGGATTTGAAAGCAAGGCAGAATTGAAAGAAACAGATTTCAGGAGGCAGATTCGAATCGCCTTTAAAGCACAGGGAAAGGGGCAAAACCTCGACAATTATGCCCTTGGCCAAAAAGGGTGTATGCGTTTTTTCCTGAATATATTCAGGAAAAAACGCATACACTCTTTTTGGCCAACCAATCAACCTGCAAAGGCAAATCAGTGTTACAAAGAAGTCTCGCTTCCCATCGGTCAAAAGGGCCATGCTGAATAAAGTGTCAAAACCAGCAATGCAGGACAGGCCATGGAGAAACGGGAGCCTTGCTACGCTGATGGGCGGCATGTAAATTGCCAACAGCCACTCTGGAGAGGTGTACGGTGTGTCTTGAAACATCTAAAAAACTCAGCTTAGCGAGCATAGGGCACTTCCACTCATGGGCGTATAAATTGGGAAAACTAAAAATCAGCAAGACACAGGCACCCCAAAGTTTAGGGCTGCTCTGTTGACAAGAACCTCCACTTCGTTACACCTTAAATATCCCAGGAAAGAGAAAAATGGATAAAGAAGTTGTGGTCCTTATGTACAATGGAATATCACTCAGACATGAAATCTACGTCATAAGGCTCGTAGCAGCATGATGAGTGGATTTAGGTACGACGATTCTACGTGAAATCAGTCACACAGAAAAAGACACTTATCATAAGATATCACTTATAGAGTGAATGTAAAAACTGCTACACTTGAACTGAATTACAAAACAGAAGAGAGTCACACGTTTAGAAAACACACTATGGCTGCTTAACGGGAAAGGTGAGGTGGGGTGATGCATAAAACCAGGGTTTCAAATTAGCTCAGATACCGTTCCATAAACCCAATATGTAATAGACAAGACCTACTCCTTGCTCAATTAATGGGACTCAACACCCCCTATTCACCGCCCAAGAATATATCTGACTAGTAAGAATCTTAAAACCTATGTGTTGATATCTCTCTGTAAGTGACTCAAGTGGGTGTGAAGCGGCATAAACACAGCAGTGAAAAGCAGCTAAACCCCATTATAAAAATCAATTACTTTTAAAAACCCGTGAAGCAAAGACAGTGAAAGAGAGAGAAATTCTTACAAAATTCGTTCAGGGGCTGTGATGCCACCTGGGTTGACCATATCTAGACCCACAACTGATTGAGACATAAGGGTGGACACTCCTGGGGCTGAGAGCTTTGGTGAGGTTGGGTGAGCAAATGCAGACCATTTAAAGTAATACTGCGTGGAACCCATCCCATGGGTCCCAAATCTCCAGGTTCAAGGGCACCTTCGTACATCGAAAACATGCATGAGAAACCCAGAAGATGGTACACCGTGTGATCGGGAAAGGTTTCTAAAACGCACCTCATTTCTCATCTCCTTCTGCTCGGGTTCGCCATTCCAGCCGCTTTCCTAGCAATCTCCCTCCTTGGAGAATCAGCACCTTTAACCTCCTGTTCCGTACAGGTGGCAATTTGTCCTGAGGAGGAACGGGAAGAGGGGGAACCAATGAGAGACTAGCTCTAGGTCTTGCGACAGGCACAGCTCACTCTATTTTCCCATCAGGAAGAAGAATTAACCACAGGCTCAGCCTGCCGCCCGGAACCAAAATAGGGCCTGAAGCAATCCTGCGCTTTTGCGGCCAGCTCCCAAGAAAGCGAGTTGAAAAATGGAGCTCAGGGGCACTGCAATTCCCAAACCTGCAGAGTTATAAATGATAACTCTCGTCCACAAATATATTGAGGGAAGGCAACGAAGAGGATTTGAATGCAAGGCAGAATTGCAGGAAACAGGTTTCAGGAGGGAGATTCGAATTGCCTTTAAAGCACAGGAAAAGCGGCAAAACCTCGACAATGATGCCCTTGGCCAAAAAGGGCGTATGTGATTTTCCTTAAAATATTCAGGAAAAAACGCATACGCCCTTTTTGGCCAACCAAGCAACCTGGAAAGGCAAATCAGCGCTACAAAGAAGTCTCGCTTCCCATCGGTCAAAAGGGCCATGCTGAATAAAGTGTCAAAACCAGAAATGCAGGACAGGCCATGGAGAAACGGGAGCCTTGCTACGCTGATGGGCGGGATGTAAATTGCCCACAGCCACTCTGGAGAAGTGTACGGTGTGTCCTGAAATATCTAAAAAACTCAGCTTAGAGAGCATAGGGCACATCCACTCATGGGCGTACAAATTGGGAAAACTAAAAATCAGCAAGACACAGGCACCCCAAAGTTTAGGGCTGCTCTGTTGACAAGAACCTCCACTTCGTTACACCTTAAATATCCCAGGAAAGAGAAAAATGGATAAAGAAGTTGTGGTCCTTATGTACAATGGAATATCACTCAGCCATGAAATCTACGTCATAAGGCTCGTAGCAGCATGATGAGTGGATTTAGGTACGACGATTCTACGTGAAATAAGTCACACAGAAAAAAAAAAACATATCATAAGATATCACTTATAGAGGGAATGTAAAAACCGCTACACTTGAACTGAATTACAAAACAGAAGAGAGTCACACGTTTAGAAAACACACTATGGCTGCTTAACGGAAAAGTGATGTGGGGTGATGCATAAAACAAGGGTTTCAAATTAGCTCAGATACCGTTCCATAAACCCAATATGTAATAGACAAGACCTACTCCTTGCTCAGTGAACGGGACTCAGCACCCCCTATTCACCGCCCAAGAATATATCTGACTAGTAAGAATCTTAATACCTATGTGTTGATATCTCTCTGTAAGTGACTCAAGTGGGTGTAAAGCGGCATAAACACAGCAGTGAAAAGCAGCTAAACCCCATTATAAAAATCAATTACTTTTAAAAACCCGTGAAGCAAAGACAGTGAAAGAGAGAGAAATTCTTACAAAATTCGTTCAGGGGCTGTGATGCCACCTGGATTGACCATATCTATACCCACAGCTGATTGAGACATAAGGGTGGACCCCTTTGGGGGCTTAGAGGTTTGGTGAGGTTGGGTGAGCAAACGCAGACCCTTCAAGGAATACTGCGTGGTACCCATCCCATGGGTCCCAAATCTCCAGGTTCAAAGGCATCATCCTACATCAAAAACATGCATGAGAAACCCAGAAGATGGTACACCGTGTGATCGGGAAAGGTTTCTAAAACGCACCTCATTTCTCATCTCCTTGTGCTCGGGTTCGCCATTCCAGCCGCTTTCCTAGCAATCTCCCTCCTTGGAGAATCAGCACCTTTAACCTCCTGTTCCGTACAGGTTGCAATTTGTCCTGAGGAGGAACGGGAAGAGGGGGAACCAATGAGAGACTAGCTCTAGGTCTTGGGACAGGCACAGCTCACTCTATTTTCCCATCAGGAAGAAGAATTAACCACAGGCTCAGCCTGCCGCCCGGAAGGAGAATAGGGCCTGAAGCAATCCTGCGCTTTTGCGGCCAGCTCCCAAGAAAGCGAGTTGAAAAATGGAGCTCAGGAGCACTGCAATTCACAAACCTGCAGAGTTATAAATGATAACTCTCGTCCACAAATATATTGAGGGAAGGCAACGAAGAGGATTTGGAAGCAAGGCAGAATTGCAGGAAACAGGTTTCAGGAGGGAGATTCGAATCGCCTTTAAAGCACAGGGAAAGGGGCAAAACCTCGACAATGATGCCCTTGGCCAAAAAGGGCGTATGCGTTTTTTCCTGAATATATTCAGGAAAAAACGCATACACTCTTTTTGGCCAACCAATCAACCTGCAAAGGCAAATCAGTGTTACAAAGAAGTCTCGCTTCCCATCGGTCAAAAGGGCCATGCTGAATAAAGTGTCAAAACCAGCAATGCAGGACAGGCCATGGAGAAACGGGAGCCTTGCTACGCTGATGGGCGGCATGTAAATTGCCAACAGCCACTCTGGAGAGGTGTACGGTGTGTCTTGAAACATCTAAAAAACTCAGCTTAGCGAGCATAGGGCACTTCCACTCATGGGCGTATAAATTGGGAAAACTAAAAATCAGCAAGACACAGGCACCCCAAAGTTTAGGGCTGCTCTGTTGACAAGAACCTCCACTTCGTTACACCTTAAATATCCCAGGAAAGAGAAAAATGGATAAAGAAGTTGTGGTCCTTATGTACAATGGAATATCACTCAGCCATGAAATCTACGTCATAAGGCTCGTAGCAGCATGATGAGTGGATTTAGGTACGACGATTCTACGTGAAATCAGTCACACAGAAAAAGACACTTATCATAAGATATCACTTATAGAGTGAATGTAAAAACCGCTACACTTGAACTGAATTACAAAACAGAAGAGAGTCACACGTTTAGAAAACACACTATGGCTGCTTAACGGGAAAGGTGAGGTGGGGTGATGCATAAAACAAGGGTTTCAAATTAGCTCAGATACCGTTCCATAAACCCAATATGTAATAGACAAGACCTACTCCTTGCTCAGTGAACGGGACTCAACACCCCCTCTTCACCGCCCAAGAATATATCTGACTAGTAAGAATCTTAAAACCTATGTATTGAAATCTCTCTGTAAGTGACTCAAGTGGGTGTAAAGCGGCATACACACAGCAGTGAAAAGCACCTAAACCCCATTATAAAAATCAATTACTTTTAAAAACCCGTGAAGCAAAGACAGTGAAAGAGAGAGAAATTCTTACAAAATTCGTTCAGGGGCTGTGATGCCACCTGGGTTGACCATATCTAGACCCACAACTGATTGAGACATAAGGGTGGACACTCCTGGGGCTGAGAGCTTTGGTGAGGTTGGGTGAGCAAATGCAGACCATTTAAAGTAATACTGCGTGGAACCCATCCCATGGGTCCCAAATCTCCAGGTTCAAGGGCACCTTCGTACATCGAAAACATGCATGAGAAACCCAGAAGATGGTACACCGTGTGATCGGGAAAGGTTTCTAAAACGCACCTCATTTCTCATCTCCTTCTGCTCGGGTTCGCCATTCCAGCCGCTTTCCTAGCAATCTCCCTCCTTGGAGAATCAGCACCTTTAACCTCCTGTTCCGTACAGGTGGCAATTTGTCCTGAGGAGGAACGGGAAGAGGGGGAACCAATGAGAGACTAGCTCTAGGTCTTGCGACAGGCACAGCTCACTCTATTTTCCCATCAGGAAGAAGAATTAACCACAGGCTCAGCCTGCCGCCCGGAAGCAGAATAGGGCCTGAAGCAATCCTGCGCTTTTGCGGCCAGCTCCCAAGAAAGCGAGTTGAAAAATGGAGCTCAGGGGCACTGCAATTCACAAACCTGCAGAGTTATAAATGATAACTCTCGTCCACAAATATATTGAGGGAAGGCAACGAAGAGGATTTGAATGCAAGGCAGAATTGCAGGAAACAGGTTTCAGGAGGGAGATTCGAATTGCCTTTAAAGCACAGGAAAAGCGGCAAAACCTCGACAATGATGCCCTTGGCCAAAAAGGGCGTATGTGATTTTCCTTAAAATATTCAGGAAAAAACGCATACGCCCTTTTTGGCCAACCAAGCAACCTGGAAAGGCAAATCAGCGCTACAAAGAAGTCTCGCTTCCCATCGGTCAAAAGGGCCATGCTGAATAAAGTGTCAAAACCAGAAATGCAGGACAGGCCATGGAGAAACGGGAGCCTTGCTACGCTGATGGGCGGGATGTAAATTGCCCACAGCCACTCTGGAGAAGTGTACGGTGTGTCCTGAAACATCTAAAAAACTCAGCTTAGAGAGCATAGGGCACATCCACTCATGGGCGTACAAATTGGGAAAACTAAAAATCAGCAAGACACAGGCACCCCAAAGTTTAGGGCTGCTCTGTTGACAAGAACCTCCACTTCGTTACACCTTAAATATCCCAGGAAAGAGAAAAATGGATAAAGAAGTTGTGGTCCTTATGTACAATGGAATATCACTCAGCCATGAAATCTACGTCATAAGGCTCGTAGCAGCATGATGAGTGGATTTAGGTACGACGATTCTACGTGAAATAAGTCACACAGAAAAAAAAAAAACATATCATAAGATATCACTTATAGAGGGAATGTAAAAACCGCTACACTTGAACTGAATTACAAAACAGAAGAGAGTCACACGTTTAGAAAACACACTATGGCTGCTTAACGGAAAAGTGATGTGGGGTGATGCATAAAACAAGGGTTTCAAATTAGCTCAGATACCGTTCCATAAACCCAATATGTAATAGACAAGACCTACTCCTTGCTCAGTGAACGGGACTCAGCACCCCCTATTCACCGCCCAAGAATATATCTGACTAGTAAGAATCTTAATACCTATGTGTTGATATCTCTCTGTAAGTGACTCAAGTGGGTGTAAAGCGGCATAAACACAGCAGTGAAAAGCAGCTAAACCCCATTATAAAAATCAATTACTTTTAAAAACCCGTGAAGCAAAGACAGTGAAAGAGAGAGAAATTCTTACAAAATTCGTTCAGGGGCTGTGATGCCACCTGGATTGACCATATCTATACCCACAGCTGATTGAGACATAAGGGTGGACCCCTTTGGGGGCTTAGAGGTTTGGTGAGGTTGGGTGAGCAAACGCAGACCCTTCAAGGAATACTGCGTGGTACCCATCCCATGGGTCCCAAATCTCCAGGTTCAAAGGCATCATCCTACATCAAAAACATGCATGAGAAACCCAGAAGATGGTACACCGTGTGATCGGGAAAGGTTTCTAAAACGCACCTCATTTCTCATCTCCTTGTGCTCGGGTTCGCCATTCCAGCCGCTTTCCTAGCAATCTCCCTCCTTGGAGAATCAGCACCTTTAACCTCCTGTTCCGTACAGGTTGCAATTTGTCCTGAGGAGGAACGGGAAGAGGGGGAACCAATGAGAGACTAGCTCTAGGTCTTGGGACAGGCACAGCTCACTCTATTTTCCCATCAGGAAGAAGAATTAACCACAGGCTCAGCCTGCCGCCCGGAAGGAGAATAGGGCCTGAAGCAATCCTGCGCTTTTGCGGCCAGCTCCCAAGAAAGCGAGTTGAAAAATGGAGCTCAGGAGCACTGCAATTCACAAACCTGCAGAGTTATAAATGATAACTCTCGTCCACAAATATATTGAGGGAAGGCAACGAAGAGGATTTGGAAGCAAGGCAGAATTGCAGGAAACAGGTTTCAGGAGGGAGATTCGAATCGCCTTTAAAGCACAGGGAAAGGGGCAAAACCTCGACAATGATGCCCTTGGCCAAAAAGGGCGTATGCGTTTTTTCCTGAATATATTCAGGAAAAAACGCATACACTCTTTTTGGCCAACCAATCAACCTGCAAAGGCAAATCAGTGTTACAAAGAAGTCTCGCTTCCCATCGGTCAAAAGGGCCATGCTGAATAAAGTGTCAAAACCAGCAATGCAGGACAGGCCATGGAGAAACGGGAGCCTTGCTACGCTGATGGGCGGCATGTAAATTGCCAACAGCCACTCTGGAGAGGTGTACGGTGTGTCTTGAAACATCTAAAAAACTCAGCTTAGCGAGCATAGGGCACTTCCACTCATGGGCGTATAAATTGGGAAAACTAAAAATCAGCAAGACACAGGCACCCCAAAGTTTAGGGCTGCTCTGTTGACAAGAACCTCCACTTCGTTACACCTTAAATATCCCAGGAAAGAGAAAAATGGATAAAGAAGTTGTGGTCCTTATGTACAATGGAATATCACTCAGCCATGAAATCTACGTCATAAGGCTCGTAGCAGCATGATGAGTGGATTTAGGTACGACGATTCTACGTGAAATCAGTCACACAGAAAAAGACACTTATCATAAGATATCACTTATAGAGTGAATGTAAAAACCGCTACACTTGAACTGAATTACAAAACAGAAGAGAGTCACACGTTTAGAAAACACACTATGGCTGCTTAACGGGAAAGGTGAGGTGGGGTGATGCATAAAACAAGGGTTTCAAATTAGCTCAGATACCGTTCCATAAACCCAATATGTAATAGACAAGACCTACTCCTTGCTCAGTGAACGGGACTCAACACCCCCTATTCACCGCCCAAGAATATATCTGACTAGTAAGAATCTTAAAACCTATGTGTTGATATCTCTCTGTAAGTGACTCAAGTGGGTGTGAAGCGGCATAAACACAGCAGTGAAAAGCAGCTAAACCCCATTATAAAAATCAATTACTTTTAAAAACCCGTGAAGCAAAGACAGTGAAAGAGAGAGAAATTCTTACAAAATTCGTTCAGGGGCTGTGATGCCACCTGGATTGACCATATCTAGACCCACAGCTGATTGAGACATAAGGGTGGACACTCCTGGGGCTGAGAGGTTTGGTGAGGTTGGGTGAGCAAACGCAGACCCTTTAAAGTAATACTGCGAGGAACCCATCCCATGGGTCCCAAATCTCCAGGTTCAAGGGCACCTTCCTACATCGAAAACATGCATGAGAAACCCAGAAGATGGTACACCGTGTGATCGGGAAAGGTTTCTAAAACGCACCTCATTTCTCATCTCCTTCTGCTCGGGTTCGCCATTCCAGCCGCTTTCCTAGCAATCTGCCTCCTTGGAGAATCAGCACCTTTAACCTCCTGTTCCGTACAGGTGGCAATTTGTCCTGAGGAGGAACGGGAAGAGGGGGAACCAATGAGAGACTAGCTCTAGGTCTTGCGACAGGCACAGCTCACTCTATTTTCCCATCAGGAAGAAGAATTAACCACAGGCTCAGCCTGCCGCCCGGAAGCAGAATAGGGCCTGAAGCAATCCTGCGCTTTTGCGGCCAGCTCCCAAGAAAGCGAGTTGAAAAATGGAGCTCAGGGGCACTGCAATTCCCAAACCTGCAGAGTTATAAATGATAACTCTCGTCCACAAATATATTGAGGGAAGGCAATGAAGAGGATTTGAATGCAAGGCAGAATTGCAGGAAACAGGTTTCAGGAGGGAGATTCGAATTGCCTTTAAAGCACAGGAAAAGCGGCAAAACCTCGACAATGATGCCCTTGGCCAAAAAGGGCGTATGTAATTTTCCTTAATATATTCAGGAAAAAACGCATACGCCCTTTTTGGCCAACCAAGCAACCTGGAAAGGCAAATCAGCGCTACAAAGAAGTCTCGCTTCCCATCGGTCAAAAGGGCCATGCTGAATAAAGTGTCAAAACCAGAAATGCAGGACAGGCCATGGAGAAACGGGAGCCTTGCTACGCTGATGGGCGGGATGTAAATTGCCCACAGCCACTCTGGAGAAGTGTACGGTGTGTCCTGAAATATCTAAAAAACTCAGCTTAGAGAGCATAGGGCACTTCCACTCATGGGCGTACAAATTGGGAAAACTAAAAATCAGCAAGACACAGGCACCCAAAAGTTTAGGGCTGCTCTGTTGACAAGAACCTCCACTTCGTTACACCTTAAATATCCCAGGAAAGAGAAAAATGGATAAAGAAGTTGTGGTCCTTATGTACAATGGAATATCACTCAGCCATGAAATCTACGTCATAAGGCTCGTAGCAGCATGATGAGTGGATTTAGGTACGACGATTCTACGTGAAATAAGTCACACAGAAAAAGACACTTATCATAAGATATCACTTATAGAGGGAATGTAAAAACCGCTACACTTGAACTGAATTACAAAACAGAAGAGAGTCACACGTTTAGAAAACACACTATGGCTGCTTAACGGAAAAGTGATGTGGGGTGATGCATAAAACAAGGGTTTCAAATTAGCTCAGATACCGTTCCATAAACCCAATATGTAATAGACAAGACCTACTCCTTGCTCAGTGAACGGGACTCAGCACCCCCTATTCACCGCCCAAGAATATATCTGACTAGTAAGAATCTTAAAACCTATGTGTTGATATCTCTCTGTAAGTGACTCAAGTGGGTGTAAAGCGGCATAAACACAGCAGTGAAAAGCAGCTAAACCCCATTATAAAAATCAATTACTTTTAAAAACCCGTGAAGCAAAGACAGTGAAAGAGAGAGAAATTCTTACAAAATTCGTTCAGGGGCTGTGATGCCACCTGGATTGACCATATCTATACCCACAGCTGATTGAGACATAAGGGTGGACAGTCTTGGGGCTGAGAGGTTTGGTGAGGTTGGGTGAGCATACGCAGACCTTTTAAAGTAATACTGCGTGGTACCCATCCCATGGCTCCCAAATCTCCAGGTGCAAGGGCATACTTCTACATCGAAAACATGCATGAGAAACCCAGAAGATGGTACACCGTGTGATCGGGAAAGGTTTCTAAAACGCACCTCATTTCTCATCTCCTTGTGCTCGGGTTCGCCATTCCAGCCGCTTTCCTAGCAATCTCCCTCCTTGGAGAATCAGCACCTTTAACCTCCTGTTCCGTACAGGTTGCAATTTGTCCTGAGGATGAGCGGGAAGAGGGGGAACCAATGAGAGACTAGCTCTAGGTCTTGGGACAGGCACACGTCACTCTATTTTCCCATCAGAAAGAAGAATTAACCACAGGCTCAGCCTGCCGCCCGGAAGGAGAATAGGGCCTGAAGCAATCCTGCGCTTTTGCGGCCAGCTCCCAAGAAAGCGAGTTGAAAAATGGAGCTCAGGGGCACTGCAATTCACAAACCTGCAGAGTTATAAATGATAACTCTCGTCCACAAATATATTGAGGGAAGGCAACGAAGAGGATTTCAAAGCAAGGCAGAATTGCAGGAAACAGATTTCAGGAGGGAGATTCGAATCGCCTTTAAAGCACAGGAAAAGCGGCAAAACCTCGACAATGATGCCCTTGGCCAAAAAGGGCGTATGCGTTTTTTCCTGAATATATACAGGAAAAAACGCATACGCCCTTTTTGGCCAACCAAGCAACCTGGAAAGGCAAATCAGCGCTACAAAGAAGTCTCGCTTCCCATCGGTCAAAAGGGCCTTGCTGAATAAAGTGTCAAAACCAGAAATGCAGGACAGGCCATGGAGAAACGGGAGCCTTGCTACGCTGATGGGCGGGATGTAAATTGGCAACAGCCACTCTGGAGAGGTGTACGGTGTGTCTTGAAACATCTAAAAAACTCAGCTTAGAGAGCATAGGGCTATTCCACTCATGGGCGTATAAATTGGAAAAAATAAAAATCAGCAAGACACAGGCACCCCTATGTTTACGGCTGCTCTGTTGACAAGAACCTCCACTTCGTTACACCATAAATATCCCAGGAAAGAGAAAAATGGATAAAGAAGTTGTGGTCCTTATGTACAATGGAATATCACTCAGCCATGAAATCAACGTCATAAGGCTCGGTGCAGCATGATGAGTGGATTTAGGTACGACGATTCTACGTGAAATAAGTCACACAGAAAAAGACACTTATCATAAGATATCACTTATAGAGGGAATGTAAAAACCGCTACACTTGAACTGAATTACAAAACAGAAGAGAGTCACACGTTTAGAAAACACACTACGGCTGCTTAACGGGAAAGGTGAGGTGGGGTGATGCATAAAACCAGGGTTTCAAATTAGCTCAGATACCGTTCCATAAACCCAATATGTAATAGACAAGACCTACTCCTTGCTCAGTGAACGGGACCCAACACCCCCTATTCACCGCCCAAGAATATATCTGACTAGTAAGAATCTTAAAACCTATGTATTGAAATCTCTCTGTAAGTGAGTCAAGTGGGTGTAAAGCGTCATAAACACAGCACTGAAAAGCAGCTAAACCCCATTATAAAAATCAATTACTTTTAAAAACCCGTGAAGCAAAGACAGTGAAAGAGAGAGAAATTCTTACAAAATTCGTTCAGTGGCTGTGATGCCACCTGGATTGACCATATCTAGACCCACAGCTGATTGAGACATAAGGGTGGACACTTTTGGGGCTGAGAGGTTTGGTGAGCTTGGGTGAGCAAACGCAGACCCTTGAAAGTAATACTGCGTGGTACCCATCCCATGTGTCCCAAATCTCCAGGTTCAAGGGCACCTTCCTACATCGAAAACATGCATGAGAAACCCAGAAGATGGTACACCGTGTGATCGGGAAAGGTTTCTAAAACGCACCTCATTTCTCATCTCCTTGTGCTCGGGTTCGCCATTCCAGCCGCTTTCCTAGCAATCTCCCTCCTTGGAGAATCAGCACCTTTAACCTCCTATTCCGTACAGGTTGCAATTTGTCCTGAGGAGGAACGGGAAGAGGGGGAAACAATGAGAGACTAGCTCTAGGTCTTGGGACAGGCACAGGTCACTCTATTTTCCCATCAGGAAGAAGAATTAACCACAGGCTCAGCCTGCCGCCCGGAAGCAGAATAGGGCCTGAAGCAATCCTGCGCTTTTGCGGCCAGCTCCCAAGAAAGCGAGTTGAAAAATGGAGCTCAGGGTCACTGCAATTCACAAACCTGCAGAGTTATAAATGATAACACTCGTCCACAAATATATTGAAGGAAGGCAACGAAGAGGATTTGAAAGCAAGGCAGAATTGCAGGAAACAGATTTCAGGAGGGAGATTTGAATCGCCTTTAAAGCACAGGAAAAGCGGCAAAACCTCGACAATGATGCCCTTGGCCAAAAAGGGCGTATGCGTTTTTTCCTGAATATATTCAGGAAAAAACGCATACGCCCATTTTGGCCAACCAAGCAACCTGGAAAGGCAAATCAGCGCTACAAAGAAGTCTCGCTTCCCATCGGTCAAAAGGGCCATGCTGAATAAAGTGTCAAAACCAGAAATGCAGGACAGGCGATGGAGAAACGGGAGCCTTGCTACGCTGATGGGCGGGATGTAAATTACCAATAGCCACTCTGGAGAAGTGTACGGTGTGTCTTAAAACATCTAAAAAACTCACCTTAGAGAGCATAGGGCACTTCCACTCATGGGCGTATAAATTGGGAAAACTAAAAATCAGCAAGACACAGGCACCCCAATGTTTACGGCTGCTCTGTTGACAAGAACCTCCACTTCGTTACACCTTAAATATGCCAGGAAAGAGAAAAATGGATAAAGAAGTTGTGGTCCTTATGTACAATGGAATATCATTCAGCCATGAAATCAACGTCATAAGGCTAGTAGCAGCATGATGAGTGGATTTAGGTACGACGATTCTACGTGAAATAAGTCACACAGAAAAATACACTTATCATAAGATATCACTTATAGAGGGAATGTAAAAACCGCTACACTTGAACTGAATTACAAAACAGAAGAGAGTCACAAGTTTAGAAAACACACTATGGCTGCTTAACGGGAAAGGTGAGGTGGGGTGATGCATAAAACCAGGGTTTCAAATTAGCTCAGATACCGTTCCATAAACCCAATATGTAATAAACAAGACCTACTCCTTGCTCAGTGAACGGGACTCAACACCCCCTATTCACCGCCCAAAAATATATCGGACTAGTATGAATCTTAAAACCTATGTGTTGATATCTCTCTGTAAGTGACTCAAGTGGGTGTAAAGCGGCATAAACACAGCAGTGAAAAGCAGCTAAACCCCATTATAAAAATCAATTACTTTTAAAAACCCGTGAAGCAAAGACAGTGAAAGAGAGAGAAATTCTTACAAAATTCGTTCAGGGGCTGTGATGCCACCTGGATTGACCAAATCTAAACCCACAGCTGATTGAGACATAAGGGTGCACACTTTTGGGGCTGAGAGGTTTGGTGAGGTTGGGTGAGCAAACGCAGACCCTTGAAAGTAATACTGCGTGGTACCCATCCCATATGTCCCAAATCTCCAGGTTCAAGGGCACCTTCCAACATCGAAAACATGCATGAGAAACCCAGAAGATGGTACACCGTGTGATCGGGAAAGGTTTCTAAAACGCACCTCATTTCTCATCTCCTTGTGCTCGGGTTCGCCATTCCAGCCGCTTTCCTAGCAATCTCCCACCTTGGAGAATCAGCACCTTTAACCTCCTGTTCCGTACAGGTTGCAATTTGTCCTGAGGAGGAACGGGAAGAGGGGGAACCAATGAGAGACTAGCTCTAGGTCTTGGGACAGGCACAGGTCACTCTATTTTCCCATCAGAAAGAAGAATTAACCACAGGCTCAGCCTGCCGCCCGGAAGCAGATTAGGGCCTGAAGCAATCCTGCGCTTTTGCGGCCAGCTCCCAAGAAAGCGAGTTGAAAAATGGAGCTCAGGGGCACTGCAATTCACAAACCTGCAGAGTTATAAATGATAACTCTCGTCCACAAATATATTGAGGGAAGGCAACGAAGAGGATTTCAAAGCAAGGCAGAATTGCAGGAAACAGATTTCAGGAGGGAGATTCGAATCGCCTTTAAAGCACAGGAAAAGCGGCAAAACCTCGACAATGATGCCCTTGGCCAAAAAGGGCGTATGCGTTTTTTCCTGAATATATACAGGAAAAAACGCATACGCCCTTTTTGGCCAACCAAGCAACCTGGAAATACAAATCAGCGCTACAAAGAAGTCTCGCTTCCCATTGGTCAAAAGGGCCATGCTGAATAAAGTCTCAAAACCAGCAATGCAGGACAGGCCATGGAGAAACGGGAGCCTTGCTACTCTGATGGGCGGGATGTAAATTGGCAACAGCCACTCTGGAGAGGTGTACGGTGTGTATTGAAACATCTAAAAAACTCAGCTTAGAGAGCATAGGGCAATTCCACTCATGGGCGTATAAATTGGAAAAAATAAAATCAGCAAGACACAGGCACCCCTATGTTTACGGCTGCTCTGTTGACAAGAACCTCCACTTCGTTACACCTTAAATATCCCAGGAAAGAGAAAAATGGATAAAGAAGTTGTGGTCCTTATGTACAATGGAATATCACTCAGCCATGAAATCAATGTCATAAGGCTCGGTGCAGCATGATGAGTGGATTTAGATACGACGATTCTACGTGAAATAAGTCACACAGAAAAAGACACTTATCATAAGATATCACTTATAGAGGGAATGTAAAAACCGCTACACTTGAACTGAATTACAAAAGAGAAGAGAGTCACACGTTTAGAAAACACACTACGGCTGCTTAACGGGAAAGGTGAGGTGGGGTGATGCATAAAACCAGGGTTTCAAATTAGCTCAGATACCGTTCCATAAACCCAATATGTAATAGACAAGACCTACTCCTTGCTCAGTGAACGGGACCCAACACCCCCTATTCACCGCCCAAGAATATATCTGACTAGTAAGAATCTTAAAACCTATGTATTGAAATCTCTCTGTAAGTGAGTCAAGTGGGTGTAAAGCGTCATAAACACAGCACTGAAAAGCAGCTAAACCCCATTATAAAAATCAATTACTTTTAAAAACCCGTGAAGCAAAGACAGTGAAAGAGAGAGAAATTCTTACAAAATTCGTTCAGTGGCTGTGATGCCACCTGGATTGACCATATCTAGACCCACAGCTGATTGAGACATAAGGGTGGACACTTTTGGGGCTGAGAGGTTTGGTGAGCTTGGGTGAGCAAACGCAGACCCTTGAAAGTAATACTGCGTGGTACCCATCCCATGTGTCCCAAATCTCCAGGTTCAAGGGCACCTTCCTACATCGAAAACATGCATGAGAAACCCAGAAGATGGTACACCGTGTGATCGGGAAGGTTTCTAAAACGCACCTCATTTCTCATCTCCTTGTGCTCGGGTTCGCCATTCCAGCCGCTTTCCTAGCAATCTCCCTCCTTGGAGAATCAGCACCTTTAACCTCCTATTCCGTACAGGTTGCAATTTGTCCTGAGGAGGAACGGGAAGAGGGGGAAACAATGAGAGACTAGCTCTAGGTCTTGGGACAGGCACAGGTCACTCTATTTTCCCATCAGGAAGAAGAATTAACCACAGGCTCAGCCTGCCGCCCGGAAGCAGAATAGGGCCTGAAGCAATCCTGCGCTTTTGCGGCCAGCTCCCAAGAAAGCGAGTTGAAAAATGGAGCTCAGGGTCACTGCAATTCACAAACCTGCAGAGTTATAAATGATAACACTCGTCCACAAATATATTGAAGGAAGGCAACGAAGAGGATTTGAAAGCAAGGCAGAATTGTAGGAAACAGATTTCAGGAGGGAGATTTGAATCGCCTTTAAAGCACAGGAAAAGCGGCAAAACCTCGACAATGATGCCCTTGGCCAAAAAGGGCGTATGCGTTTTTTCCTGAATATATTCAGGAAAAAACGCATACGCCCTTTTTGGCCAACCAAGCAACCTGGAAAGGCAAATCAGCGCTACAAAGAAGTCTCGCTTCCCATCGGTCAAAAGGGCCATGCTGAATAAAGTGTCAAAACCAGAAATGCAGGACAGGCGATGGAGAAACGGGAGCCTTGCTACGCTGATGGGCGGGATGTAAATTACCAATAGCCACTCTGGAGAAGTGTACGGTGTGTCTTAAAACATCTAAAAAACTCACCTTAGAGAGCATAGGGCACTTCCACTCATGGGCGTATAAATTGGGAAAACTAAAAATCAGCAAGACACAGGCACCCCAATGATTACGGCTGCTCTGTTGACAAGAACCTCCACTTCGTTACACCTTAAATATGCCAGGAAAGAGAAAAATGGATGAAGAAGTTGTGGTCCTTATGTACAATGGAATATCATTCAGCCATGAAATCAACGTCATAAGGCTAGTAGCAGCATGATGAGTGGATTTAGGTACGACGATTCTACGTGAAATAAGTCACACAGAAAAAGACACTTATCATAAGATATCACTTATAGAGGGAATGTAAAAACCGCTACACTTGAACTGAATTACAAAACAGAAGAGAGTCACAAGTTTAGAAAACACACTATGGCTGCTTAACGGGAAAGGTGAGGTGGGGTGATGCATAAAACCAGGGTTTCAAATTAGCTCAGATACCGTTCCATAAACCCAATATGTAATAGACAAGACCTACTCCTTGCTCAGTGAACGGGACTCAACACCCCCTATTCACCGCCCAAAAATATATCGGACTAGTATGAATCTTAAAACCTATGTGTTGATATCTCTCTGTAAGTGACTCAAGTGGGTGTAAAGCGGCATAAACACAGCAGTGAAAAGCAGCTAAACCCCATTATAAAAATCAATTACTTTTAAAAACCCGTGAAGCAAAGACAGTGAAAGAGAGAGAAATTCTTACAAAATTCGTTCAGGGGCTGTGATGCCACCTGGATTGACCAAATCTAAACCCACAGCTGATTGAGACATAAGGGTGCACACTTTTGGGGCTGAGAGGTTTGGTGAGGTTGGGTGAGCAAACGCAGACCCTTGAAAGTAATACTGCGTAGTACCCATCCCATGTGTCCCAAATCTCCAGGTTCAAGGGCACCTTCCAACATCGAAAACATGCATGAGAAACCCAGAAGATGGTACACCGTGTGATCGGGAAAGGTTTCTAAAACGCACCTCATTTCTCATCTCCTTGTGCTCGGGTTCGCCATTCCAGCCGCTTTCCTAGCAATCTCCCACCTTGGAGAATCAGCACCTTTAACCTCCTGTTCCGTACAGGTTGCAATTTGTCCTGAGGAGGAACGGGAAGAGGGGGAACCAATGAGAGACTAGCTCTAGGTCTTGGGACAGGCACAGGTCACTCTATTTTCCCATCAGAAAGAAGAATTAACCACAGGCTCAGCCTGCCGCCCGGAAGCAGATTAGGGCCTGAAGCAATCCTGCGCTTTTGCGGCCAGCTCCCAAGAAAGCGAGTTGAAAAATGGAGCTCAGGGGCACTGCAATTCACAAACCTGCAGAGTTATAAATGATAACTCTCGTCCACAAATATATTGAGGGAAGGCAACGAAGAGGATTTCAAAGCAAGGCAGAATTGCAGGAAACAGATTTCAGGAGGGAGATTCGAATCGCCTTTAAAGCACAGGAAAAGCGGCAAAAGCTCGACAATGATGCCCTTGGCCAAAAAGGGCGTATGCGTTTTTTCCTGAATATATACAGGAAAAAACGCATACGCCCTTTTTGGCCAACCAAGCAACCTGGAAATACAAATCAGCGCTACAAAGAAGTCTCGCTTCCCATTGGTCAAAAGGGCCATGCTGAATAAAGTCTCAAAACCGGCAATGCAGGACAGGCCATGGAGAAACGGGAGCCTTGCTACTCTGATGGGCGGGATGTAAATTGGCAACAGCCACTCTGGAGAGGTGTACGGTGTGTCTTGAAACATCTAAAAAACTCAGCTTAGAGAGCATAGGGCAATTCCACTAATGGGCGTATAAATTGGAAAAACTAAAAATCAGCAAGACACAGGCACCCCTATGTTTACGGCTGCTCTGTTGACAAGAACCTCCACTTCGTTACACCTTAAATATCCCAGGAAAGAGAAAAATGGATAAAGAAGTTGTGGTCCTTATGTACAATGGAATATCACTCAGCCATGAAATCAATGTCATAAGGCTCGGTGCAGCATGATGAGTGGATTTAGGTACGACGATTCTACGTGAAATAAGTCACACAGAAAAAGACACTTATCATAAGATATCACTTATAGAGGGAATGTAAAAACCGCTACACTTGAACTGAATTACAAAAGAGAAGAGAGTCACACGTTTAGAAAACGCACTACGGCTGCTTAACGGGAAAGGTGAGGTGGGGTGATGCATAAAACCAGGGTTTCAAATTAGCTCAGATACCGTTCCATAAACCCAATATGTAATAGACAAGACCTACTCCTTGCTCAGTGAACGGGACCCAACACCCCCTATTCACCGCCCAAGAATATATCTGACTAGTAAGAATCTTAAAACCTATGTATTGAAATCTCTCTGTAAGTGAGTCAAGTGGGTGTAAAGCGTCATAAACACAGCACTGAAAAGCAGCTAAACCCCATTATAAAAATCAATTACTTTTAAAAACCCGTGAAGCAAAGACAGTGAAAGAGAGAGAAATTCTTACAAAATTCGTTCAGTGGCTGTGATGCCACCTGGATTGACCATATCTAGACCCACAGCTGATTGAGACATAAGGGTGGACACTTTTGGGGCTGAGAGGTTTGGTGAGCTTGGGTGAGCAAACGCAGACCCTTGAAAGTAATACTGCGTGGTACCCATCCCATGTGTCCCAAATCTCCAGGTTCAAGGGCACCTTCCTACATCGAAAACATGCATGAGAAACCCAGAAGATGGTACACCGTGTGATCGGGAAGGTTTCTAAAACGCACCTCATTTCTCATCTCCTTGTGCTCGGGTTCGCCATTCCAGCCGCTTTCCTAGCAATCTCCCTCCTTGGAGAATCAGCACCTTTAACCTCCTATTCCGTACAGGTTGCAATTTGTCCTGAGGAGGAACGGGAAGAGGGGGAAACAATGAGAGACTAGCTCTAGGTCTTGGGACAGGCACAGGTCACTCTATTTTCCCATCAGGAAGAAGAATTAACCACAGGCTCAGCCTGCCGCCCGGAAGCAGAATAGGGCCTGAAGCAATCCTGCGCTTTTGCGGCCAGCTCCCAAGAAAGCGAGTTGAAAAATGGAGCTCAGGGTCACTGCAATTCACAAACCTGCAGAGTTATAAATGATAACACTCGTCCACAAATATATTGAAGGAAGGCAACGAAGAGGATTTGAAAGCAAGGCAGAATTGCAGGAAACAGATTTCAGGAGGGAGATTTGAATCGCCTTTAAAGCACAGGAAAAGCGGCAAAACCTCGACAATGATGCCCTTGGCCAAAAAGGGCGTATGCGTTTTTTCCTGAATATATTCAGGAAAAAACGCATACGCCCATTTTGGCCAACCAAGCAACCTGGAAAGGCAAATCAGCGCTACAAAGAAGTCTCGCTTCCCATCGGTCAAAAGGGCCATGCTGAATAAAGTGTCAAAACCAGAAATGCAGGACAGGCGATGGAGAAACGGGAGCCTTGCTACGCTGATGGGCGGGATGTAAATTACCAATAGCCACTCTGGAGAAGTGTACGGTGTGTCTTAAAACATCTAAAAAACTCACCTTAGAGAGCATAGGGCACTTCCACTCATGGGCGTATAAATTGGGAAAACTAAAAATCAGCAAGACACAGGCACCCCAATGTTTACGGCTGCTCTGTTGACAAGAACCTCCACTTCGTTACACCTTAAATATGCCAGGAAAGAGAAAAATGGATAAAGAAGTTGTGGTCCTTATGTACAATGGAATATCATTCAGCCATGAAATCAACGTCATAAGGCTAGTAGCAGCATGATGAGTGGATTTAGGTACGACGATTCTACGTGAAATAAGTCACACAGAAAAATACACTTATCATAAGATATCACTTATAGAGGGAATGTAAAAACCGCTACACTTGAACTGAATTACAAAACAGAAGAGAGTCACAAGTTTAGAAAACACACTATGGCTGCTTAACGGGAAAGGTGAGGTGGGGTGATGCATAAAACCAGGGTTTCAAATTAGCTCAGATACCGTTCCATAAACCCAATATGTAATAGACAAGACCTACTCCTTGCTCAGTGAACGGGACTCAACACCCCCTATTCACCGCCCAAAAATATATCGGACTAGTATGAATCTTAAAACCTATGTGTTGATATCTCTCTGTAAGTGACTCAAGTGGGTGTAAAGCGGCATAAACACAGCAGTGAAAAGCAGCTAAACCCCATTATAAAAATCAATTACTTTTAAAAACCCGTGAAGCAAAGACAGTGAAAGAGAGAGAAATTCTTACAAAATTCGTTCAGGGGCTGTGATGCCACCTGGATTGACCAAATCTAAACCCACAGCTGATTGAGACATAAGGGTGCACACTTTTGGGGCTGAGAGGTTTGGTGAGGTTGGGTGAGCAAACGCAGACCCTTGAAAGTAATACTGCGTGGTACCCATCCCATGTGTCCCAAATCTCCAGGTTCAAGGGCACCTTCCAACATCGAAAACATGCATGAGAAACCCAGAAGATGGTACACCGTGTGATCGGGAAAGGTTTCTAAAACGCACCTCATTTCTCATCTCCTTGTGCTCGGGTTCGCCATTCCAGCCGCTTTCCTAGCAATCTCCCACCTTGGAGAATCAGCACCTTTAACCTCCTGTTCCGTACAGGTTGCAATTTGTCCTGAGGAGGAACGGGAAGAGGGGGAACCAATGAGAGACTAGCTCTAGGTCTTGGGACAGGCACAGGTCACTCTATTTTCCCATCAGAAAGAAGAATTAACCACAGGCTCAGCCTGCCGCCCGGAAGCAGATTAGGGCCTGAAGCAATCCTGCGCTTTTGCGGCCAGCTCCCAAGAAAGCGAGTTGAAAAATGGAGCTCAGGGGCACTGCAATTCACAAACCTGCAGAGTTATAAATGATAACTCTCGTCCACAAATATATTGAGGGAAGGCAACGAAGAGGATTTCAAAGCAAGGCAGAATTGCAGGAAACAGATTTCAGGAGGGAGATTCGAATCGCCTTTAAAGCACAGGAAAAGCGGCAAAACCTCGACAATGATGCCCTTGGCCAAAAAGGGCGTATGCGTTTTTTCCTGAATATATACAGGAAAAAACGCATACGCCCTTTTTGGCCAACCAAGCAACCTGGAAATACAAATCAGCGCTACAAAGAAGTCTCGCTTCCCATTGGTCAAAAGGGCCATGCTGAATAAAGTCTCAAAACCAGCAATGCAGGACAGGCCATGGAGAAACGGGAGCCTTGCTACTCTGATGGGCGGGATGTAAATTGGCAACAGCCACTCTGGAGAGGTGTACGGTGTGTCTTGAAACATCTAAAAAACTCAGCTTAGAGAGCATAGGGCAATTCCACTCATGGGCGTATAAATTGGAAAAAATAAAATCAGCAAGACACAGGCACCCCTATGTTTACGGCTGCTCTGTTGACAAGAACCTCCACTTCGTTACACCTTAAATATCCCAGGAAAGAGAAAAATGGATAAAGAAGTTGTGGTCCTTATGTACAATGGAATATCACTCAGCCATGAAATCAATGTCATAAGGCTCGGTGCAGCATGATGAGTGGATTTAGGTACGACGATTCTACGTGAAATAAGTCACACAGAAAAAGACACTTATCATAAGATATCACTTATAGAGGGAATGTAAAAACCGCTACACTTGAACTGAATTACAAAAGAGAAGAGAGTCACACGTTTAGAAAACACACTACGGCTGCTTAACGGGAAAGGTGAGGTGGGGTGATGCATAAAACCAGGGTTTCAAATTAGCTCAGATACCGTTCCATAAACCCAATATGTAATAGACAAGACCTACTCCTTGCTCAGTGAACGGGACCCAACACCCCCTATTCACCGCCCAAGAATATATCTGACTAGTAAGAATCTTAAAACCTATGTATTGAAATCTCTCTGTAAGTGAGTCAAGTGGGTGTAAAGCGTCATAAACACAGCACTGAAAAGCAGCTAAACCCCATTATAAAAATCAATTACTTTTAAAAACCCGTGAAGCAAAGACAGTGAAAGAGAGAGAAATTCTTACAAAATTCGTTCAGTGGCTGTGATGCCACCTGGATTGACCATATCTAGACCCACAGCTGATTGAGACATAAGGGTGGACACTTTTGGGGCTGAGAGGTTTGGTGAGCTTGGGTGAGCAAACGCAGACCCTTGAAAGTAATACTGCGTGGTACCCATCCCATGTGTCCCAAATCTCCAGGTTCAAGGGCACCTTCCTACATCGAAAACATGCATGAGAAACCCAGAAGATGGTACACCGTGTGATCGGGAAGGTTTCTAAAACGCACCTCATTTCTCATCTCCTTGTGCTCGGGTTCGCCATTCCAGCCGCTTTCCTAGCAATCTCCCTCCTTGGAGAATCAGCACCTTTAACCTCCTATTCCGTACAGGTTGCAATTTGTCCTGAGGAGGAACGGGAAGAGGGGGAAACAATGAGAGACTAGCTCTAGGTCTTGGGACAGGCACAGGTCACTCTATTTTCCCATCAGGAAGAAGAATTAACCACAGGCTCAGCCTGCCGCCCGGAAGCAGAATAGGGCCTGAAGCAATCCTGCGCTTTTGCGGCCAGCTCCCAAGAAAGCGAGTTGAAAAATGGAGCTCAGGGTCACTGCAATTCACAAACCTGCAGAGTTATAAATGATAACACTCGTCCACAAATATATTGAAGGAAGGCAACGAAGAGGATTTGAAAGCAAGGCAGAATTGTAGGAAACAGATTTCAGGAGGGAGATTTGAATCGCCTTTAAAGCACAGGAAAAGCGGCAAAACCTCGACAATGATGCCCTTGGCCAAAAAGGGCATATGCGTTTTTTCCTGAATATATTCAGGAAAAAACGCATACGCCCTTTTTGGCCAACCAAGCAACCTGGAAAGGCAAATCAGCGCTACAAAGAAGTCTCGCTTCCCATCGGTCAAAAGGGCCATGCTGAATAAAGTGTCAAAACCAGAAATGCAGGACAGGCGATGGAGAAACGGGAGCCTTGCTACGCTGATGGGCGGGATGTAAATTACCAATAGCCACTCTGGAGAAGTGTACGGTGTGTCTTAAAACATCTAAAAAACTCACCTTAGAGAGCATAGGGCACTTCCACTCATGGGCGTATAAATTGGGAAAACTAAAAATCAGCAAGACACAGGCACCCCAATGTTTACGGCTGCTCTGTTGACAAGAACCTCCACTTCGTTACACCTTAAATATGCCAGGAAAGAGAAAAATGGATAAAGAAGTTGTGGTCCTTATGTACAATGGAATATCATTCAGCCATGAAATCAACGTCATAAGGCTAGTAGCAGCATGATGAGTGGATTTAGGTACGACGATTCTACGTGAAATAAGTCACACAGAAAAATACACTTATCATAAGATATCACTTATAGAGGGAATGTAAAAACCGCTACACTTGAACTGAATTACAAAACAGAAGAGAGTCACAAGTTTAGAAAACACACTATGGCTGCTTAACGGGAAAGGTGAGGTGGGGTGATGCATAAAACCAGGGTTTCAAATTAGCTCAGATACCGTTCCATAAACCCAATATGTAATAGACAAGACCTACTCCTTGCTCAGTGAACGGGACTCAACACCCCCTATTCACCGCCCAAAAATATATCGGACTAGTATGAATCTTAAAACCTATGTGTTGATATCTCTCTGTAAGTGACTCAAGTGGGTGTAAAGCGGCATAAACACAGCAGTGAAAAGCAGCTAAACCCCATTATAAAAATCAATTACTTTTAAAAACCCGTGAAGCAAAGACAGTGAAAGAGAGAGAAATTCTTACAAAATTCGTTCAGGGGCTGTGATGCCACCTGGATTGACCAAATCTAAACCCACAGCTGATTGAGACATAAGGGTGCACACTTTTGGGGCTGAGAGGTTTGGTGAGGTTGGGTGAGCAAACGCAGACCCTTGAAAGTAATACTGCGTGGTACCCATCCCATGTGTCCCAAATCTCCAGGTTCAAGGGCACCTTCCAACATCGAAAACATGCATGAGAAACCCAGAAGATGGTACACCGTGTGATCGGGAAAGGTTTCTAAAACGCACCTCATTTCTCATCTCCTTGTGCTCGGGTTCGCCATTCCAGCCGCTTTCCTAGCAATCTCCCACCTTGGAGAATCAGCACCTTTAACCTCCTGTTCCGTACAGGTTGCAATTTGTCCTGAGGAGGAACGGGAAGAGGGGGAACCAATGAGAGACTAGCTCTAGGTCTTGGGACAGGCACAGGTCACTCTATTTTCCCATCAGAAAGAAGAATTAACCACAGGCTCAGCCTGCCGCCCGGAAGCAGATTAGGGCCTGAAGCAATCCTGCGCTTTTGCGGCCAGCTCCCAAGAAAGCGAGTTGAAAAATGGAGCTCAGGGGCACTGCAATTCACAAACCTGCAGAGTTATAAATGATAACTCTCGTCCACAAATATATTGAGGGAAGGCAACGAAGAGGATTTCAAAGCAAGGCAGAATTGCAGGAAACAGATTTCAGGAGGGAGATTCGAATCGCCTTTAAAGCACAGGAAAAGCGGCAAAACCTCGACAATGATGCCCTTGGCCAAAAAGGGCGTATGCGTTTTTTCCTGAATATATACAGGAAAAAACGCATACGCCCTTTTTGGCCAACCAAGCAACCTGGAAATACAAATCAGCGCTACAAAGAAGTCTCGCTTCCCATTGGTCAAAAGGGCCATGCTGAATAAAGTCTCAAAACCAGCAATGCAGGACAGGCCATGGAGAAACGGGAGCCTTGCTACTCTGATGGGCGGGATGTAAATTGGCAACAGCCACTCTGGAGAGGTGTACGGTGTGTCTTGAAACATCTAAAAAACTCAGCTTAGAGAGCATAGGGCAATTCCACTCATGGGCGTATAAATTGGAAAAAATAAAATCAGCAAGACACAGGCACCCCTATGTTTACGGCTGCTCTGTTGACAAGAACCTCCACTTCGTTACACCTTAAATATCCCAGGAAAGAGAAAAATGGATAAAGAAGTTGTGGTCCTTATGTACAATGGAATATCACTCAGCCATGAAATCAATGTCATAAGGCTCGGTGCAGCATGATGAGTGGATTTAGGTACGACGATTCTACGTGAAATAAGTCACACAGAAAAAGACACTTATCATAAGATATCACTTATAGAGGGAATGTAAAAACCGCTACACTTGAACTGAATTACAAAAGAGAAGAGAGTCACACGTTTAGAAAACACACTACGGCTGCTTAACGGGAAAGGTGAGGTGGGGTGATGCATAAAACCAGGGTTTCAAATTAGCTCAGATACCGTTCCATAAACCCAATATGTAATAGACAAGACCTACTCCTTGCTCAGTGAACGGGACCCAACACCCCCTATTCACCGCCCAAGAATATATCTGACTAGTAAGAATCTTAAAACCTATGTATTGAAATCTCTCTGTAAGTGAGTCAAGTGGGTGTAAAGCGTCATAAACACAGCACTGAAAAGCAGCTAAACCCCATTATAAAAATCAATTACTTTTAAAAACCCGTGAAGCAAAGACAGTGAAAGAGAGAGAAATTCTTACAAAATTCGTTCAGTGGCTGTGATGCCACCTGGATTGACCATATCTAGACCCACAGCTGATTGAGACATAAGGGTGGACACTTTTGGGGCTGAGAGGTTTGGTGAGCTTGGGTGAGCAAACGCAGACCCTTGAAAGTAATACTGCGTGGTACCCATCCCATGTGTCCCAAATCTCCAGGTTCAAGGGCACCTTCCTACATCGAAAACATGCATGAGAAACCCAGAAGATGGTACACCGTGTGATCGGGAAGGTTTCTAAAACGCACCTCATTTCTCATCTCCTTGTGCTCGGGTTCGCCATTCCAGCCGCTTTCCTAGCAATCTCCCTCCTTGGAGAATCAGCACCTTTAACCTCCTATTCCGTACAGGTTGCAATTTGTCCTGAGGAGGAACGGGAAGAGGGGGAAACAATGAGAGACTAGCTCTAGGTCTTGGGACAGGCACAGGTCACTCTATTTTCCCATCAGGAAGAAGAATTAACCACAGGCTCAGCCTGCCGCCCGGAAGCAGAATAGGGCCTGAAGCAATCCTGCGCTTTTGCGGCCAGCTCCCAAGAAAGCGAGTTGAAAAATGGAGCTCAGGGTCACTGCAATTCACAAACCTGCAGAGTTATAAATGATAACACTCGTCCACAAATATATTGAAGGAAGGCAACGAAGAGGATTTGAAAGCAAGGCAGAATTGTAGGAAACAGATTTCAGGAGGGAGATTTGAATCGCCTTTAAAGCACAGGAAAAGCGGCAAAACCTCGACAATGATGCCCTTGGCCAAAAAGGGCGTATGCGTTTTTTCCTGAATATATTCAGGAAAAAACGCATACGCCCTTTTTGGCCAACCAAGCAACCTGGAAAGGCAAATCAGCGCTACAAAGAAGTCTCGCTTCCCATCGGTCAAAAGGGCCATGCTGAATAAAGTGTCAAAACCAGAAATGCAGGACAGGCGATGGAGAAACGGGAGCCTTGCTACGCTGATGGGCGGGATGTAAATTACCAATAGCCACTCTGGAGAAGTGTACGGTGTGTCTTAAAACATCTAAAAAACTCACCTTAGAGAGCATAGGGCACTTCCACTCATGGGCGTATAAATTGGGAAAACTAAAAATCAGCAAGACACAGGCACCCCAATGTTTACGGCTGCTCTGTTGACAAGAACCTCCACTTCGTTACACCTTAAATATGCCAGGAAAGAGAAAAATGGATAAAGAAGTTGTGGTCCTTATGTACAATGGAATATCATTCAGCCATGAAATCAACGTCATAAGGCTAGTAGCAGCATGATGAGTGGATTTAGGTACGACGATTCTACGTGAAATAAGTCACACAGAAAAAGACACTTATCATAAGATATCACTTATAGAGGGAATGTAAAAACCGCTACACTTGAACTGAATTACAAAACAGAAGAGAGTCACAAGTTTAGAAAACACACTATGGCTGCTTAACGGGAAAGGTGAGGTGGGGTGATGCATAAAACCAGGGTTTCAAATTAGCTCAGATACCGTTCCATAAACCCAATATGTAATAGACAAGACCTACTCCTTGCTCAGTGAACGGGACTCAACACCCCCTATTCACCGCCCAAAAATATATCGGACTAGTATGAATCTTAAAACCTATGTGTTGATATCTCTCTGTAAGTGACTCAAGTGGGTGTAAAGCGGCATAAACACAGCAGTGAAAAGCAGCTAAACCCCATTATAAAAATCGATTACTTTTAAAAACCCGTGAAGCAAAGACAGTGAAAGAGAGAGAAATTCTTACAAAGTTCGTTCAGGGGCTGTGATGCCACCTGGATTGACCAAATCTAAACCCACAGCTGATTGAGACATAAGGGTGCACACTTTTGGGGCTGAGAGGTTTGGTGAGGTTGGGTGAGCAAACGCAGACCCTTGAAAGTAATACTGCGTAGTACCCATCCCATGTGTCCCAAATCTCCAGGTTCAAGGGCACCTTCCAACATCGAAAACATGCATGAGAAACCCAGAAGATGGTACACCGTGTGATCGGGAAAGGTTTCTAAAACGCACCTCATTTCTCATCTCCTTGTGCTCGGGTTCGCCATTCCAGCCGCTTTCCTAGCAATCTCCCACCTTGGAGAATCAGCACCTTTAACCTCCTGTTCCGTACAGGTTGCAATTTGTCCTGAGGAGGAACGGGAAGAGGGGGAACCAATGAGAGACTAGCTCTAGGTCTTGGGACAGGCACAGGTCACTCTATTTTCCCATCAGAAAGAAGAATTAACCACAGGCTCAGCCTGCCGCCCGGAAGCAGATTAGGGCCTGAAGCAATCCTGCGCTTTTGCGGCCAGCTCCCAAGAAAGCGAGTTGAAAAATGGAGCTCAGGGGCACTGCAATTCACAAACCTGCAGAGTTATAAATGATAACTCTCGTCCACAAATATATTGAGGGAAGGCAACGAAGAGGATTTCAAAGCAAGGCAGAATTGCAGGAAACAGATTTCAGGAGGGAGATTCGAATCGCCTTTAAAGCACAGGAAAAGCGGCAAAACCTCGACAATGATGCCCTTGGCCAAAAAGGGCGTATGCGTTTTTTCCTGAATATATACAGGAAAAAACGCATACGCCCTTTTTGGCCAACCAAGCAACCTGGAAATACAAATCAGCGCTACAAAGAAGTCTCGCTTCCCATTGGTCAAAAGGGCCATGCTGAATAAAGTCTCAAAACCAGCAATGCAGGACAGGCCATGGAGAAACGGGAGCCTTGCTACTCTGATGGGCGGGATGTAAATTGGCAACAGCCACTCTGGAGAGGTGTACGGTGTGTCTTGAAACATCTAAAAAACTCAGCTTAGAGAGCATAGGGCAATTCCACTAATGGGCGTATAAATTGGAAAAACTAAAAATCAGCAAGACACAGGCACCCCTATGTTTACGGCTGCTCTGTTGACAAGAACCTCCACTTCGTTACACCTTAAATATCCCAGGAAAGAGAAAAATGGATAAAGAAGTTGTGGTCCTTATGTACAATGGAATATCACTCAGCCATGAAATCAATGTCATAAGGCTCGGTGCAGCATGATGAGTGGATTTAGGTACGACGATTCTACGTGAAATAAGTCACACAGAAAAAGACACTTATCATAAGATATCACTTATAGAGGGAATGTAAAAACCGCTACACTTGAACTGAATTACAAAAGAGAAGAGAGTCACACGTTTAGAAAACGCACTACGGCTGCTTAACGGGAAAGGTGAGGTGGGGTGATGCATAAAACCAGGGTTTCAAATTAGCTCAGATACCGTTCCATAAACCCAATATGTAATAGACAAGACCTACTCCTTGCTCAGTGAACGGGACTCAGCACCCCCTATTCACCGCCCAAGAATATATCTGACTAGTAAGAATCTTAAAACCTATGTATTGAAATCTCTCTGTAAGTGAGTCAAGTGGGTGTAAAGCGTCATAAACACAGCACTGAAAAGCAGCTAAACCCCATTATAAAAATCAATTACTTTTAAAAACCCGTGAAGCAAAGACAGTGAAAGAGAGAGAAATTCTTACAAAATTCGTTCAGTGGCTGTGATGGCACCTGGATTGACCAAATCTAGACCCACAGCTGATTGAGACATAAGGGTGGACACTTTTGGGGCTGAGAGGTTTGGTGAGGTTGGGTGAGCAAACGCAGACCCTTGAAAGTAATACTGCGTGGTACCCATCCCATGGGTCCCAAATCTCCAGGTTCAAGGGCACCTTCCTACATCGAAAACATGCATGAGAAACCCAGAAGATGGTACACCGTGTGATCGGGAAGGTTTCTAAAACGCACGTCATTTCTCATCTCCTTGTGCTCGGGTTCGCCATTCCAGCCTCTTTCCTAGCAATCTCCCTCCTTGGAGAATCAGCACCTTTAACCTCCTATTCCGTACAGGTTGCAATTTGTCCTGAGGAGGAACGGGAAGAGGGAGAACCAATGAGAGACTAGCTCTAGGTCTTGGGAAAGGCACAGGTCACTCTATTTTCCCATCAGGAAGAAGAATTAACCACAGGCTCAGCCTGCCGCCCGGAAGCAGAATAGGGCCTGAAGCAATCCTGCGCTTTTGCGGCCAGCTCCCAAGAAAGCGAGTTGAAAAATGGAGCTCAGGGGCACTGCAATTCACAAACCTGCAGAGTTATAAATGATAACTCTCGTCCACAAATATATTGAGGGAAGGCAACGAAGAGGATTTCAAAGCAAGGCAGAATTGCAGGAAACAGATTTCAGGAGGGAGATTCGAATCGCCTTTAAAGCACAGGAAAAGCGGCAAAACCTCGACAATGATGCCCTTGGCCAAAAAGGGCGTATGCGTTTTTTCCTGAATATATACAGGAAAAAACGCATACGCCCTTTTTGGCCAACCAAGCAACCTGGAAATACAAATCAGCGCTACAAAGAAGTCTCGCTTCCCATTGGTCAAAAGGGCCATGCTGAATAAAGTCTCAAAACCAGCAATGCAGGACAGGCCATGGAGAAACGGGAGCCTTGCTACTCTGATGGGCGGGATGTAAATTGGCAACAGCCACTCTGGAGAGGTGTACGGTGTGTCTTGAAACATCTAAAAAACTCAGCTTAGAGAGCATAGGGCAATTCCACTAATGGGCGTATAAATTGGAAAAACTAAAAATCAGCAAGACACAGGCACCCCTATGTTTACGGCTGCTCTGTTGACAAGAACCTCCACTTCGTTACACCTTAAATATCCCAGGAAAGAGAAAAATGGATAAAGAAGTTGTGGTCCTTATGTACAATGGAATATCACTCAGCCATGAAATCAATGTCATAAGGCTCGGTGCAGCATGATGAGTGGATTTAGGTACGACGATTCTACGTGAAATAAGTCACACAGAAAAAGACACTTATCATAAGATATCACTTATAGAGGGAATGTAAAAACCGCTACACTTGAACTGAATTACAAAAGAGAAGAGAGTCACACGTTTAGAAAACGCACTACGGCTGCTTAACGGGAAAGGTGAGGTGGGGTGATGCATAAAACCAGGGTTTCAAATTAGCTCAGATACCGTTCCATAAACCCAATATGTAATAGACAAGACCTACTCCTTGCTCAGTGAACGGGACTCAGCACCCCCTATTCACCGCCCAAGAATATATCTGACTAGTAAGAATCTTAAAACCTATGTATTGAAATCTCTCTGTAAGTGAGTCAAGTGGGTGTAAAGCGTCATAAACACAGCACTGAAAAGCAGCTAAACCCCATTATAAAAATCAATTACTTTTAAAAACCCGTGAAGCAAAGACAGTGAAAGAGAGAGAAATTCTTACAAAATTCGTTCAGTGGCTGTGATGCCACCTGGATTGACCAAATCTAGACCCACAGCTGATTGAGACATAAGGGTGGACACTTTTGGGGCTGAGAGGTTTGGTGAGGTTGGGTGAGCAAACGCAGACCCTTGAAAGTAATACTGCGTGGTACCCATCCCATGGGTCCCAAATCTCCAGGTTCAAGGGCACCTTCCTACATCGAAAACATGCATGAGAAACCCAGAAGATGGTACACCGTGTGATCGGGAAGGTTTCTAAAACGCACGTCATTTCTCATCTCCTTGTGCTCGGGTTCGCCATTCCAGCCGCTTTCCTAGCAATCTCCCTCCTTGGAGAATCAGCACCTTTAACCTCCTATTCCGTACAGGTTGCAATTTGTCCTGAGGAGGAACGGGAAGAGGGAGAACCAATGAGAGACTAGCTCTAGGTCTTGGGAAAGGCACAGGTCACTCTATTTTCCCATCAGGAAGAAGAATTAACCACAGGCTCAGCCTGCCGCCCGGAAGCAGAATAGGGCCTGAAGCAATCCTGCGCTTTTGCGGCCAGCTCCCAAGAAAGCGAGTTGAAAAATGGAGCTCAGGGGCACTGCAATTCACAAACCTGCAGAGTTATAAATGATAACTCTCGTCCACAAATATATTGAGGGAAGGCAACGAAGAGGATTTCAAAGCAAGGCAGAATTGCAGGAAACAGATTTCAGGAGGGAGATTCGAATCGCCTTTAAAGCACAGGAAAAGCGGCAAAACCTCGACAATGATGCCCTTGGCCAAAAAGGGCGTATGCGTTTTTTCCTGAATATATACAGGAAAAAACGCATACGCCCTTTTTGGCCAACCAAGCAACCTGGAAATACAAATCAGCGCTACAAAGAAGTCTCGCTTCCCATTGGTCAAAAGGGCCATGCTGAATAAAGTCTCAAAACCAGCAATGCAGGACAGGCCATGGAGAAACGGGAGCCTTGCTACTCTGATGGGCGGGATGTAAATTGGCAACAGCCACTCTGGAGAGGTGTACGGTGTGTCTTGAAACATCTAAAAAACTCAGCTTACAGAGCATAGGGCAATTCCACTCATGGGCGTATAAATTGGAAAAACTAAAAATCAGCAAGACACAGGCACCCCTATGTTTACGGCTGCTCTGTTGACAAGAACCTCCACTTCGTTACACCTTAAATATCCCAGGAAAGAGAAAAATGGATAAAGAAGTTGTGGTCCTTATGTACAATGGAATATCACTCAGCCATGAAATCAATGTCATAAGGCTCGGTGCAGCATGATGAGTGGATTTAGGTACGACGATTCTACGTGAAATAAGTCACACAGAAAAAGACACTTATCATAAGATATCACTTATAGAGGAATGTAAAAACCGCTACACTTGAACTGAATTACAAAAGAGAAGAGAGTCACACGTTTAGAAAACGCACTACGGCTGCTTAACGGGAAAGGTGAGGTGGGGTGATGCATAAAACCAGGGTTTCAAATTAGCTCAGATACCGTTCCATAAACCCAATATGTAATAGACAAGACCTACTCCTTGCTCAGTGAACGGGACCCAACACCCCCTATTCACCGCCCAAGAATATATCTGACTAGTAAGAATCTTAAAACCTATGTATTGAAATCTCTCTGTAAGTGAGTCAAGTGGGTGTAAAGCGTCATAAACACAGCACTGAAAAGCAGCTAAACCCCATTATAAAAATCAATTACTTTTAAAAACCCGTGAAGCAAAGACAGTGAAAGAGAGAGAAATTCTTACAAAATTCGTTCAGTGGCTGTGATGCCACCTGGATTGACCATATCTAGACCCACAGCTGATTGAGACATAAGGGTGGACACTTTTGGGGCTGAGAGGTTTGGTGAGGTTGGGTGAGCAAACGCAGACCCTTGAAAGTAATACTGCGTGGTACCCATCCCATGGGTCCCAAATCTCCAGGTTCAAGGGCACCTTCCTACATCGAAAACATGCATGAGAAACCCAGAAGATGGTACACCGTGTGATCGGGAAGGTTTCTAAAACGCACCTCATTTCTCATCTCCTTGTGCTCGGGTTCGCCATTCCAGCCGCTTTCCTAGCAATCTCCCTCCTTGGAGAATCAGCACCTTTAACCTCCTATTCCGTACAGGTTGCAATTTGTCCTGAGGAGGAACGGGAAGAGGGAGAACCAATGAGAGACTAGCTCTAGGTCTTGGGACAGGCACAGGTCACTCTATTTTCCCATCAGGAAGAAGAATTAACCACAGGCTCAGCCTGCCGCCCGGAAGCAGAATAGGGCCTGAAGCAATCCTGCGATTTTGCGGCCAGCTCCCAAGAAAGCGAGTTGAAAAATGGAGCTCAGGGGCACTGCAATTCACAAACCTGCAGAGTTATAAATGATAACACTCGTCCACAAATATATTGAAGGAAGGCAACGAAGAGGATTTGAAAGCAAGGCAGAATTGCAGGAAACAGATTTCAGGAGGGAGATTCGAATCGCCTTTAAAGCACAGGAAAAGCGGCAAAACCTCGACAATGATGCCCTTGGCCAAAAAGGGCGTATGCGTTTTTTCCTGAATATATTCAGGAAAAAACGCATACGCCCTTTTTGGCCAACCAAGCAACCTGGAAAGGCAAATCAGCGCTACAAAGAAGTCTCGCTTCCCATCGGTCAAAAGGGCCATGCTGAATAAAGTGTCAAAACCAGAAATGCAGGACAGGCCATGGAGAAACGGGAGCCTTGCTACGCTGATGGGCGGGATGTAAATTACCAATAGCCACTCTGGAGAAGTGTACGGTGTGTCTTAAAACATCTAAAAAACTCACCTTAGAGAGCATAGGGCACTTCCACTCATGGGCGTATAAATTGGGAAAACTAAAAATCAGCAAGACACAGGCACCCCAATGTTTACGGCTGCTCTGTTGACAAGAACCTCCACTTCGTTACACCTTAAATATGCCAGGAAAGAGAAAAATGGATAAAGAAGTTGTGGTCCTTATGTACAATGGAATATCATTCAGCCATGAAATCAACGTCATAAGGCTAGTAGCAGCATGATGAGTGGATTTAGGTACGACGATTCTACGTGAAATAAGTCACACAGAAAAAGACACTTATCATAAGATATCACTTATAGAGGGAATATAAAAACCGCTACACTTGAACTGAATTACAAAACAGAAGAGAGTCACAAGTTTAGAAAACACACTATGGCTGCTTAACGGGAAAGGTGAGGTGGGGTGATGCATAAAACCAGGGTTTCAAATTAGCTCAGATACCGTTCCATAAACCCAATATGTAATAGACAAGACCTACTCCTTGCTCAGTGAACGGGACTCAACACCCCCTATTCACCGCCCAAGAATATATCTGACTAGTAAGAATCTTAAAACCTATGTGTTGATATCTCTCTGTAAGTGACTCAAGTAGGTGTAAAGCGGCATAAACACAGCAGTGAAAAGCAGCTAAACCCCATTATAAAAATCAATTACTTTTAAAAACCCGTGAAGCAAAGACAGTGAAAGAGAGAGAAATTGTTACAAAATTCGTTCAGGGGCTGTGATGCCACCTGGATTGACCAAATCTAAACCCACAGCTGATTGAGACATAAGGGTGCACACTTTTGGGGCTGAGAGGTTTGGTGAGGTTGGGTGAGCAAACGCAGACCCTTTAAAGTAATACTGCGTGGTACCCATCCCATGTGTCCCAAATCTCCAGGTTCAAGGGCACCTTCCAACATCGAAAACATGCATGAGAAACCCAGAATATGGTACACCGTGTGATCGGGAAAGGTTTCTAAAACGCACCTCATTTCTCATCTCCTTGTGCTCGGGTTCGCCATTCCAGCCGCTTTCCTAGCAATCTCCCACCTTGGAGAATCAGCACCTTTAACCTCCTGTTCCGTACAGGTTGCAATTTGTCCTGAGGAGGAACGGGAAGAGGGGGAACCAATGAGAGACTAGCTCTAGGTCTTGGGACAGGCACAGGTCACTCTATTTTCCCATCAGGAAGAAGAATTAACCACAGGCTCAGCCTGCCGCCCGGAAGCAGAATAGGGCCTGAAGCAATCCTGCGCTTTTGCGGCCAGCTCCCAAGAAAGCGAGTTGAAAAATGGAGCTCAGGGGCACTGCAATTCACAAACCTGCAGAGTTATAAATGATAACTCTCGTCCACAAATATATTGAGGGAAGGCAACGAAGAGGATTTCAAAGCAAGGCAGAATTGCAGGAAACAGATTTCAGGAGGGAGATTCAAATCGCCTTTAAAGCACAGGAAAAGCGGCAAAACCTCGACAATGATGCCCTTGGCCAAAAAGGGCGTATGCGTTTTTTCCTGAATATATACAGGAAAAAACGCATACGCCCTTTTTGGCCAACCAAGCAACCTGGAAATACAAATCAGCGCTACAAAGAAGTCTCGCTTCCCATTGGTCAAAAGGGCCATGCTGAATAAAGTCTCAAAACCAGCAATGCAGGACAGGCCATGGAGAAACGGGAGCCTTGCTACTCTGATGGGCGGGATGTAAATTGGCAACAGCCACTCTGGAGAGGTGTACGGTGTGTCTTGAAACATCTAAAAAACTCAGCTTAGAGAGCATAGGGCAATTCCACTAATGGGCGTATAAATTGGAAAAACTAAAAATCAGCAAGACACAGGCACCCCTATGTTTACGGCTGCTCTGTTGACAAGAACCTCCACTTCGTTACACCTTAAATATCCCAGGAAAGAGAAAAATGGATAAAGAAGTTGTGGTCCTTATGTACAATGGAATATCACTCAGCCATGAAATCAATGTCATAAGGCTCGGTGCAGCATGATGAGTGGATTTAGGTACGACGATTCTACGTGAAATAAGTCACACAGAAAAAGACACTTATCATAAGATATCACTTATAGAGGGAATGTAAAAACCGCTACACTTGAACTGAATTACAAAAGAGAAGAGAGTCACACGTTTAGAAAACGCACTACGGCTGCTTAACGGGAAAGGTGAGGTGGGGTGATGCATAAAACCAGGGTTTCAAATTAGCTCAGATACCGTTCCATAAACCCAATATGTAATAGACAAGACCTACTCCTTGCTCAGTGAACGGGACCCAACACCCCCTATTCACCGCCCAAGAATATATCTGACTAGTAAGAATCTTAAAACCTATGTATTGAAATCTCTCTGTAAGTGAGTCAAGTGGGTGTAAAGCGTCATAAACACAGCACTGAAAAGCAGCTAAACCCCATTATAAAAATCAATTACTTTTAAAAACCCGTGAAGCAAAGACAGTGAAAGAGAGAGAAATTCTTACAAAATTCGTTCAGTGGCTGTGATGCCACCTGGATTGACCAAATCTAGACCCACAGCTGATTGAGACATAAGGGTGGACACTTTTGGGGCTGAGAGGTTTGGTGAGGTTGGGTGAGCAAACGCAGACCCTTGAAAGTAATACTGCGTGGTACCCATCCCATGGGTCCCAAATCTCCAGGTTCAAGGGCACCTTCCTACATCGAAAACATGCATGAGAAACCCAGAAGATGGTACACCGTGTGATCGGGAAGGTTTCTAAAACGCACCTCATTTCTCATCTCCTTGTGCTCGGGTTCGCCATTCCAGCCGCTTTCCTAGCAATCTCCCTCCTTGGAGAATCAGCACCTTTAACCTCCTATTCCGTACAGGTTGCAATTTGTCCTGAGGAGGAACGGGAAGAGGGAGAACCAATGAGAGACTAGCTCTAGGTCTTGGGAAAGGCACAGGTCACTCTATTTTCCCATCAGAAAGAAGAATTAACCACAGGTTCAGCCTGCCGCCCGGAAGCAGAATAGGGCCTGAAGCAATCCTGCGCTTTTGCGGCCAGCTCCCAAGAAAGCGAGTTGAAAAATGGAGCTCAGGGGCACTGCAATTCACAAACCTGCAGAGTTATAAATGATAACTCTCGTCCACAAATATATTGAGGGAAGGCAACGAAGAGGATTTCAAAGCAAGGCAGAATTGCAGGAAACAGATTTCAGGAGGGAGATTCGAATCGCCTTTAAAGCACAGGAAAAGCGGCAAAACCTCGACAATGATGCCCTTGGCCAAAAAGGGCGTATGCGTTTTTTCCTGAATATATACAGGAAAAAACGCATACGCCCTTTTTGGCCAACCAAGCAACCTGGAAATACAAATCAGCGCTACAAAGAAGTCTCGCTTCCCATTGGTCAAAAGGGCCATGCTGAATAAAGTCTCAAAACCAGCAATGCAGGACAGGCCATGGAGAAACGGGAGCCTTGCTACTCTGATGGGCGGGATGTAAATTGGCAACAGCCACTCTGGAGAGGTGTACGGTGTGTCTTGAAACATCTAAAAAACTCAGCTTACAGAGCATAGGGCAATTCCACTCATGGGCGTATAAATTGGAAAAACTAAAAATCAGCAAGACACAGGCACCCCTATGTTTACGGCTGCTCTGTTGACAAGAACCTCCACTTCGTTACACCTTAAATATCCCAGGAAAGAGAAAAATGGATAAAGAAGTTGTGGTCCTTATGTACAATGGAATATCACTCAGCCATGAAATCAATGTCATAAGGCTCGGTGCAGCATGATGAGTGGATTTACGTACGACGATTCTACGTGAAATAAGTCACACAGAAAAAGACACTTATCATAAGATATCACTTATAGAGGAATGTAAAAACCGCTACACTTGAACTGAATTACAAAAGAGAAGAGAGTCACACGTTTAGAAAACGCACTACGGCTGCTTAACGGGAAAGGTGAGGTGGGGTGATGCATAAAACCAGGGTTTCAAATTAGCTCAGATACCGTTCCATAAACCCAATATGTAATAGACAAGACCTACTCCTTGCTCAGTGAACGGGACCCAACACCCCCTATTCACCGCCCAAGAATATATCTGACTAGTAAGAATCTTAAAACCTATGTATTGAAATCTCTCTGTAAGTGAGTCAAGTGGGTGTAAAGCGTCATAAACACAGCACTGAAAAGCAGCTAAACCCCATTATAAAAATCAATTACTTTTAAAAACCCGTGAAGCAAAGACAGTGAAAGAGAGAGAAATTCTTACAAAATTCGTTCAGTGGCTGTGATGCCACCTGGATTGACCATATCTAGACCCACAGCTGATTGAGACATAAGGGTGGACACTTTTGGGGCTGAGAGGTTTGGTGAGGTTGGGTGAGCAAACGCAGACCCTTGAAAGTAATACTGCGTGGTACCCATCCCATGGGTCCCAAATCTCCAGGTTCAAGGGCACCTTCCTACATCGAAAACATGCATGAGAAACCCAGAAGATGGTACACCGTGTGATCGGGAAGGTTTCTAAAACGCACCTCATTTCTCATCTCCTTGTGCTCGGGTTCGCCATTCCAGCCGCTTTCCTAGCAATCTCCCTCCTTGGAGAATCAGCACCTTTAACCTCCTATTCCGTACAGGTTGCAATTTGTCCTGAGGAGGAACGGGAAGAGGGAGAACCAATGAGAGACTAGCTCTAGGTCTTGGGACAGGCACAGGTCACTCTATTTTCCCATCAGGAAGAAGAATTAACCACAGGCTCAGCCTGCCGCCCGGAAGCAGAATAGGGCCTGAAGCAATCCTGCGATTTTGCGGCCAGCTCCCAAGAAAGCGAGTTGAAAAATGGAGCTCAGGGGCACTGCAATTCACAAACCTGCAGAGTTATAAATGATAACACTCGTCCACAAATATATTGAAGGAAGGCAACGAAGAGGATTTGAAAGCAAGGCAGAATTGCAGGAAACAGATTTCAGGAGGGAGATTCGAATCGCCTTTAAAGCACAGGAAAAGCGGCAAAACCTCGACAATGATGCCCTTGGCCAAAAAGGGCGTATGCGTTTTTTCCTGAATATATTCAGGAAAAAACGCATACGCCCTTTTTGGCCAACCAAGCAACCTGGAAAGGCAAATCAGCGCTACAAAGAAGTCTCGCTTCCCATCGGTCAAAAGGGCCATGCTGAATAAAGTGTCAAAACCAGAAATGCAGGACAGGCCATGGAGAAACGGGAGCCTTGCTACGCTGATGGGCGGGATGTAAATTACCAATAGCCACTCTGGAGAAGTGTACGGTGTGTCTTGAAACATCTAAAAAACTCAGCTTAGAGAGCATAGGGCACTTCCACTCATGGGCGTATAAATTGGGAAAACTAAAAATCAGCAAGACACAGGCACCCCAATGTTTACGGCTGCTCTGTTGACAAGAACCTCCACTTCGTTACACCTTAAATATGCCAGGAAAGAGAAAAATGGATAAAGAAGTTGTGGTCCTTATGTACAATGGAATATCATTCAGCCATGAAATCAACGTCATAAGGCTAGTAGCAGCATGATGAGTGGATTTAGGTACGACGATTCTACGTGAAATAAGTCACACAGAAAAAGACACTTATCATAAGATATCACTTATAGAGGGAATGTAAAAACCGCTACACTTGAACTGAATTACAAAACAGAAGAGAGTCACAAGTTTAGAAAACACACTATGGCTGCTTAACGGGAAAGGTGAGGTGGGGTGATGCATAAAACCAGGGTTTCAAATTAGCTCAGATACCGTTCCATAAACCCAATATGTAATAGACAAGACCTACTCCTTGCTCAGTGAACGGGACTCAACACCCCCTATTCACCGCCCAAGAATATATCTGACTAGTAAGAATCTTAAAACCTATGTGTTGATATCTCTCTGTAAGTGACTCAAGTAGGTGTAAAGCGGCATAAACACAGCAGTGAAAAGCAGCTAAACCCCATTATAAAAATCAATTACTTTTAAAAACCCGTGAAGCAAAGACAGTGAAAGAGAGAGAAATTCTTACAAAATTCGTTCAGGGGCTGTGATGCCACCTGGATTGACCAAATCTAAACCCACAGCTGATTGAGACATAAGGGTGCACACTTTTGGGGCTGAGAGGTTTGGTGAGGTTGGGTGAGCAAACGCAGACCCTTTAAAGTAATACTGCGTGGTACCCATCCCATGTGTCCCAAATCTCCAGGTTCAAGGGCACCTTCCAACATCGAAAACATGCATGAGAAACCCAGAATATGGTACACCGTGTGATCGGGAAAGGTTTCTAAAACGCACCTCATTTCTCATCTCCTTGTGCTCGGGTTCGCCATTCCAGCCGCTTTCCTAGCAATCTCCCACCTTGGAGAATCAGCACCTTTAACCTCCTGTTCCGTACAGGTTGCAATTTGTCCTGAGGAGGAACGGGAAGAGGGGGAACCAATGAGAGACTAGCTCTAGGTCTTGGGACAGGCACAGGTCACTCTATTTTCCCATCAGGAAGAAGAATTAACCACAGGCTCAGCCTGCCGCCCGGAAGCAGATTAGGGCCTGAAGTAATCCTGCACTTTTGCGGCCAGCTCCCAAGAAAGCGAGTTGAAAAATGGAGCTCAGGGGCACTGCAATTCACAAACCTGCAGAGTTATAAATGATAACTCTCGTCCACAAATATATTGAGGGAAGGCAACGAAGAGGATTTCAAAGCAAGGCAGAATTGCAGGAAACAGATTTCAGGAGGGAGATTCGAATCGCCTTTAAAGCACAGGAAAAGCGGCAAAACCTCGACAATGATGCCCTTGGCCAAAAAGGGCGTATGCGTTTTTTCCTGAATATATACAGGAAAAAACGCATACGCCCTTTTTGGCCAACCAAGCAACCTGGAAAGACAAATCAGCGCTACAAAGAAGTCTCGCTTCCCATTGGTCAAAAGGGCCATGCTGAATAAAGTCTCAAAACCAGCAATGCAGGACAGGCCATGGAGAAACGGGAGCCTTGCTACTCTGATGGGCGGGATGTAAATTGGCAACAGCCACTCTGGAGAGGTGTACGGTGTGTCTTGAAACATCTAAAAAACTCAGCTTAGAGAGCATAGGGCAATTCCACTAATGGGCGTATAAATTGGAAAAACTAAAAATCAGCAAGACACAGGCACCCCTATGTTTACGGCTGCTCTGTTGACAAGAACCTCCACTTCGTTACACCTTAAATATCCCAGGAAAGAGAAAAATGGATAAAGAAGTTGTGGTCCTTATGTACAATGGAATATCACTCAGCCATGAAATCAATGTCATAAGGCTCGGTGCAGCATGATGAGTGGATTTAGGTACGACGATTCTACGTGAAATAAGTCACACAGAAAAAGACACTTATCATAAGATATCACTTATAGAGGGAATGTAAAAACCGCTACACTTGAACTGAATTACAAAAGAGAAGAGAGTCACACGTTTAGAAAACGCACTACGGCTGCTTAACGGGAAAGGTGAGGTGGGGTGATGCATAAAACCAGGGTTTCAAATTAGCTCAGATACCGTTCCATAAACCCAATATGTAATAGACAAGACCTACTCCTTGCTCAGTGAACGGGACCCAACACCCCCTATTCACCGCCCAAGAATATATCTGACTAGTAAGAATCTTAAAACCTATGTATTGAAATCTCTCTGTAAGTGAGTCAAGTGGGTGTAAAGCGTCATAAACACAGCACTGAAAAGCAGCTAAACCCCATTATAAAAATCAATTACTTTTAAAAACCCGTGAAGCAAAGACAGTGAAAGAGAGAGAAATTCTTACAAAATTCGTTCAGTGGCTGTGATGCCACCTGGATTGACCATATCTAGACCCACAGCTGATTGAGACATAAGGGTGGACACTTTTGGGGCTGAGAGGTTTGGTGAGGTTGGGTGAGCAAACGCAGACCCTTGAAAGTAATACTGCGTGGTACCCATCCCATGGGTCCCAAATCTCCAGGTTCAAGGGCACCTTCCTACATCGAAAACATGCATGAGAAACCCAGAAGATGGTACACCGTGTGATCGGGAAGGTTTCTAAAACGCACCTCATTTCTCATCTCCTTGTGCTCGGGTTCGCCATTCCAGCCGCTTTCCTAGCAATCTCCCTCCTTGGAGAATCAGCACCTTTAACCTCCTATTCCGTACAGGTTGCAATTTGTCCTGAGGAGGAACGGGAAGAGGGAGAACCAATGAGAGACTAGCTCTAGGTCTTGGGAAAGGCACAGGTCACTCTATTTTCCCATCAGGAAGAAGAATTAACCACAGGCTCAGCCTGCCGCCCGGAAGCAGAATAGGGCCTGAAGCAATCCTGCGCTTTTGCGGCCAGCTCCCAAGAAAGCGAGTTGAAAAATGGAGCTCAGGGGCACTGCAATTCACAAACCTGCAGAGTTATAAATGATAACTCTCGTCCACAAATATATTGAGGGAAGGCAACGAAGAGGATTTCAAAGCAAGGCAGAATTGCAGGAAACAGATTTCAGGAGGGAGATTCGAATCGCCTTTAAAGCACAGGAAAAGCGGCAAAACCTCGACAATGATGCCCTTGGCCAAAAAGGGCGTATGCGTTTTTTCCTGAATATATACAGGAAAAAACGCATACGCCCTTTTTGGCCAACCAAGCAACCTGGAAAGGCAAATCAGCGCTACAAAGAAGTCTCGCTTCCCATTGGTCAAAAGGGCCATGCTGAATAAAGTCTCAAAACCAGCAATGCAGGACAGGCCATGGAGAAACGGGAGCCTTGCTACTCTGATGGGCGGGATGTAAATTGGCAACAGCCACTCTGGAGAGGTGTACGGTGTGTCTTGAAACATCTAAAAAACTCAGCTTACAGAGCATAGGGCAATTCCACTCATGGGCGTATAAATTGGAAAAACTAAAAATCAGCAAGACACAGGCACCCCTATGTTTACGGCTGCTCTGTTGACAAGAACCTCCACTTCGTTACACCTTAAATATCCCAGGAAAGAGAAAAATGGATAAAGAAGTTGTGGTCCTTATGTACAATGGAATATCACTCAGCCATGAAATCAATGTCATAAGGCTCGGTGCAGCATGATGAGTGGATTTAGGTACGACGATTCTACGTGAAATAAGTCACACAGAAAAAGAAACTTATCATAAGATATCACTTATAGAGGAATGTAAAAACCGCTACACTTGAACTGAATTACAAAAGAGAAGAGAGTCACACGTTTAGAAAACGCACTACGGCTGCTTAACGGGAAAGGTGAGGTGGGGTGATGCATAAAACCAGGGTTTCAAATTAGCTCAGATACCGTTCCATAAACCCAATATGTAATAGACAAGACCTACTCCTTGCTCAGTGAACGGGACCCAACACCCCCTATTCACCGCCCAAGAATATATCTGACTAGTAAGAATCTTAAAACCTATGTATTGAAATCTCTCTGTAAGTGAGTCAAGTGGGTGTAAAGCGTCATAAACACAGCACTGAAAAGCAGCTAAACCCCATTATAAAAATCAATTACTTTTAAAAACCCGTGAAGCAAAGACAGTGAAAGAGAGAGAAATTCTTACAAAATTCGTTCAGTGGCTGTGATGCCACCTGGATTGACCATATCTAGACCCACAGCTGATTGAGACATAAGGGTGGACACTTTTGGGGCTGAGAGGTTTGGTGAGGTTGGGTGAGCAAACGCAGACCCTTGAAAGTAATACTGCGTGGTACCCATCCCATGGGTCCCAAATCTCCAGGTTCAAGGGCACCTTCCTACATCGAAAACATGCATGAGAAACCCAGAAGATGGTACACCGTGTGATCGGGAAGGTTTCTAAAACGCACCTCATTTCTCATCTCCTTGTGCTCGGGTTCGCCATTCCAGCCGCTTTCCTAGCAATCTCCCTCCTTGGAGAATCAGCACCTTTAACCTCCTATTCCGTACAGGTTGCAATTTGTCCTGAGGAGGAACGGGAAGAGGGAGAACCAATGAGAGACTAGCTCTAGGTCTTGGGACAGGCACAGGTCACTCTATTTTCCCATCAGGAAGAAGAATTAACCACAGGCTCAGCCTGCCGCCCGGAAGCAGAATAGGGCCTGAAGCAATCCTGCGATTTTGCGGCCAGCTCCCAAGAAAGCGAGTTGAAAAATGGAGCTCAGGGGCACTGCAATTCACAAACCTGCAGAGTTATAAATGATAACACTCGTCCACAAATATATTGAAGGAAGGCAACGAAGAGGATTTGAAAGCAAGGCAGAATTGCAGGAAACAGATTTCAGGAGGGAGATTCGAATCGCCTTTAAAGCACAGGAAAAGCGGCAAAACCTCGACAATGATGCCCTTGGCCAAAAAGGGCGTATGCGTTTTTTCCTGAATATATTCAGGAAAAAACGCATACGCCCTTTTTGGCCAACCAAGCAACCTGGAAAGGCAAATCAGCGCTACAAAGAAGTCTCGCTTCCCATCGGTCAAAAGGGCCATGCTGAATAAAGTGTCAAAACCAGAAATGCAGGACAGGCCATGGAGAAACGGGAGCCTTGCTACGCTGATGGGCGGGATGTAAATTACCAATAGCCACTCTGGAGAAGTGTACGGTGTGTCTTAAAACATCTAAAAAACTCACCTTAGAGAGCATAGGGCACTTCCACTCATGGGCGTATAAATTGGGAAAACTAAAAATCAGCAAGACACAGGCACCCCAATGTTTACGGCTGCTCTGTTGACAAGAACCTCCACTTCGTTACACCTTAAATATGCCAGGAAAGAGAAAAATGGATAAAGAAGTTGTGGTCCTTATGTACAATGGAATATCATTCAGCCATGAAATCAACGTCATAAGGCTAGTAGCAGCATGATGAGTGGATTTAGGTACGACGATTCTACGTGAAATAAGTCACACAGAAAAAGACACTTATCATAAGATATCACTTATAGAGGGAATGTAAAAACCGCTACACTTGAACTGAATTACAAAACAGAAGAGAGTCACAAGTTTAGAAAACACACTATGGCTGCTTAACGGGAAAGGTGAGGTGGGGTGATGCATAAAACCAGGGTTTCAAATTAGCTCAGATACCGTTCCATAAACCCAATATGTAATAGACAAGACCTACTCCTTGCTCAGTGAACGGGACTCAACACCCCCTATTCACCGCCCAAGAATATATCTGACTAGTAAGAATCTTAAAACCTATGTGTTGATATCTCTCTGTAAGTGACTCAAGTAGGTGTAAAGCGGCATAAACACAGCAGTGAAAAGCAGCTAAACCCCATTATAAAAATCAATTACTTTTAAAAACCCGTGAAGCAAAGACAGTGAAAGAGAGAGAAATTCTTACAAAATTCGTTCAGGGGCTGTGATGCCACCTGGATTGACCAAATCTAAACCCACAGCTGATTGAGACATAAGGGTGCACACTTTTGGGGCTGAGAGGTTTGGTGAGGTTGGGTGAGCAAACGCAGACCCTTTAAAGTAATACTGCGTGGTACCCATCCCATGTGTCCCAAATCTCCAGGTTCAAGGGCACCTTCCAACATCGAAAACATGCATGAGAAACCCAGAATATGGTACACCGTGTGATCGGGAAAGGTTTCTAAAACGCACCTCATTTCTCATCTCCTTGTGCTCGGGTTCGCCATTCCAGCCGCTTTCCTAGCAATCTCCCACCTTGGAGAATCAGCACCTTTAACCTCCTGTTCCGTACAGGTTGCAATTTGTCCTGAGGAGGAACGGGAAGAGGGGGAACCAATGAGAGACTAGCTCTAGGTCTTGGGACAGGCACAGGTCACTCTATTTTCCCATCAGGAAGAAGAATTAACCACAGGCTCAGCCTGCCGCCCGGAAGCAGATTAGGGCCTGAAGCAATCCTGCACTTTTGCGGCCAGCTCCCAAGAAAGCGAGTTGAAAAATGGAGCTCAGGGGCACTGCAATTCACAAACCTGCAGAGTTATAAATGATAACTCTCGTCCACAAATATATTGAGGGAAGGCAACGAAGAGGATTTCAAAGCAAGGCAGAATTGCAGGAAACAGATTTCAGGAGGGAGATTCGAATCGCCTTTAAAGCACAGGAAAAGCGGCAAAACCTCGACAATGATGCCCTTGGCCAAAAAGGGCGTATGCGTTTTTTCCTGAATATATACAGGAAAAAACGCATACGCCCTTTTTGGCCAACCAAGCAACCTGGAAAGACAAATCAGCGCTACAAAGAAGTCTCGCTTCCCATCGGTCAAAAGGGCCATGCTGAATAAAGTCTCAAAACCAGCAATGCAGGACAGGCCATGGAGAAACGGGAGCCTTGCTACGCTGATGGGCGGGATGTAAATTGCCAACAGCCACTCTGGAGAGGTGTACGGTGTGTCTTGAAACATCTAAAAAACTCAGCTTAGCGAGCATAGGGCACTTCCACTCATGGGCGTATAAATTGGGAAAACTAAAAATCAGCAAGACACAGGCACCCCAAAGTTTAGGGCTGCTCTGTTGACAAGAACCTCCACTTCGTTACACCTTAAATATCCCAGGAAAGAGAAAAATGGATAAAGAAGTTGTGGTCCTTATGTACAATGGAATATCACTCAGCCATGAAATCTACGTCATAAGGCTCGGTGCAGCATGATGAGTGGATTTAGGTACGACGATTCTACGTGAAATAAGTCACACAGAAAAAGACACTTATCATAAGATATCACTTATAGAGGGAATGTAAAAACCGCTACACTTGAACTGAATTACAAAACAGAAGAGAGTCACATGTTTAGAAATCTCACTATGACTGCTTAACGGGAAAGGTGAGGTGGGGTGATGCATAAAACCAGGGTTTCAAATTAGCTCAGATACCGTTCCACAAACCCAATATGTAATAGACAAGACCTACTCCTTGCTCAGTGAACGGGACTCAACACCCCCTATTCACCGCCCAAGAATATATCTGACTAGTAAGAATCTTAAAACCTATGTATTGAAATCTCTCTGTAAGTGAGGCAAGTGGGTGTAAAGCGGCATAAACACAGCACTGAAAAGCAGCTGAACCCCATTATAAAAATCAATTACTTTTAAAAACCCGTGAAGCAAAGACAGTGAAAGAGAGAGAAATTCTTACAAAATTCGTTCAGGGGCTGTGATGCCACCTGGATTGACCAAATCTAAACCCACAGCTGATTGAGACATAAGGGTGGACACTTTTGGGGCTGAGAGCTTTGGTGAGCTTGGGTGAGCAAACGCAGACCCTTGAAAGTAATACTGCGTGTTACCCATCCCATGGGTCCCAAATCTCCAGGTTCAAGGGCACCTTCCTACATCGAAAACATGCATGAGAAACCCAGAAGATGGTACACCGTGTGATCGGGAAAGGTTTCTAAAACGCACCTCATTTCTCATCTCCTTGTGCTCGGGTTCGCCATTCCAGCCGCTTTCCTAGCAATCTCCCTCCTTGGAGAATCAGCACCTTTAACCTCCTGTTCCGTACAGCTTGCAATTTGTCCTGAGGATGAACGGGAAGATGGGGAACCAATGAGAGACTAGCTCTAGGTGTTGGGACAGGCACAGGTCACTCTATTTTCCCATCAGAAAGAAGAATTAACCACAGGCTCAGCCTGCCGCCCGGAAGCAGAATAGGGCCTGAAGCAATCCTGCGCTTTTGCGGCCAGCTCCCAAGAAAGCGAGTTGAAAAATGGAGCTCAGGGGCACTGCAATTCACAAACCTGCAGAGTTATAAATGATAACTCTCGTCCACAAATATATTGAGGGAAGGCAACGAAGAGGATTTCAAAGCAAGGCAGAATTGCAGGAAACAGATTTCAGGAGGGAGATTCGAATCGCCTTTAAAGCACAGGAAAAGCGGCAAAACCTCGACAATGATGCCCTTGGCCAAAAAGGGCGTATGCGTTTTTTCCTGAATATATACAGGAAAAAACGCATACGCCCTTTTTGGCCAACCAAGAAACCTGGAAAGACAAATCAGCGCTACAAAGAAGTCTCGCTTCCCATCGGTCAAAAGGGCCATGCTGAATAAAGTCTCAAAACCAGCAATGCAGGACAGGCCATGGAGAAAAGGGAGCCTTGTTACGCTGATGGGCGGGATGTAAATTGGCAACAGCCACTCTGGAGAGGTGTACGGTGTGTCTTGAAACATCTAAAAAACTCAGCTTAGAGAGCATAGGGCACTTCCACTCATGGGCGTATAAATTGGGAAAACTAAAAATCAGCAAGACACAGGCACCCCAAAGTTTAGGGCTGCTCTGTTGACAAGAACCTCCACTTCGTTACACCTTAAATATCCCAGGAAAGAGAAAAATGGATAAAGAAGTTGTGGTCCTTATGTACAATGGAATATCACTCAGCCATGAAATCTACGTCATAAGGCTCGGTGCAGCATGATGAGTGGATTTAGGTACGACGATTCTACGTGAAATAAGTCACACAGAAAAAGACACTTATCATAAGATATCACTTATACAGGGAATGTAAAAACCGCTACACTTGAACTGAATTACAAAACAGAAGAGAGTCACACGTTTAGAAAACACACTACGGCTGCTTAACGGGAAAGGTGAGGTGGGGTGATGCATAAAACCATGGTTTCAAATTAGCTCAGATTCCGTTCCATAAACCCAATATGTAATAGACAAGACCTACTCCTTGCTCAGTGAACGGGACCCAACACCCCCTATTCACCGCCCAAGAATATATCTGACTAGTAAGAATCTTAAAACCTATGTATTGAAATCTCTCTGTAAGTGAGTCAAGTGGGTGTAAAGCGTCATAAACACAGCACTGAAAAGCAGCTAAACCCCATTATAAAAATCAATTACTTTTAAAAACCCGTGAAGCAAAGACAGTGAAAGAGAGAGAAATTCTTACAAAATTCGTTCAGTGGCTGTGATGCCACCTGGATTGACCATATCTAGACCCACAGCTGATTGAGACATAAGGGTGGACACTTTTGGGGCTGAGAGGTTTGGTGAGGTTGGGTGAGCAAACGCAGACCCTTGAAAGTAATACTGCGTGGTACCCATCCCATGGGTCCCAAATCTCCAGGTTCAAGGGCTCCTTCCTACGTCGAAAACATGCATGAGAAAGCCAGAAGATGGTACACCGTGTGATCGGGAAGGTTTCTAAACACACCTCATTTCTCATCTCCTTGTGCTCGGGTTCGCCATTCCAGCCGCTTTCCTAGCAATCTCCCTCCTTGGAGAATCAGCACCTTTAACCTCCTATTCCGTACAGGTTGCAATTTGTCCTGAGGAGGAACGGGAAGAGGGGGAACCAATGAGAGACTAGCTCTAGGTCTTGGGACAGGCACAGGTCACTCTATTTTCCCATCAGGAAGAAGAATTAACCACAGGCTCAGCCTGCCGCCCGGAAGCAGAATAGGGCCTGAAGCAATCCTGCGCTTTTGCGGCCAGCTCCCAAGAAAGCGAGTTGAAAAATGGAGCTCAGGGGCACTGCAATTCACAAACCTGCAGAGTTATAAATGATAACTCTCGTCCACAAATATATTGAAGGAAGGCAACGAAGAGGATTTGAAAGCAAGGCAGAATTGCAGGAAACAGATTTCAGGAGGGAGATTCGAATCGCCTTTAAAGCACAGGAAAAGCGGCCAAACCTTAACAATGATGCCCTTGGCCAAAAAGGGCGTATGCGTTTTTTCCTGAATATATTCAGGAAAAAACGCATACGCCCTTTTTGGCCAAGCAAGCAACCTGGAAAGGCAAATCAGCGCTACAAAGAAGTCTCGCTTCCCATCTGTCAAAAGGGCCATGCTGTTAAAGTGTCAAAACCAGAAATGCAGGACAGGCCATGGAGAAATAGGAGTCTTGCTACGCTGATGGGTGGGATGTAAATTGCCAACAGCCACTCTGGAGAGGTGTACGGTGTGTCCTGAAACATGTAAAAAACTCAGCTTAGAGAGCATAGGGCACTTCCACTCATGGGCGTATAAATTGGGAAAACTAAAAATCAGCAAGACACAGGCACCCCAAAGTTTAGGGCTGCTCTGTTGACAAGAACCTCCACTTCGTTACACCTTAAATATCCCAGGAAAGAGAAAAATGGATAAAGAAGTTGTGGTCCTTATGTACAATGGAATATCACTCAGCCATGAAATCAACGTCATAAGGCTAGTAGCAGCATGATGAGTGGATTTAGGTACGACGATTCTATGTGAAATAAGTCACACAGAAAAAGACACTTATCATAAGATATCACTTATAGAGGGAATGTAAAAACCGCTACACTTGAACTGAATTACAAAACAGAAGAGAGTCACACGTTTAGAAAACACACTATGGCTGCTTAACGGGAAAGGAGAGGTGGGGTGATGCATAAAACAAGGGTTCCAAATTAGCTCAGATACCGTTCCATAAACCCAATATGTAATAGACAAGACCTACTCCATGCTCAGTGAACGGGACCCAACACCCCCTATTCACCGCCCAAGAATATATCTGACTAGTAAGAATCTTAAAACCTATGTATTGAAATCTCTCTGTAAGTGAGGCAAGTGGGTGTAAAGCGGCATAAACACAGCACTGAAAAGCAGCTAAACCCCATTATAAAAATCAATTACTTTTAAAAACCCGTGAAGCAAAGACAGTGAAAGAGAGAGAAATTCTTACAAAATTCGTTCAGGGGATGTGATGTCACCTGGGTTGACCATATCTAGACCCAGAGCTGATTGAGACATAAGGGTGGACACTCTTGGGGCTGAGAGGTTTGGTGAGGTTGGGTGAGCAAACGCAGACCCTTTAAAGTAATACTGCGTGGTACCCATCCCATGGCTCCCAAATCTCCAGGTGCAAGGGCATACTTCTACAACGAAAACTTGCATGAGAAACCCAGAAGATGGTACACCGTGTGATCGGGAAAGGTTTCTAAAACGCAACTCATTTCTCATCTCCTTGTGCTCGGGTTCGCCATTCCAGCCGCTTTCCTAGCAATCTCCCTCCTTGGAGAATCAGCACCTTTAACCTCCTGTTCCGTACAGGTTGCAATTTGTCCTGAGGATGAACGGGAAGAGGGGGAACCAATGAGAGACTAGCTCTAGGTCTTGGGACAGGCACAGGTCACTCTATTTTCCCATCAGAAAGAAGAATTAACCACAGGCTCAGCCTGCCGCCCGGAAACAGGATAGGGCCTGAAGCAATCCTGCGCTTTTGCGGCCAGCTCCCAAGAAAGCGAGTTGAAAAATGGAGCTCAGGGGCACTGCAATTCACAAACCTGCAGAGTTATAAATGATAACTCTCATCCACAAATATATTGAGGGAAGGCAACGAAGAGGATTTGAAAGCAAAGCAGAATTGCAGGAAATAGATTTAAGGAGGGAGATTCGAATCGCCTTTAAAGCACAGGAAAAGCGGCAAAACCTCGACAATGATGCCCTTGGCCAAAAAGGGCGTATGCGTTTTTTCCTGAATATATTCAGGAAAAAACACATACGCCCTTTTTGGCCAACCAAGCAACCTGGAAAGGCAAATCAGCGCTGCAAAGAAGTCTCGCTTCCCATCGGTCAAAAGGGCCTTGCTGAATAAAGTGTCAAAACCAGAAATGCAGGACAGGCCATGGAGAAACGGGAGCCTTGCTACGCTGATGGGCGGGATGTAAATTGGCAACAGCCACTCTGGAGAGGTGTACGGTGTGTCTTGAAACATCTAAAAAACTCAGCTTAGAGAGCATAGGGCAATTCCACTCATGGGCGTATAAATTGGAAAAACTAAAAATCAGCAAGACACAGGCACCCCTATGTTTACGGCTGCTCTGTTGACAAGAACCTCCACTTCGTTACACCTTAAATATCCCAGGAAAGAGAAAAATGGATAAAGAAGTTGTGGTCCTTATGTACAATGGATTATCACTCAGCCATGAAATCAACGTCATAAGGCTCGGTGCAGCATGATGAGTGGATTTAGGTACGACGATTCTACGTGAAATAAGTCACACAGAAAAAGACACTTATCATAAGATATCACTTATAGAGGGAATGTAAAAACCGCTACACTTGAACTGAATTACAAAACAGAAGAGAGACACACGTTTAGAAAACACACTACGGCTGCTTAACGGGAAAGGTGAGGTGGGGTGATGCATAAAACCAT